>NC_135804.1:54371486-54971486 GCF_964213995.1 Mustelus asterias | reverse complement strand
CCTCGCATTTGTCTAAATTAAACTCCATCTGCCATTCGTCAGCCCACTGGCCCAATTGATCAAGATCCCATTGCAATTGGAGATAACTTTCTTCACTGTCCACTATGCCACCAATCTTGGTGTCACCTGCAAACTTACCTACCATGCCCCCTATATTTTCATCCAAATCATTAATATAAATGATAAATAACAGTGGACCCAGCACTGATCCTTGAAGCACACCGCTGGTCACAGGCCTCCAGTTTGAAAAACAACTCTCTACAACCATCCTCTGGCTTCTGTCATCAAGCCAATTTTGTATCCATTTAGATACCTCACCCTGGACCCCGTGAGATTTAACTTAATGCAACAACCTACCATGGGGTACCTTGTCAAAGGCCTTGCTAAAGTTCATGTAGACAACATCAACTGCACTGCTCTCATTTACCTTCTTGGATACCCCTTCAAAAAACTCAATTAAATTTGTGAGACATGATTTTCCACTCACAAAGCCATGCTGACTGTCCCTAATCAGTCCTTGCTTCTCTAAATGCCGGTAGATCCTGTCTCTCAAAATACCTTCCAACAATTTACCCACCACAGATGTGAGGCTCACTGGCCTGTAGTTCCCAGCTTTTCCCTGCAGCCCTTTTTAAACAAAGGCACAACATTTGCCACTCTCCAATCTTCAGGCACCTCACCCGTGACTATCGATGATTCAAATATCTCGGCTAGGGGACCCGCAATTTCCTCCCTAGCCTCCCACAACATCCTGGGATATACCTCAACAGGTCCCGCAGATGTATCTACTTTGGATTTATCTACTTTGATGCATTTTAAAACTTCCAGCACCACCTCCTCTGTAATATGTGCACTCCTCAAGACATGACTATTTATTTCCCCAAGTTCCCTAACATTCATGCTTTTCTCAACAGTAAATACTGATGAGAAATATTCATTTAGGATCTCACCCATCTCTTGTGGATCCGCACATAGATGACCTTATTGATCCTTAAGAGGCCCTACTCTCTCCCTTGTTACACTTTTGCCCTCTATGTATTTGTAGAAGCTCTTTGGATTGTCCTTTGCCTTATCTGCCAAAACAATTTTGTGTCCCCTTTTTGCCCTCCTGATTTCTCTCTTAACTCTACTCCTACACCCCCTATACTCTTCAAGAGATTCACTTGATCCCAGCTGCCTATGCATGTCATGTGCCTCTTTCTTCTTCTTGACGAGGGCCTCAATATCCCGAGTCATCCAGGGTTCCTGACTTCTGCCAGCCTTGCCCTTCACTCTAAGAGGAATGTGTTTACCCTGAACCCTGGTTAACACACTTTTGAAAGCCTGCCACTTACCAGACGTCCCTTTGCCTTCCCACAGACTCCCCCAATTAACTTTTGAAAGTTCCTGCCTGATACCATCTCTCTGGTCCTGCACCTCCTTTACCATTATCGTTTATATTGCCTCTTCTCATTCTTCCTGCCAAATGTATCACACTTCTGCATTAAATTTCATCTGTCACCTGTCCACCCATTCTACCAGCCTGTCGATGTGCGGAATTTTACCAATACGTCCGCCCGAGTTTCACATGATCCCGCCCAAGGCCAACGGAGAATGCTGTTCTCCGCGCCTCACCCGCCCCCGGAATCAGGGCACGCGTGCCGGTAAAATTCCGGCCTATGTCTGTTGTAGTCTATGACTGCCTTCCTCACAGCTCACAATACTTCCAAGATTTGTATCATCTGCAAACTTTGAAATGATGTGCCTATTCCCAAGTCTTTGTCACGAACATATATCAAGAAAGTCAAAGGTCCTAGCATTGTGTCCAGGGAACCCATTGTACACCTTCATCCAATTCAGAAAATAACCATTCACCTCTACTCTGTTTCTTGTCACTGAGCCAACTTCATATCCATGCCACAGCCTTCCCTTTTATTTCATGGGATTTAAGGGAAGGTGGTGGTGCAGTGGTATTGTCACTGGACTAGTAATCCAGAGACCCAGGGTAATGCTCTGGGGACCCGGGTTTGAATCCCACCACAGCAGATGGTGGAATTGTCAATTGTTGTAAATGGGAAAGAAATCTGCTGTTCCTAGCTGGTCTAGTCTACATGCGTCTTCAGATCCACAGCGATTTGGTTGAAATACCCTCTGAAATGGCCAGCAAGCCACTCAGTTCAAGGGCAAAAATGCTGGTCTTGCCAGAGATGTCCACCCCCATGAAAGAATAAAAAAAAATTGCTGGCAAATCTAATCTGTGACACTTTGTCAAATGTCTTTTAGAAGCCCGTATTGACCACATGAACTGCATTATCTACATTAGCCTGCTTTGCTACCAAAACACTCAATTAAGTGGATATGACACAATTTGCTTTTAACAAACCTGTGCTGATTTTCCTTAATTAATTCATGTTTGTCCAAATGATTATTAATTTTGCCCCCGTTTATTGTTTTTGAAAGAACTTACCCTTACACCTTTTCTTTGAACAAGGGTGCTCCAGTCCTCTGGTACCATACCTGTATCAAAGACTAAATGGAAAATTATGGTCAATCTCTCCAAAGTTTCCACCCTTACTTCCCTCAGATGCATTCTATTTGTTCCTTATTACCTACAAATAAAGCTAACCTTTCTAATGCCTCCTTTTCATCAATTTTTAGTTAATTTATTTCCTCGACTACTTCCTCAGTTCCTTGGTTAACACAAAGGCAAAATACCATTCAGGATCTCAGCCCCAATGTGGAAATCCCCTTTTTGGTGCCTAATTGACCCCATCCTACTCTTATTGCTCTTATATTATTTAGGTGCCTATAGAAGACTTCTGGATTCCCTTTCAAGTGAGCTGCCAATCTCTCCTCATGCTCTCTATTTGCCTCCCTAATTTCCTTTTCACTTCTCTGAACTTTCTATTTTTAGCCTCATTCTCACTTGTATTTCTGTCGTGGGTCCAGTTAGTTCAGTTGGTTTATGATTCAGAGCAACGCCAACAGCAATCCCAGTATCATCTGAGGTTACTTATGAAGGCTCCGCCTTCTCAAACTTGTCCCCTGCCTGAGGTGTGGTAATCCTCAGGTTGAATCACCACCAGTCAGCTCTCCCCCTCAAAGGAGAGAGCAGCCTGTGGTCATCTGGGACGAAGACGACTTTACCTTACTTGACCTATTTCTGTCATTTCCACCACTCTCCAGCTTCCTCTTATCCGCCATCTCTTTCATCACCCAGGGAACACTGGCTTTGGTTATCTTATCTTTCCCCCTCATGTGAATCCACCTTGACTGGAGCCGAACCATTTTCTCTTTAAAAGCGGCCTCGTGTTCCGTTACAGCCTTGCTTGCTATTAGTTGATTCTTATTTACATGGTACAGGCTCATCATCAACCCACTCCAATTCATTATTTACTATTTTTACTCCAGATTGCTTCTTGCCCTTTTCCATAGCTCAGATTAAATCTCAGGATACTATGATCACTGTTTCCTCAATGTTCCCGTACTGACACTAGATCCACTTGGCCCAGCTGTTACCCAGAACCTGCAATGTCACCTTCCTCATTGGGCCGGAAAAATACTGATCGAGAAAATTATCTACACTGCATTACCATAGTCTGAGTAGCCCTCTATTCCGTTCTCTTTAATATCTTTGTCCAACCTCCCCTTAAATGCATCAATACAACTGCTATATAAATAAATATGTTTGTTGTTATTGATGTACAGTGATTCTTGCTGGGATCCAATGTTGGGTGAAGACAACATCAAGCTCAGTCATCATTCAACCCCACAACCAAACAGCCTTCTCAATTTGCTGAAGCTCAGACAGGAGTAAGGTTCAAAGTAGTATCTGGTGCCCATGTAACTCTGTGCCAGCACAAGTGAGCATTGATAGGAGAGCAGGGAAGAAAAATCAGAAGTGAGGAGAAGAAACAGTAATTGAGAGTTCAGGTCACACGTGAAGTTGAAGCGATCACTTGTATTTGTTACAGTTCAAAGGCAAATGTTTCTGTTCATGCCTACACCATGCACCAACTGTAGATATAGCACCATTGAAGGATCATTTCACAAACATACCTGCTGATACTCTGATCAATTAAGCAAATCCCCAAAGGCTATTCTGGCTGGCCAGGAAGTAGCTAACATTTTGATATGAAAAGGCAAAGAACGGGGCATAACGTTGCACTATAATGTTACATTATATTGAAAAATATGTAGGACGCCAAACAGAAATGGTTTTCAGTTTTTTATCAGGATATTTACAAGATGACAGACAATGCCTCCTCTCAAAATGAATTCACTTCTTCAGAGGGAGAAAGATTACATTACCGATTACATATAAAAGCATTCTTCACATTTAATAGAATCTTGGAATAATAAGACACAGAGGGAAGCCTGTACTGGCTCTTTGAAAGAGCAATTTAATTAGTCTTGCTTCACTACTCTTTTCCCATTACCCTGCAAATCTTTCATTACTGGTGAAATCCTGAAAAGGAATAAAATGCATTTGCCCTGTTAAAACTATACAGAGTATTCGCTGGAGATAAGGAAATATAGAAATTAGTCCGCTTGGTGAGCTTTTCATGAAACATGCATTTTTCAGGGAGTTTTCTATTTTTTATATGTTCACAAATATGAATAAGACCTTCTCTGTCATGTTCAGTCCTAAAATAGCCAGGAGTGGGAGTGTATTGACAGGGTCGATTGTGTCCAATGTGGGAAAATGTTTCTGCATCCCTTAACATTACTCTCATGTTATGATGAGCAGTAGTGGCAATTGTCAGGAAAACCCAAGAAATTGTAACATTTTCTGTTGGTTATATTCTTGTCATATTTTTTCAACTGCTGGTGTATGTGAGTGGTATTCGAAGCAGAGATGGTGTGACTGAGAATCTAAGTTGTGGGTTTGATATGGTACTGAGCCTAGAAATACTTCAAACAGATGTTTATCAAGGTAATTTAGCCAGCATGCTTATGGAACAGGAGTAGATTTGAATAGGTTGTTGTGATTCAAAGGAGAATATATGCAGATGTAAAAGTAAGGTATCATGTGTAAAGCATGGATAGAGTGAGTTTACTTTTCTTTAGATTCTAAACGCTGAAGTAAAGAAATAGAGTCAATCAATTCTGAGAGACAGCAATTCTAAAGAAAACTGGGTGAGATAATGGAGAGATCAAAGGGAAAGAAGGTGTTTAAGGAGAAACCTATGGAGATAGCAGTTTTAGATCTCAGCAGACAACTGGAATCACTGGTCAACTCCCAGCAAGCAGTGTGAACAAAGCTAGGTCTGAAAATTAACTTCAGAGGGCATGTCAAGAGAAATTATAGGCAGTGTGTGATAAACATTACTGGCCTTTTGTAAATTTTAAAATCTATAAGGAGTTGTTGAGCAGATACAGGAAATAGTTAGCTTTGGAGGTAGTTAAATTAAGACTGTTTGGAACTGTTTTAAAGTATTGGTACTGTGTGAAGCCATTGTTGTGTTTAAGCATATTTCTATTTCTATTTTTAATTTCTATTTCTATTTCCCCATTCTAATCCCACCTTGCAGCACGCAGTCTGTAGCCCTACAAGTTCCAGCACTTCTTGTGTACATCCTCAATTGTCCTGTGGTATAATAAATGGTTAATTAGTTGTAAAGCATTGCCCCTCTCCGCTGGAGGGATCAGTGACCAAACATCATGGTTGTGTGACAGGGTGTGTGATAGGGACTGTGCTTCCTTTCCAGTGGTAAACCAGCTCTGATTCTAATCTGTGACTTGCGCTTTCCTAGATTCAGAAACTTATTGTGGATCCGGAGCTGAGGCAGATTGAACCGTCCAACAAAGCCCTGAAAACTGGAGCAAGCTCAGGTAAATCAGTGACCAGTGATTTCTGCAAACAGTGTACACAGCCTCTTAAAGCAATAAATGGGTCGAAGTCCAGAATGCTCTTTCTATTGCCACTAATTGATCCCAGATCTAACACATGGGAATACCTTCAAAACCACAAGATTGAAAAGTTCAAAATTCAATTCAGGCCAGGGCAAGAACTCTTTAGAAATGACAGTCCATGCAACTTGTCCTATTGAAGATAAAGCACTTAAATATTTAACAACAGGCTCTTATCAGGAATTTTGTCCATATTCTCATGAACAGGGAGAATGCTCAGGAAAAGCAATAGCCTGATGAACCATAGAATCCCTACAGTGCAGAAAGAGGTCACTCGGCCCATCATGTCTGCATCAACCCTCCGAAAGAGCATCGCACCCAGATCTTTCCCTCTGCCCTATCCCTGTAACCCTCCCCGCATTTACCAAGACTAATCCACCTAATGTACCTATCTTTTGACATTAAAGGGCAATTTAGCATGGCCAATCCTCCATAACTTAAATATCTTTGGAGTGTGGGAGGAAACTGGAGCACTCGAAGGAAGCCCATGCAGACATGGGGAGAACTCCACACAGACAGTCACCCAAGGCCAGAATTGAACCTGGGTCTCCGGTGCTGTGAGGCTAACCAATGTGCCACCATGCCACCCTTAAAGGTTTGGCTCAAGGGATGACTTTCATTAGATTGCGACGAGATAGCTGCTCTGCTCCGTATGAAACCCTGAAATACAAAATCCTTTATTTTTTTCAATCTACTGTCAGAGCAGGTTCACCCCCAGTACGGCTGCTGCACTCAGACCCTTCAAATTCATATTGTTGGACAAAGAATATTCGGGCCTTGCGATCACAAAAAAACATGTTTGAAATGGGGAATTGAGTAATTATCTTACTATAATTTGGGATATCATTCAGTACGTTCAACAAGTCAGAGATTCGCAGATTAGGAAATCGACTGGCGGTGGGAGGAATACTAACAGAAGTGAGACCATACTTATGTGAATAAGAGAAAGAGATGGAAGACTGAATGAGAGTAATAGTTAAATATTGCTGTTGGTTCTAAATTCCATGAGAGCTAAATGGGTGGAATGCGAAGGTTGAAAGCTGAATGGTTTGATCTCCTCAACCACCGGTCTCACCAAGTCTGCATTATTGCAACCCAGCTGCAAGCCAAGTGGACAAATAAAACTGTGGGAAACCGATGACACTGTCGCATCCCTGTGCAATGCAAAACCTTTGAAAAGTAGTGAGTGGAAGCAAACAGACAGCCCAGGTCTTCTTTGGCTGGCAAACAAATTAAGGTAATTCTGCCAGAATCAAGGATTTTTCGCTGCCTCTGCCTGGTTACCATCGCCGTGTCTTAATAGGACCAATAAGCAAACTGTGACAGCACCACAGCATTTCAGTGCTGACAGCATCACCCATAAATTAATTTATTACTTTTGTATTGACATCATGACACATGCTCAAGATATCAATTCTTCGACATGCAATCTGCCCAAAATGTCACAGCCAGCCTTGTGTGTCTGCCACTCATTTACTGTCAATTAAAGAGACTGGCAACTCTACTTAAAAGATACACTTTGGAATGCTGCTCTTGTACAGGATTACATTGGATACTCACCACAGAATCAGGCCATTCAGTGCAGCCAGTCGAGACTAGCATTTATGTTCCACTCGAGCCTCCTCCCATTTTTCTTCATCTAAGTCTATCAGCATAGCTCTCTATTCCCTTTTCTCTTAAATGTTTGTCTAGCTTTCCTTTAAATACATCTGTACTATTCATTTCAACCATTCCCGGGGTGGTAGCAAGTTCCACATTTTCACCCCTCAGAGCGAAGAAATTAGTTCTGAATTCCTAATTGGATGTCTTGGTGACTCTTATTTTGATGGCCTCTAGCTATGCTGTTCCTCGTACAAGGAAACATTCTCTCTTTATCCACTAACAAAACCTTTCTTAATTTTAAAGATCTCTATTAGGTCACCCCTCAGTTAACCGAGAGGAGACCCAGCCTGTCTGTTCTTTCCAGATGTGTATACTCACTAATTTCTGGTATCACCCTTGTAAATCTTCTCTGCACCCTCTCCAGTACTTCTACATCCTGTTTATAATATTGCAAGCAGAAATGCGTGCAGCGGTCTAAAGATGGCTTAATCAAGGTTCATTGCAGTTTGAGCATAATATCCCTACTTTTTCCTTCTAGAAACAAAACCTATTGCTCAAACCTATTTTCCAGCATTTTCTTTTTTGGTTTCAGATTTGAGCATCTGCAGTAAATTGCTTTTATCTATTGCTGGGTTAACCCAACTTTGTTTGTCTGCGGGATACACAACCACATTTTACAGAGGCAAGGCAAATGATTGGTTGTTCTCGCGGGTTGAAGTCCCTTTAAAGGATGGCCACTCTTGCCCCAACCCTCCCCACCCCCGCAAGGGCTGCTGGCCAATCAGAGGAGCAGCAGCTACACCAGGTGAGATGGCCACTGCTGTGATTACACTTGGAAGAGGAGGATGTCATGAAAGCACACTGCCTTCTCAACAGGGAAGAGGGATCCGGGTGCCAGGAATCAATCAGGCAGACAGTGAAGGGTGGGGTGGGGTGAGGATTTGCAGAGACAGATGGTACTTTCACAGTGTGGAGCTGCCACTGCCATTCTGGGGCACTTCCCTGAGTCAAAGAATTCTCGGATAGTGGACCCTCCCACAAACTCGGAGAGAAACCGGCAGGATTCACCTTGCAGTCTCCAAACGCAGTGGAGGTCCACCCATTACTGTAAAATGACAGCAGCAGTGGGAAGAGGACTCTAACTGGTCATCTAAGTGGTGCAATTGGCCTATGGGTCAGTGTGAAGGCCTCCACTTCCACTGACAAAATGGCATAGCAGCAAGATGTTCATGTCACATGTCTCCCACCTCTCCACATTGCCTTTGACAAGGGATAGGGGTGCAACGACCTTTGTATAGAGCTCTTTGAATTTGATCTTTGCATATAAAAGCACTCTTTAATTAGTGTCTCTTCAGAGGTAATGAGGTGCCAGTTTCTTTGATACTGCCATGTTAGCTCCATTTGTTTGAGGGTCACAGACTAACAACTTCAGCCATTTTAAAAGATCTTTGTGCAGTCTTTGTCCCCTCACAGTCCTTGTGACCTTGGAGAAAAAAATGACTTCTACTTTTTTATATATATATAGTCCCGTGAAGGAAAAATAGGAAAAGAAGGGTGGATTAATTTCTCATTCACACTGGTATGTCAGACACATAGCTAGTGGGGGCAATGCTTGCTCTCTGTTGTGTCTTTTTGAGGTCTAAATCCAGATGAGGCATTGTCCTTGCCTGCGGAATGGGTAAACTGACTTGAGAAGGTTCACAATTTGTCTTTTGGGGATGTCTATTTGGTGGGCGGTGCGGTGGCACAGTTAGCACTGCTGCCTCACAATGTCAGGGACCCGGGTTCGATTCCGGCCTTGTGTAACTGTGTGGAGTTTTCATGTTCTCCCCATGTCTGCATGGGCTTCTTCAGGGTGCTCCGGTTTCCCCCCCACAGTCCACAGATGTGCAGATTAAGAGATTAGCCATGGTAAATGCATGGGGTTATGGGATAGAGCGGGGCTAGGTGGATGGTGGGCCTGGTTAAGATACTCTGCCGGAGAGTCGGTGCAGACTCGATGGGCCAAATGGTCTCCTTCTGCACTGTAGGGATTCTATGATTCTGGAGTTCTTAATTTCCACTGTTAGGGATCAGGCATAAGCAAAGCCATTGGTATCAGAATTCTGCCTGTCCGACTCCTGATTAAGTATCCCCCGAAGTATCTGGGGGGTTTTACAGGGCGGTTAGCACTCGGAGGGTGAGTGATGGTCAAGCTGCCCTGGGCAATCCGCCAAAAAATTGCTCAGTATCTCACTCTGGGAGTACCAGGTCTTTTGATCATGGTGCTGACCAGCTCTTGTTCAGCTTAACTCCTCCCTGTCCACTTTGGTAACCTGTGGGTTCTGCTGTTCAAACCCAGGAGCTGTGTTTAAACTGATGGGATTGGCTTCAGTGTCTGGCTTGGGCAATAGCACAATTGGAGTGTTGCAGCTTCTGTTGCTAGGTGTTTTAGGTTGGCACGGCAACAGATAGCCTGCTCCTGAACTCGGGCCAGCCTTTCTGAACCTAGATAGGATGATGGCCTTCTGGAAGGGGTTTCCCCATAAAATTCCTACCGTGCAGAATGAGGCCATTTGGCCCATCAGGTTTGCACCGACTCTCCGACAGAGTCTCTTATCTAGGCCCTCTCCCCTGCCCTATCCCCATAACCCTGCGCATTTACCATAGCTAATCCACCTAACCTGCATATCCAGAGGGATCCGGAGCACCCGGAGGAAACTCACGCTGACACGGGGAGAATATCCAAACTCCACAGTCACCCAAGGCCAGAATTGAACCTAGAGCCCTGGCGCTGTGAGGCAGCAGTGCTCACCACTGTGCCACGTGCCGCATCCATACCAGGTAGGGATACAGTGCTGTATCCTGCAGGGGTTGTTACGGATCATTTTAATCGTGCTGGGAACTCTGTCAGGTTGCCTCGGGATTTTGCACTACAGTGGGTGGATATGGGACCCTGTCTGGTTGGGTCCCTCTGCTGGTCAATTGGGTCATCAGCTCCAAGTCTTTTGGAACACAAACCTTCTGGTGAATGGTCAGCTCTCGCTGTCCCTCACTGTCTCACTGTGGTTTTTCAACTAACTAACCTTCAGTTTCTGGGCCAATTTGGGAACCTTCCTGGTCTCCGTTCAAATTCTCCATAAAGCTGCCAGCTAAACCAATCATTAGCTTCCTAGCTGGGGCCTTAGTCTTTGGAAAAGGCACTCTCCTAACTTGTCCCATGTTCTCTGGAAAATGGAGGTGTGGGTCCACTTACACTCCTTTGTGGCTTTTCAACTGGGTGAGGTATCTCACTCCCTATCCGCTCGTCTGTTTGGGGACTCCCTATGCCTCTTTAAGTTTGGAACAAAGGCTTCTGCCAGCCATTTTGCAGGCATTTCCTTAACCTTTCCTTTTCCTGGTTAGTAACTTGCCTTCCTCCAGGCTCTTTGACTTCCTGGGGCATTTTCCTCACTATCTCTTTCCCGGCTCTGGAACTTCTCCAATCCCTGTTAAAATCCAGGATATCCTGTGAGTGTATTATAAATTCTATTCGTCTTCCTGGACCTGTTTGCCTTTACTCACCTGGCTTTGACCTCACTACTTTCAATCAGCTCTTACTTAATGTTTGTGTCTGCTATTCCACTATTATGGGTCTCTGAGCCTTCTTCAGCTTTCTGCTCTCCTGCAGATTTCTGCTGGCTGATATGGGCCTTTTCCTTTGCTGCCTAACACTTTACTGCCAGCCAAATAGTTTCCAAGGAGAAAATCAATTCCTGCTCCTGATAATTCAGGGGCAGTTTCTACCAAAACAAGGCCGTAAACAAGGTCACAGTCCAGGTGGATTCTATGATGGGTTGCAAACACAGATCCTTCTCCCACTCCACTGATTAGGGCTTTGGCCTTCAGGGAGGGCTCAGGGGTGTGTTTACGTTCGCCTCTAACATGAATGGCTGAGTGGTCCCAATGTCCTGGAGCAGTATAATAGACGTGCTCACATTTTGGGTAGGGGCAACACTATTCCTGAAAGGTCAAAAGTCCGGTAGTTCTAGGGGAGTTTGTTTGGCTCAGAAAAACACGGTGCCATGCCCTCCAGGGGGTAGGTTTCTGTAGTGAGAGTCTCTGCCTCACTATCCATTGGGACATCCTTCAAGGGGCTGCTCATATGGAGCCTCATTAGACTAACAGATTCCCCAGCAATCTACAGTTCTGACCTGGAATGGCCTGTTTTATTGTCTTGAGATCACGCCAGTCGCTGAGAGTTCTCACACCTCCTTTCATGCTTCCTTTTGTGGCTGGGGGACCTTTTCTCTCTAGATCATCCTGCCAATCTCTCTGATGCTCATGGGAATAGTTTGGAAAGGGTCTGCCTAGTTCTCCAGGCCTTTGGATGAGATCGTAGCTATCTGCTGTGACCGCTGTATCCCTGGCTGTGAGGATCCTTCTCTAAGTGCATCCTCAGGCTGGAGGGGAGGCAATTTTTAAATTCCTCTGAAAGTACAAACTCGCACATTTGCTGCGTGGGATTCTTAGGATTCTCACCCATCAGTCAAACGCAATTTGCTCCAACCGTTCAAACTCTATGTCAGTTTGTTTTGGTTTCTTACAAATGTTCCGGAATTGCTGGCGATATACCTCCAGGTCTAACTCGTGGGCACTGAGGAAGGCAGCCTTGGTCTTCTCATAATTCAGGGTCACATCAGTAGCCAGCATGGAGTAGACCTCTTGGTCTCTCCCTTACAGCTGACCTACAGCTATCTAAAAGATGTGCAAGTTAGGTGGAATGGCCATGGCAAATTGTCCCTTAGGTTGACAAGATGTGTGGCTAGCTGGATTAACCATGGTAAATGTTGCAACTGTACAGGAACTTGGTGAGACCACATTTGGAATATTGTGTGCAGTTCTGGTCACCTCACTATGAGAAGGATGTGGAAGCGTTGGAAAGAGTGCAAAGGAGATTTACCAGGATGCTGCCTGGTTTGGAGGGTAGATCTTATGAGGAAAGGTTGAGGGAGCTAGGGCTGTTCTCTCTGGAGCGGAGAAGGTTGAGGGGAGACTTAATAGAGGTTTATAAAATGATGAAAGGAATAGCGTGAACGTTCAAAGACTATTTCCTCGGGTGGATGGAGCTATTACAAGGGCGCATAACTATAGGGTTCATGGTGGGAGATATAGGAAGGATATCAGAGGTAGGTTCTTTACGCAGAGAGTGGTTGGGGTGTGGAATGGACTGCCTGCAGTGATAGTGGAGTCAGACACTTTAGGAACATTTAAGCGGTTATTGGATAGGCACATGGAGCACACCAGGATGATAGGGAGTGGGATAGCTTGATCTTGGTTTCAGATAAATCTCGGCACAACATCATGGACCGAAGGGCCTGTTCTGTGCTGTACTGTTCTATGTTCTATAAATGTCTGGGGTTACAGGGATAGGCAGGGGATACTGCCTGGGTAAGATACTCTGTCAGAGAGTCAGTGCAGACTCGATGGGCCGAATGGCCTCCTTCTGCACTGTAGTGATTCAATTAATTAGAAAGAATAAGATCGATGGCCATTTTAACTGTCCTCAAAAGTGGCAAAATATGACTCCACATCACTTTCTCTGGATTTGGGAATGAATCTAGTGGACTTGAGGGCCTCAGAGAGTGGTTCCAAGTCAGAGAAATAGAGTGTGCTACCCTCTCTAGAGAGAGATTTTCCCTCTCTGGCCTCTCTCCCTTTGAGCTGCTCACTCCATTCCCAGTTTTTGCTGCTGGAATTCTCTCTCCCATTGTCTCTTTTTCCCTCTCATGAATTCCAGCCGTATGCTGAATTTTTCCAGCTCAAATCTGGCCTGGGGAGTTTGAGCTCTGCGTCTAACTGCTCAATCAGTAATTTGAGATCCAAATGTTCAACCAACAATTGGATCAGTTCATCTTTCTTCACTTTACTGGGCAATCTGTACCTCTCGAGTTATAGCTCTCAGTTGCTCTATGCTCAGGGTAGCTAAAGTTTCACTGTTCAGATTTCCTTGCTGGGTCCGCATCTGGGTGTCAAAGGTTACCATTTTCTTAGTGTTAGGGAAAAGGAATTTGCTGTGGTAAGTTACTTGTGTTTTACAATGTGTTCCAGCCATCAAGTTGTCCCCTTTTGGTTTCCGATTGGCCCTTTGACCTCAGATTTGGCTCACGTCTTAATTTGGACTCTGGTCAAATTCAAATAGTGATCCCGGATTTGAGCTGCCTATTTCTGTTATGGACTGTGGGGGGGTGGGAGGGAGGTTCAATTCAAACAGCACTAATTTCTCCTCTCATCACGGGCGGAATTTTACCACCACGGGGCAGACGGAATTCTCCATTGGCCTCGGGCAGGATTTTACGAGCCTCACCCAAGTGAGGTCATAAAATACCAGCACACCTGTCCATAAACAGAAGGCTGCTTTTGATTAGCTTCCTCCTTTTTAAGTGGCGGCGTATTTCCCAATCATTTGGTATTAATGTGATCCGATATTTCTATGAATAACACCTCAGCAAACTCGAGATAAAGTGAACTCAAAGGGTTAGTTTATTTGCACACATGGGAGGAGGGTAGCAACATTGCCTCTGATGCGTTTACACAATAAAAGAGATAGAGATAAGGATTTACAGTACAGAGACCACAGAGAAAAGAAATATTGTTTCACATGGATTTGGAGTCGAGAAATAAAGCCCAATGAGGTATTTCTTCATGGAGGTCAGCGGGCTGAAAACTGAAACTGTATAATGTACTTTTCTGGTGAAGTTGACTTCACACAATGAGATAGGCATGTAGAGAGGAATCAATCTTGTGGACGAGGGTACAGAGGTTCCAGAGGAAGAGGTATAGATGGGACCTGATAATCAGCCTGGGAAGAGTCCCTTTTCTGTGAGGCTGCTTGTAGGATGGTAAAATGGCAGACTGAGCTTGCAGTCCCACATGGCAATATTATTGATTTCCCAAACTAGAGGTCCATGTCACATGACTCCCACCTCTCCACATTGTCTTTGATAAGGGATGTGTATTCCTCATCTGGGTCCCAACCATTAAGAATTGAAAGGAAGGCTCTGCACCCATTATCCTAGCAGACAAATAGATTCCAGTTGGCTAGCCTGGATTATGAAATGCAGATTGCCTTTGTGTACCTCTCTTTGATTTTGGACTTTGCAGCCAAAAGGGGGGTCATTAGTGTCTCTTCGGTGATAACGAGGTGCAAATTTCTTCAATACTGCTATCGTAGCTCATTTTGTTTGAGGCTCAGACCAACATAGCTTCAACCATTTTAAAAGGTATTTTCTAAAATTTTAAAGACTGGACAATAGCCACAAGGTAATCTATACATACCTTATAAAAGATAAACGGCATGAGGTTTTAGTTCTCTCGCAGCTGGATTAGAGAACAAAAAATATATACACTTATTACAAAAGCAAAGATAAATTGGTGTCCCTTGTCAAGCATAGACCATTTCATAGGAACAATGAGTGTGCTGTTCTCTGGTGCCAAACAAGCCTTTCAAGATATCTTTGGCAAGAACCCAGAAAGTAGCCCAACTGGCCGCAGATTAATGTGTTGGTCCTCTCCGTTATTTTCAAAACTCTAAGAAAAAGGAAAAAAATATTGTGCTAAGAGATGCTCTACTATTTGGATGTGAAGGAAGATAATTTCCACAGAATTATTTATTCTATAGCCTATCCAGCCCTTCCAACTCTCTTTCAGTTAGTGGATTTCAATTGTACGGGTGCACTTCAGGGTCTTGTTGAGATGACTGGTGATCCTCTGATCTCTTTCCAATTACTTCTAGGAAAGCCACACCTTCAGCAAACTACACCACATTTTCTTCAAGAGCCACATCTTCCAATAAATCATGAACTCTCCAATCTGGACCACGACACAGCTCTGTACGAGCTCACGGAGGATACAGGTACATATTTCCCAGATACCGAAGTGGGGCAGGAGGAATTCTAAGCAAACCTGGACTCAAAACAACAAGACCTGACAAGGCAGAGACACATGCCTCGACCCCTGCTGTGGTGTTCACACTAAGCAGATGTTCTTCAAGATTAAAAAAAAGAACCTGTTAGAGAATCCTGACAATGGTGGAGTCCTGCCCACCTACTGATTCCACAGGCACTGCCTGAAGGAAACGACTTCTCTGTTTGTCTCTTCCCCACCCCCTCCATTCTCCTCCCCCATGACTTTCCTCTTTACTGCACATTTCAGAAGGCTGGAGATGATGAATTCTGGCATTTCTACAGGCTGGGAAATGTAGGTACTGCCAGGAGGTAGATTCTACCCACAGTGTACCATGAGTTCTGTGGAGTCCTGCATATAGGAAATGAACCTGCAATGGTTCTTTGCAACAGCACAGAGATCTCGTCCACAACTATTTTTTTGCCTTGTGTGTAATTTGATCTTTGAAGGTTCTGTTTCAGAATTTTTGTTTTTGTGTTCTACATCTATGGTCAAAGACAGTAATAATTTTTTTATGTGTATATTACAGCACACTACTCAGCAGTTTTCTTTTTCCATTCTATATACCTTGCATTGGTTAAAAGTGCTGGACTTGACAGGGTTGGTTTTGATGTATTGATACTGCACTTGGATTATTTTTGATCAAGCTATTGTGATAAATCTTTACACATTCAATAAAAAAGTTGAACCGCTTTTTTTTGGCATGAGCCCCATGTTTCAGGGAACCTCTGCACGAGAATGGCTTTGCACCCCTTCTACAAAGGCTCATTATACCTTGCTTTAAGCCAGGCTCTCCGTACTCCTTCCATTCTCATTATAAAAGTTTGTTTCCAAAGGTGAGCCCGCATTCTCGAAAATCTGAATCTTATATGTTTCGTACACAGATTGCAATGGAGTAAACACTCCGTCCCATCTTGTAAACTTGCTGCTGAACAATGCAAAGGATTACCCTAATGTCTCACAAGGCACCGACTGAAAAGTAATACTAGACACTCTCTCTAACACTCTAAACTATTCGACTGATTTATTGACAAACAGAATTATTTCCATAAACATAATGAATGGGAAAGACCTATTTCCATTTGCAGAGAGGTCAATACCAGGAGGACATAGAACTGATTAGCAGAAGGATTTAAGTTTTAAAGTTTATTTATTAGTGTCACACGTAGGCTTACATTAACACTGCAATGAAGTTACTGTGAAAAATCCCCTAGTCGCCACACTCCAGCGCCTGTTCGGGTACACTGAGGGAGAATTTAGCATAGCCAATGCACCTAACCAGCACATCTTTCGAACTGTGGGAGGAAACCAGAGCACCCAGAGAAAACCCACGCAGACAACGTGCAAACTCCAAACAGACAGTAACCTGAGCCGGGAATCGAACCGGGTCCCTGATGCTGTGCCGTGAGTAGTGTTGAGGAGAAATCATTTCACCCAGAGGGTAGTGAGGATTTGAATCCCACTGATTCAAATGGTGATAGGAGTTAGAAGCTCTCATTGTATTTTAAAAATACTTAGATATGGACTTGAAAACAAAAGGGCTATGGATCAAGAACTGGAAATTGGGATTAGGCTGGTTAGTTCTTAGACACAGACACAAGTGGCCTCCTTTTGTGACTCTGACTTGTGGGTGTTTTTCAGCAAAAAGAGATTATGGTCTCTGTAAGAAATACGTTAATATAAACATATGGTGCATTCACACTAACTGTAGCAATACTGCAAAGACGTACTTATACCATAAACACAACTAGAATCCTAGCACAAAATCAACACCAAAGCAAAGTGGAAGAAGTAATCTCACTCTGTTTCACTTCAGATGCTTTTCAATCTTGACACCCTATTTACAGTAGAAAAATCCAACATCAAAGTCTATCCAAAATTGCCTTGGACCACTGTTGAACACCATAACATACCTCCACACACCACTGCATAACAGGCTGAATTGACAGTGGGTTGGCAGTCCAGGAAGCCAATTTGAACTGAAAATAAACTACTCTTCAAAACATCCTCAGGAGAAAAAGGAATCCCAGCCACCTGGAGTCCAAGGGGTGAACCCACCTCCCAGAAATACCTACCAAGTGTGCTCATCAGCCACACAAGGACCCACATAACCCATGACCAGTAACATGGAGTTTCTTAAGTGGATAATCATACTCATTAGCGAGTGATCGCTGAAGAAGATTTGCAAAACTGAGACCAGTCAGAAAGCAGCCTTGGGAGAGCTAACATGCTGGATAGCAGAAGGGTTAAAACAAACAATAATAATGAGCCTTTGAATCAGAGCAATACCATGGCAAGGTTTGAAAATTGAGCCTGCGAAGTGTATGTCCTTCCTGAATACCATTAGATTCACACAATTACTATCAAACTCCTTTTATCCTTGGACGGAGGAAAGGAGACAAAAAGGCAGGTGTTGCCTCTTCTGTGCTGACATGGAATAGTGCCATGGGAAAAGGACAAATATTGCTGATTGGGTTGTGGACCAGGGTGTCACAGAAGGAACAGTTTCTCTGGAATGTGTTCATTGATGGCATCACACTGGGGGTGACGGAAATGGCAAAGGATGATCTGACAGAAATGGAGGCACATATCAGACACTGGTCTAGAGGAAGGGAGATTCACCAGGATGTTACCTGGGCTGGAGCATTTCAGCTATCAAGAGATACTGGATAGGCTGTGTTTTTTTTCCTTGGAGTAGATAAGGCCGAGTGGGGACCTGATTGAGGTGTATAAAATTATGAGGGGCATAGATAGTGTGGATAGGAAGAAACTATCCCCTTAGCAGAGGGGTCAATAATCAAGGGGCATAGATTTCAGTTAAAAGGGCAGGAGGTTTATAGATGTGAGGAAAAATCTTTTCATCCAGAAGATGGTGGAAATCTGGAACTCTCTGTCTGAAAGGGTGGTAGAGGTGGGAACCCTCACAACATTTAAGAAGAATTTAGATGAGCACTTGAAATGCCATAGCATGCAAAGCTACAGACCAAGTGCTGGAAAATGGGATGAGGATAGGTGCTTGATGGCTGGCCAGACATGATGGGCCGAAGGGCCTCTTTCCATACTGTAAAACTCTATGGCTCTATGATGTAGGAGGTAGCATCGTAAGAGATGTGACAGAGATGCAGAAACTGGGATAATGAACTGGATTCCTCAAAGGAACCATTTTCTGTGGTGTGGAAGAGCCTTTTGAAGATGGTTCAGTTGTTTGACATTCTCTTGTCCTGAGATGCAAACATGGTTGGTGTCATCACGCCAGGAACTGTAAATGATGCCGTGTTTCTGCTCTCAAGCTGGAAAATTTCATAGTACAAAACTTGAGTATTGTTGAAAAAATAGACATGCTGTCAAAGTGTTTTGTCTTGCACTCATCAGGACAGTTTGCAAGAAAAACCACTGGTAAAGGTAACAATTTATACTGCATGGGAAGAGAATATTGATTGATTGGCAAGTAGAGTCTAGCATTACCATGGAGAATACACCAGGGAACAGTTAACAGCCATGCTTTTGTTCAAATTCAAACTAGATAAGCCAACTCTGATTGGTCAAAGCATTGTCATGGGGAATGAAGCAGGGATTGGCAGTCCCTCAAGTGATTGGACAACACTTGCTAAAAAAATCCGGATTGTGCTAAGAATTACACTGAAAACCAATTTAAGATTATCAGTCAAACTCACAGTGTGGCTCACTTACACGTGCTGGAAGCTACATATATTCACACACACGGCCCTGTCCTTTGAAGACAGAAGGAGCTCGTCCACACATTACTCCTTTTCCAACTAAACAAAAACAAAAACTTTTCAACTAAACAAAATCCTATCAGTCAACCTGCCTGGTTTGAATTTGAATGAAAGGGTGGCACTTAAAAGTTCCCTGGTGTATTTTCCATGGCAACACCTCTACCAATCAGGGTCCACTTGCCAATCAATTAGGACTCTTTTCATGCAGCATACATTGTTGTCCCCTTGTGGCTTTCTTGCCAACTGTCCCGATGAATGCAAGATAAAAAGCTTTGACAGCACATCTCTTTTATAGAAATTGAGTTACGTTTTCTGGAAATAATCAAGATCTTTGGAATCATGTAGTTATAAAAAAAATCCTGCAAAAGCTCCAAATTGTTTTTAAAAATAATTCAAATGACACACAACAGTCCAAAGTGAGCCATTAAACTCCAGCTGAAGGGAGTCTGCCACTATTGTATCAATGAGCAATTTATTGACTTTTTGGCTGCTCAAACCAGACTGGACAAGTTTTTAGTTCCTGAACAATGAGCCTCACATACTTTCTGCAAAATAGCTTTGGGTTACTGTGAAAATATGTGCACCCGTCCAGCCTGAGGCTTGTGTAAGTGAAATACTTGAAACATGCTGTTGGCATAATGTGCTCAAGAATCTGATATTGCTGGTGGATTTGTTGCTTATTTTGGAGACAAGAAAATTGTTGCGCATATTTCCTTTTCTAACCCTGCAGAGCTTTGGAAGTGAAACAATGCAGCTGGCTGGCTTTATCCTTTCTATGCTCTTTCCATTTATGTCTGACACAAGAGCATAAGGTGGTAAAGTGAATAAATAAAACAGGAAAAGCTGGAAATACACAGCAGGTCTGGCAGCATCTACAGAGAAAGTGAGTTAACATCTCATGGTAAAGTCTACACTGGTTGGACAATCCATCAGCAGACCATTTCACTCACTGCTTGCCTTTTATAAGATATGATATGAAACAAAGCTATCGGCACCATGAGGCTCTTGCCTTAACTGATAGATATTGCTGCAGTGGCTTTGTAATCTGGAAAAAGTCTACTATATTTTTGCAAAACAAAAGTGTATATAAATTTAAATTTTTCAATGGCACCATTAAAGGAATACATTGTCTACATGAGGAAATAGACTAACACATGGAACTGACCAGATATACTCTCAGCGGACCTGCTAGTGTCAATATTTGTGTTCAGAAACCAAATTAAATCAAAGATTTTATAATACCTGTTTGAAATGTTAATTCTGGAGTCTGTGAATTGAGTGGGAGTAAGAGAGGGGAAGATGAATTCTGGTTAACCCTTCAGAGGAAAAGTTATTACCGCAATATGATGTGTGCTGTCAGAGGCATTTTAAGAAAGGGGGGGCCTTTTCTATTCAAGTACAATTCAGTTTGTCTGTGACCTGACATAAAAACCAGGATACTTATGCACATAACACATTCCAGTACAAAGCTGTTACATCTTTGGGGTTTTGAAAATTGGGTTTAGTGTCACTGGCCACTCTGAGACCCAGGATCTAATGTCCCCTCTGAACCAGAGTATTTCTGGTTGCCCAAATCCTAAATCTAGTGAGGCTGAACAGAGAACATTTGTAACTGTCATGTTCAATTTGTGATGGGGATACATTCTATCAGAGAATAACTCAAGCCATAACGCAACAAGCAAATGCACAGTGAATCAATATATTTACAGTAATTACAAACTTTGTATTCTCAATAACAAAACAGTTGGTAGACATTCTGCACTAACCTTGTACATAAAATTAGCCTTTGAAACACAGGGTACTTTGTTTTCTATTATGTGTGATGGAAATGTTTTATGCACAATGAGTGTCTCTCAATAGCTAAGAATATAAGAAAAAGGAACAGACGGCCATTTGGCTTTCAAGCCTGCTACGGCATTCAGTAGGATTGTGGCTGATCTTCGGCCTCAACTTCACTTTTCTGCCTGCTTCCCATCTTTTAATTTTAATGATCCACAACCCTTTGAGTGAAGAAACTTCTTATATTAATCCTAAATAATTGATCCCCTTATCTTGACATGAGGCTCTCCTCCATGTTCTACATCAATGGTTTTCAATCTTTGTTTCCCAGCAACCCACTTTTACAAAATGGCTACCCCTTGCAACTCACTGTCGAGGCAAACTGCAGTAATGCTGCTATCATTGCAATCTAAATGAAATTTACTGTATAATTAAAAATACACCTTCTTACCTTTTCCTTTCATAAAGTGCACAGAACTTGAATTGTATCAGGCAATAGTAAACTTTTCGTCCTCATTTCTGGCTATGTAATTGTCTGAGACGAGGGATCCTCATTGTCATACCGCCTTCTACAAAATGTGTGCCTTGAACAGAACATCCAGCTTTTCTTTTGAACAGGATCACAGAATATCTCGCAATGTTTTGAAAAGGATAACAGAACATCCCATCTTCTTTTTTAAAACAGGATACCCAGCGACCCATTTTCAACATCCCCACGACTAACGTGCGAGTCACGACACCCACTTTGAAAAAAAACCCGGGGGAAACAATCTCAACGTCTACAAGCCCCTTCAGAATCTTGCATGCTTAAATCAGATCACCTCTCATTCTTCTAACCTCCTGAGAACATTGATCCAATTTACTCAAGCTTCTCAAAATAGAAAAATCCTTCTCATCTGAGGAATCAACCTAGTGAACCCTTGTTGTATTTCCTCACTGCAAAACTGCATGGAATATTCCTGGTGCGGAATCATAACATAATTGTAGCTTATTCTTATACTTCAATCCACCCAAAATGGAGAACATGCCACTTGCCTTCTTACTGGACAGTTGTACCTGCATACTAATTTCCTGTATTCCTTCTCTACCTGTATACTAATTTTCTGTGTTCCTTGAACTGTTTAACCCAGTTCTGGACAATCTAGGCGAGTGAGTGGGCCGCATGAGTGGCCCAGCTTCATTTCAGTGGGCCGCAAAGTTGAAATCAAGCTTGATCACTAACCATGGATGAATACGTTTAATACATGCCAAATATTTCGTAATGAGTTATGGTAAATGCTTAATCATTTATATATTAATAGAACTATTGACTTCAAATGGTAAAAACAAAAGAAATACTAACATTTTGAATACAGAGCACGACTCTCACAGTCAGTATTGTGTGCAGTCAGTCCGCACCTCACTTGCCCTTGCTTTACATGTATATCACTTCAAGTCATACCAGGAGGAGAAAATCTACACGGACGGAAATCAGCTGAATGTGGCAACCCTATGCGTGGGCAACGGTCAACAAAATGTCTCATGGGCCGCACTCAGAACCCAGATGGGCTGCATATGGCCCCCAAGGTGCAGGTTTCCTACCAGTGATATAACCTAATAATTTAATGGTATGGTTAGCTACCTTTTTGGAGAAGGCTGAAGAACATGGTGGATGTCTGCATTTTGCTGGGCATTGCTTGAACTCAGAAGTAATATTTAGTCACAGGACATGCTATCCCACACACAGTATGCATCGCTAATAAGAATTTCTCCACTTTTAAATCTTATAAAAGACAGGGGAAAGTACAAATTGTAACAGCATCTTTCATGGCAGGTACACTTAAAAATAAAGTATGAAATGAAGATGCACTTCCTGGCCCAGTGAGCCCACCATTTCCAACACCACATAATTTACTTGGGCTCAAATTCTCCTTAACCAACTTTGATCTGAGGTGAATGAAATGATAAAAGAGAACTGAAAATCTTTGGGATCTTGAAGATGAACAAATGACAGCAATCTAACTTTAAAATTTTCTATTATTCAGATTTGATCAATTGAACTGTAAATACATTGTCCAATTGGCATGGAACCATGGTTCTGATGAGTATTTGGTCATCAGTGTCTATAATTATCTTCCTTGTTCATTTTGTGCTTGAACAGATACATATCCACCTCTTTTTTCATGTTGAGTGTTAGTTTGGCTCTGTTAGAATTACTTTTGTCTGAGTCAAGTTTCTGGGCTCAAGTCCCACTTCAGGATTTAAGAACACAATCTAACCAGACCCTTCAGTGCAGTACAGTTATAAACTATCAACAGTAATAGAAACAGGTCATTTGTTTTGACAGGTCTCTGCTGGTGTTTAAGCTCGGAGCCTCTTCCAAGCCCATATCATTGAACTCTCATCAACATATCTTTGTATCCTTTCTTCCCCCATGTACGAATTAGCATGCCCTTCAATGCATCTATGTTATTTGTTCCAATTATGCCACGTGTTAGCAAGTTTCACATTTTAAACACTTTCTGGGTGAAGAAATTAAGAATTTCCACTGTCAGGCAGATTCTCACAGAAATACATTAAACAAAAGCCTCACTGGGAGAAGGGAGCTGTTGGATCATTCTTGTGTACCTCGGTGACCAATGGCAGAATGGCAACAGCAGAGGATTTTGAGCACTCACTTGCTTTTCGCCTAGAGAGGCAAGCTGTGAAGATGCAAGGGGGAGAAACAAAGAGATTGGGAAAAGATTAAAGTAAAAAGTTACTTTCATTTGTGGGGCAGAAAAAGCTGGTCATTAATATGAAGTAGGAAAATCCCTCAAGTGACAAGTTTCTCTTGAATTCTTTATTAGATTTATTAGTAACTAGCTGACAAGTATGACACCGAGTGCTGATCTTGCCTAAAGTGGAGACACTTTCTCTAAAGCTACCCTACCAAACCCTTTCATGATCTTAAAAACTTTTAGGCCACCCTTCAGGCCTCTCTTTGCTAAACAGTCCCAGTCTGTTCAGCCCAACCTGATAACTACATTCTTTCAGTTCTGCTGTCACCTTAGTGAATCATTTTTGCACCTTCTGCAATGTCTCCACATCCTATTGATAATGGAAGATGACAACTGTTCATAATCTTCTAAGCGTGGTCAAACCAAGATTCCATTCACATTTATCATAGCTTTTCTGCTTTTCAATTCCATCCCTTCAGAAATAAACCTGCATTCCTTTTTACAGCCTTATTAATCTTCATCATTGCGTTAGTGTTAATCTTCATCATTGTTTTTAGTGATCAGTTTATCTGCACACCCAACTTCAGAAGTTCATCTATCCCCATTTAGACATATTTTCAAAGGAATTCATGGTTTCCTTTTTCTCCCTCACTTACTGAAATTCGTTAGCCAAATACACACCTATTCGACAAGTTTATTAATGTTTTCTTGTTCCAATCCTCTGTATTAGCTATATTACCAATTTTGATACTATGTACAAATTTTGTCCAAACCTTTTCATAGATGATGAACAGTGGTTCCAGCACTTCCCAATCAAAGTAATGACCTTCCACCCATACTGTTTTTAGCCAGCTTGCAATACATTGTTTGCTACGTGGGCTGACTCTACATGTTGGAAATCTAAATATATATCTGCTGCATTATTTTTTATCTATCCTTTTTGTTCCTTCTTCCAAGTATTTAATAAGGTTGTTCAAGTATGAACCTTTTTAGAATTGGCACTGACTACTCCATGTGGTTCCAGTTTCTACATGTGTTACCATTACATCCTTGAGCAAGGATTCTATTATTTTCCTAATGCCAACATTAACCTAATTGATCTAGTTCCCTCAAGTTATCAACTGCTTGCCTCTGGCACAATTCTCCCACTCTCCACTTCTTTGCGAACTGTAAGGCTTAACCATACTCAATTTATCTTTGTTACTCTTATTTGTTCCCTTTTCAATACAAGCTGATTGCTTGTGTCAAGGTAGCCGAAACTGAACACACTACCCCAACTGTGGTCTGACAAAGATATTGTGAAGTTTTACCCATAATCTTTGTCAACTTGTATGGGCTTGTCCTGATTATATATACATTATATTTTTCAAATGGTGTGAAATATAACATTTCAGTTACATTTCATTACTTTTCAAACAGTTGCATAACTTTTATTGATTATTTTGTTCTTTTGGCGCTAGTGTTGTCCTATTATTGTTTTGGGAACATATGCAATTAGTTTCCCATTTGCTTCATTACTCAGACCATTTATAGGTTGGTTTGGTACATAGATGATTCATGTACTTAAGCTTTAAATGAATGTCACTTGTTTTGCTGAGATCACCTAAAGTTGTACTTGTGTGCTGTAGTTCTGTTATCAGAATTAAGGTGCTTTGTCTATTAAAATAAAACTGGGACCTTTTATGGTGATAGTCTGCATGTGGCTATCAAAAAAAATCCAGCATCATCTAAAAATAACTTTGTCACATATCCACCGATCGAGTGGGTCAGATTTCTTTTTAATTTGCAAGGTTGGGTTCCATTTCTGTCCAGGTGGCTTCACAGGCTTTGTGCCAAAGGAAGTGAATCAAAACCTTCCATCAGCAGCTATTACAGTTTTGCATTTGTAAACGCTGGCAAGTTGAAGAAATGCTGGTTTAGACCATCCTGAGTCAAACATGCCGAGTTAGTGAGTTGATGCACAGAAGTGAAGGAATTCTAGAAATCCAGTAAGATGATGGGAAAGGTCAACATGAGGATGCAACAGGTCTAGCCAGTGGGGTTGAACTCTTCAAATGAGATCTGCCTCGGAGATGTGAACGGCAGTAGTCAGCTCTCTGTTTTTCCTCTTCCTATAAAAAGCCCTAGGATTAAACTTCACACTTCTGAATGTGCTGGCGAGGCAGTTTCTTCAAATTTACATTCTCAATTATTTGAATTTCCTCAATCAGTCCTTCCTGGCGGCAGAGAAGTAATTTAGACTGAAACAGATTCAAATAAAAACAGTTGTATACACAAGCCAATAAAAAGAAATCTGGATGTATTTCATGGGAATAGATCACATATAACCATTTATCATTTGGGCCAATTTCAAGTGTACAGTTAAGATTGTCATTTTTACAAACCACTGAACAAGATGAAAACTAAATTAAAATGACTAAATTAAGAACTCAGGGGAGAGTGAAGAGGGGATAATAAGGGAATAAGATACAGTTCCCCAGAGAGATTTATTAACATCAGGGCTCGCGTATATTTTAAAACTCTAAAGAAATGTCAGAGAAAATAACATTTCCAAATAGGAGTGGAGAGAAACGTTTGGGGTATTAAGGAATCACTGTGATACCAACACCAATAAGCAACTGTCAGGAGGAACAACAGGGCGAGAGGTTGCAGGGAGAGACCAACACTATGCCCCTGTTGCGTGCATGTTAAATTGGGATCATTAAAATCTGATGCTAATTATACTTTTGGCAGAAATATTATTAAAAAGCATGAGATGGTTCAGATCTGAAACGGTCCACTTAAAAGAATTTATTTCCACAGCTGTGGCAGACACCAACAACACAGAACACGCTTTTAATTCCTCTATAATTCTAATTGAGAACTGCAAAGTTGCTCCATTATACTCTTCTATAAAGCAGTTGTTATTCTGCAGTAATCACATCAGTCAGCACTAGTTAACTTTCATTAGCATTGATTTAACTTTATTAAGACTACGTATATTAAAAAAAATTACAGGTGGCAAGAGTATGAAGGCGGCAATTGATTTTCTGGGTTCTGATAACATTCATAAACTGCTTGCGGGATTTATGGTAGTCATCTGAACCCTGAAAGTAAATTGCTCACCACCTTGTGTTTACGGTAGCCCAAACAAAATAAAATTGATTTGTAATAAAATAAAAACTTTCTTCTGTGACACTTTTTTTTAAACACATCACACTTGTGGTACGAGAATATTCAATGGTAAGCCAACTGAATAAAGAGTCAACATGCTAAGAGCTATGTGGGTCCCACTGATGAGAACAATCAGTTCCCTATTCAATGGCTTACAATCAGACAATCTCTTTACACTCAGCAAGGATGGTAGATTAACTACAATCCTATCTTCTGCAATTAGCCATGCGCAGCAGCAGGAAAGACAGCTCTTTTACATTCCTAAAAAAAACACTGGTAACCGTGGAGATATCCTATAGGCAGCTTGAGGACTATTTTGATAAGACAGTATTATTAATTCTACTTTTTTTAATTAATCTGCGTTTCCTTTTTATGCGTCTGCATTAGCAAACTGTTAGTGCTTACAAAATGGAGATGACACAAAACAACACCACCCTCGGTTCAACTGGCAACAACATACCACTCTTCTCATCAAAAGTCCACCTTTTTAAAGATTGCAGTATTGAAGGTTTAGACTGGTCGTGTTTGGCTGACTTCTTGTCCAACCTTCCATGGTGCAGGTTCGTTTTCAAAGGAGACTTGACATGCGAGCTCTGCTGTGTCCGTATCTTCACATCCATCCTGTTCTATATTAAGACTGTAGACGTTGAAATGGCAAAAAACCCATAAAAAACACTGTTCACAGTTCCCTTTCCACACATGACATGAGGACATTAATATCACACATTCTTGTTAAAAGTAATGCCATTAAGAAAATAGGACATACTATAAAACCATCTTTCTGTCAAGTCACTGAAGCTGATAAAACAAAAAAGAAACAAAACAGGACTGGCATTTTAATAGATTGCAGCAGTGAAAAAGCAGACCTGGATTTCATGCTACTTAAAAATACATAAATTAAAGCCTATTTTTAAATTACACATTTGCCACAGAATTCTGAAAATAATTCACAAATTCTTAATAATTGCAGGTCTGTGGATGAATAAACTCTTCCTGGCTATCAGTGGATCACAGATTCAGCTTCCACCTTAGTACAGAAAGTCAGGCAAAAATCCATCAGAAGTTCCTGATTTAATTATCAATGCAAAACCCTGATCCAAACAAAGTTCCTAAATTTAATTTTTAAGCCTCAATTTAATGAAACGCTCAGTCCACAGCCATTTTTTTTCCCTCAGACAATTATGTAGTTAAAGAATCTTTTCAAAAGAAATGTCTCTATTCAGCATTTCCTACTGTCTTTGTTTGTGAACTATTAACTGGGCAGTGAGATGATTTACACGTCTTGTCTTAAGGTGCAGCTAATAGCAAACATAACCCAGGTACCATGATGGCATAGGATACTGGAGGATACACTTTGCCATGGAAATGTGGATTGTACATGTACTCACTGCTGTTTGCTCTAGGGCTGTGTAAAGGCCAAGAGGGAAAATAAAATTCCCCAAAGCCACATTCATGCACTTCTTCACAGCCTGCTACATTGGCAGAAACCTGGGAGAAAGATGCTGCATCGACCTCTAAGCCCCCAATACTGGCCCACAAGGCGGGGAGGTCACAGAATGGAACAGAGAAAGTAAGTAAAGTACTGAGTGGTTAGCAGGATCATGTCTACTATAAAATACGTTACCTTTTACATCATTTTTCTTTATTTTTCCCTTTACTATAAAATGAGTCATGATGAATCAATTTTCCACCAGAGCAGTGGATCACTGAATTCTGCAGTGATTCAGAACGGTGAGTCGGGAGATCATGGGATTAGGACTGAATGCAGTTATGGTCCACAAACCAGAGTGGAAGAGTGGGAGGAAAATTAGGTAAATTAAATATCTCTAAACCATTGAATACAACGAGATACTTGCAGGCAAAAGCCTTTCAAACTTTGCAGTGTATAAAAACAGCACTGCTACCACTGTAGGAAAACAATAATACTAAAATACACCCCACACTTCACAGCAGCATGATCTCAAAATGCACAGATATTTCTTTCTACATTACAGCTTTATTCCAACAAAGATGGTTCAACTCAGTAACTGGATCTGTATTGCTAAAAACAATTATTTTTCTGATGCCTTACCTGGTCACGTTGTGGATACTGGTATGATCGGATGAAGGGTGGGCTTTGGGTAGGGTGGGGGTGTGGGGGGGCAATGCACACAGAGGTGCAGGTCACAGAAACCTACTAGCATTATCTTGGAACATCACCTTCAAGGCTGTGGTGAGCACAAGAAAGGGGGGATTTGCTCTCCGGCGATGAAACTCGCACAGAAAACAAGTGCACTGAGGCACAAGTCTCAACTAAAAAAGCCTGACATTTTCAGCAGGACACAGGCAGAAGTGAGTGCAGAATCCAGGTCACTAAACTATGGGACTTACGGTTTATTGGAACTGGTTGTGGTCTATCAACATCGGTCAGGACCTCTCTCTCAGGCAGAGGTATCCAAACTCTGGTCATGTGCATCCCTTCAAGTCCTGGTAATCTAGGCTACAAGGCCAGGTAACTCAGTTGTATTTGCACTTACATTTCATTCTTGCTGGTTTGTCCCATTTTAACTTTGTGAACATGGAGAATGGGGAATTTTATAGGTGGTTAAATCCTAAATTGGAATGAAGGTCTGTTGGTATCAGTAAATTGAATGTAAACTGGATTTAAACCCAATGGGGTCAGGAGGAAGGGAGACTTACAACTCATATGGCCCATGAAAGCTTGAGCATCTTTCCCCAGGGCTAGTGTTGCCTGTCAACTCGTACAAATCTCTGTGCCACAGTTTGTACAAGTTTAGCCAAGATCAGGCTTTCAAAACTAAATTTAAAAGGAAAAATCACTGTCCACAAGCAGAACCTTCATAGGAGTTTTGCACTGTGTGCTGAAGGCAGTGCTCCTGCAGATAGCTTAGCTCAGTAAACCTCTCACCGCACCACGTGCACTTACACTGACTCTCTCTGGCGTGGACATTCTGGTGCTTTATCAGGTGTTCCTTCTGCTTAAAACCTTTGTCACAAGTGATGCATTTAAAAGGTTTGTCCCCTGTGTGAACACGCCGATGCCGTTCCAGGTCGGAAGAGTATTTGAACCGCTTCTCGCAGTCGCTGCACTTCAGCGGCTTCTCCTTGGCAGGCCGGCACTGGTGCTCCACCAGCTCGGAAGAACATGCAAAGCGCCGCTCGCAGGCATTGCACTTGAGTGGCCGCTCCTCGACATGGGTCGCCTCATGGAGCTGCAGGGCTGAAACTCGCTTGTAAGCTTTCTGGCAGACGGTGCACTTAAAGGGTTTGCCCTCCACGCGGGCACAGCGGTGGCGCAAGAGCTCTGACGAGTCTTTGAAGCCCTTCTGGCAACCTGTGCACTGGAAGAGGCTTTCTCCAGTGTGAATGTGCTGGTGGTACAGGAGGTGCGAGGATTCACTGAAGCCCTTGTCACACACAGTGCATTTGTAGGGCTTGTCCCCGGTGTGGGTGCGCTGATGTCGCACCAGTGCGTACAGCTGCTTGAAGCTCATCTGACAGGTAGTACACTTGAAGGGCCTCTCCCCCGAGTGGACACGCTGGTGGTGCTGGAGGTAGGAAGCGCGCTTGAAGCTCTTGGAGCATTGCCCACACTTGTAGGGTCGCTCGGCCTCCGTTGCACACTGGTGCTGCAGCAACTCCCCAGGCTGCTTGAAGCCTGCGTGGCAGATGACGCACTTGAACACGTCCTCACTGGCGTGAACACACATGTGGCGCATCAAGTGTGAACGGTGCTTGAAGCTCTTGTGGCAGACGCTGCAATCGTAGGGCCGTTCACCTGAGTGGATGCGCTGGTGGTGTGCCAGGTGCGAGGACTGGCTGAAGGTCTTGTCGCATTGGCCACATTTGAAGGGCCGCTCGCCAGTGTGCACCCTCTGGTGCCGCTGCAGCTCAGAGGAATGGCGGAAAGCCTTTTCGCAGGACGAGCACTTGAAGGGTTTTTCACCATGGATGTATTGATGGCGGACCAGCTGCGATGACTTTTTGAAACCCTTCTGACACACGCTACATTTGAAGGGCTTTTCAGGAGCGTGGAATTGCTGGTGTGTCACCAGCTCCGATGAGTCCTTGAATTTCTTCTTGCAGACAGTGCACTCGAAGGGTTGATCCTCGATGTGAACCCGCTGGTGCAGGATGAGCTCTGAAGACTGCTGGAAATTCTCACCGCATATGGTACACTTGAAAGGGTTGTTCTCGTTGTGGACATTCTGGTGCTGGACCAACGCCAGCAATTGGGAGAAGCCCATCTTGCAGACATGGCAGATAAACGGCTTCTCCTCCACCTGGCCACACTGGTGCTGCAAGAGGTCATTGGAGTGGCTGAAGGTCTTCTGGCACTGGGCGCACTGGTAGAAGCGGTTCATGTTAACAAAGCACGGGTGCTGCTGGAGCTCTGATAACTGTGTGATCGTCTGGCCGCACATGTTGCATTTTTGGGAACTCTCGGCTGACACGGGTTGATGCTGCTGAAGGGTTCCGTCGGTGGGGAACACGATCGCAAACTCAAGTGCGCGTTCAGTGTTCTGGGGAATGCAGTTCTCCACCAGGGGTGGGGCGGCTGGGTGCTCCTCCCAACACTCTGTCATGTTGAACGGGCTCACATTGGAAAATAGTTGCTTCCCGAGATGAATTGGTCAAAACGATGGACGCTTCTCACTGATTCCACACTGAGCAAAGAGCACTGGGCAGCCTTATCTGGTAAAAAGAAAATATTCAAATTAGCTTTTTATTTAAAAAATTTTTAAACTGTCCTTGTCACATTTTTCCACAAAGCTGTGTTGAACATGGTGCGGAAGGAGGCCAAGCAAGACCAACGAGTGACGCTTAAAAAAAAAATGATCAGTAGATATGGGCGCTGCTGGCTGGACCAGCATTTGTTTCCTATCCCTAATTGCCCTTGAACTGATCAGGGCCATTTCAGAGGACAGTCAAGAGTCAACCATGTTGCTGTGGATCTGGAGTCGCATGTAGGCCAGACCAAGTAAGGACAGCAGATTTCATTCTGTAAGGGACATTAGTGAACCAGATGGGCTTTTATGACAATCTGCAATGGTTTCATGGTCATCAATAGACTTTCATTCCAGATTTTTTTTTGGATTCAAATTTCACTGTCTGCTGCGGTGGGATTCAAACCTGGGCCCCCAGAGCCATGGATTACTCATCCAGTGACACCAGCACTATAATAGAGGTATTACTTTGGGAAGGGGACTGTGTCCTTGATTGCCACACAGTCTGCTTAAATGGCTCCTAACTGTTGGAGAAAGAAATCAGAGCCACTAAAAGGGAGAAATAGGATAAAAGGGAGATGAAGACGGAGAGAAAGAGCCCAGGGAAAGAAACCTGCCTAGTTGTGGATTGTCACAGTGCAATGGCTCTCAGTAAATTTAATCTCAGGCCCATGGTCCTTCACAATAAATCTCCCCCGCCAGCTTAACTTTGATTTGAATCAGGAACCTGTTTTAAAGTTATGGTGTTGTACTCACTCAACAAAGAATGATCACAGCTGGGACAGGAACTTCCCAGGAAATATGCAGTCAATCATAGATATTTCAGTCTGACTTCAATCTTTTAAACAGAATATTGGCGATACCAGATCAAGTGCATTCTTAGGCTTCTGGTGTTAGAAAGGAGTGAATATTATGTTGATATTTTTCTGCTTGTGTAGCCCGGGTGAACAGTCATTTCTCTCAAGAGAGTAGTAATGATACTGTGGATGTTTGGTAACTTCAGTGTTATCTGTTGGTTACTGAATCACCTTTGGGGTGAAAGGATGAGAGACTGACCTATTCTCACATCCACAATAGGTCCTGGCCAACATCCATCAACCAGACAATATGGCCGAGATTGGAGAGTTACCAAGTGGTAGGGTGCAAGGATGGTCGGTTGCATTACAAGCTCGAATTCACATTCCACCATTCTACATGCTGGGAGAAATCTGGTTCCATTTTAACATCATGCCCACAGTACTCCTTTCTGTGAACAAACATTGAAGAGGCAGGCACAGGTTAATTAGCATTTGTTCTTGGATAGAGCCATGACTCTGCATAATCCAGAACAAAAGGCCAGCCACGTAAGGCGAGTCCTCTGAATGGCTACAGTCCAGTCTAGTCCTTGCTCCTAGTTTGCTCAGGGCTACTTGTCTACAAACCTCCTTTTACCAGAACCTTAATATGCACAACTGGAGGAGTAAGAAATCAGGCAAATCAAATTTAAATTGATAACTGTCACAAAGCTATTGAAATAATAGGCAGCAAATTCATCAAAGGATTCAACATGGCAGCACAAACACCACAGGCATGGCATTCACATCAGCAGGGAAGCAACAGCTGAGCAAAAGTACAAATCAAGTAGTGTTATCTGACTCCAGCTATCCACCTGTTACTATTATATTTAGTTCCTAATGTGCATATCTCATTATATTGTCATCCTAATATGATGTCACATACATAAAATAAGTAATAATTTCAAAAAATAGCCAACAATGAAGGTGTTACCAATGCTAATTAAGTAATAGGACCATATGTTAAAGACTTTAATTACTTGTTAGGTTATTTTAACCTTCTTTAACTTACTGCTTTTGGCCATATTTGGAACATTGGACACAATGTTGACCCCTTTTGCTCAAAGGAACCTTGAGGTTTTAAAAAGTGTTTCGTGAAAAATGAAAATGTTTAACTCAGGAACTGGACCTTCAAGGGCAACTCTCAGCACTAAATGTGATTTCAATGGACAAGTATGAATAAGGATGTGACTCAGTTCTTTACTATGTCATTCGAATGGATAACATGAGTAAAAGGCAGATAAGATGGTGGCAGACTGTTTTGTGAGCTATCCAGCTGGCCGATAATTGAATAATTCCGTTGCAACTTGCTGTTATACTGGTGCATCATGAAATGAGGCAAACAGGGTGCTGGCTCCTCTACTGGTCAGGAGCATTAATTTGAGGGGAAATAGTGGTGTAATGTCACTGGACTAGTAATCCATTGGCCCAGTTCAAATGACTAAAATCTGGAATTGAAAGCCAGTCTCAGTAATGGTGACCTTGAAACTAGCATCATTTGTTATTAAAAGCCCATCTAATTCATTCATGTCCCTTCGGGAACGCAATCATTACGCGGTCTGGCCTACATGTAACTCCTGATCCACAGTAATATAGCTGACTCTTCACTGCCCCTTGAAGTGGCCTGGCAAGCCACTCAGTTCAAGGGCAATTCGGGATGGGCAATAATTGCTGATGTCGCTGCTGACGCCCACATCTCGTGAAAGAATTTTTAAAAAGCATGTAATGATTTGTTCTGCTGGCATTTGAAAAAAAAGATTGTTTGAGGTCAGCTCCAATAAATTCAAGCATTGTAAGCTGTTCTACCGCTGTCTCCATGTAACCATCTTACCAACTACCTCCTGGAAAGGTCTGACAGCCTGATGTAGACAGGTGGGTGACAACTTCCTTGTATATTTGTGATTGCATTTTCAAACTCATTGCAGCATTATGTGTAGGTCTATATGGGAATTTCCATAAACTGCACTGCTACTAATAAGCCATAGGAAACTTTTTTGAGCCAGTACCTATTAATATTCCAATACACCACTTATCTGACTAATCCGAATCTAACTGTGCTGCGACATGTTTTTCCAGTTAAGTGGACAAAGTATGAAAATTTTCACATCCCCTGTGTAAAAACTCACTAAGGCAAAAGTGCCCATGGTCAGCTGCATGAAAAGTTTACCTCCCTGTTACTAACAACACTGGGATGTATGATTCCTGGCTTGTTAACAAGAGCCATTCTGAATCCAAAGAGGAAAAACAGAAAGCTGTTTCTTGGAATCACTTCCCATAATATCTGAGGATGTGAGCAATGCTGGCAACGCCACGTGCATTGCCCAATGCAGTTGCCTTAAGCACCCACAGTAACTCTTCTTAAGAGTCACAGTCTGTGGATTAGAATTTGGCAGGCCAGACCTAGTAAGGGTGCTCCCTGTCCTAAAGAATATTAATGAATCATTTGGTTTCTACAACTGTCTCTGTCAGCTTCAACTGTCATATCTCGTTCTGATGCAAACCCACAAACTCTCATTTCACACAATCCATATCTTGGTCTGCCAAGGTGGTATTTGAACTTGTGGTTGTTTGGGTTACTCATGTAGTACTGTAACCACTACACTAGTCTTCTCTATGGCGTCCAGGGTGGTGATCTGTACATCAATAAAATTGTTCTGAGAGTTAAGTTGCACTTGGCTTAGAGATGCAGGCAGTGAGATCATTGGAATTTTTCTGGGTATAAAAGCTTTTATTACTGGTGATTTGTTGTCAATTTGCCTAACGATTAAACAGGATCTAATGTGGTGTACAGCCTTCTACTGGGAGGAAGCCTGAATTACATCACTTTGGTTTGTAACAGGAGGGAAGTGAAGTGAAAGTTTTAACTCAGCTGCCAAAAAGGTTTCATTTGAAATGTGATTTTATGTTGATTCATCTCCCACAGACTACTATTAATGCAGCTGCTAATTCACAATATTCAATTATTCCTTCTTTTGGCAGTAACTTCCCATGTTACAATTATCTGGGTTACTGAATTCAACTTTTTAGTGCAAAGAATATGGAATTTGGGTTGGCAATGCTATACAACAAGGTATGGGTACATTATTTACTGGTCACAAAGCACCTTATGAAAACCAGCAGGGAGACACCAAGTCAACTAAGGTAACCAGCAAATTCCTGGTTCAGCGAGCTACTGTTGAGCTAGATTGCTCCTTCCTGCCATTGGGAACCAAAGCCAGCCTGCACATGCAAATCAGAGGGCCGCTGCTTAATACAATTGACTGATATGAGGAGCAGCAACAAATCTTTTCCTCTCTCGTGATAAATAGAAGCCAGGCATAGTGAGAGGCCTGTCAGACACAGAGCAGGGGGCTTACCACTTCTGCATTTGCCAGCCCACGACCTTCCTGTCCGTTGAAATGAACAGAGTGGAGAACTGTGGGCAGGCGAAGCAGAAAACTCAGGCCATCCTTTCAACATTCTCCTGCCTGTTGAAACATCAAATAGGGTTTCAGCTATAATACATGGATGGTTACAAATGTAATCACTAAACACTTTCACAAAGAAATTGTTGGGTACAGGACTCAATGCATTACCCAAAAAGCTTACATCAAAGAACATCATGTATAGCCTTCTCAATACAGCTTTAAAAATGCAGGATTGTTTTTCCCATGTTTTTTGTGTACCTCATCTAATACAGGGTTTCTGTACTTCTCTCAATTACAGAAAAGAAATCACAGTGCTGTTAGGGAATTTGGAGTATTGGCTGTGAAATAGTAAATGACGATACTTAATACATACAGGAAAACAGCATACACAGCTGCCAAGAGTTGACAATGGCGCAAAGGTGCCAGGGATGAAGGGCAGCAGCAGAGAGGTGCCAGAAAATGAGGGCTAATGGTGCAGGAGTGCCAGTTGCCAGTGAGCAATGAAGCCGAGGCGCTGGGGATCGAGAGGTGGCCAAGCCGAGGATCGGGGGTGGCCACGCCGGGGGTCGGGGCAGCCACGCCGGGGGTCGGGGCAGCCACGCCGGGGATCAGGGGTGGCCACGCCAAGGTGCCGGGGATCGAGGGGCGGCCACGCTGGGGATCGAGGGGCGGCCACACCGAGGCTCCAGGGATCGAGGGGCGGCCACGACGGGGATCGAAGGCCGGCCACGACGGGGACCGAGGGGCGGCTGCGCCGAGGCGCAGGAGACCGAGGGGCGGCCGCGCCGAGGCGCCAGGGACTGAGGGGAGACCACGCCGAGGAGCCGGGGACTGGCCGCACCAAGGCGCCGGGGGGGCGGCCACGCCGAGACGTCGGGGACCGAGGGGTGGCCATGCTGAGATGCCGGGGATCGAGGGGCAGCCACGCCAAGAATCGAGGGGCGGCCACGCCAAGACACCGGCGATCGAGGGGTGGCCATGCCGAGAATCGAGGGGCAGCCACGCCGAGACACCGGCGATCGAGGGGTGGCCATGCCGAGAATCGAGGGGCGGCCACGCCGAGCTGCCGGAGATCGAGGGGCGGCCACGCCGAGCTGCCGGCGATCGAGGGGCTGCCACGCTGAAAATCGAGGGACCACCACGCCGAAAATCGAGAGGCTGCCACGCCAAGACGCCGGGGATCGAGGGGCTGCCACACCGAGACCCCAGGAATCGAGGGGCGGCCACACCGAGACGCCGGGGATCGAGGGGCGGCCACGCCGAGACGCTGGGGATCGAGGGGCGGCCACGCCGAGACGCCGGGGATCGAGGGGCGGCCACGCCGAGGATCGAGGGGCAGCCACGCCGAGGCGCCGGAGATTGAGGGGCGGCCACGCCGAGGATCGAGGGGCAGCCACGCCGAGACGCCGGAGATCGAGGGGCCGCCACACCGAGAATCGAGGGGCTGCCACGCCAAGATGCAGGGGATCGAGGGGCGGCCACGCCGAGACGCCGGAGATCGAGGGGCCGCCACGCCGAGATGCCGGGGATCGAGGGGCGGCCACGCCGTGACGCCGGGGATCGAGGGGCCGGCACGCCAAAAATCGAGGGGCCACCACGCCAAGAATCGAGGGGCTGGCACGCCGACACGCCAGAGATCGAGGGGCCACCACGCCGAGAATCATGGGGCCTTCACGCCGGGGATCGCGGGGCCACCACGCCGAGACGCCGGGGATCGAGGGTGGTGGCCACGCCGAGAATTGAGGGGCAGCCGCGCCGAGACACCGGGGATCGAGGGGCAAATAAGCTGAGGTGTAAGGGATCAAGGGCAATAGAGCAGTGGTGCCAGGGAATGAGAAGGAACTGTATTTAACTGGGTCACTCTGGGCATCACTGGCACATGGGCTCAGGTTACGCCGCCCAGCTGCTGCCACAGTAAAGCTGGCACATGGCGCTCAGTGTGGAGCAGGGCGGCCGGCCTGCGGGGCCCGCTCTCCTTCCCTGTCCCCCTGCCGCTGGGCTGGGCCGGGCTGGGCAGTGCCATCTCCGCCAGGCCCAAGACAATGGCTGCCTCCTCCTTCCCTGCCGCCCGCCCGCTCCCGGGCGAGAGCCGCTGGATTCCGGGCCTCCCGCTCTCAGACCCATGGGCCTCATCGTTCCATCCCCGGGTAGGCCCGCCCGTCCTCCCTCCCGCCGCCGCCGGTACCTGCTGGCTCCTCGGGGGTGAGGCTCCGGCTCCGAGCGCCGGCCAGGCCCAGGCCCAATTCCCCACTAAAGCCGCGGCCTCTCCTGACGCCCGACTCCCTCTTCCTCTGATCCGGGCCGGGGATGGGCGCGGTGCTCTCAGGGTGGCCGGGAGGCCGGATCGGGGTGTCGGTGGGACCGGTGAATGTCGCGACTAGAGCCGACTCCCCGACTCGGTTGCTGGGCTCCGGCCCGCTCCGGCCCGCGTAAACAGGAAGCCAAGAGCAGCCGCGGGGTTTCCTGTCACTGCTGCCGGCTCTCTGCTGCCCCCGGCGGATCCAGCCCGAACAGCGGCGCCGGCTCCTGGGACAGGTTGTCCCAACCCCGAGAGACTCGCCCCCAGAGTGACCCCAACCCGGAGAGACTCACGCCCAGAGTGACCCCAACCCGGAGAGACTCGCCCTCAGAGTGACCCCAACCCGGAGAGACTCGCCCTCAGAGTGACCCCAACCCGGAGAGACTCGCCCTCAGAGTGACCCCAACCCCGAGAGACTCACCCCCAGAGTGACCCCAACCCTGAGAGCCTCACCCAAGAGTGACCCCAACCCTGAGAGACTCAGCCCCAGAGTGACCCAAACCCTGAGAGACTCACCCTCAGAGTGACCCCAGCCCTGAGAGACTCACCCCCAGAGTGACCCCAACCCCGAGAGACTCACCCCCAGAGTGACCCCAACCCCGAGAGACTCGCCCCCAGAGTGACCCCAACCCGGAGAGACTCGCCCTCAGAGTGACCCCAACCCCGAGAAACTCACCCCCAGAGTGACCCCAACCCCGAGAGACTAACCCCCAGAGTGACCCCAACCCTGAGAGCCTCACCCAAGAGTGACCCCAACCCTGAGAGACTCAGCCCCAGAGTGACCCAAACCCTGAGAGACTCACCCTCAGAGTGACCCCAGCCCTGAGAGACTCACCCCCAGAGTGACCCCAACCCTGAGAGACTCACCCCGAGAGTGACCCCAACCCTGAGAGCCTCACCCCCAGAGTGACCCCAACCCTGAGACTCAGCCCCAGAGTGACCCCAATCCTGAGAGACTCACCCCCAGAGTGACCCCAACCCTGAGAGACTCACCCCCAGAGTAGCCCCAATCCTGAGAGACTCACCCCCAGAGTGACCCCAACCGTGAGACTCACCCTCAGAGTGACCCCAACCGTGAGACTCACCCTCAGAGTGACCCCAATCCTGAGAGACTCAACCCCAGAGTGACCCCAACCCTGAGAGACTCACCCTAGGAGTGACCCCAACCCTGAGAGCCTCAGCCCCAGAGTGACCCCCATCCTGAGAGCCTCACCCCCAGAGTGACCCCAATCCTGAGAGACTCACCCCCAGAGTGACCCCAACCCTGAGAGACTCACCCCCAGAGTGACCCCAACCCTGAGAGATTCACCCCCAGAGTAGCCCCAATCCTGAGAGACTCACCCCCAGAGTGACCCCAACCGTGAGACTCACCCTCAGAGTGACCCCAACCGTGAGACTCACCCTCAGAGTGACCCAATCCTGAGAGACTCACCCCCAGAGTGACCCCAACCCTGAGAGACTCACCCTAGGAGTGACCCCAACCCTGAGAGCCTCAGCCCCAGAGTGACCCCCATCCTGAGAGCCTCACCCCCAGAGTGACCCCAACCCTGAGAGACTCACCCTGAGAGTGACCCCCCAACCCTGAGAGCCTCACCCCCAGAGTGACCCCAACCCTGAGACTCACCCCCGGAGTGACCCCAATCCTGAGAGACCCAACCCCAGAGTGACCCAACTCTGAAAGACTCACCCCCAGAGTGACCCAACCCTGAGAGCCTCACCCCCAGAGTGACCCTAACCCTGAGAGACTCACCACCAGAGTGACCCCAACCCTGAGAGCCTCACCCCCAGAGTGAACCCAACCTTGAGACTCAGCCCCAGAGTGACACCAACCCTGAGAGACTCACCCTCAGAGTGACCCCAATCCTGAGAGACTCAACCCAAGAGTAGCCCCAAGCCTGAGAGACTCACCCCCAGAGTGACCCCAACCGTGGGACTCACCCCCAGAGTGACCCCAACCGTGGGACTCACCCTCAGAGTGACCCCAATCCTGAGACACTCACCCCCAGAGTGACCCCAACCCTGAGAGACTCACCCTCAGAGTGACCCCAGCCCTGAGAGCCTCAGCCCCAGAGTGACCCCCATCCTGAGAGCCTCACCCTCAGAGTGACCCCAACCCTGAGACTCAGCCCCAGAGTGACCCCAATCCTGAGAGACTCACCCCCAGAGTGACCCCAACCCTGAGAGACTCACCCCCAGAGTGACCCCCCAACCCTGGGAGACTCACTCCCAGAGTGACCCCAATCCTGAGAGCCTCACCCTCAGAGTGACCCCAACCCTGAGAGACTCACCCCCAGAGTGACCCCAACCCTGAAAGCCTCGCCCTCAGAGTGACCCCAACCCTGAGACACTCACCCCCAGAGTGACCCCAAGCCTGAGAGCCTCACACCCAGAGTGACAAAAGCCTGAGAGCCTCATCTCCAGAGTGACCCCAACCCTGAGAGACTCACCCCCAGAGTGACCCCAACCCTGAGACTCAGCCCCAGAGTGACCCCCATTATGAGAGACTCACCCCCAGAGTGATCCCAACCATGAGATCCTCACCCTCAGAGTGACCCCAACCCTGAGAGCCTCAGCCCCAGAGTGACCCCCATCCTGAGAGCCTCACCCTCAGACTGACCCCAACCCTGAGAACCTCAGCCCCAGAGTGACCCCCATCCTGAGAGCCTCACCCCCAGAGTGATCTCAACCCTGAGAGCCTCACCCTCAGAGTGACCCCCAACCCTGAGCCTCATCTGCAGTGTGACCCCCAGCCCTGAGAGCCTCACCTCCAGAGTGACCCCAACCCTGAGAGCCTCACCCCCAGAGTGACCCCAACCCTGAGAGCCTCACCCCCAGAGTGACCCCAACCCTGAGAGACTCACCCCCAGAGTGACCACAACCCTGAGAACCTCACCCTCAGAGTGACCCCAAACCCTGAGCCTCATCTGCAGTGTGACCCCCAACCCTGAGAGCCTCACCTCCAGAGTGACCCCAACCCTGAGAGCCTCACCCCCAGAGTGACCCCAACCCTGAGAGCCTCACCCCCAGAGTGACCCCAACCCTGAGAGACTCACCCCCAGAGTGACCCCAACCCTGAGAGACTCACCCCCAGAGTGACCCTAACCCTGAGAGCCTCACCCCCAGAGTGACCCCAAACCTGAGACTCAGCCCCAGAGTGACCCCAATCCTGAGAGACTCACCCCCAGAGTGACCCTAACCCTGAGAGACTCGCCCCCAGAGTGACCCCAACCCTGAGAGATTCACCCTCAGAGTGACCCCAATCCTGAGAGACTCAACCCCAGAGTAGCCCCAACCCTGAGAGACTCACCCCGAGAGTGACCCCAACCGTGAGACTCACCCTCAGAGTGACCCCAATCCTGAGATACTCACCCCCAGAGTGACCCCAACCCCGAGAGACTAACCCCCAGAGTGACCCCAACCCTGAGAGCCTCAGCCCCAGAGTGACCCCCATCCTGAGAGCCTCACCCTCAGAGTGACCCCAACTCTGAGACTCAGCCCCAGAGTGACCCCAATCCTGAGAGACTCAACCCAAGAGTAGCCCCAATCCTGAGAGACTCACCCCCAGAGTGACCCCAACCGTGAGACCCACCCCCAGAGTGACCCCAACCGTGAGATTCACCCTCAGAGTGACCCCAATCCTGAGAGATTCACCCCCCAGGGTGACCCTAACCCTGAGAGACTCACCCCCAGAGTGACCCCAACCCTGAGAGCCTCACCCCCAGAGTGACCCCAACCCTGAGAGCCTCACCCCCAGAGTGACCCCAACCCTGAGAGACTCAGCCCCAGAGTGACCCCAATCCTGAGAGACTCACCCCCAGAGTGGCCCTAACCCTGAGAGACTCACCCCCAGAGTGAACCCAACCCTGAGACTCAGCCCCAGAGTGACCCCAACCCGGAGAGACTCACGCCCAGAGTGACCCCAACCCGGAGAGACTCGCCCTCAGAGTGACCCCAACCCGGAGAGACTCGCCCTCAGAGTGACCCCAACCCGGAGAGACTCGCCCTCAGAGTGACCCCAACCCCGAGAGACTCACCCCCAGAGTGACCCCAACCCTGAGAGCCTCACCCAAGAGTGACCCCAACCCTGAGAGACTCAGCCCCAGAGTGACCCAAACCCTGAGAGACTCACCCTCAGAGTGACCCCAGCCCTGAGAGACTCACCCCCAGAGTGACCCCAACCCCGTGAGACTCACCCCCAGAGTGACCCCAACCCCGAGAGACTCGCCCCCAGAGTGACCCCAACCCGGAGAGACTCGCCCTCAGAGTGACCCCAACCCCGAGAAACTCACCCCCAGAGTGACCCCAACCCCGAGAGACAAACCCCCAGAGTGACCCCAACCCTGAGAGCCTCACCCAAGAGTGACCCCAACCCTGAGAGACTCAGCCCCAGAGTGACCCAAACCCTGAGAGACTCACCCTCAGAGTGACCCCAGCCCTGAGAGACTCACCCCCAGAGTGACCCCAACCCTGAGAGACTCACCCCGAGAGTGACCCCAACCCTGAGAGCCTCACCCCCAGAGTGACCCCAACCCTGAGACTCAGCCCCAGAGTGACCCCAATCCTGAGAGACTCACCCCCAGAGTGACCCCAACCCTGAGAGACTCACCCCCAGAGTAGCCCCAATCCTGAGAGACTCACCCCCAGAGTGACCCCAACCGTGAGACTCACCCTCAGAGTGACCCCAACCGTGAGACTCACCCTCAGAGTGACCCCAATCCTGAGAGACTCAACCCCAGAGTGACCCCAACCCTGAGAGACTCACCCTAGGAGTGACCCCAACCCTGAGAGCCTCAGCCCCAGAGTGACCCCCATCCTGAGAGCCTCACCCCCAGAGTGACCCCAATCCTGAGAGACTCACCCCCAGAGTGACCCCAACCCTGAGAGACTCACCCCCAGAGTGACCCCAACCCTGAGACTCACCCCCGGAGTGACCCCAATCCTGAGAGACCCAACCCCAGAGTGACCCAACTCTGAAAGACTCACCCCCAGAGTGACCCAACCCTGAGAGCCTCACCCCCAGAGTGACCCTAACCCTGAGAGACTCACCACCAGAGTGACCCCAACCCTGAGAGCCTCACCCCCAGAGTGAACCCAACCTTGAGACTCAGCCCCAGAGTGACACCAACCCTGAGAGACTCACCCTCAGAGTGACCCCAATCCTGAGAGACTCAACCCAAGAGTAGCCCCAAGCCTGAGAGACTCACCCCCAGAGTGACCCCAACCGTGGGACTCACCCCCAGAGTGACCCCAACCGTGGGACTCACCCTCAGAGTGACCCCAATCCTGAGACACTCACCCCCAGAGTGACCCCAACCCTGAGAGACTCACCCCCAGAGTGACCCCAACCCTGAGAGCCTCACCCCCAGAGTGACCCCAACCCTGAGACTCACTCCCGGAGTGACCCCAATCCTGAGAGACCCAACCCCAGAGTGACCCAACTCTGAAAGACTCACCCCCAGAGTGACCCAACCCTGAGAGCCTCACCCCCAGAGTGACCCTAACCCTGAGAGACTCACCACCAGAGTGACCCCAACCCTGAGAGCCTCACCCCCAGAGTGAACCCAACCTTGAGACTCAGCCCCAGAGTGACACCAACCCTGAGAGACTCACCCTCAGAGTGACCCCAATCCTGAGAGACTCAACCCAAGAGTAGCCCCAAGCCTGAGAGACTCACCCCCAGAGTGACCCCAACCGTGGGACTCACCCCCAGAGTGACCCCAACCGTGGGACTCACCCTCAGAGTGACCCCAATCCTGAGACACTCACCCCCAGAGTGACCCCAACCCTGAGAGACTCACCCTCAGAGTGACCCCAGCCCTGAGAGCCTCAGCCCCAGAGTGACCCCCATCCTGAGAGCCTCACCCTCAGAGTGACCCCAACCCTGAGACTCAGCCCCAGAGTGACCCCAATCCTGAGAGACTCACCCCCAGAGTGACCCCAACCCTGAGAGACTCACCCCCAGAGTGACCCCCCAACCCTGGGAGACTCACTCCCAGAGTGACCCCAATCCTGAGAGCCTCACCCTCAGAGTGACCCCAACCCTGAGAGACTCACCCCCAGAGTGACCCCAACCCTGAAAGCCTCGCCCTCAGAGTGACCCCAACCCTGAGACACTCACCCCCAGAGTGACCCCAAGCCTGAGAGCCTCACACCCAGAGTGACAAAAGCCTGAGAGCCTCATCTCCAGAGTGACCCCAACCCTGAGAGACTCACCCCCAGAGTGACCCCAACCCTGAGACTCAGCCCCAGAGTGACCCCCATTATGAGAGACTCACCCCCAGAGTGATCCCAACCATGAGATCCTCACCCTCAGAGTGACCCCAACCCTGAGAGCCTCAGCCCCAGAGTGACCCCCATCCTGAGAGCCTCACCCTCAGACTGACCCCAACCCTGAGAACCTCAGCCCCAGAGTGACCCCCATCCTGAGAGCCTCACCCCCAGAGTGATCTCAACCCTGAGAGCCTCACCCTCAGAGTGACCCCCAACCCTGAGCCTCATCTGCAGTGTGACCCCCAGCCCTGAGAGCCTCACCTCCAGAGTGACCCCAACCCTGAGAGCCTCACCCCCAGAGTGACCCCAACCCTGAGAGCCTCACCCCCAGAGTGACCCCAACCCTGAGAGACTCACCCCCAGAGTGACCACAACCCTGAGAACCTCACCCTCAGAGTGACCCCAAACCCTGAGCCTCATCTGCAGTGTGACCCCCAACCCTGAGAGCCTCACCTCCAGAGTGACCCCAACCCTGAGAGCCTCACCCCCAGAGTGACCCCAACCCTGAGAGCCTCACCCCCAGAGTGACCCCAACCCTGAGAGACTCACCCCCAGAGTGACCCCAACCCTGAGAGACTCACCCCCAGAGTGACCCTAACCCTGAGAGCCTCACCCCCAGAGTGACCCCAAACCTGAGACTCAGCCCCAGAGTGACCCCAATCCTGAGAGACTCACCCCCAGAGTGACCCTAACCCTGAGAGACTCGCCCCCAGAGTGACCCCAACCCTGAGAGATTCACCCTCAGAGTGACCCCAATCCTGAGAGACTCAACCCCAGAGTAGCCCCAACCCTGAGAGACTCACCCCGAGAGTGACCCCAACCGTGAGACTCACCCTCAGAGTGACCCCAATCCTGAGATACTCACCCCCAGAGTGACCCCAACCCCGAGAGACTAACCCCCAGAGTGACCCCAACCCTGAGAGCCTCAGCCCCAGAGTGACCCCCATCCTGAGAGCCTCACCCTCAGAGTGACCCCAACTCTGAGACTCAGCCCCAGAGTGACCCCAATCCTGAGAGACTCAACCCAAGAGTAGCCCCAATCCTGAGAGACTCACCCCCAGAGTGACCCCAACCGTGAGACCCACCCCCAGAGTGACCCCAACCGTGAGATTCACCCTCAGAGTGACCCCAATCCTGAGAGATTCACCCCCCAGAGTGACCCTAACCCTGAGAGACTCACCCCCAGAGTGACCCCAACCCTGAGAGCCTCACCCCCAGAGTGACCCCAACCCTGAGAGCCTCACCCCCAGAGTGACCCCAACCCTGAGAGACTCAGCCCCAGAGTGACCCCAATCCTGAGAGACTCACCCCCAGAGTGGCCCTAACTCTGAGAGACTCACCCCCAGAGTGAACCCAACCCTGAGACTCAGCCCCAGAGTGACCCCAATCCTGAGAGACTCACCCCCAGAGTGACCCCAACCCTGAGAGACTCAGCCCCAGAGTGACCCCAATCCTGAGAGACTCACCCCCAGAGTGACCCCAACTGTGAGACTCACCCCCAGAGTGACCCCAACCGTGAGACTCACCCTCAGAGTAACCCCAATCCTGCGAGACTCACCCCCCAGAGTGACCCCAACCCTGAGAGACTCACTCTCAGAGTGACCCCAACCCTGAGAGCCTCACCTGCAGAGTGACCCCCAGTCCTGAGAGCCTCACCCCCAGAGTGACCCCAACCCTGAGAGCCTCACCCCCAGAGTGACCTCAACCCTGAGCCTCACCCCCAGAGTGACCCCAACCCTGAGAGCCTCACCTGCAGAGTGACCCCCAGTCCTGAGAGCCTCACCCCCAGAGTGACCCCCAGTCCTGAGAGCCTCACCCCCAGAGTGACCCCAACCCTGAGAGCCTCACCCTCAGAGTGACCTCAACCCTGAGCCTCACCCCCAGAGTGACCCCAATCCTGAGAGCCTCACCTGTAGAGTGACCCCCCAACCCTGAACTTCATCTGCAGAGTGATCCCAACCTGAGCCTCACCTGCAAAGTGACCCCAAGCCTGAGAACCTCACCTGCAGAGTGACCATAAATGTGAGGTAATGCATCTTGGAACGTCTAATACAGGTGGGGTATATACAGTAAATGGCAGAACCCTTAAGAGTATTGATAGGCAGAGGGATCTGGGTGTACAGGTACGCAGGTCACTGAAAGTGTCAACACAGGTGGGGAAAGTAGTCAAGAAGACATACGGCATGCTTGTCTTCTTCGGCCGGGGCATTGAGTTAAAAAAATTGGCAAGTCATGTTGCAGCTTTATGGAACCTTAGTTAGGCTGCACTTGGAATATCGTGTTCACTTTTGGTCTGCACAATACCAGAAGGATGTGGAGGCTTTGGAGAGGGTACAGAAAAGATTTACCAGGATGTTGCCTGGTATGGAGGGCATAAACTATGAGGAGAGGTTGGAGAAACTTGGTTTGTTCTCACTGGAACAATGGAGGTTGAGGGGCAACCTGAAAGAAGTCTACAAGATTATGAAGGGCATGGACAGAGTGGATAATCAGAAGCTTTTTCCTAGGGTGGAAGAGTCAATTACCAGGGGGCATAGGTTGAATTTGCAAGGAGCAAAGTTTAAAGGAGATGTATGAGGCAAGCTTTTTACACTGAGGGTTGTGGGTGCCTGGAACTTGCTGTTGGGGAGGTAGTGGAAGCAGATACGACAGTGACTTTTAAGGGGCATCTTGACAAATACATAAATAGGATCGGAATAGGGGGATATGGTCCTGGAAGGATAGGTCAGCATGGTCGGTGCAGGCTTGGAGGGCCAAAGGGCCTGTTCCTGTGCTGCAATTTTCTTTGTTCTAACCCTGAGAGCTTCACCTACAGAGTGACCCCCAGCCCTGACAGCCTCACCTGCAGAGTGACCCCCAGCCCTGACAGCCTCACCTGCAGAGTGACCCCCAGCCCTGACAGCCTCACCTGCAGAGTGACCCCCAGCCCTGACAGCCTCACCTGCAGAGTGACTCCCAGCCCTGACAGCCTCACCTGCAGAGTGACTCCCAGCCCTGACAGCCTCACCTGCAGAGTGACCCCCAGCCCTGACAGCCTCACCTGCAGAGTGACCCCCAGCCCTGACAGCCTCACCTACAGAGTGACCCCCAGCCCTGACAGCCTCACCTGCAGAGTGACTCCAGCCCTGACAGCCTCACCTGCAGAGTGACCCCCAGCCCTGACAGCCTCACCTACAGAGTGACCCCCAGCCCTGAAAGCCTCACCTGCAGAGTGACTCCAGCCCTGACAGCCTCACCTGCAGAGTGACTCCAGCCCTGACAGCCTCACCTGCAGAGTGACTCCAGCCCTGACAGCCTCACCTGCAGAGTGACCCCCAGCCCTGACAGCCTCACCTGCAGAGTGACCCCCAGCCCTGACAGCCTCACCTGCAGAGTGACCCCCAGCCCTGACAGCCTCACCTGCAGAGTGACCCCCAGCCCTGAAAGCCTCACCTGCAGAGTGACCCCCAGCCCTGACAGCCTCACCTACAGAGTGACCCCCAGCCCTGACAGCCTCACCTGCAGAGTGACCCCCAGCCCTGACAGCCTCACCTGCAGAGTGACCCCCAGCCCTGACAGCCTCACCTGCAGAGTGACTCCAGCCCTGACAGCCTCATCTGCAGAGTGACCCCCAGCCCTGACAGCCTCACCTGCAGAGTGACCCCCAGCCCTGACAGCCTCACCTGCAGAGTGACCCCCAGCCCTGACAGCCTCACCTGCAGAGTGACCCCCAGCCCTGAAAGCCTCACCTGCAGAGTGACCCCCAGCCCTGACAGCCTCACCTACAGAGTGACCCCCAGCCCTGACAGCCTCACCTGCAGAGTGACCCCCAGCCCTGACAGCCTCACCTGCAGAGTGACCCCCAGCCCTGACAGCCTCACCTGCAGAGTGACTCCAGCCCTGACAGCCTCACCTGCAGAGTGACCCCCAGCCCTGACAGCCTCACCTGCAGAGTGACCCCCAGCCCTGACAGCCTCACCTGCAGAGTGACCCCCAGCCCTGACAGCCTCACCTGCAGAGTGACCCCCAGCCCTGACAGCCTCACCTGCAGAGTGACCCCCAGCCCTGACAGCCTCACCTGCAGAGTGACTCCAGCCCTGAGAGCCTCACCTGCAGAGTGACCCCCAGCCCTGACAGCCTCACCTGCAGAGTGACCCCCAGCCCTGACAGCCTCACCTGCAGAGTGACTCCAGCCCTGACAGCCTCACCTGCAGAGTGACCCCCAGCCCTGACAGCCTCACCTGCAGAGTGACCCCCAGCCCTGACAGCCTCACCTGCAGAGTGACCCCCAGCCCTGACAGCCTCACCTGCAGAGTGACCCCCAGCCCTGACAGCCTCACCTGCAGAGTGACCCCCAGCCCTGACAGCCTCACCTGCAGAGTGACCCCCAGCCCTGACAGCCTCACCTGCAGAGTGACCCCCAGCCCTGAAAGCCTCACCTGCAGAGTGACCCCCAGCCCTGACAGCCTCACCTGCAGAGTGACCCCCAGCCCTGACAGCCTCACCTGCAGAGTGACCCCCAGCCCTGAAAGCCTCACCTGCAGAGTGACCCCCAGCCCTGACAGCCTCACCTGCAGAGTGACCCCCAGCCCTGACAGCCTCACCTGCAGAGTGACCCCCAGCCCTGAAAGCCTCACCTGCAGAGTGACCCCCAGCCCTGAGAGCCTCACCTGCAGAGTGACCCCCAGCCCTGAAAGCCTCACCTGCAGAGTGACCCCCAGCCCTGAGAGCCTCACCTGCAGGGTGATTCCAACCCTGAGATTCTCACCTGCAGTAACCCCAATCCTGTGAGCCTCACCTGTAGAGTGACCCCCAACCCTGAGCCTCACCTGCAGAGTGACTCCAACACTGCCTCATTCCTCTTCCTTCCCCTCAACCTCAACACCCAATTCCAAATCTCAGTCTTTCCAAATTTTATTCCCAATTTCAATTGTTTTAGTCCTGTTTCAAACTTCAAATCTTAATCTGATTTTTTCATCCAATTCTTTAATTAAATTCCTCACTCTGAGTTCTTCAAATATTAATTTGAATTTTAAATCTGATTCTTTAATTATATTCCACACTGCATATTCTTCTAATCCTAATCTGAATTTTCAATCAAATTCTTTAATAATATGGCTTACTGTAAACTCTTCACATATGTAATTGTCCCCAAAAAATTCGAAGTGTCGAATTTGTGTAAAAACTGGAGTAAATTCCGCTGATTTTTTCAGTAGGGTTTTCAAAATGAATTTCCCGTGCTCTGTGCACTGCAGGGTGCACTAGTGTGAATCATGCTGAAAATCAGTGGCAATGCCCAGCGGGCACCCGCTCCTTACCCCCAACCTCCTGGGGGCCACCATGGCCTCCCTTCACTCCAGCATGGTCGGGCCACCAGCTCCCCACTAGTGGGGAGATAATGAGTGAAACATTCCTGGTGGTGGGAGGGAGACTCTAGCTGACCCAGAGATTTCAGTCCCGGGCCCACTAATTAAATGTAAATTCTAATTTGAACAATTTATACAACTCTGCACCGTTTTCTGGTGTGGAGCTAATGGCGCCGGAGAACGTGGCGCCCAGCGGGGAGCCCACGAAACAGCCTCCGCTTGAGTTGCCTGGCTTGCTGAACTGCTAGAGCAGCTTAGCGGGCTGGAAGAATCGCCATCCCCCTCCACATCTTAATCTGATTTTAAATCTAATTCTTTAATGATATTCCTCACTTTAAATTATTCAAATCTTAATCGGAATTTTCAATTGAATTCTTTAATCATATTTCCCACTCTGAATTCTTCAAATCATGATCTGAATTTTAAATCAAATTCTCTAATTATATTCTTCATTCTAAATTCTCAAAATCTTAAGATGAATTTTGAATTGGATTTTTAAATTATATTCATAGAATCCCTACAGTGCAGAAGGAGGCCATTTGGCCCATCGAGTCTGAACCAACTCTCTGACAGAACATCTTACCCAGGTCCACCTCCCACCTCCCATGCTCAGAACACCATGCATTTACCCCACTGATCCCCCTAACCTACACATCTTTGGATGCTGAGGGGTAATTTAGCATGGCCAATCCACCAAACCTGCACATCTCTGGACTGTGGGAGGAACGGAAGCACCCGGAGGAAACCCACATGGACACGGGGAGAACATGAAAACTCCAACCGAACAGTCATCCAAGGCTGGAGTCGAACCCGGGTCCCCAGCGGTGTGAAGCAGCAGTGCTAACCACTGTGCCACCGTGCAACCCTCACTCTAAATTCTTCAGTTCTTATTCTGAATTTTAAAACCATGTCCTTGATTATATTCCCCTCTCCTAATCCTTCAAATCATAATCTGAATTTTCAAATTCCTTAATTATATTCCTCTTTAAATTTTTCAAATCTTAGCCTGAATTTCAATTGAATTCTTTAATTATATTCCCCATTCTGAATTCTTCTCATTCTGAATTTTCAATCAAATTCTTTACTTATATTTCCCCACTCTTAATTCTTCAAATCTTATTCTGAATTTCCATTAGAATTCTTTAATTATATTCCCCATTATGAATTGTTCAAATCTTAATCTAAATTTTAAATTTAGGTGGCATGGTGGCACAGTGGTTAGCATTGTTGCCTCACAGTGCCAGGGACCTGGGTTCAATTCCCGGCTTGGGTCACTGTGCGGATTCTGCACATTACCCCCCCCCCCCCCACCCCCTTTGTCTGCATGGGTTTCCTCCAGGTGCTCCGGTTTCCTTCCACAGTCTGAAAGACGTGCTGGTTAGGTGCATTGGCCATGCTAAATTCTCCTTTAGTATACCTGAGCAGGTGCCAGAGTGAGGCGGCATGGGGATTTTCACAGTAACATTACTGCAGTGTTAATGTATGTCTACTTGTGACACTAATAAATAAATTGAATTATTAAACTTATTTCCCAGACAAAATTAATCAAATCTTTATCTGAATTTTTAATCCATTTTTAAAAATTACATTTCACACTCTAATTATATTCCTCACTCTGAATTCTTCAAATCTTAATCTGAATTATAAATCCAAGTTTTTAATTATCTTCCTCATTCTTAATTATTAAAATCTTAATCTGAACTTTAAAACCAATTCTTTAATTATTTTCTGCACTCCAAATTCTTCAATCCGAATTTTCAATTGAATTTTTAAATTATACTTCTCAATCTGAATTTTTCAAATCTTAAGCTCAATTTTAAATTGAATTATTGAATTATATTGCTTGCCCTGAATTCTTCAAATCTATTCACAATAATCAATCAAATGCTTTAATCATATTCTCCAATATGAATTCTTCAACTCTTAATCTGCATTATAAATGCAATTCTTTAATATTTCCCACTATGAATTCTTCAAATCTTATTGAGACTTTTCAATTAAATTCTTTCATTATATCCCTCACTCTGAATTCTTCAAATCAGAATGTGAATTTTAAGTGCAATCCTTGAATTATATTCCCCACTCTGAATAACTAAATTCTTAATCTGAATTTTAAATCCAATTATTTAATTATATTCCTCACTCTGAATTCTTCAGATCTTAAATTGATATTTTAATGTAATTCTTTCACTATACTCTCAATCTGAATTCTTCAAATTTTAATCTCAATTTTAAATCAAATTATTTAATTGTATTGCTCATTCTGAATTCTTTAAATATATTCAAAATAATCAATCAAATGCTTTAATCATATTCTGAAATTTCAATCAAATTCTTTGATTATATTCCTCACACTGAATTCTTCAAATCTTAGACTGAAATTTAATTTCAAGTTTTTGATTATCATCTGCACTCTAAATTCTTAAAATTTTAATCAGAATTTCAAGTTGAAGTATTTATCTTAATTCCCACTCTAAATTCATCAAATCATAAACTGAACTTTTAATGTAATTATTCTGACTTTTCAAGCAAAGTTTTTCATTATATTTCCCACTCTGAATTCTTCAAATTGGAATCTGAATTGTAAATCCTAATCTTTCTAATTATATTACTCATTCTAAATTACTAAAATCATCATCTGAATTTTAAATCCAATTCTTTAATTATAGTCCTCACTTTGATTTTTTCAAATCTTAATTTGAATTTCAAAACCAATTCTTAAATATATTCCTCAAATTGAATTCTTCAAAGTTTAAATGAATTTTTAATGCAAGTTTTTAATTATCTTCTTCATTCTAAATTATTAAAATCTTAATCTGAGTTTATAATTAAATTATTTAATTATTCCTTACTTCAAATTCTTCAATCTGGATTTTCAATTGAATTCTTTAATTACATTCCCTGCTTTGAATTTTTCAAATCGTATTCTCAATTTTTCAATCAAATTTGTTGATTACATTTCCCACTTGGAATTCTACAAATCTTAACTAAATTTTCAATCAAATTCTTTAATTATATTGCTCACTCTGAATTCTTCAAATCTATTCACAATAATCAATCAAATGCTTCAATCCTATTCTCCACTCTTAATGCTTCAACTCTGCTCTGAATTTTAAATGCTATTCTTTAATGATATTCCCCACTCTGAATTCTTCAATTCCGAATCTGAAATTTAAATCCAATTCATTAATTTTATTCCTCATTCTAAAGTCTTCAAATCTTCTTCTGAATTTTAAATCAAAATCTTTAATTACATTTCCCCAAATCTTATTCTCAATTATCACTGGAATTTTTAAAGTATATTCCCTATTATGAGTTGTTCAAATCTTAGCCTGAATTTTAAATCTAATTGTTTAATTATATACCCCACTCTAAATTATTCAAATTTTAATCTAAATTTTAAATCAAATTATTTAACTTATTTTCCACTCTAAATTCTTCAAATTTTGATCGGAATTTTAAATTGAATTATTTAACGTATTTCCCACTCGAACCTAATCAAATCTTAATCTGAATTTTCAATCGAATTTTTAAATTACATTTTACACTCTAATTATATTCTTCACTCTGAATGCTTGGAATCTTAATCTGAATGATAAATCCAAGTTTTTACTTATCTTCTTCATTCTAAATTATTAAAATCTTAATCTGAGTTTGTAATTGAATTCTTTAATTATATTCCCCACCCTGAAATTTTCAAATCGCATTCTTATTCTAATTTTCAATCAAATTTGTTACTTATATTTCCCACTCAGAATTCTACAAATCTTAACCAAATTTTCAATCAAATTCTTTAATTATATTTCTCGCTCTGAATTTTTCAAATCTATTCACAAATAATCAATCAAATGCTTTCATCATATTCTCCAATCTGAAGTCTTCAACTCTTAATCTGAATTTTAAATTAAATTATTTTGCGATGTTCCTCATTCTAAATTATTAAAATCTGAATCTGAAATTTAAATGGAATTCTTTAATTATATTCTTCACCCAAAATTCTTAAAATCTTAATCTGAATTTAAAATCCAATTATTTCATTATATTCCTCATTCTAAGGAGAAAAGGGCCCAGGGTGACGTGGAGGAGGAGGAGAACAAAGAGGAGCTGGCTGATGGGGGACAGGCAGCAACAAGGGTCCAGCAGGGCAGCAAGGGAGGCCATCATTGCCACAAGGTACTCCAACTAGAGGTTTTGCGGTCCACCAGCACTAATTTCTGCCCTTCCTCCCAACCATTGCCCACAACCCCTGCCATCCGTCCCATTCACATCACACCAGGGTGATGGGGCTCGGTTGGCCATGTTAGCACGTTACTGGTCCAGGCAGGAGGGTGATGATGACTCGCTATGCGGCACACTGTGATGATGCGCTGGTGCAAAACAAGTCTGACTCCTACCTGTTCTCTGACTGCATACTGGCGCTTGGGCCCATGTCCCTTCAATGCCCTCGGGGTGGGGGGTGGCTGGTGGTTGGTTGGGGGGAAGGTGTCCCAGGGCCTGTTGGGTGCTAGGGATACCATGCCAGGCTGTGTGACAATGTGGACCTACAGGGCACCCGCTGCTGGGGCTGCTTGGGATGAATGCTTGAAATCCCACGCTAGTCAGAGGTCTGACACAGGCACTGGGAAATGGGGATTGCATATTTGGTAGGCCAGAGGGACTCTCCCATACAGAGCAATGCTTGGAGCCCCTCTGGGTATGGCCAGGCTGTGGGAGGCAAGTCACAGACAGATTAACCACAGCTGTGGGGTGCAATAACATTTATTGATAAAATTTAACAGTGGATATTACCCTCTCCCTAACTACAGTGCAGTCCTTCACCCATGTCCTCTTGGTGACCCGACAACTTCTTAATTTTACGAGGCCTACCGCTGCGTCTAGCCGTCCCATAGGATGCACATAAGAGGTGAGAGCAGTGAGCTGCATTCCATGCCCTGTGGCCTGAGATACCCATAGTGGCGTCCCCTGGAGGGCCGGGACCTGGAGGGCCCGGCTGACTTTCTGGTGTCACAGACGTATCCACCCTGTTCTTCCCGCTGCCTATGAGGTGCACTGATGTCAGGAAGGGGAGAATCGGAAGGCCAAGCAAAGCTCCGGCATGGACTCCAGCACTTCTTCCTCCCTCTGGGTGCCAATGGGCTTCTGAGTCACTCCATGAGACAGCAGAGCAATTGGACCATGCTCAAGAAGCTCCAGCGTAACCTGGCCCTGCCAGTCCTGGAGGCCCAACTGCATTTTCCCCATGGTGTGTCAATCCTTGGCAATGGTCCTCTGAGTCTGGGCCAAGGTCTTGAAGTCAGCAGCAGAAGCCCTTTGAGACTGAGTCAAGCTCTGCAGCCCCTCAGCGATACCCCGCTGTGACTGAGCCATGCTCTTGAAGCACGCACTCATAACCTGTTGAGTCCCAAGAATGCCCTCAGCCATAACCTGCTGTGACTCAGCCATGCCTTCGACCTGCCACACATGGCAACCATTTCCTGACCCAGGCTTTCCACTGCAGATGTCACCCTTGCAGTGTTGGACCTGATTCATGCAAAGCCGACATAATTTCCTCCCATAATTTCCTCCCAACACCCTCACAGTTGCTGCAGTGTTGCTGACAACCCTTCCTGCATTCTCCGGCTCTGCTGCTGCATCTGCAGCAACTTCAGCAGAACTGATCCCAGTGTCCTGGCACCTGGCTTGGGGACAGCTGAATCCATGCCTCCGGCAGAACTCTGCGTGCTAGAGGCCTCGGACATTCCTGCCTACACTCGATGTGCATCGGCGGCTGTGTTGTGCGTACCAGAGAGTGACCCAGAAACCTTACCACTAATGTCCCACTGAGGTGATAGTGTTCTGGTGGATTGTGTGGTGGAAGCCTATGTTGACTGACCGGTGCTGGCCTCGGAGGTTTTCTCTGAGCAGTCGTGGGGCATCTCGGCGTGAGCAGCTGGGGAGGGGGGGGATGGCAATGCCAGACGGGCCAGTGCATCACCGTCACCTTCTACAACAAAGGACACAAGGTTGAGTGCAAGGAAGGGACAGGTATCTGGGCAGCACGACACTTAGAAGTGAGCATCTGCAAAACCTCCATTCATATGACCGCAACTATGTCGCAGTCAGACCTGGCTGTCACTCACGGTCCTGACCTCCTGCCCCGCCAGATCCAGGGCTCTCTCCTCGAAGGTTGCGGACGCCACCTCTGATCTTCTCCTGCTCCTGCCACTATTGGGTCATCTTCTCCTGTGGGGACAGAAAAGGGGATTGAAAGCCTGATTGCTGGGAGGACACGGGTTTCGGGAGTGGTGTCGATTGGGTGGGGTCTGTCGGGGCTGTGCCTCAGCCAGCAGGGATTGTGAAGGGTGTCAGAGAGGTTGGAGGAAGGCGATAAGGGGTCGTGTGCTGGAAGGCCATGGGTGGTAGGGGGTGGATGGACGTTGCCGGCGTGACAGACGGGACTAATGTCAGGACAGGATGGACCCTCACTCTTACTGCCCGAACGAGGTCATTCAGTTTCTTCTGGCACTGGCGGCTGGTCCTCTGTGCCAGTGCATGGGCACTGACTGCTATCGCCTCCCAGGCCTAGTAGCTGTCCTAGTAGTCAAACAAATGAGAAAATAGGAGCTATACGCGCTGGTCTGTTCGGCAAGCCACAGCGGAAGGCCCCGAGGAAACCTCAGAGGCCAGCACCAGTCAGGCTTCCACCAGACACTCCAGCAGCTCAGATACTATCACCACAGTGGATCAAGTTAGCGGTGAGGCTTCTGGGTCACTCTCTGGTACGCACAACACAGCCGTTAATGTACAACTGATGGAGGTGGGAATGCCCGAGGGCTCAGGCATGCGGGGTTCTGCCGGAGACATGGATTCAGCTGGCCCCGCGCCAGATGCCGGGCCTCTGAGATTGATCAGCCTGAAGCTGCTAGAGGTGCATCAGCAAAGCCAGGAATGCTGGAGGGAGTGCCAGCAGCACTCCAGCGAATCCAAGGCTGTTTGGAGGAGTCCCACAGACTACACTCGCAGGAGGTAGTGCCGGCAGAGCATGGTACCCAGGCCAATACTGCAAGGCTGGTGTCCACAGTGGAAAGCCTGGAACAGGAAATAGTCCCCATTGGGACAGGGTGCAGGCTATCCTGGAGACACAGCGGGCCATGACCGCGTGTGTCGCAAGTATTCTGGAGACACTGCTGGCCATGGCTGGGACTGTCGCAGGCATTCTGAAGACATAGCAGGCCATGGGTGCGGGTCTTGAGAGTTTGGCCCAGTCTCAGAAGGCCATCACGGAGGGCTTGCTTACCATGGTGCAGACGCAGTTGGGCCTCCAGGACTGGCAGAGCCAGGTGATGCCAGGATTTCTGGAACTTACTCCAACTGCCCCACCATCCCATGGAGTGTCCCAGGGGCCTATGGACACCCCTTGGGAGGAGGAAGGCTGGAGCCTATGCCGGGGCCTTCCAGCCAGGAGACCCCGGAAGTACCCGGAGCTTCCAAATCCACACTTCCTGCCTCCGGAGCATCTCATGGGCAGCGAGAGGAACAGGGTGGCACGGCTACATCAGTGTCATCCAAAAGTCAGCTGGGGCCCTCTAGGTCTTGGCTCCCCCAAAGCCTGCCAAGGACATCACAGGCCACGGGACGTGGAATGCAAATGATGGCCTCCGCCTCTGATGTGCTCCAGGGGATGAAGGTAGGAGGTAGTGGATTGCACACCCCTTAGTCATTGAACCATGTGGCGATGAGGGCCTCCTTTGCTGCCCTCCCCTTCTGGACCTTTGCTGCCGGCGGGAGACCCTCAGGGGGCTGTACTGGAGGGCAACGGAACCGCATCTTCAAGAATCAGGTGGCAGCATGGGCATCATTATAACGGGTCTCTGCATCGGTGTCTGGCCTCTGCAGTGTCGCCATCAGTCAAGCCCTTAGCAGGTAGCTCTTGTCCCCCAGAAGCCATCCTGGCAGCTTGGGCTGGTCCTTGAAGATCCTGGGAATGTCAGAGCTCTGCAGGGTGAAGCTATCATGCACACTGCCTGGGTATCATGAACACACATACATGATGTTCATTCTGAGGACACACATGACCTGCACGTTCAGGGAGTGGAACCCCTTCTTGTTGACAAACCACTGTGCCTGACATTTCGGGGACTGCAGGGCCCCCTGCAAGTTCAGCATCCTGGCAGTGGTGGCAAAGCCTGCTCCCAGGCTTCCTGCTGGGCCTGGCCCGGGTCGAAGTTTATGTAGTAGCCTGCTCAGGTGAACAGGGCATCCATCACCTCGTGGTCACACTTGTGGACCGAGGACTGGGAAATTCCACAGTGATCCCTGCTGGCAGCCTGGAAGGAATGGTGGCATAAAGATTTAGAGCTGCCATGACCTTCACCACTGCCGAGAGCCGGTGTCCCCCTGTGCTAGGTCTGCATGGACCTTATTGAGCTGGAGCCTGCGGCGGATGTTGGTGGTCTAGTGAGATTAAATGACAGATGTTATAGAACACGGGAGGCACAGTGGTTAGCACTGCTGCCACAGCGCCAGGAACCCGAGTTCAATTCCGGCCTTGGGCCACTGTCTGTGTGGAGTTTGCACATTCTTCCCGTGTCTGTGTGGGTTTCCTCCAGGTGCTCCGGTTTCCTCCCACAGTCCAAAGATGTGCAGGTTAGATGGATTGGTTATGCTAAATGGCCCTTAGTGTCCCAAGGTGTGTAGGTTAGGGTGATTAATGGGGTAAATGCACAGGGTTGCAGGGTTAGGTGGGGGGCCTGGGTAAGGTGCTCTGTCGGAGAGTTGGTGCAGACGCGATGGGCTGAATGGCCTCCTTCTGCACTATAGGGATTCTTTGGTTCTACCCCAGGGGCTGTACTTTATGATCCACGACAGGGTCACGTCCAGGTGAGCCTGTTGTAAATGGTGCCAGTGCCCGCTGAATATCCAGAGAGGGTGTTTGCTAATGACATACTAATGTATTAAAGTGAGCTTCCTGGGTCCCGCGGCGTGTTTGACATCACTCTACCAGTGAGGGGGCTGGGAGATCGAAACTCAGAAACTCGCCGGAGTGAATCCCGCTCTCTGGATCTTGAGCACACGCCACCATTCCTGCAAACGGAGAGTGCGGGCTCAAAATCGCCCTCACTAATTTAACTAAAACTAACGTTCATCTTCAGCTCTGTGGTCAACATCCCCAGGACCCGACAAACCTCAGACCTCCAGCAAATGTGCCGGCTGGGAAGAACCGCACATGCCCAGTTTAGATTTTTTACATTGGTCAGGCCCATGCACATTGGAGCTGAAGACAAAGGTCCCACGTGCCTGCACAAAAAATGAAAACTCAAAAAGGGCACAAAACCCTGGGAGAAGTGAGAGATGATGTGGAGATGCCGGCGTTGGACTGGGGTAAACACAGTATGAAGTTTAACAACACCAGGTTAAAAGTCCAACAGGTTTATTTGGTAGCAAAAGCCACAAGCTTTCGGAGCGCTGCTCCTTCGTAGGTGAGTGGGAATTCTATTCACAAACAGAAGCGAGAGAGACAGAGAGGTAAAACAATGATTTCTGCTCCTCAGAAAATCACAATGTTGAAACCATACCAATAACTTGTATCTAAACCTGTAATCTATACCTGGGCTCTGAGGGAGTGTCATCCAGACTGGAAACATTAGGGCGGCACGGTAGCACAGTGGTTAGCACTGCTGCTTCACAGCTCCAGGGACCTGGGTTCGATTCCTGGCTTGGGTCACTGTCTGTGTGGAAGTTTGCACATTCTCCTCGTGTCTGCGTGGGTTTCCTCCGGGTGCTCCGCACAGTCCAAAGATGTGCGGGTTAGGTTGATTAGCCATGCTAAATTTGCCCCTTAGTGTCCTGAGATGCGTAGGTTAGTGGGATTAGTGGGTAAAATATGTAGGGATGTGGGGGGAGGGCCGAGGTGGGATTGTGGTCGGTGCAGACTCGATGGGCCGAATGGCCTCTTTCTGTACTGTAGGGTTTCTATGATTTCTATGATTAGCTCTAATATCTCTCCACAGATGCTGTCAGACCTGCTGAGATTTTCCAGCGTTTTCTGTTGTGTTGGCGCTGTGAGGCAGCAGTGCTAACCCACTGTCCCTTATGAGATTAGCATTATGCTGAGACTTCTGTCCTGCACTTTAGCTTTCTCCTCTTTCTTTTTCAATTATTTTGCCACTTTTTTCTCACACTTCATTTTTCTACCTGAGGTAATAGTACTCAAAATATTAATACAAAAGCAAAATGCTGCAAATGCTGGAAATCTGACATAAGAAGAAAAATGCTGGAAAGGCTCAGATAATCAGGCAACATCTGTGGAGAGAAACAGCCAATATTCATGTTGATGAGCGTTTCAAAATATTGGCAAGAATTTTACCGTCCCGCCCGCCACAGGAATCGGAGCGGGCGAGGGGCGGACCATGGAAAGGTCCGTTGACCTCGGGCAGAATCTTACGGTTTCGAGACGAGCAAAGCCGTAAGATCCCGCCTATTAAATCTTGTATGAAACTGGATAAATGATTTGCGAACTGTGTTTTTGAGGAAATCAAGGTTCCCTTTTTTCAATGTACGTTTATATTGTATTGTTTACATTTTTCCAAGTCAATGGCCCAGGTTTTGTGATAGCTGGAACTGAAGCTATCTGTGCTCAGTATTGTTACAGTGGAAATCAGAGTTTTGGCATCCACACATGCACAGGAAAACATGGAAACAAACCCACCTTTCCCGATTCTCTCCGGATTGTCCGCCCGCATCACCATTCTCTCTAACGACAGAGGAGGGCTGAAAATCACCCCAAATAAGTCTTTTGCTCGAGGGCAAGTCAGAGAAAATATGAGTTTTTAAAATAGTTTTGAGGTGTGCCGTGACTGCTTAACATTTTTATACACTTGCCCAAAATTTGTAATGCGATATAGTTCTGCTATAGTCGCTTTCTAACACTAGATGGTGCAACTACACAGCGCATCAACTTTTTTCAGGTCAACTGTGACAAATAGTGATACTACAGGAACATAAAAACAGAACAGAGCATCTTAGTGCAACACGATGTCTGGTGCCTGTTACATAGGGAATATACTAAAAGTGAAACAGGTGAAATGTTATATAAATTGAAATGCTGGAAAATCAACAGGCCAGGCTTTAACTGCAAAGAGAAAAACATAATAAGACCATAAGACATAGGAGCGGAAGTAAGGCCATTCGGCCCATCGAGTCCACTCCACCATTCAATCATGGTTGATTTCAACTCCATTTACCCGCTCTCTCCCCATAGCCCTTAATTCCTCGAGAAATCAAGAATTTATCAATTTCTGTCTTGAAGACGCTCAACGTCTCGGCCTCCACAGCCCTCTGTGGCAATGAATTCCACAGACCTACCACTCTCTAACTGAAGAAATTTCTCCTCATCTCTGTTCTAAAGTGACTCCCTTTTATTCTAAGGCTGTGCCCCCGCGTCCTAGTCTCCCCTGCTAATGGAAACAACTTCCCTACGTCCATCCTATCTAAGCCGTTCATTATCTTAATTCAGATATTTCAGATCATGAGAAATAGGAGCCAGAGAAGGCCATTTAGTCCATCAAATCTGCTCCGCTGTGCAGGAAGATCATGGCTGATATGATTGTAGTCTTTCTGCCTGTCCCCCATTAAGCTTGATTTCCTTGTCAATCAAAAATCTGCCTGAATCAGCCTTGAACATATTCAATGCTTCAACCTCCATGGGAGGGAATTCCAAAGACATCTTTATTTCATTTGGCGATTGTGTTTTTTTATGTACCAGAGCTCCAGATAATCAATATACTCTCCACAAATATTGATGAGATCCAGCTTCCATCTGCAATAAAATAGAGCTGCTGCATATGGCACATGCACATCAATCTTACTTTCAGGGTCATTATTTTTTAAGTAATGTTTCACACGTAAACATTTTTAAGTTGGCCAATTTCACTAAGCGGATGTGCCCAGTATGTAGTGTGCTTCATCCATCAATCTAATGGAAGGCAGTTAGAAAACTGCTATTGAAAAACTATTTAAGGTTAATGAACACAAATGATCCTGAATACCCGGCTGGTAAAACCATTCAAACTACTCAAAACATTATCTTGAAATACAATTCTGCCATATTTTCTTAGTAACGGAAAGTTCTAATGTCCCAAGTGTGACCACAAATTACATTTATATATAAAATGTACCAATTTCACAATAGCTTCATTAAATTGATCTTTCCCTTTTTTATCTTTTAATGCTTTACTTAGCTTTCACTTTAAGACTCGTTCTATTCTTAAAGCATGTGCATTCTGAACATGTGCAGTTGCCAAGAAGAGCCAACATTCAGTCGGTTTCTGAATGAAGGCAGAAATATGTCTCAAGCTTATCCTTCGAGGAATATTGAGTTTATTTTGTCTTATTTCCAGAAACTCTGAAAGAAAATGGAGAATGAAATCTCAGAACTTTATTTCGGGCAAGCTCTCGTTTAAAATATTAACCGACAGCTGCTCTTTTATTTCCATGATGCACTGTATGCAGATGAACAATGCCTGCGGTTAAACAGCAACTGTGGTTTCCTTTGACAGTTAAGACACAATAATTTTATCAAGAACGTGTTTACTTTATCTGGGTTGAAAGGTCACAGAGGATTTCAGTTTGCTTTCCCAGGTGGTTTAAACTTAGTTGAAAGATTAATTTGATTTACAGATTAGTTCCTGTTCATGTCAACCAAGCCAAGCCTCTTACCGCCACATGGTGGCTGAAAATTCAGGTTAAAAATTAATCCTTCTCAACCCATCCTTATAATTTAAACAATCAGAACATCCAATAAATATCCAGCAATTTTAGCCAGAACCTTCTGCTGTACAAGTGACGCAGAGTTGGATATTTCTGCAGTTGAAGTTATGACAAGTTGGTTTCTCTGCACTTTTGCTGTAACAAGACGCTTACTGTGTTACTGTACCAAGGACTGCTCATCAGTTGTTAATCTTTCCTAATGTTCTAGGTTGGAATGCCTCCAAAGCCCTCAGTTACTGTCTATCTTTTATTTATTCTGCTTCCTGTGAAGTAAACTAGACTGTGAGGTCAATGTCTGCAGAGCGAGCTTTACAATTGTAATGACGCTAGTGAGGATTATCGCGGGAGGAAACTCGACCCCAGATGTACTTTTTCATTCTATCTTTTCTTTTCTGTCCTTTCTTGGTGTCCTTCCATTTTATTTTGTTTGTTTCTCTGTTTTAAAAAAACTATTTAAATTATTTGATTAATATAAGTTGTTAATTCATTAAGTTGCCAATATTTAATCAGATTCTTCCATTTGTGGATGTTAAGGAACTGTTGAAGGGCCATGCTCAGTAGAATGGGGTGGTGGTTGGGTGTGTTCTCTTGGAATTTAATTAATAGTAATGTTTCATCAATACTGAAAAATATGTGACTAATACATCATCTGCTGGAAAAATCTTTAATAAACACGCTGCGGTTAAAATTTAACCTAGTTTGGGGAGCAAAGTGGCAGTAGCATCTATTCCATTGACATTATAGGGCAATAGGGCAAATGCATTGAAACAACAACAATACTGAGTGAAAAGGTACAACTTGGGCATACCTATGTGTTTAGGTGAACAGATGCCAGGGTGATGTTCATTCTTCAATGCTCCCACCAGTTTACATAAAACTGCTGATAAAATACATCATTAGGCAACATCATAAAACGTTGCCTACCCTTTGTAGTCCAGTGAATGTCTTCTTACACTTGTTCCAAGGATCTGGTCACAAGTGAGGTTCACTCTTTCTGTTACCTCCTCCAGGTAACTCTCATGCTATTCTTTAAAGTTGTCACTCTGCTCCAAGAAGGAGGATGGCAGTCTAATCCTTCTGTCCAGAGCTTCCTACAGCAAGACCTCTGAAGTTCAATCCTGGGAGGTGTTATCTTGGTTTTGCTCCAGTGTTTCTACATCTTAGTTAAATGAGGTCTAAGCCAATTAGCAAACCCTTTAAGAGCTGTTGGTAGCAGACAATGCGTCTTTATTTCTTTGTGTGCTATGCGCTGATGGTAATCTGGAATTTTGTTAAGTAGTTCTCCTTACATTATTGTATGAGATTATTTTATGGTCTGACATGCACCGACCAAAAAGTATAGCCGTTTTGACAATAGCATCAGGACAACACTATAAGCCCTCTTTGAACTCTATATGAATCAGCTTCCTGATTTCACAGTGAGTACAGTAATTCAAAAGCAATGCCAAGGTAATATGGAGATGGAATTGACAAGAGGGGGGTTGACCTAAACAATAAGCTGAGTGAGATTGGCTGAATTATGTTTCTCGTAACCATATCTTCTGATACTTACGCATTTGTGTACCATGACATGTAGAACACAGGCTAACGTGATGCAGTTTTATTGTCAGTTCCTGTCAGTTTCAACAATGAATGTTCTGATCACCTTTCCTTTCTAACAATCCCTATTTCATTCATTTCACTTTAAGGTCGCAGAATGAAAGTAAACCTTCTGGCGTTGATGCTGTGGTTGTGAGTTCAGAGCAAAATTAGAAAAATAATTGGGTGATTTAATTTCCAGTCGAGTGCTATATATCAGAATCTTTAAAGACAAACCACACAAATCACTGTGAACCACATCGTTATTTGAATAATTGCTCAGTCACGTCCATCTCTTTCACTTTACGATGACACAGATTGCCACAATAATGTTGGGCCAATGGGGAAATTAATAGAAAATTGATGTGCAAATGGTGTAGCAGTACTATACAATAGTACTCAAAGAGGGGCATTTGGACAATTATAGGAAAACATCAAAAAGCTGCTATCTGTGATGTGCTGCTGTACCATTACCTACAATGTCTACCTTATCATAGCATGGCATGAAGTTATTGTATTTGCGCAATGAATTAAATTCACCATGGAAAGGTAAGCCTTGTAATTTCAATAGATTTTTAATTATGCAGTAAATGCTAATCACTGTCTGTCAATCTCTTTAGCACTGCAAGTTAACTGTTATAAGTGCGGAATCTCATTCCTCCAAGTATTAATTGCTATTGGAGAGTTCAAAAAGTAACTTTTTAAATTTGAACTTCTGCTTTCGGTTTTTCTTCCTGTCATTTTTCCTATTTCTTTCTTAGTCCAATCTTTTCTCCCCTCTTTTCTTTCTCCACAGTTTTGATATCCAATTCACCCACTCCAAAACAGACTTCCTTTTCAGCCATTACACAGTTTATCTTTCAGTCTAATTAGTTAAGAAGACACAGTTTCTTGTCCTGTTCTTCTTGGTCTTGTTTCCCTCATTGATCCCTCATCAGATCATACTTTCGGCAACTTGCCAAAAAGATGTATTAGCCATGACCTTACTGAATGGTGGATCAGGCTGGTGTGCCAAATGGCTGCTTCTATTTCTAATGATAAACCAAAAAGCTGCAAGGGCAAATCTAACTAATAGCAGATGCTGTCAGATAGAATCCCTGTAGTGCAGAAAGAAGCCATTCAGCTCATCAAGTCTGTACCAACAACAATCCCACCCAGGCCCTATCCCCATAATCCCACGTATTTACCCTGCTAATCCCCCGACACTAATGGACAATATAGCATGGCCAATCAATAAGAACACAAGAACTATGAGCAGGAGTAGGCCATATGGCCCCTCGAGGTTGCTCTGCCATGCACTTAAATCATTTACTGATCTTTTTGTGGACTCGGCTCCACTTATCCACCCGCTCACCATAACCCTTAATTCCTTTATTATTCAAAAATCTATTTTTGCCTTAAAACATTCAACGAGGTAGCATCAACTGCTTCACTGGGCAAGGAATTCCACAGATTCACAACCCTTTGGGTGAAGAAGTTCCTCCTCAACTCAGTCCTAAATCTGCTCCCCCTTATTTTGAGGCCATGCCCCCTTGTTCTAGTGGAAACAACCTCCCCGCTTCTATCTTATCTATTCCTTTCATAATTTTATATGTTTCTATAAGATCCCCCCTCATTCTTCGAAATTCCAATGAGTATAGTTCCAGTCTACTCAATCTCTCTTCATAAGCCAATCCTCTCAACTCCGGAATCAACTCGGTGAATCTCCTTTGTATCCCCTCCGGTGCCAGCATATCCTTTCCCAAGGAAGGAGACCAAAACTGTAAACAGTACTCCAGGTGTGGCCTCACCAGCACCTTATACAACTGCAACATAACCTCGCTGTGTTTAAACTCCATCCCTCTAACAATGAAGGACAAAATTCCATTTGCCTTTCTAATTACCTGCTGCACCTGCAAACCAACATTTTGCGACTCATGTACAAGGACACCCAGGTCCCTCTGCACAGCAGCATGCTGCATTTTTTAATCATTTAAATAATAGTCTATTATGCTGTTATTCATACCAAAATGGATGACCCCACATTTGCCAACATTGTACTCCATCTGCCAGATCCCTTGCCCACTCACTTAAACTATCTATATCCCTTTGCAGACTTTCAGCATCCTCTGCACACTTTGTTCTGCCACTCATCTTAGTGTCATCTGTGAACTTTGACACACTACACTTGGTCCCGAACTCCAAATCATCTATGTAAATCGTAAACAATGGCGGTCTCAACACTGATTCCTAAGGCACGCTACTGGTCACTGATCACCAATCAGAAAAAACACCATTTACCTCCCACTCTTTGCTTTCTGTTAGTTAACTAATCCTCTATCCATGCTAATACATTACCCGTAACACCGTGCATCTTTATCTTATGCATCAGCCTTTTGTGCAGCACCGTGTCGAATGCCTTCTAGAAACCCCTAACTGTGAGATCATTAATTATTCTTGTCACATTAGACAGGACCAGATCTAGGAAAGCTTACTTCCTAGTAGGTTCCATACTGTTCGAGGAAGCTATCGCGGATACATTCTATAAACTCCTCCTCAAGGCTGCCTTGACTGATCTGGTTTGACCAATCGACATGTAGATTAAAATCCCCCATGATAATTGCCATACCATTTTTACATGCATCAGTTATTTCTTTGTTGATTGCTTGCCCCACTGTGATGTTATTATTTGGCGGCTTATAGACTATCAGTGACTTTTTCTCCTTACTATTCCAAATTTTCACCCAAATGGATTCAACCTTTTTCTCCATAGAACCTATTTCATCTCTCACTACTGCCCTGATTTTGTTTTTAAATATCAAAGCTACACCACCTCCCTTACCTTCCTGTCTGTCTTTCCGAATAGTCTGATACCCCTGGATATTTAACTCCCAAGTCATGACCATCCTGCAACCAAGTCTCTATAATGGCCACCAAATCATATTCATTCACAATGATTTGTGCCGTCGTCAACTCATTTACCTTGTTTTGAATACTACGAGCATTTAAGTAAACTGCCCTTATGCTAGTTTTTATACCTTTTCTTTGAATCCTAACACCTCCATTAATAACATCTCCTGAGTTTTTCTCCCTTTTAACTTTTTTCATAATTTTCCATGTAGTTGAGACCACCTCCCCACATGATAACCTCCTTCCCATTAACCATTATACTTCCCATAGTTTTACCCTTCCCTTCCCCCCCCCACTTGTTCTTTAAAGTCTTTGTGACCACCCTATTTATTCCTTCCACTAGGACCCAGGTCCCAGATTGGTTCAGTTGAAGACCGTCCCAACGGTACAGATCCCTCCTGTTCCAATAATGATGCCAATGCCCCATGAAACAGAACCCTTCTTTCCCACACAATTCCTTTAGCCACGTGTTTACTTCCCTAATTTTCTCATCCCTCTGCCAATTCGCATGTGGCAGAGGTAGTAATCCTGAGATTATAAGCCTTGAGGATCTGTTCTTTAATTTAGTTCCCAGTGCTTGATAGTCCCCAAACAGGTCCTCTTTCCTAGTCTTGCCGATGTTGTTTGTCCCAATGCGGATCACAACAACTGGATCCTTCCTCTCCCACTCCAATATCCTTTCAAGCTAGTCAGAGATGTCCCTCACCCTGGCACCGGGCAGGCAACATACCACGCGGGACTCATGATCTGGCTTACAAAGGATACTATCAATCCCTCTAATTATAGAATCCCCTACAACTACCACTTGTTTTTTTGCTCCCCCCTTTCAAATGGCTTCCTGTACCATGGTGTAGTGATTGGTTAGCTCATTTTCCCTACAGCCCTTTTTCTCATCCACATGGGAAGCAAATACCTCATACCTGCACCTAACCTGCACATCTTTGGACCCGATGTCCTGCCATAACAGAATTCATATGGTCACATTGGATTTAACGTTACATCAATCACTTACTTAACAGACAAAAAGTTAGACTAGAATAGTGCATCCATGGTTTTGGATGGATGGATATTGAGATACTGATTGATATTTAACTTGTCAGCAGCAACACTGACTCCACTAAGATTGAACTGTGCCTCTATTCTTTTCCTGGAACAGAATTGATCAGCGACCAATTCATGTGAATTACTAGGATAGTAATCCTGGTGATGTCAATACGAGTGAGATCATAGGGGAAATAATCTGGCTGGATTTTCACTGAATTGACCTGCAGGTAGTGGTTTAGGAGAAAGGTTGGGGTGGGGGCAGGGACCATTCTCTCACATGTAGTGGAGTTTTAACTTCAGATTTGTGAGTGATGTCACTGGTTCTCTTCCTCAAAGTTGAGTTGAATTGACAGTTGGGCTTCCAGTATGGTGGGGAGCCAGTCCCAGATGGTTACAGCAACAGGTAAGTCTGGTAAATATAAAAGTGGTGGAAATGTTCTGTAAATTCAATATATTTGTGGATATGGGCATTGGCAGGTATATAGACTTAGGCCACAGATTGAGCACGAACTATGAACATACGAAATAGGAGTTGAAGTGGGCTATTTGACCCCTTGAACTTGCTCTGCCATTTGAACAAGTTCTACATTCTCATCTACTCCCGATATCTTTAATTCTTTTGCCCAATAAGAGTCTATCTATCTCTGCCTTAAAAATGTTCAACGACCCCCACCTTCTGAGGAAGGGAGATCCAAAGTCGCACAACCCTCTGAGAAACCCTCTGGAGGCGGCACAGTGGTTAGCACTGCGACCTCACTGTGTCAGGGACCTGGGTTCGATTCCCAGCTTGGGTTATTGTCTGTGTGGAGTTTGCACGTTCTCCCCGTGTCTGCGTGGGTTTCCTCCGGGTGCTCCGGTTTCCTCCCACAGTCCAAAAGATGTGCAGGTTAGGTGAATTGGCCATGCTAAATTCTCCCTCAGTGTACCCGAACAGATGCCGGAGTGTGGCGACTGGGGGATTTTCACAGTAACTTCATTGCAGTGTGAATGTAAGCCTACTTGTGACTAATAAATAAACTTTAACTTTAACCTTAAGAAATTCTCCTCATCCCCATCCTAAAAGGGTGAAAGGGTGACCCCTAAATTTTAAACAATGTCCCCTAGTTCACAATCCAGAATAGGTTTGAGGGCTAGATGGTCTAATCCCGTTCCTGTAATGGTCCCATGATGACTATTGTAATCACGGCCATCCCGCATTGTGCTATTGCCAGTGCAGCTTGAGTTTGAATAATGGTTAGATTTGGAGGTCTTAGTGTTAGGGCTTGAATGTGGAGTGTGGGGGTCTTCAAGTTAGGATGTTGCGGTTACAGGATTATGGATCAGAACTGTGAGGTCTCAGAGTTAAGGGACAGTAAAATGCTGTGGATATTGGAAATCTGAAATAAAAACAGAAAATGCTGGAAATGCTCAGCAGGTCTGGCAGCAATGGCGGAGAGAGAAACAGAATTAATGTTTCAGGTCGTGACCTTTCCCCAGTCCCCCAGGTCACAATCTGAAAGGTTAACTTTGATTCCCCCAGTCTGCAGATGCTGCTAGATCTGCTGAGTATTTCCAGCATTTGCTGTTTTTATCTTAAAGCCATGATGTGGAAATGCCGATGTTGGACTGGGGTGGGCACAGTAAGAAGTCTCACGACACCAGATTAAAGTCCAACAGGTTTATTTGGAATCACAAGCTTTCGGAGCGTTGCTCCTTCAATCGGTGCATGCTGCTCCTTCTTCACTCACCTGAGAAAGGAACAGTGCTCCAAAAGCTCGTGATTCCAAATAAACCTGTTGGACTTTAATCTGGTGTTGTGAGACTCATTACTTTATCTTAAAGGTAAAGGTTGCAGAAATGGATTTGATTTGATTTGATTTATTATTGTCATATGTATTAGCATACAGTGAAAAATATTGTTTCTTGTGTGCCATATAGACAAAGCATATCATTCATAGAGAGTGCAAAATGTAGTGTTACAGTCATAGCTAGGGTGTAGAGAAAGATCAACTTAATGTAAGGTAAGTCCATTCAAAAGTCTGACAGCAGCAGGGAAGAAGCTGTTCTTGAGTTGGTTGATACGTGACCTCAGACTTTTGTATCTTTTTCCTGATGAAAGAAGGTGGAAGAGAGAATGCCCGGGGTGCGTGGGGTCCTTAATTGTGCTGGCTGCTTTGCCAGGGCAGCAGGAAGTGTAGACAGAGTCAATTGATGGGAGGCTGGTTTGTGTGATGGATTGGGCTACATTCATAACCTTTTGTAGTTCCTTGCGGTCTTGGGCAGAGCAGAAGCTATACCAAGCTGTGATACAACCAGTAAGAATGCTTTCTATGGTGCATCTGTAAAAGTTGGTGAGAGTCGGAGCTGACATGCCAAATTTCCTTAGTCTTCTGAGAAAGTAGAGGCTTTGGTGGGCTTTCTTAACTCTAGTATTAGCATAGGGGGACCAGGACAAGTCGTTCATGATCTGGACACCTAAAAACTTGAAGCTTTCGACCCTTTCTACTTCGTCCCTGTTGATGTAGATGGGCATATTTATCTTTAAGCTTCCTGAAGTCAATGACAATCTCCTTTGTTTTGTTGACATTGAGGGAGTGATTATTCTTGCCACACCAGTTTCTCGATCTCATTCCTGTACTCTGTCCCGTCATTGTTGGAGATCTGACCCACTACGGTGGTGTCGTCAGCAAACTTGAAAATCGAACTGGAGAGGAATTTGGCCACACAGTCATAGGTGTACAAGGAGTATAGTAGGGCTGAGAACACAGCCTTGTGGGGCACCGATGTTGGGGATGATTGTGGAGGAGGTGTTGTTGCCTATTGTGGTTTGTGAGTTAGGAAGTTCAGGATCCAGTCACAGAGGGAGGTGCCGAGGCCAAAGACCATGGAGTTTGGAAATGAGTGTCGTGGGAATAATGGTGTTGAAGGCTGAGTTGTAGTCAATAAATAGGAGTCTGAACTAGGTGTCTTTGTTATTTAGGTGTTCCAGGGTTGAGTGCAGGGCCAGGACGATGGTGCCTGCTGTGGACCTGTTGCGGCGATAGGCAAACTCTAGTGGATCTAGGCAGTCCGGGAGGCTGAAATTGATTTGTGCCATGAGTAGCCTTTCGAAGCACTTCATAATGATGGATGTCAGAGCCACTGGCTGATAGTCATTAAGGATCGCTGCTTGGTTTTTCTTAGGTACCGGGATGATGGTTGTCTTCTTGAAGCAGATAGGGACCTCAGATTGTTGTAAAGAGAGGTTGAAGCTGTCTGCGAATACCCCCACCAGCTGATCTGTGCAGGATCTGAGTGCTCGTTTGGGCACCCCATCCGCGCCAGTCGCTTTCCGTGAGTTGACCTTCGAGAAAGCCGCTCTGACATCTGCAATGGTGACCCCAGATACAGGTTCATCCAGGGCTTCCAGGGTGGAGGGCATGCTCTCACTGACTTCTTGCTCAAAATGGGCGTAGAATGCATTGAGCTCATCAGGGACGGGCGCGTTGGGAGCCGGCAGTTTTACATGCCTTCATCTTGTAAGTGTCGTGCATTAGATTGCGCATGATTCAAGCCGATATCTGTGTAGCTACCCTTGGCATTGCCTGCAACAAACCAGGAATGTCCAGCGCGAAATGCGCTCAATGCTTTATCTGCGAGCAACGCTGCGGGTGGTCGGCTAGTGTTTGGTTCCCAGTGCTGCAACTGCGCCCCCTGCGATAGCAGCGGGAACTGCTCCCCTCCCTGCCTGGCCCACCCATACCCGGGCAGACACTCGGTGCTGACTGGTCCCTAGGGCTGTCGATCAGAGCTTTCCGTGTCTGTGATTGGCTATCCCGGGTGTCAGTCAAGCTGGGGAAGCAGTGGGTGTCTGAAAGCCGGGGATTGTCCGCAGTCAGAGCGGCGCTGGAGCTGAGGCTGTGCTGGGATGAGGCCGACAGCTGGATAAGGGATCTGGAATGTGGGTTAGTATTGCCGCTCCCTTCCTCGTGTATGGGGGAAAAACTGCCTTCGCTGCCGGGAGAGGGCCTGATGCAGCGGCCTCGAGTGAAGTGGCTGCCCGGGGAGTGCAGGCCTCTGAGCGAGTGGGGCAGCGGTCGGGGGGGCGGGGTGGGCTTGCGCCGGGAAGCTGAGCCTCTCCCTGTAGCCGGGAGCAGCGAGGGAGTGAGGCCTGGCGGGCAGATGCTGCAAGAAGCCTCCTCATTCCAATGGCTGTCTCCTGGTTCCCCTGACAGTGACTGAAAGGCACAGGTTCCTTCACTGGGAAGTCTGGTCAACTTCTTGTTTACTCAGGGTAGAACTGCTCATTGCACATTTTACAGCTGCTGTTGTGATTTGTTGCAGTACTTTCTGTACTGTCAACTCATGTGTTTCATAAATAGCACCATTGTGTTCAAATCCTGCAGAAAGTGTCTTTTGAAATACTGACCCCCCCACTTTTTTGCGGGGGTTCTTTAAGTATTGCACTGTGTGGTGCTAGTAGAGTTTTCCATATCTTTAATTTTTATTTATTTTTGATCAAGATTGATGGTTGTAATTGTAGATAATGCAAACTTGGATTGTTTGGCCTGACAAAGTTTCAAGTGTAGGTTATTGGTTGTACCCATTATTGAGATGGAGACTGAACTCTGCTAAGAAACTGCTTGCTTCTTTAGCAGGAATTACAATGGCAAACATTAATGCACTGAAATAGATATCATTGTTTTTAAACTAGTTTAGTTGGATGAATTATGGCATAATTGTATCAGGGTGAAGTAATTGATTTCAGGAAGCCTTAACCCCCAGTCTGAATCATAGAGAACTTACAGCACAGTGGAGGCCATTTGGCCCATTTTGTCCATGCCAGTTGCAAGGACACCGAGGTGTCCTTTTTAACCCCACCTTCCTGCACCCTGGAGTTTAATTTAGATAAATGTGAGGTAATGCATTTTGATAGATTGAACCAGGGCAGGACTTACTCAGTTAATGGTAGGGTGTTGGGGAGAGTTATAGAATAAAGAGATCTAGGGGTACAGGTTCATAGCTCCTTGAAAGTGGTGTCACAGGTGGACAGAGTGGTGAAGAAGGCATTTGGCCTGCTTGGTTTCATTGGTCAGAACATTGAATACAGGAGTTGGGACGTCTTGTTGAAGTTGTATAAGGTATTGGTAAAGCCACATTTGGAATACTGTGTACAGTTTTGGTCACCCTATTATAGAAAGGATATTATTAAACTAGAAAGAGTGCAGAAAAGATTTACTAGGATGCTACTGGGACTTGATGGTTTGAGTTATAAGGAGAGGCTGGATAGACTGGGACTTTTTTCTCTGGAGTGTAGAAGGCTGAGGGGTGATTTTACAGAGGTTTATAAAATAATGAGGGGCATAGATCAGCTAGATAGTCAATATCTTTGCCCAAAGGTAGGGGAGTCTAAAACTAGAGGGCATAGGTTTAAGATGTGAGGGGAGAGATACACAAGGGTCCACAATGGCAATTTTTTCACAGAGGGTGGTGAGTCTTTGGAACAAGCTGTCAGAGGTAGTAGTAGAGGCGGGTACAATTTTGTCTTTTAAAAAGCGTTTAGACATTTACATGGGTAAGATAGGTATAGAGGGATATGGGCCAAACGAGGGCAATTGGGACTAGCTTGGGGGTTAAAAAAGGGGCAGCATGGACAAGTTGGGCCGAAGGGCCTGTTTCAATGCGGTAATATGACCCTGCCTATAGCCCAGTAGCTTACAGCACTTCAGGTGAAATGTGAGATATTGTTGGGTGAGTGATAAATAGACAGTGGGAAATATTTTAAAGAAATGGTTAATAGAAATACCATCTGGTGACAAACAAACAACTCAGCGAGAAAGATCCAGCTGTGGCTAAAGAGGGAAATTAAAGATGGTTTTAAATTATACAAAAGACTTATAATGTCAAGAATATTTGTGAGCTGAGCAGTGACAGTTGTAGAAATGAGCAAAGGGTGTCCTAAGAGTAGCTGATGAGGGAAATTATGGAATAAGTAAACTAGATAAAATAAGGTCTGTTTGTAAGAATATTAAAAAGGAAAATCGCTTACAGTGAACAATGGTCCTTGAAGAGGGAGTGAAAGGAGAAATCGTCATAGAGGTTGAGAAAATGGAAGAAATGTTGAACAATCCTTTATACAAATTCACAATTGAAAAACTAGGGTGGCGCAGTAGTACGGACCTGAGTTTGATTGTGGCCTTGGGTGACTGTGGAGTTTGCAAGTTCTCCCCGTATCTGTATGGGGTTTCTTCAGGTGCTCTGGTTTCCTCCTGCAATCCAAAGATGTGTAGGTCAGGTGGATTGGCCATGGTAAATGTGAGGAGTTAGAGGGAGGGGGCCTGGGTGGGATGCTCTTTTGGAGAGTCGGTATCGACCCAATCAACTTGATGGCATCTTTCTGCACTAAAGGAATCATGTGGTTCTAAGACACAAATTGCATTTCACAAAAGAGGACAACTGATATTTTCAAAGAATAGGCTTGCAGACCATGTAGGTACAAACAAACAAGAACTTTATTGTTTACTATACGGACTGTTAGGATAGAATGCCCGTTTGCCCACGGAAATGGCCAATGACATCATCAATACGTCACATGAGTGGACTCTTACTGACCTTGTTCCAACTAGGAACAAACATGACTACACAACACTTTTCTCTTCCCTTACCTTAGCAGTTCCTGCGATGAAACTCAATATTAAATTAATCAAAATTTGCAATATGAACAGCTAACAAACACAACACTCAATAAAGTTAGACGATTAGGAGAATGTTGATTCCTATGTGGTTGTCATAGAGTCATAGATGTTTACAGCGTGGAAACAGGCCCAACTTGTCCATGCCGCCCTTTTTTATTAAACCCCTAAGCTAATCCCAATTGCCTGCATTTGGCCCATATTCCTCTATACCCATCTTACCCATGTAACTATCTAAATGCTTTTTAAAAGACAACATTACAGAGACATTGTCGACAACATTGTCGGCGAACCTTGGGTGTCTGCTTTTTCATGTTGACTGCTTGGTTTGGTGTTTTTGCTTTGGGCATTCTGTGGTTGTCTCAACTGGAGTCGATGTAGGATTTGGTGGTTTACTCAGTGTTGAAATGTCCTCAGCTGAGGTATTGTTTTCCACAGTTGTTTCTGGTGTTGCGAGGTTCTCAGATACGTCCAGGTCATCACTTGGCACAGTTTGTGGGCTCTAGGTTGACTCTGTCTCTGGCAAACTAGTTATTGTTGCTAAAAGTTGATCAGCGTGTCTTCTCCATTGAATGGTGTAGGAGACTAGTCCTGTCTGTGCTAAGATGATGACAGGTATCCACTTCTCACTGGTGGTATAGTTCCTTGCCAATAATTCCTGACCTATGGAAAAACATGGCATTTAGCTCTGTTCTCGCATTGCAAAACCTGACCTTGCCGTTTCCTCTCAAAAATGTCTTTTGTCTTGGATGGCTTCAGCAAATATAATGTGTGTAACCAACATTTAATCATGAGTAATGCCAGAGCGATGTGTTGTATTCCTCTAAAACCTTCAATGAATGCTTCATTATTTGAAGAAACCTTTCAGCCAGCCCATTTGTGGTAGGATGATGAGGAGCGAATCGGATGTGCTGGATTCCATTCTCCTTTAGATGATTTGTGAATTCTTGGACAATGAACTGTGGCCCATTATTGCTCACAAGTTGTTCAGGGGAAGCATATTTTGCAGATGTGTCACCCAGTCTTTGTTCTCTCTAGGGGGCGTAGTCTTCATTATTGCAACTTCAGGCCATTTCGAGTGTGCATGCGTAATACAATGAAAAACATTTGTCCTTCGAATGGTCTGGCATAATCTATATAAACTCTTTGCCATGGCCCTTCTGGCCATTCCCATGGGTGTAATGGTGCTAGTGGCTGCAGGTTTCGAATTTTTTCACAAGCTGACCACACTTGCCTTCTCAATTTTGATATCGAGCCCTGAAAACAGAAAATAGCTTCTGGCTATCTCCTTCATCCTTACTATTCCACAATTACCTTCATGAAGTTAGTTAGGACATGGTTCTTTTAACAATGGTGGAATGATGACCCTCATTCCCCAGAGGAGACAACCAGTCTGTATGGTTAGTTCGAATCTTCAGGTAATGTATAGCTTCAACTCCGGGTCTGTACCTGCAGTCTTGCCATGAAGTACCATGTCCATAACTTTTGACAGCAGTGGATCATTTCTGGGATACTTGTCCTGCGGTTGCAGGAGTAGCGAGTTCTTTGAAATAGAAAATATTAACACTTGAATTATTCATTGATAACTTGTTAGGTGAAGCTAATCTGGAGTATCCATCAGCATTCCCATAGAGATTTGATTGATATTTTATTTTGTATATATGTGCTGACAACAGCAATGCCATTCTCTGCATCCAGCTTGATGCTGGAGATGGAATTGCGGTGTGCAGCCGGAATATCGTTGTCAGTTGTCGATGATCCATTCGTCAAGTCAATTTCCTTTCGTATAATTATTGGTAAAAATGTTTGGTCCTGAAAATGAAGCCTGGTGCTTCATTCTGTCTGTGCATAGTTTATTTTGGCTTTGTCCAAGGATCTTAATGCAAACACTATTGGCTCCTCTTCACCATTGGGCATCATGTGAGAAACCACTGCTCCCACCCCAGAAGGTGATGCATTGCAAGCCAGTTGCAAGGATAACTTTGGATCAAAGTGTCAGTCCTTCTGACTTTAGTAGCTTGTATGAAGGCCTTCTCTCACTGATCCCACCCATTTCCTGTTTTGACACAAGTTGTGAAAAGGCTTGAGAATAGTTGCTAGATTACGGACAAACCTTTCAGAATAGTTCAAAACCATAAATGATCAAAGTTAGTTAGTTTTTGAGTTGCAGGTGCCTCAGGTATGGCTTTTATTTTTGAAGGCGATTTTAACCTGTGTCTGTGTTCAGGTCTCAGGCGGTACCTTGTGGATTTTAGCACTTGAACTTTGAGTTTTCTTAGCTTCTAATTCCATAGAGATCGCAACTTCTAAATCCGCCTTTAGGTTTAAATTGCTTTCTGTTAACAGCCATTTCTGGGTAGCTTTGGTTCTTAACCCACACATTAATCTGTCTCTAATGGTATCATCCAAGTCAGCTCCAAATACACAGTATTCAGTTAATTTCTTTAAAGTGGCCACAAACTGATTTACCTTGGTTACTTCTATGGAACCTGAACATCTCGGTGATTACCAAACGTTAAGGTGAGAAGTGGCTGTGCAATATTCCCACTATCCCATCGTATGTTTTCTAACCTGTTTTTTCTGGCTGCACCAGACTTTGCAGGAGGTTGAACATTTCTCTATCCCACCTCCCCATGATGCTTAGGAAAGTTGGGACTACTATGCAGCAATTTTGTTCATTTAGTCAAAGTATTTGAATCTTTCAGTGTACGATCTCCACCGCTCAGTGTTCTCATCACACAGTGCCAAAACCTCTCAGCGTTTTTAATATGGGAAACGGTTATGCAAGCACAAAGTGCCACAAAGGTTTTCCGCACTACCTCGCTTCTTTTCCTTTCAAACAAGGTGACCCTGAGCTCAGCCTGTTTCCTTCTGAGTTTTCAACATCCTCAGATCTAAATTATTGTTGCAGGGTATTATTTTTACTCTCGTAGCTCCCTGTACTGTTCTAGATCTTTCCGGGCAGAGCACATGGCGAGCTTCTTTTTGATGTTTTATCTGAAGTCTTTGTTTAAATTTTGGTTCCATTAATGGCTGCGACTGATATTTGGCACCCTGCCATTGCCAGCTTTGGTGTTTTACCTTCATCGTTTTCGCACATCTGCAGCATGGATCGATGATTTTTCTATATTATTTATCCAGGACTCTACCAGCGTGGCTCCGACCTCTTTGTTGCCAGTTTGTTTAGGATAGGCTTGCAGACCACGAAGGCACAATCAAATAAGAGCCTTATTGGTGTTTACTCGACTGGCTGTTAAAATAGACTGCCTGTTAGTCCATGCAAATGGCCAATGGTGGCAATCAATATGTCAGGTGATCCAAATGGAAACAAACATGAATACCCAACAATAACCAAGGAACTGATAAGAGCGATTACAAAAGAGGTAATATCAACAGAGAAAAATGTATTGGAGAAACCCAAGGGACTAAAAAGCTGAGATAGCAGATGCACTGGTATCATTTTCCAAAATTCCCTAGATTCCCAGTAAATTAGAAGTTAGCAAATACAATATTCTGGAGAGAGAAAGCCAAGAACCTCAGGCCACTTAGCTTGATGTCACTCATTGGGAAGATGCTTGAATCTATCGTTTGAGTCTTACCAATGCACTTAAAAATTGTTGTATTATCAGACTAAGTCAACATGGTTTTATGAAAGTAAAATTGCGTTGGACAATTCTTGTTAAGGATCTAACCTGGTAGAGTAGATAAAGGGGAAGTGTAGAGATTCGATAAGTGTCCATCAAAAGATCAAAACACATGGAGTTGGTGGTAATATATTAATATAGAGGATTGCTTAATGGGAAGGAACAAAGAACAAAGAACAATACAGCACAGGAACAGGCCCTTCGGCCCTCCAAGCCCGCGCCGCTCCCCGGTCCAGGATTGAATCCTGAATCCAGGATCCCCGCCCAATTTTCCAGCCTATCTACATACCAATATCCTATCCACCGAGCTGTCCCTCACAGCTACGATGCTTTGTTCATCACAACCTATTAACTCACCCCCACCCCCCCATTCCAGACCATGTGATCTCCAGGGAGAGGCGAAAACCCAGAGTGAAAACCCCAGGGCCAATATGGGGAAAATAAAATCTGGGAAATTCCTCTCCGACCCCCTGAGGCGATCGAAACGAGTCCAGGAGATCACACTGGCCCTGATCGGAAAATGCTTCCCAACCCTAGTCATTTCCACTTCCACGAACACCATATGAATTCCCTGCCCCCGAGACAGGTTCCCAACTATCCGCAGTCTCGCTCTGTACTGGCACCAGCAAGATGATCATAGAATGAAGCCTTGAAACGAGAAACAAGGAACAATTAGCCCGCGCCGCTCCCTGGTCCAAACTAGACCACTCTTTTGTATCCCTCCATTCCCACTCCGTTCATATAGCTGTCTAGATAAGTCTTAAACGTTCCCAGTGTGTCCGCCTCCACCACCTTGCCCGGCAACACATTCCAGGCCCCCCACGACCCTCTGTGTAAAATATGTCCTTCTGATATCTGTGTTAAACCTCCCCCCCCCTTCACCTTGAACCTATGACCCCTCGTGAACGTCACCACCGACCCGGGGAAAAGCTTCCCACCGTTCACCCTATCTATGCCTTTCATAATTTTATACACCTCTATTAAGTCTCCCCTCATCCTCCGTCTTTCCAAGGAGAACAACCCCAGTTTCCCCAATCTCTCCTCATAACCAAGCCCCTCCATACCAGGCAACATCCTGGTAAACCTCCTCTGTACTCTCTCCAAAGCCTCCACGTCCTTCTGGTAGTGTGGCGACCAGAACTGGACGCAGTATTCCAAATGCGGCCGAACCAACGTTCTATACATCTGCAACATCAGACCCCAACTTTTATACTCTATGCCCCGTCCTATAAAGGCAAGCATGCCATATGCCTTCTTCACCACCTTCTCCACCTGTGACGTCACCTTCAAAGATCTGTGGACTTGCACACCCAGGTCCCTCTGCGTCTCTACACCCTTTATGGTTCTTCCATTTATCGTGTAGCTCCTCCCTACATTATTCCCACCAAAATGCATCACTTCGCATTTATCAGGATTGAACTCCATCTGCCATTTCCTTGCCCAAATTCCCAGCCTATCTATATCCTTCTGTAGCCTCTGACAATGTTCCTCACTATCTGCAAGTCCTGCCAGTTTTGTGTCGTCCGCAAACTTACTGATCACCCCAGTTACTCCTTCTTCCAGATCATTTATATAAATCACAAACAGCAGAGGTCCCAATACAGAGCCCTGCGGTACACCACTAGTCACAGGCCTCCAGCCGGAAAAAGAACCTTCCACTACCACCCTCTGTCTTCTATGACCAAGCCAGTTCTCCACCCATCTAGCCACCTCCCCCTTTATCCCATGGGATCCAACCTTTTTCACTAGCCTACCATGAGGGACTTTGTCAAACGCTTTACTAAAGTCCATATAGACAACATCCACGGCCCTTCCTTCGTCAACCATTTTGGTCACTTCTTCAAAAAACACCACCAGGTTAGTGAGGCATGACCTCCCTCTCACAAAACCATGCTGACTATCGTTAATGAGTTTATTCCTTTCTAAATGCGCATACATCCTATCTCTAAGAATCTTCTCCAACAACTTCCCCACCACGGACGTCAAGCTCACCGGCCTATAATTACCCGGGTTATCCTTCCTACCCTTCTTAAATAACGGGACCACATTAGCTATCCTCCAATCCTCTGGGACCTCACCTGTGTCCAGTGACGAGACAAAGATTTGCGTCAGAGGCCCAACGATTTCACCTCTCGTCTCCCTGAGCAGCCTTGGATAGATTCCATCAGGCCCTGGGGATTTGTCAGTCTTTATATTCTCTAACAAACCTAACACTTCCTCCTTTGTAATGGAGATTTTCTCCAACGGTTCAACACTCCCCTCAGAGACACTCCCAGTCAACACATCCCTCTCCTTTGTGAATACCGACGCAAAGTATTCATTTAGGATCTCCCCAACTTCTTTGGGCTCCAAGCATAAGTCCCCACTTTTGTCCCTGAGAGGTCCGATTTTTTCCCTAACAACCCTTTTGTTCCTAACGTATGAATAAAATGCCTTGGGATTCTCCTTAATCCTGTCTGCCAAGAACATTTCATGACCCCTTTTTGCTCTTCTAATTCCCCGTTTGAGTACTTTCCTACTTTCATTGTACTCCTCCAGAGCTCCCTCCGTTTTTAGCTGCTTGGACCTAACATACGCCTCTCTTTTCTTTTTGACCAGTCCCTCAATTTCCCTGGTTATCCACGGTTCTCTAATCCTACCCTTCCTATCCTTCTTTTTTAGAGGCACATGCTTGTCCTGTAGCCCTAACAACCGTTCCTTAAAAGACTGCCACATACCAGATGTGGATTTACCCTCAAACAGCCTCTCCCAATCAAGAGCTGCCAATTTCTGCCTGATCCCAATAAAGTTAGCCTTCCCCCAATCCAACACCTTACCCTTGGGACACCACTCATCCTTTTCCATCACTATCCTAAAGCTAACAGAATTGTGGTCACTATTTGCCACATGTTCCCCAACCAAAACTTTGAAGACCTGACCGGGCTCATTCCCCAGTACCAGGTCCAGTATAGCCCCCTCTCTAGTCGGGCTGTCCACATATTCTTCCAACGAACCCTCCTGTACACATTTTACAAATTCCTCCCCATCCAGAGTCCCTGCCCTCAGCGATTTCCAGTCTATACCAGGGAAATTGAAGTCTCCCACTACAACAACCCTATATTTCCTGCACCTATCCAGTATCTCCTGACATATCCATTCTTCCACTTCCCTTGAGCTGTTGGGGGGCCTGTAGTACACCCCCAACATAGTGACTGCGCCTTTCCTGTTTCTAAGCTCCACCCAGAGTGACTCGTTACACGACGACTCTGAATTGTCCTCCCTCTGCACCGCTGTAATATGCTCTCCAACTAATACCGCTACTCCCCCACCTCTTTTGGCCCCTCCTCTGTCTCGCCTAAAACACTTGTACCCTGGAATATTCAGCTGCCAGTCCTGTCCCTCTTTCAACCAAGTCTCTGTCACCGCAACCACATCCAAATTCCTCGTGCGCATTAAGGCCCCAAGTTCGTCTGTCTTACCTGCTACGCTCCTTGCATTGAAGTATAAGCACTCCAGACCCCCAGGCTCAGTGAGGTCGTCCTCCCCCAGAGTGCTCTTCTTCTTTGCCAGCCTTGTCCCAGCCCCAAGCTTGTCCCCAGCCACCACACTTATAGACCTAATAGTTTGATCCCCACCCCCCTGCCATACTAGTTTAAACCCCCCCGAACTACACTAGCAAAGCTCCCAGCCAGGATATTTGTGCCCTTCCAACTTAGTTGTGACCCCTCCCTCTTGTACAGGTGCCATCCTCTCCTGAAAACCTCCCATTGATCTATGAAAATAAAGAAAATGAAGCAGAAAGTATGGATAAATGTGGCATTTTTAAGTGAGCAGCCCTGACAAGTGGCAGCCACAAGGATCAGTGCTGAAGCTGTCAAGGGCCTGACGGTAATGCAGCCAAGGCTAGGTGAAAATGTAGGTTCTGAGGAGGACGCAGGCTGGAAAGATAAATAGATGGGTTAAGTGAGTTGGTAAGAAGGTGCAGATAGAGTATAATGTGGAAACTGAATGTGGACAGAATGTGATGTGAAACTTCCAAATGCTGATGTTCAGAGAGACTTGGGTGTACAAGGAATGCAGAAAGTTAGCATGTGGGTACAGCAAACAATTCAGAAGGCATGTTGGCTTTTGCTGGGAGAGGAATGGAATAAGAAACCTTGCTACAATTGTGCAAGGCTTTGGTGTACACTTGGAGTCACGTGTGCAATTTTGATCTCTATATTTAAGACATACAAAGTTCATTAGATTGGTTCCTGGGAGAGGCTGAGTAAATTGGCCCTGTTCTCTCTGGAGCTTAAAAGACTGAGGTTATCCCATTGAAACATATAAAATTCTGAAGGGGTAGACACGAATTGCTTCCTCTGGCTGGAGAATCTAGTAAGAAGTTTAACAACACCAGGTTAAAGTCCAACAGATTTATTTGGTAGCAAAAGCCACAAGCTTTCGGAGCCTTAAGCTGCTCCTTCAGGTGAGTGGGAATTCTGTTCACAAACAGGGCATACAAAGACACAAACTCAATTTACAGAATAATGGTTGGAATGCGAATACTTACAGCTAATCAAGTCTTAAAGGTACAAACAATGTAAGTGGAGAGTGCATTAAGACAGGTTAAAGAGATGTGTATTGTCTCCAGACAGGACAGCCAGTGAAATTCTGAAAGTCCAGGCAAGCCTTGGGGATTACAGATAGTGTGACATGAACCCAATATCCCGGTTGAGGCCGTCCTCATGTGGCTATCAGTTTCTGCTCAGCGACTCTTCGCTGTCGTGTGTCGTGAAGGCCGCCTTGGAGAACGCTTACCCGAATATCAGAGGCCGAATGCCCGTGACCGCTGAAGTGCTCCCCAACAGGAAGAGAACAGTCTTGCCTGGTGATTGTCGAGCGGTGTTCATTCATCCGTTGTTGCAGCGTCTGCATGGTTTCCCCAATGTACCATGCCTCGGGACATCCTTTCCTGCAGCGTATCAGGTAGACAATGTTGGCCGAGTTGCAAGAGTATGTACCGTGTACCTGGTGGATGGTGTTCTCACGTGAGATGATGGCATCTGTGTCAATGATCCGACACGTCTTGCAGAGGTTGCTGTGGCAGAGTTGTGTGGTGTCGTGGTCACTGTTCTCCTGAAGACTGGGTAGTTTGCTGCGGACAATGGTCTGTTTGAGGTTGTGCGGTTGTTTGAAGGCAAGAAGTGGGGGTGTGGGGATGGCCTTGGCGAGATGTTCGTCTTCATCAATGACATGTTGAAGGCTCCGGAGGAGATGCCGTAGCTTCTCTGCTCCGGGGAAGTACTGGACGACGAAGGGTACTCTGTCCACCGTGTCCCGTGTTTGTCTTCTGAGGAGACAACATGGAGAATCTAGAACACAGTTTCTGAATAACGGGCCAATCATTCAATGTTGACATGAGATATTTCTTCACTCGGTGTTGTGAATATTTGGAATTTTCTAGTACAATTGAAATTGCATGGTTGAAGGGCACTGTGAATCTTCTTGGGGCCCAATGCAATGTTTTTTTCATGTTTATCTGCCATTTGTGTCCTAATGCTGATCATCTGGTCTGTCCCCTTTCTGAGCCTCTCCAGAACATGTCAAAATCTTCATTTGGGGATTTCATTTGGAAAGCCCGTTTGGATTTTTTAGGAATGTTCCTGTTTGATTGCAACTGCAAATGGAGATTGCTACTGGAAAACAGTGATTCCAGCATTCCTGGTGATATTGAAGCAAATCAATATATGTGGCCTAGTAAATACTGAGTGTCTTAATCACAATTATAGTGCAGAGAGAAGCTGTTTGGTCCATTCTGACACTTAGTTTTCTAACTTGAAGATATAATTGTGTTAGAAGCAGTTCAGAGCTGGTACCCTCGGCTGGGATAAAGGGATTGTCTTATGAGGGAAGGTTGAGCATGCTGGGCCTTTGCCCACTAAAGTTTAGGAAAATGAGAGGTGAATCCTATCAGATTCTGAGGGGGCTTGACGGGGTGGGTGCTATTCGGTTGTTTCCTCTTGTGGGGATGTCTAGAACTAGAGGGCACAGTTTAAAAATAAAGGGGCTTCCATAGAGGAGTTGAGGATGATTTTCTTTTTCTCTAAGTGTCCCTTTCCAGGGTGCAGTGGAGGCTGAATTATTGAATGTACGTAAGGCTAAGTTAGACAGGTTTTTAATCTACAAGAGGGTCGAGGGGGTTTTTTTTTTTGGCAGGTGGAGGTGGGTTGGGGGGAGGATAGGTGTGGGAGGGTAGGCACACAATCAGATGACCTATGATTTTTTTGAATGGCGGAGCAGGCTTGCGGATTGAATGACCTCCTATTTCTTACCTTGGCACTGCCTATCACTTTAATCTCCAGCCCTGCAACTCTCAGATCTCTGTTCTGCTCTAATCCTGGTCTCTTGACCAAACTCCAGTTTTTAATTGCTCCTATGAAAAGACCTGGGATATTTTATTGCATTATAACCAAGGTAGAAGCAAAAAAAAGCTACAAACTTGGCTGGTTGCAGGAATTGTTTGAAAGGGCTTACACCATCTAATGGAGCTCCACTCCAGATTTCCCTCGCCCTTTACATCATCTGATGTTGTTAAAAGTGGTGTCTAGCAGGGTCCAGACCACTGCCTTTTCATTCCAAAGGTCTAGGTGACCCAGGCACTGCAGCTCCTGCGATGACCTGCACCTATGACCTATCATTATTCAAGGAGCTGTACAAATACAAATTGCTGTTCGCTGTAATTAAATATTTCCTCTGCAAGGTTTTATGCTCTCAGTAGCCACTTGGTCTATTGGAACATGGTTGATCTCTAAGTGTAGGTAACATTTTTTAACGTACCTTTTTCTTTATAATTTATTCTCCTATTGTCATCAGTTTTGGTATCAAGTGGGATCAATCTTTTGCTATTTATGTTAAAATATTTTTCAGTTATGAAGTCCTTGAATGGATTCCACCTTAACCCCTGTTCCATTAAACCTCACAGGCTATTTCATAAGGATAACCTTGCATTTATCTTGTTGTATGCATTTTGACTGTAATATTCCAACTGTAGGATCCCTGACCTCCATAAATCCATCTGTGGCCTAACTATTTTTCTGCACAAACTTCGACAATTTCTTTGCTTTTGTGCTCAATGCTTGTGTGGGTTTTAAGCTTTTATGTATATAGTCTAGAATCCTGTTTCCAATTGTAGTCTCACATTTCCAGTAATTCTTTCTGAGAATATTTGGTCCTTGTCACTCTCCTGGAAGCAGAGTGAGATGGATTTTGTGCTGATGGTCACAGTTTTGCCAGCAGGTTAAATGAATGGAAGTTGATGAAGGTTGACTATGGACGGTAAACTGAATAATGGTAATTAAAGCAACAGACTATTTTTGTTACCCTGCTAATTAATGCCAGCCCCAATTTGAATGTTGGGGTTAGTTTCTGCTTAAATTGAAAATTAAAATACTTGGATCTCTTCTCAAGGGGATGAGTTGAAATTAAAATCAAGTCTTTTTTGAGTAAACAAAAAATGTTTTCGGAATGTGTTCTTTGCTACAAGGTCGTATCTTGTCCCTTGGTTTTGTACAAGATCGTCAGCAGTTTTACAACTGTGTAGGCTGGTGGGCCTCTTCAGAGGGTGTTGAGTTTTGCCCAGATCAGGTAGGGATGGTGTAAATGACCAAGTTGAGTTCTTATAACCAGCTGGCAGCAGTGTTTCCCCTCGAGTGCTAGTTCACAGCATCACATCTATCAAAATCATTTTCATAATTTGCCGCCATTGTAATTTGAATGCTCAATATCTGGATTGCTAGTCCAGTACCATAACTACTGGACCAACCTCCATGCAGGTATACCTAAGAATTCTATCAAATACATTCACTTCTGATATTATTATTTTGCGTTTTAGCACTTCCCATCCCATCTGGGGATGTCAGCCTGGGATGGGAAGTGCTAAAACGCAAAATAATAATATCAGAAGTGAATGTATTTGATAGATATCTGCAAGATATTGAGCATTCAATATGCTGTCTGAAAATTACTGTTCCTGCTGTGTCGTTAACAGACCTTGTTTGCTAGAGTCCAAACTTGGGCAACAGTGACAATGCTGTTTCCAGAGGCTGCAGTTTGAACCTGGGTATGTGCTTCATGTATGCAGTGCTGTAATGCACTCTTTTGCAGCTGATTTAATTAGTTATATAATCTGAGAACACTCTGCTTCTTTTGCAAGTGTTGGGTGTTTTTGGTTAAGGTGTTTTAATCATTTTGTGGTTTTTGGGAAGGGCAGAAGTGTACTTTTCTACCGACCATTAAAGATTCCCTAATTAAAAACCAAGTGCTGGAAAAACTCAGCAGCTCAGGCAGGATCTGTGGAGAGAGAAATGTTTTAAGTCCAATATGGCTTCCCTTTGGAACTGAAGAAAGATAGAAATGTGATGAGTTTTATGCTATTAGAAAAGGTTGGGTCAGTGGAACAAAGGGGAAGCGTGGGTGAAGGTTAAAGGATGGAGATTAAATACCAAAGATATCATGGAGTAGAAGGTAAAGAGAGTGGTAATAGTAAAGAACCAAAGCATTGGTCTAGAGTAGGTGTTATGAGCAGAATATAGGTCAGCTCTGTCTGAAAGCCCAAACATGAAAACACAATACAAACTGGAGTGGGGGGAGGGACTGGGTTCATGATATGAAGTTGTTGAGTCCAGAAGGCAAAAGTACCGACTGGAAAGGTGAGGTGCTGTAGCTCGCAAAATGCATTGGGCTTCACTGGGACATTGTGGCATACCAAGGACAGAAATACAAATATGAGAGCAACACAGTGAATTGAAATGCTGAGCAACTGGAAGGTCAGGATCATGCTTGCAGACTGAGTGGTGATGTTCTGCACCCAGTTTGTGTTTGGTCTCCTCAGTGTAGACTGGGGCTGCATTGTGAGCAGCGGATACAGGAGATGAAATATAGTACAACTAAATTGCTGCTCCGCTTAGAAGGAGTCTTTGGGACTTTGGGGAGAGAGGAGGTAAAGGGGCGCTTGTTACATTTCCTGCAAGGGAAGGCGCTGAGGTGATCGAGGAGTGGATCAGGGTATATTAGAGGAAAAGATCCCTTCGGAATGCTGGCGAGAGTGCAGAGGAAGATGTGTTTAGTGGCATCATGCTGGAGGTGGCAGAAGTGGCGGAGGATGATCTTTTGAATACAAAGATTGGTGACTGCTTTGTCGAATGCTCCCATTTGGTCCAAAAGCATTACCCCCAACATTTCAGTTCATCATCTTGCTTTCATGGTCACGCTTTTGTTCTTGGCCTGCTGTAGTGTTCTAGAAAAGCCTAGTGCCAGCATGAGGAGCAGCACCTCATCTTCCAATTTGGCATTTTACAGTCTTCTGGATTCTGTTGTGTTCTTCAACTTTACACTGTGAACGCTGCCCTCCATCTTGATTTTCTCCCCCCCCCCCCCCCCCCCCCATACTAGTTTGTATCTTTTTTATTGCACTCAAACAAAGCTAACCTTTATTTTGCTATTAAAACCAAATGTTTTATTTCCATATTACTACTATAGGGGAGGCAGAGGCGTAGTGGTATTGTTGCAAGACTAGTAATCCAGAGACCCAGGGTAATGCTTTGGAGACCTCCGTTTGAATTCTATGGTAGATGGTGAAATTTGAATTCAATAAAAATCTGGAATTAAAAGTTTAATGATGACCACAAAACCATTGTCAAATGTCATAAAACCCATCTGGTTCACTAATGTCCTTTTAGGGAAGGAAATCTGCCATCCTCACCTGGTTTGGCTTACATATGACTCCAGATCCAATCAACGTGGTTGACTCTTAACTGCCCTCAGGGATGGGCAATAAATGCTGGCCCAGCCAGCAACACCCAGATCCCATGAACAAATAACTATTACCACTCTCTTTGCCTTTCTGTTCTATCATATCTTTGCTATTTTATCCCTCCTGTCCTCCAGCCTACCCATGATCTTCCCCTTTTGATCCACCTGATGCTTCTCTTTCTCCCACCCCATCGTCACATTTCTCCCGCTCCTTAGTTCTGAAGAGTCATGTTGGATCCGAAGTGTTAACTCTTGTTTCTTTGTCCACGGTTGGTGCCAGACCTGCTGTGTTTTTCCAACACTTTTTCATTTTGAATCCTAGCAGCCACAGTATATTGCTTTTACTAAAGATTCCTTATTTGTCTTCCAGCATTTCATATTTTTTTAAACATATCTATATAGTGAGGGTGAAGGGGTTCTAGGCAAGGTAATTGAAATAATTTGAACAGTAACAGTTCAATGACTATCCCTGTCAGTATTTTCTTCCCTTGCTGCTGTATTTGTTACCATTGATTGAGAAGTAGGTGAGACAGCCCTATCTTGTTCCACAGGATTTGTTAAAAATGCATGTTTAACAACAGTTTTCAACTGAATTTAGTTCACCTACTCCAAAGAGGGCAAGAGAACTGATGTTTTTAGACCAAACCAAAAGAAAGATTTACATTTAATAATGACTCTCATGGGAACGGCATAGTGGTTAGCACTGCTGCCTCACAGCATCAGGGACCCGGGTTCAATTCCAGCCTCGGGTGACTGTCTCTGTGTGGAGTTTACACATTCTCCCCCTGTCTGCGTGGGTTTCCTCCGGATGCTCCGGTTTCCTCCCACAGTCCAAAGATATGTGGGTTAGGTTGATTGGCCATGCTAAATTGACCCTAATGGCAGGGGGATTAGGGTAAATATGTGGGGTTACAGAAATAGGACCTGGGTGGGATGTGGTTGGTGCAGACTCGATGAGCCGAATGGCCTCCTTTTGTTCTGTAGAGATTCTATGAACCTCTAGATATTCCAAAGTGCATTACGGCCAGTGGAGTTCTTTTGAAATGTAGTCATTGTTGTAACGTTGGAAATATTACAAATCAAGACATCTCAATTTTTACTTCATGAAGTGATGATGTCAGTACTTCTACTTTTGGCACTCTGCATCAAGTAATTCTAGGTCAAGTAGAAGTCTTCATTTCTATTTGTGCTTTTGTTTTGTTAGATTATAGAATCTCTCTAGTGCAGAAAGAGTCCGCATCAACTCTCCGAAAGAGCAGCTTACCTACCTAGCACCCCCACCCCCCATCCCCTTAACTCCATGTACCACAGCTAATCCAACTAATTTGGACATTAAGGGGCAATTTAACATGACCAATCCATCTAACCTGCTCATCTTTCGACTGTAGGAGGAAACCGGAGCACCCGGAGGAAACTCACGCAGACACGAATGTGCAAACTCCACAGTCACCCAAGGCCGGAATTGAATCCAAGTCCCTGGCACTGTGAAGCAGCAGTGCTTACCACTGTGCCATTGTGCTGCCCGTTATTTGCTGGTTATTCTTTAGGCTTCAGCAAAAGCAGATCTCTCATTTCTGGTTATCAGGAGTGCACTTTCTCTGCCCATTAATGAGATGAATTATGTCCTGAGCTTCACCGGCCTCCCAGCCGCGTGTTTCCTGCCGGCAGGAGGTGTCATGTTGTTTGCTAGTAACAGGATTCTCTGGTCCCGCCCTGTCGATGGGAATGAGAATTTCCATTGGCAGGAACGGAGAATCCCACTCGTGTGAAAGGCCGGAGATTTCCGGCCTATGTCTTTAACACTAACTGCTGGATGATATCGAGCCACAATGTGAATTCTCAGCTTTCTCAACAGTGAACTGGATAAACACTCTCCAAGTTACAATGATGATTACAAACCAATAAGTAAGTAGTTACTTGCTATAAACCAACAGTTTGTAGTTCCCCATGACTCATAAAGCAACAAAGACACAAGTTGCTTTCTTCTAAAAAAACATAATTTTATCAACAAAGCACTCACTTTAAACTTCATTCTATGCTTCCTGAGTCAGGCTGGAACTAACTAACTTCTGTTTTTAATGTTGAGCTAAACATAAATGCTGCCTGCCCTGTTTGGCTAGTTCTGGGCAGCGGGTACAAATCTGAGATTAAATTTGTTCCAACAGGTATTAATCACAAAGGGCTACAGCTAGTCAAGTCATTGTCTGGTTGTCATTGATTTTCAGAACAGCTGTTGGTTCAAGCCACTACCTTAAATTGCTTATGACCAGGACCTGCTCATAGTCTGAGTGATGATGTGGAGATGCCGGCGTTGGACTGGGGTAAACACAGTAAGAAGTTTAACAACACCAGGTTAAAGTCCAACAGGTTTATTTGGTAGCAAAAGCCACACAAGCTTTCGAGGCTCTGAGCCCCTTCTTCAGGTGAGTGGGAATTCTGTTCACAAACAGAACTTATAAGACACAGACTCAATTTCATTATTCATGTAAATTGAGTCTGTGTCTTATAAGTTCTGTTTGTGAACAGAATTCCCACTCACCTGAAGAAGGGGCTCAGAGCCTCGAAAGCTTGTGTGGCTTTTGCTACCAAATAAACCTGTTGGACTTTAACCTGGTGTTGTTAAACTTCTTACATAGTCTGAGTGGCCATGCACTGTGGTGGGTCGATTGAGTAGAAAAACTTGTTAAGCAACAATGTGTCCTATCAACTCTACTTTGAACATGTAAATTGTGGTTTCTGGGATGGTTAAAGATTATCACTTCAGACTGCTATTGAATGGGTCAAAGTGAGCTTGCAGCTTGAGAAAACCATTTCCTGACAGTTGCTTGACCTGAATAGGTAGCATTCTGCTGAGGTGAATACTTTGTTCTTGGGAGTTAAGCCTCTTTCTGCCAATTCCAGCAATACAACAAAGCAAATTTACAAAAAATTTGATTTATTATTGTCGTATGTATTAGCATACAGTGAAAAGTATTGTTTCTTGCACGCTACACAGACAAAGCATACCGTTCATAGAGAAGGAAACGCGAGAGTGCAGAATGTAGCGTTACAGTCATAGCGAGGGTTAGAGAAAGATCAACTTAATGCAAGGTAAGTCCTTTCAAAAGTCTGACAGCAGCAGGGAAGAAGCTGTTCTTGAGTCAGTTGGTACGTGACCTCAGACCTTTGTATCTTTTTCCCGACAGAAGAAGGTGGAAGAGAGAATGTCCGGGGTGCGTGGGGTCCTTAATTGTGGTGGCTGCTTTGCTGAGGCAGCGTGAAGTGTAGACAGAGTCAACGGATGGGAGGCTGGTTTGCGTGATGGATTGGGCTACATTCATGACCTTTTGTAGTTTTCTTGCGGTCTTGGGCAGAGCAGGAGCCATACCAAGCTATGATGCAACCAGAAAGAATGTTTTCTATGGTGCGTCTGTAAAAGTTGGTGAGAGTCATAGCTGACATGCCAAATTTCCTTAGTCTTCTGAGAAAGTAGAGGCATTGGTGAGTTTACTTAATTGTAGTGTTGGCATAGGGGAACCAAAACTCTAGCGCAATCAGCAATTCTTTTTTGCCACAATCAGCAGTGTGGATTTAACTCTAGGCAAAAGCAAACCCTTGCCGTTGTTGCTTTAAATGTTTCAATTTTCCATCTCTGCCACCCTTATAATCTGAATGAGAATTGCATTCTAGCTTTGTGTTCCTTGTAACCATTGTGCAATGCCTGTTTTGTGTGTATTTCCCATGTCAATACAAAACCTTTTCATGCATTTTTCAGTTCAAGCCTTAGAGTTGGGATTGGTGGTGGGGGGCGGGGGGAGAGGCGTTGGATGGGAGAAATCTCCAGTTCATTTATCATTTGCCACAATTTGCAAGTTGTCACACTTCTGATTTGAATGAGGTATTGAGGAATGATCGACTTGGGTACAATGATGGGCTTAGTCTTGCTGCCTCATGTGTTGGAGTCCTTGAGTAAAATATATTTACTGGAAGAACAAGCTTGGGTCTTGAGTGGGCACAAATCTAATGCAAAGATTTAAATATGAAAAAAGGGTGCAGCATATCCTGTTCAACAGGATAACTTGTGGTTTTGTTCCCTTCCTTTCAAATGGGAACTTCCTGAGAGTTCTACCCAAGTTGCTCACTGCAGCATCTGGTGTTTATTTGAAGCTCAAATTGGCTTGTCACTTCAGGGGCTCACATACAGTGTGACCATCACAATGTATTTTTGTACCATTGTTGCAATTCCTATCATTTGTACGAAGATGGCACCTTCTGTTACTGCTGCAAGCAGCCATTATGGTCACAGAACTGAATGAAGCTGTTGACTGAAAGAAGCAGTTTACTATAATATCAAACACATGGGCGAGTGGTCAGCTGACAAGCTTGTACAATTTGGCTGAAGTTTAAATATTTGTAGTTTCGCTGTTGTGCTGTATAACACTTTCCTCTATTTTCTGTAATGCCCATGCATTTCCGTTTTCAAACTTTGTCTGGGGCTATTTGTTCCATTTGGCGATAGAATAGAGTGTAAAGTTTGTTCAGGGCTAAGTCCTGAAAGACAAAAACAATGTTGCAGAAAATTCCCTCCATATACTGCAAAAAAGCGAGCCTATAAACAGAGAATCGCTGAAAAAGACACATGACAAAGCTTTTCATCTTGGACATTGCAAGAATTCCAAATGTACTGAGTGTTGATTTTTTTTGGCAAGTTGACACTGGTAGCAGCATTGCTATGGAGAATACACCAGTTAACCAGCACCCTCTTCTCATGAAGTATAAATTGTTCCCTTTACATTTGGTATTCTTGCGAATGTCATAAAGAATGAAGCTCAACATGCATTTTATTTTAGCGAATCACAAATCTGATGTGATATTATTTTTGTTACAAGTAGGCTTACATGAATACTGCAATGAAATTATTGTGAAAATTCCCTAGTCACCACACTCTGGTGCCTGTTCGGGCACGCTGAGGGAGAATTTAGCATGGCCAATGCACGTCTTTGGGAGGAAACTGGAACACCCGGAGAAAACCCACACAGACACGGAGAACATGCAGACTCCGCACAGTGACCCAAGCCGGGAATCGAACCTGGGTACCTGGTGCTGAGGCAGCAGTGCTTGCCACTGTGTCACTGTGCCGTATGAGTGAGATCCCTAAAGATTTCCTGGTGAATCTCTTATGGTGTGAGATTGCATATAAACTAATGGAAGACTTCTACAGTGTAGTAACTACTGCTATGTACAGGATTAGCAAAGAGTGGGGGTAAATGGGTGTTTTTCTGATTGGCGATCAGTGACTAGTGGTGTACCTCAGGGATCAGTGTTGGGATCGCAATTGTTTACGATTTACATAGATGATTTAGAGTTGGGGACCAAGTGTAGTATGTCAAAATTTGCAGATGACACTAAGATGAGTGGCAGAGCAAAGTGTGCAGAGGACGCTGAAAGTCTGCAAAGGGATATAGATAGTCTAAGTGAGTGGGCGAGGATCTGGCAGATGGAGTATAGTGTTGATAAATGTGAGGTCATCCATTTTGGTAGGAATAGCAGCAAAATGGACTATTATTTAAATGGTAAAAAATTGCAGCATGCTGCTGTGCAGAGGGACCTGGGTGTCCTTGTGCAGGAATCTCAAGGATTTGGTTTGCAGGTGCAGTAGGTAATTAAGAAGGCAAATTGAATTTTGTCCTTCATTGCTAGAGGGATGGAGTTTAAAAACAGCGAGGTTATGTTGCAGTTGTATAATGTGCTGGTGAGGCCACACCTGGAGTTTTGGTCTCCTTACTTGAGAAAGGATATACTGGCATTGGAGGGGGTGCAGAGGAGATTCACTAGGTTGATTCCGGAGTTGAGAGGGTTGGCTTATGAGGAGAGACTGAGTAGACTGGGGCTATACTCATTGGAATTTAGAAGAATGAGAGGAGATCTTATAGAAACATATAAGATTATGAAGGGAATAGAGAAGATAGAAGCAGGGAAGTTGTTTCCACTGGCGGGTGAAACTAGAACTAGGGGGCATAGCCTCAAAATAAGGGGAAGCAGATTTAGGACCGAGTTGAGGAGGAACTTCTTCACACAAAGGGTTGTGAATCTGTGAAATTCCCTGCCCAGTGAAGCAGTTGAGGCTACCTCTTTGAATGTTTTTAAGGCAAGGATAGATAAAATTTTGAACAGTAAAGGAATTAAGGGTTATGGTGAGTGGGTGGGTAAGTGGAGCTGAGTCCGTGAAAAGATCAGCCATGATCTTATTGATGGGCGGAGCAGACTCGAGGGGCCAGATTGCCTACTCCTGTTGCTAGTTCTTATGTTATTAATATAATTACTTCATACTGAAGATAATGGGGTGGAGCAAATTATGATCTCTAGTCAACTGCTTGTTGCTTTGTAGTACAAGTGGAACCTTTTACTTGTGCTGCAGCTTTGTGTTTCATCAGAACCTGATTTACATAGTTAAGGATTTGATGTTCCTTTTCATAATCTGGAAATCTGCAATATCATTTTTATTTATTCCTTCCCAGGACGTGGGTGTTGTTGGCTGGGCCAGCATTTATTACTCGCCCCTAATTGCCCTTAAACTGAATGGCTTAAATGCCCTCCTAAATGGCCTAGTAAGAGTCAACCGCATTGCTGGGGGTCTGAAGTCTCATGTAAAGATGGCAGATTTCCTTCCCTGAAGGACGTTAGTGAATCACATCGGTTTTTATGACAATAGTTTCATCATCGTTAGATTATTCATTCCAGGTTATTTGTAGGAATCAAATTTCACCTAGGGGACCCTATCATGACTCTGGGAGGAATACAGTAAGAAGTCTCACAACACCAGGTTAAAGTCCAAAGTTGGACTTTAACCTGGTGTTGTGAGACTTCTTACTGTGTTCACCCCAGTCCAACGCCGGCATCTCCACATCTGGGAGGAATAGCAGGGGAGTGAGAGGGGTGGTGCGGGAGAGAGGTCAGATATGATTGAGAGCTTAGCTTCACATCCACTGTGGTTGGCAATGATCAAGGAAGACACATCATCAGTGCCATTTTGGAAAGTGACATAATCGGAACAGATACGACAGAGATGAAGGAACTGAGAATGGGATGTAGGCTTCACAGGACATGGGTGTGAAGAGCTGTAGTCAAGGTAGCTGTGGGAGTTGGTGACTTGTAATGGATACTAGTGGACAGTCTACTGCCCAAAATGGCGATCGAGAGGTCAAGGAAGGGAAGTGTCATTGAGGGACCATGTGAAGGTGATAGGGGGTGGAAATTGGAAGTGAAATTGATAAGTGTTTCCAGGTCCAGACGGGAGTCTGAAGCAGCACTGAAATAATTGTCAATGTACCGGTAAAGGAGTTGTGGGAGGGAGCCGGAATAAGGAATGTTCCATATATGCCATAAAGAGACAGGCATAACATGTGGATATCCATGGCCACACCTTTTATTTGGAGGAAGTGAGACAATGTAAAGGAGAAATTGTTAAGTTCAGCCAGACACTGGTGGTGGATTGGGATTGTTCAGACCTCTGTTTGAGGAACTTGTCTTCCAGGTTAAGGAATGCCTTGGTTTTAAATTTCTTGCCCTTGTTTCTACATCCCTCTATGGCCTTCCCCTTCTTTATCTTGTAATCTCCAGTTTCTCAAACCCCTACAATATTTACACACTAATTCTGGCATTTTGGGCATCCCTGATTTTAGTTGCTCTACCATTAGTGGCTCTACCTTCAGCTACCTGCCCCTAAGCCCTTTAATTCTAAATGTAATTCTCATTCTGCTTTGTACATTGCTTTCCTCCTTTAATTCACTCCTCAACCTGAAAATGGTGAAAATACTCCACAGATCTGGCAGTTTCTGTGGAGAGAGAAACATAGTTAATGTTTTGGGCCTATGATCTTGCATTGGCCCTGAAGGGTGTGGGGCTAATTGAATAGCTCATTCAAAGAGTTGGCATGCGTATGATGGACCAAAGGACTGCCTTCTATGCTGCTGCATTTTTCCATGAAAACAGAAAATGCTGGAAGTATACAGTCAGGATCTGTAAAGAGGAAAGATGGTTTTGTGCACAGCCTTTGTCTATATGGAAGGGTCTATATCTGTAACGTCTCTCTCCCTTGCCAGTGCTTACATAAACCAGCTCTGTTGCTAGCATTTCATTTCTTTTACTCTGCTTTCTAACAAGTGTTTCTGTAAATTTTACCCTTTCATTTCTTGGCACACCTGCTCCATGGTACTACAGTTGAGTGTTTTTGATCTCTGCATCTAATGGCAGTTTAATTAACTCGGTTTAATTTTGAGGGCAGAAGCTTCTAAATAAATAGAGTTTTTCGAGGAGGTTACCAGGAAAGTGGATGAAGGGAAGGCGGTGGATGTTGTCAACCTGGATTTCAGCAAGGCCTTTGACAAGGTCCCTCATGGGAGGTTAGTTAGGAAGGTTCAGTCGCTAGGTATACATGGGGAGGTAGTAAATTGGATAAGACACTGGCTTAATGGAAGAAGCCAGAGAGTGGTTGTGGAGGATTGCTTCTCTGAGTGGAGGCCTGTGACTAGTGGTGTGCCGCAGGGATCGGTATTGGGTCCATTGTTGTTTGTCATCTATATCAATGATCTGGATGATAATGTGGTAAATTGGATCAGCAAGTTTACTGATGATACAAAGATTGGAGGTGTAGTGGACAGTGAGGAAGGTTTTCAAAGCTTGCAGAGGGATTTGGACCAACTAGAAAAATGGGCTGAAAAATGGCAAATGGAATTTAACGCAGACAAGTGTGAGATATTGCACTTTGGAAGAACAAACCAAAGAAGAACGTACAGGGTAAATGGTAGGACTCTGAAGAGTGCAGTTGAACAGAGGGATCTGGGAATACAGGTACAGAATTCCCTAAAAGTGACGTCACAGGTGGATAGGGTCGTAAAGAGTGCCTTTGGTACATTGGCCTTTATAAATTGGAGTATCGAGTATAAAAGTTGGAGTGTTATGGTAAGGTTATATAAGGCATTGGTGAGGCCGAGTTTGGAGTATTGTGTACAGTTTTGGTCACCTAGTTACAGGAAGGTATAAATAAGATTGAAAGAGTGCAGAGAAGGTTCACAAGGATGTTGCCGGGACTTGAGAAGCTGAGTTACAGAGAGAGATTGAATAGGTTGGGACTTTATTCCCTGGAGCGTAGAAGATTGAGGGGAGATTTGATAGAGGTGTATAAGATTTTGATGGGTATAGAGTGAATGCAAGCAGGCTTTTTCCGCTGAGGCTAGGGGAGAAAAAAACCAGAGGGCATGGGTTAAGGGTGAAAGGAGAAAAGTTTAAAGGGAATATTAGGGGGGGGCTTCTTCACGCAGAGAGTGGTGGGAGTGTGGAATGAGCTGCCGGATAAAGTGGTAAATGCGGGGTCACTTTTAACATTTAAGAAAAACTTGGACGGGTTCATGGATGAGAGGGGTGTGGAGGGATATGGTCCAAGTGCAGGTCAGTGGGACTAGGCATAAAATGGTTCGGCACAGACCAGAAGGGCCAAAAGGCCTGTTTCTGAGCTGTAATTTTCTATGGTTCTATAATGACACTTGAGCACGAGTACAACTGAAGAAAATAGTGTACTGGGTAACTGGACAGAGGGCCACCAGCCACTTGTTGCTAAACATCTCTCTGTTTCACTTCTTCCTGTTAGCAGCACTGTGATTGTGAACTTGACTTTCAGGTGGTGGCACCCTACCTTATTGTACCAGGTGGTAAATAGCCATATGAACGATTTTACAGCATTGTGATGCTCCCTTCAGCCCATCCCTCTTGAAATATTCTTGCTCAGACCTTCTTTCTTCAGCTGTGACTGTTGGGTTGAGCTGGCAAGTGTATATTTTTCTTAGGCCCCCATAAATGGGCCAGGTACATTTAGCGGTCCAGCCCAAAAAGGCATACCTTTGTTGTAAACCCAAGATTCCGCCCTTCAATCCTGCTGTCGTACTATCTCTTGGCAAACTGGTTGCCCAGTTCTTTTCCCCCTACAAGCAGAAGCGCTCGCGCTCACCCACAGCCATATTCCTGCTTTCTTAAAAACAGCATTGACTTGTGTAGACACTAGGGTGTTGCTACTCCGATTTAGAGTTCCGTGAGACCCTGGCCCAATGCCAGTGGAATGGTTGATGAAACAAGCTCCACTGTTCCTTTTCATTATGGTCAACAGTGGGCTTTTGTCCCTCAGTGAAGATTGGCAGATATATATGATTGGGAGGTTCCTGGTAATAAGGTATTAATACTGAACCAGCTTCCATCCTTCCTTAAGTAAACAATTCGTTAGTCTTCTGTGTTACAGGAGTAGACAGATTATATTGTGAAATTTTATTTTTAAAACATGAGTCTACATTAAGACACTTAAAGGTCAGTATGATGTAATTGCACTGGAGGAGCCTGATATTTTAACTGACTGTTGTTATTTGGTATTCCACAGACTGTGCGCTCACTTATTAACTACTTTCATGCCCATTATGCCTATTTGCTTTGGCTGGATTAGATGAAAATGTGGAAATAGAATTTTATAAAAATGATGCAAGGTTGTCTTATTCAGTTGGTTCATATATGCCCTTTAGGGGAAGAACCTCACTTGTCTGATCTTGGTCTGTATGTTACTGCAGTGCCACACTGTTGTCTTTTGAATACCCTCTGAAGTGGCCCAGCAAGCCACTGAGCTGTGTCGAGCATTACAAAGAACGCAAACTGTAGTGCTTCAAGGAGGTGAATCACTGCTTTATTTTTGAAGGCAACCAAGGATGATAGTTAAAAGCAAAATACTGCAGATGCTGGAATCTGAAACAAAAACAGAAAATGCTGGAAAATCTCAGCAGGCCTGACCACATCTGTGGAAAGAGAACAGGTAACATTGTGAGTCTGGATGACCCTTTGTCAGAGTTGATTGATAAATGCTGTGTTGCTCATGACACAGATCTAAGAATTAATAAAATAAATGTATGGGGCATTGACATCCTTTTCCAACCAAAGGTGAGTATTCTATTCATCACCATGATCATCTGTTTTTTTTTGTCTTAGCCCCTTGGCTACTGAAATTATGCCATTTTTATTTCCCAGACACCAGTGCTACTCTACCAGCATCCATGAAACCCATTTGTCCAGAGCTCTGACAGTAAGTGCCATTTGGCCATTACTTCCATCTTTGAAGAATCCTGCTGCCATTCAATTTCCCCCCCCCCCCCATCCTGGGTGTTTTGAAATGGACCTCACCCAAGAATCTGACAAGCCACAACAGCATACTGTTGTTGATCTATTATCAGCAACATCTGCCTCCTTCTAGTATTTTCTCACGTGTTTGTAGTTTGTTCCTAGCCGGTAAAGGAAATAATTTGCATGTTTGTATAGTGCCTTTCACAGCATCCAACTTTCAACTAATGAAGTATTTTTGAAGTGTACTCACTGTTGTAGCATAGGGCAACAAGAGAACAATTTGAAAGCAAGCTCCCTCCAACAATAATGTTGGTTAAGGGATAAATATTGGACAGGCTACCAGGAAGAATTCCTCTGTTCAAAGTTGTACCATGGGATCTTTTATGTAGAAATCAGAAGCGCAAAGGGACTTGGGAGTCCTGGTTCAGGATTCTCTTAAGGTTAATTTGCAGGTTGAGTTGGTTGTTAGGAAGATAACTAGGGAAGTATGGTGGCACAGTGGTACGCACTGCTGCCTCACAATGCCAGGGACCCAGGTTTGATTCCCGGCTTGGGTCACTGCCTTTACGGCGTCTGCATGTTAAGACCATAAGACCATAAGACATAGGAGCGGAAGTAAGGCCATTCGGCCCATCGAGTCCACTCCACCATTCAATCATGGTTGATTTCAACTCCATTTACCCGCTCTCTCCCCATAGCCCTTAATTCCTCGAGAAATCAAGAATTTATCAATTTCTGTCTTGAAGACGCTCAACGTCTCGGCCTCCACAGCCCTCTGTGGCAATGAATTCCACAGACCCACCACTCTCTGGCTGAAGAAATTTCTCCTCATCTCTGTTCTAAAGTGACTCCCTTTTATTCTAAGGCTGTGCCCCCGCGTCCTAGTCTCCCCTGTTAATGGAAACAACTTCCCTACGTCCATCCTATCTAAGCCGTTCATTATCTTGTAAGTTTCTATCAGATCTCCCCTCAACCTCCTAAACTCCAATGAATATAATCCCACGATCCTCAGACGTTCATCGTATGTCAGGCCTACCATTCCTGGGATCATCCGTGTGAATCTCCGCTGGACCCGCTCCAGTGCCAGTATGTCCTTCCTGAGGTGTGGGGCCCAAAATTGCTCACAGTACTCCAAATGGGGCCTAACCAGTGCTTTATAAAGCCTCAGAAGTACATCCCTGCTTTTGTATTCCAAGCCTCTTGAGATAAATGACAACATTACATTTGCTTTCTTAATTACGGACTCAACCTGCAAGTTTACCTTTAGAGAATCCTGGACTAGGACTCCCAAGTCCCTTTGCACTTTAGCATTATGAATTTTGTCACCGTTTAGAAAATAGTCCATGCCTCTATTCTTTTTTCCAAAGTGTACGACCTCGCACTTGCCCACGTTGAATTTCATCAGCCACTTCTTGGACCACTCTCCTAAACTGTCTAAATCTTTCTGCAGCCTCCCCACCTCCTCAATACTACCTGCCCCTCCACCTATCTTTGTATCATCGGCAAACTTGGCCAGAATGCTCCCAGTCCCGTCATCTAGATCGTTAATATATAAAGAGAACAGCTGTGGCCCCAACACTGAACCCTGCGGGACACCACTTGTCACCGGTTGCCATTCTGAGAAAGAACCTTTTATCCCAACTCTCTGCCTTCTGTCTGACAGCCAATCGTCAATCCATGTTAGTACCTTGCCTCGAATACCATGGGCCCTCATTTTACTCAGCAGTCTCCCGTGAGGCACCTTGTCAAAGGCCTTTTGGAAGTCAAGATAGATAACATCCATTGGCTCTCCTTGGTCTAACCTATTTGTTATCTCTTCAAAGAACTCTAACAGGTTTGTCAGGCACGACCTCCCCTTACTAAATCCATGCTGACTTGTCTTAATCCGACCCTGCACTTCCAAGAATTTAGAAATCTCATCCTTAACGATGGATTCTAGAATTTTGCCAACAACTGAGGTTAGGCTAATTGGCCTATAATTTTCCATCTTTTTTCTTGTTCCCTTCTTGAACAGTGGGGTTACAACAGCGATTTTCCAATCCTCTGGGACTTTCCCTGACTCCAGTGACTTTTGAAAGATCATAACTAACGCCTCCACTATTTCTTCAGCTATCTCCTTTAGAACTCTAGGATGTAGCCCATCTGGGCCCGGAGATTTATCAATTTTCAGACCTTTTAGTTTCTCTAGCACTTTCTCCTTTGTGATGGCAACCATATTCAACTCTGCCCCCTGACTTTCCTGAATTGTTGGGATATTACTCATGTCTTCTACTGTGAAGACTGACGCAAAGTACTTATTAAGTTCCTCAGCTATTTCCTTGTCTCCCATCACTAGATTACCAGCGTCATTTTGGAGCGGCCCAATGTCTACTTTTGCCTCCCGTTTGTTTTTAATGTATTTAAAGAAACTTTTACTATCATTCCTAATGTTACTGGCTAGCCTACCTTCATATTTGATCCTCTCCTTCCTTATTTCTCTCTTTGTTATCCTCTGTTTGTTTTTATAGCCTTCCCAATCTTCTGACTTCCCACTACTCTTTGCCACATTATAGGCTCTCTCTTTTGCCTTGATGCATTCCCTGACTTCCTTTGTCAGCCATGGCTGCCTAATCCCCCCTCTGATAACCTTTCTTTTGTTTGGGATGAACCTCTGCACTGTGTCCTCAATTACTCCCAGAAACTCCTGCCATTGCTGTTCTACTGTCTTTCCCACTAGGCTCTGCTTCCAGTCGATTTTTGTCAGTTCCTCCCTCATGCGCCTGTAATTACCTTTATTTAACTGTAGAACCTTCACATCTGATTCTGCCTTCCTTCTTTCAAATTGCAGACTGAATTCTACCATATTATGATCACTGCTTCCTAAGTGTTCCCTTACTTTAAGATCTTTTATCACGTCTGGCTCATTACATAACACTAAGTCCAGAATAGCCTGTTCCCTCGTGGGCTCCATCACAAGCTGTTCCAAAAAGCCATCCTGTAAACATTCAATGAATTCCCTTTCTTTGGGTCCACTGGCAACATTATTTACCCAGTCCACCTGCATATTGAAATCCCCCATGATCACTGTGACCTTGCCTTTCTGACATGCCCTTTCTATTTCGTGGTGCATGTTCTCCCCGTGTCTGCACGGGTTTCCTCCTTATGCTCTGGTTTCCTCCCACAATCTGAAAGACGTGCATTGCCTGTGCTAAATTCTCCCTCAGTGTACCTGAATAGGCACTGGAGTGTGGCGACTCGGGGATTTTCACAGTGACTTCATGCAGTGTTAATGTAAGTCTACTTGTGACACGAATAAACTTAAAAAATGTAACGTTAACATTCATTTCGAGAGGACTAGAATACAAATGCAGGGTTGTACTGCTGAGGTGCTCTAATTCTCTGGTCAAACCACATTTGGAATACTATGAGAGTTTTTGGGCCCTGCATATAAGGAGGGATGTGCTGGTCTTGGAGGGGGTCCAAAGGAGGTTCAAAAATGATCCTGGGAATGAAAAGCTTGATGTTTGAGGGCTCTGGTCTGTACTTGATGAAGTTTAGAAGGATGAGGGGGGATCTCGTTGAAACTTATGGAATACTGAAAGACCTGGATAGAGTGGATGTGGGGGAAAAAGTTTCCATTAGTAGGAGAGACCATGATCCGAGGGCACAGCCTGAGTAAAGGGACGGCTCTTTAGAACCGAGATGAGGAGGAATTTCTTCAGCCAGAGGGTGGTGACTCTATGGAATTCATTGCCACAGAAGCTGTGGAGGCCAGGTCACCTGAGTGTATTTAAGACAGATATAGAAAGGTTATTGATTGGTAAGGGGATCAAAGGTTATGGGGAAAAGGCTGGAGAAGGGGGTTGAGAAACTTATCAGCCATGATTGAATGGTAGAGTGGACTTGATGGGCTGAAAGGCCTAATTCTGCTCCTATATCTCATGGTCCACTTGAGATGATGGATGTGGCCAGAGTTTAATGTCTTATCTGAAAGACAGCACCTCTGACGTTGCAACATTCCTTTGGCACTGCACCAGAGTGACATCCTGAATTGTGTCTCTGGAGGAGGACTTAAACCCACAACCATCTGATTCCAAGGCAAATGTTTCACCACTCAACCACAGTTGACACCATATAGTAGAATGTAGTGCTTGTGTGGATTTTCCTCATCCACTAGGGATGTTCTGATGACCAAAAAATATTAACTATCTTTAATCAATGGGTCAAGTGCACTTTTTTTAAATTGGCTTCAGTGCTGTGGAGTTAGTCTGCAGTTGCCAGTCTCTGGCCATGTTGCAGGATTGTCGAAGTAGTTTGAGAATATAAAGAAACATTAATGTTCAGAAACTCAACACCTGTGTAACATGGTCTTCATCTGGGGAATTTGGGGTAGGCGCTCCTTTCCTCTGCTCAGCAAAAATATCAAGACCAGCGATTCTTGCAACAACATTGTGAAGGAGCTGGAGAAAGGTTGGTAATGCTAATTTATTTAAAATACTAATCAGTTAGAAAGAATTTTTGAATAGTTTAGTTGGTTTCTTATTTTTATTTGCAGTTGGAAACTAATCATCTGGTCATTGTGGTCCTCTGCTTTCCTGTTTGCATCTGGTGTACAGATTGGCCTTGTCACTGTTTGAAGATGATGTGTTTGACTTTAGAAACATTGCTAATTAATTCAGTGTGTTTACACCCAGCTGGGTGATTATACATCCAGCACAAGGTGAGAAGCCCTGTAGTGAAAGGTTTGCTTAACCCCAGCTGCTTGTATCCTAGTGACAGCTGATAATGTCTTACTAATGGAGGGTGATCCTGCGACATTCAAACTCTTGCGCCCCCCCCCCCCCCAAAAGAAACAAATTAGCATACCTGTAGAGATATCAAGGTTTCACTGACTTGTGTCTGGGAAATACCGGCATATTAGTTGTAAAGAGAGGACATGTTTCTAAATGCTAAACTTTAAATCTACTTAATTGGCAATAAAGGGCTTTCCCCCCCTTTGTGTTCTCATCTTCTGGTAGTGAATTCCATAATGTGGAGATGCCGGCGTTGGACTGGGGTGAACACAGTAAGAAGTCTCACAACACCAGGTTAAAGTCCAACAGGTTTATTTGGTAGCAAATACCATAAGCTTTCGGAGCACTGCTCCTTCGTCAGATGGAGTGAAAATGTGCTCTCAAACAGTGCAAACAGACACAAAATCAAGTTGCAGAATACTGATTAGAATGCGAATCCCTACAGCCAGCCAGGTCTTAAAGGTACAGACAATGTGGGTGGAGGGAGCATTCAACACAGGTTAAAGAGATGTGTATTGTCTCCAGACAGAACAGCTAGTGAGATTCTGCAAGCCCAGGAGGCAAGCTGTGGGGGTTACTGATAATGTGACATAAATCCAACATCCCGGTTTAGGCCGTCCTCATGTGTGCGGAACTTGGCAATCAGTTTCTGCTCAGCGACTCTGCGCTGTCGTGTGTCTGGTGTACAGATTGGCCTTGTCACTGTTTGAAGATGTTGTGTTTGACTTTAGAAACATTGCTAATTAATTCAGTGTGTTTACACCCAGCTGGGTGATTATACATCCAGGTTGGACCAACAGGTCCATATCCAGGGACCTGTTGATTTTGATTTGATCTATTATTGTCACATGTATTAGCATACAATGGAAAGTATTGTTTCTGGTGCGCTGTACAGATAAAACATACCATTCATTGAAAAAGAAAGGAAAGAGTGCAGAATGTAGTGTTACAGTCATAGCGAGGTTGTAGAGAAAGATCAACTTAATGCAAGGCAAGTCCATTCAAAAGTCTGACAGCAGCTGGGAAGAAGCTATTCTTGAGTCTGTTCATAGAAACCCTACAGTACAGAAAGAGTCCATTTGGCCCATCGAGTCTGCACCGACCACAATCCCACCCAGGCCCCACCCCCATATCCCTACATATTTACCCATAATTTCTCTAACCTACGCATCTCAGGACACTAAGGGCAATTTTTAGCATGGCCAGTCAACCTAACCTGCGCATCTTTGGACTGTGGGAGGGAACCGGAGCACCCGGAGGAAACCCACGCAGACACGAGGAGAATGTGCAGACTCCACACAGACAGTGACCCAAGCCGGGAATTGAACCCAGGTCCGTGGAGCTGTGAAGCAGCAGTGCTAACCACTGTGCTACCGTGCCGTCCAAAGATGGTTGGTAAGTGACCTCAGACTTTTATATCTCTTTCCCAACAGAAGAAGGTGGAAGAGAGAATGTCCGGGGTGCGTGGGGTCCTTAATTATGCTCTCGATCCTTTCAACTTCATCCACGCTGATGTAGACAGGGGCATGTTCTCCTCTACGCTTCCTGAAGTTGATGATCATCATCGTTTTGTTGACATTGAGGGAGAGATTATTGTCGCCGCACCAGTTCACCAGATTCTCTATCTCATTCCTGTACTCTGACTCGTCATTGTTTGAGATCTGTCCCACTATGGTGGTGTCATCAATTTGAAAATCGAATTGGAGGGGAATTTGGCCACACAGTCATAAGCGTATAAAGAGTATAGTAGGGGACTGGTTATTATCTTCTTTCTCAAGGCCCCAGGATCTAAATTTAATCCAGATAAGTCATGAAACTGCCTGTGGCAAAAGGGTTAGATAAACGCTTCGACAAAGTCAATGGAATTCCTTGTATTGGTTACACTCAACTCTCCACAATTGTGCAGCAGTGTTATCTGGAGCATAAGAATAGTTAGCCGGAAATGGGATGAGAGAGGATAATATGGTTGTTCTGAGTTATGGATCATGAGGTATTATTTGACAAGGCAAAAAGTGGAACACTCAATTTGCTTGTACAGATCTGATTTTTATTTTAACACTTTTTTTCCCCCCCTTTTGTTCCCCTGGAACCCCCCGCCCCAAACAAATGAGAGAGTGATGGATTACAGTTACATTTTCAATTAGTTAGCTCCTATGATCTTTCTGTCTCACCTCATGTCCCCCAAGATGCGCCCCCCCCCCCCCCCCCCCCCCACACACACACACACACACACACACACACACACACACGTGTCCTTCGTCCAACACTTGTGTTCAATCATAAATGCAACGTCTATAAATAGACCTATTTAGTTGAAACATGAAACCCTGTGTGCCATGAATGGAGTTGCCGGCAACAAGAGTAACGGTGAACTATTTTAAATATTGGGCCCAAAACAAGGTTCACTATGTCCCCTTGTTTATTTCAAAAGATGGTAACTAATACTCTGAATTCAGATTTCCATTAATAGTCAAGATTATTTGCAAATTACATAACTACATGGAAGTAGAAAAACACTGTTGTGGCGTAGATCTTGACTTTGTTGACGGTTCACATTTTATCTCCGAGTTTCCATGGAATTAAGAAAGCTGCGATGTTGAAATGTTGCTGAGTACTATTGTCTGTTTTACACAAACGTATATGAAGGAGGTCTGCCCCCTAACAGTGAACTGCTCTGAGGTTGCTTTAAAACAGAAGGAACCTGAAATCTCTTATCTTTTCCACAAGTTTTTGACTGTGTTGTAAGTTGCTTGATTCCCTCCACTGCAGCAAACTAGTTTAAACCTCTCATGTCAGACTCAACCATCTAAGTTTCGCAGGAGTACCTATCACTGTACTGGGTGATATTATACCTGATAGGCTTTTTCTGCATGTGTGAATTTGTGGCAGGCTGTGTTCCTCTTTTAGTCTAGTAGCTATAGTACTAGGTTATCGAATTAGAGGTCATGAGGTACAATTCCCAAGTAGGATCTCCTGTCCCGATCAGCAGAAAATATCTGGTCTTCTGCTGAAGCTATTGTTTGAAATTCAAGAAAGCCCTGCAGAAATTAGATATCCAGATGCAGAAGTTGGGAAATTGAATTTGATAAATATGGAAAAGGTGAGGGTGTACACTGGGAAAAAATAACCATGAAACAGCTGCTGGTTTACTTAAACTTCAGGGAGGGTAACTTGCTTTTCTGGATGGCCTACTACACTGGTCCTGTACCAGAATATCTGCTTGACTCAACTCTGAAGAGGAATGGTAAGCCAACTAGTTTTTAAAAATTTAACAAAAAGACCTTCTACTGAACCAGTGGGAACATCATCACCGCAAGGACTGCAATAATTAAAAGAGCTGCCATCATCTATGGGCAATTAGAGATGTGCAGTAAATATTACATTGCCCACATCCTAACAAAATCATAATAAAATACTGTTTGGGAATTTTAAATAAGAGTGCTGTTAGGTTCCCTGGGTGTGGTCTTGTGTGGCTAACTTGAAGCTAAATGTACAACTCCTGACTTGCTTAAGAGTGGTTGTAAGATTGAAGAGTCACTAATAACAGATCTTCCTTGAAACTGGCCTTGGGAAGTCTTGATTTCCATTCTGTCTGTACGGACCTGCACTCTGAGGACTCTGACTCTAATGTGGGTCTCGCACAGTATCAAAGCACATGCTGCCTGCAGTCTGAATAATGAGGAGCACTATTAGTCTGGTTTAAATTAGTAAGAAGTCTCACAACACCAGGTAATGCATACATGCTGGATGAGGTGTTTTGCAGAGTCTCTGAAGCACTGGCAGAGCCTAACACTCGTTAATGTGTTACGGGCTGAACAGGATGTCTGCGTTGTGGGATGAATTAAAATTAAATGTAGCATGTGGGACTTAGGGTGTCATCATACTATGTGAATCGTTCTGCTCTGATGTTTGAAATATCACTGAATTTGACTTGCCCTAATTAGTTTGAACAGAATATTACTCAGAATCTTGCTACACTTCCACTTTGTCCCACCATACCGATGTTTTCCAGCTGAAAAGTATGCTGAGTCCATAGGTCTATCGATGAATTTTAGTGCCTATGAATGGAGCTTGCACTCAGTCTTACAGCACATCTTTTGAGACATTTATTTCCTGTAGAAAGCACTATTTTAAAGTTATGTGCACAAGTGTTTTCCTGCTGAAGAATCCCTAGGAAGCAATATGATATGACCAGAAGAGAGAACTTGCATTTACATAGCACCTTTCACAACCACAGGATGTCCCCAAAATGCCTTGGAGTAATTAAGTACTTTTGAATGTATTCACGGTTGTAATGTTGGAAACAATGGTGTGTAATTTGTGGACGGCAAACTCTCACCAACAGCAAAATTGTAATGAGATAATTACTTAATGATTTTGAGGGATAAATATTGATCAAGGTATTGAAATGGTGGCCTAGGATCAATGTCCATCTGAGAGGGCTGACTGGCGGCCAGATTCTCCGACTTTGGCCGCAGCTAGGATTCTCAGGTCCCACTGCAATGAACGGAGATTTGGCCGAGTGCCAAATGCTCCATTCCTGCTGGCAGTGGTGGTGGGTGGGGTACGAACAGCCAGAGAATTCCAGCCGGGGTCTCTGTTTAAAATTTCATCCGAAAGACCCCTTTAAAAGGAAGGAGCTCTGTGTTGAACTGGAATTGCTACCTTAAGTTTACGTGCTCAAGTCCTAGAATGGACCTGAACACTCAACCATTGGGTTTCGAGGCCATGACTCACCACACCCTGTTTAATTATCAGTCGTGAAACCCGATATGAGAGATGTGGTATCTGCCTATTAAGCTGCTTTCATTGTCACGGTAGTTTAAAATAAATCTCCGTTCTAGTGTTTAATCTATTGTCGCTTTCCTCAAATTTTCATTAAATTTCAGAATGATTTGTTTCTAAAATTTTTAAAGAATGTAGTAAGCTTTTGTTTTGAACTGAAGTGATGGTGCAAATCTACTTTGTAATTATATGTAGTGTGCAAGTACTTGAATCTTGGGCATCTTTCTCCTCAATTCACCCTGTTCCCATGTCCTCAAAACGCATGTCCAACCATGAACTTCAATGCCTGTGATTGCTGTTCATTTGCTAATGGCTGAGAGATTTAATCAACTTTGTTTTCCTGCCCGTTCTCTACTGTCTATTCCTCGGGTCGGTTGTGGGAGATGCAGGACATTGCCATGACGTTCTTCCAATGAGGCAGCTGGTCCCATTAAATGTGTTCAAACAACTTTAATGAAATATTAAACTTTCTTAATATTTGGAACTGCTGCCGTTTCTGGTCATTTTGATGTTGGTGTTGACCTTTTAATTGGCTGTAAGAGTATTTGATGGTTGTACGTTAGATTAGATTTGGGTTTTTTTTGCTTTAAGGACTTCTGTTTTTAATTTTGGATCTATTTGATAAACTGGTTCACAGTACAATGGGACATACTTTGACAATTTTTGAATTAACACATGCACGGAATGTACTAACCAGTCCAAGCAAATGTCACCATGTACCCTTCATATATTGTGTAAAACAGTTTAGATTAAGGAGTAATGGTAAAAGTTTCCTCTGCTTTGCCAGTTGCTCAAATAGTGCAGATTTTTCACTTTTGCAACACTCACGAGTGTAGCATTCAACTACTAACATTTTTCACGTTGAAGAATTTTGGGCAAAGCAACTGTCCACCCAAAACACCAAGTAGTGCAGGTTCCATCCATTGCACCGGCTCAATAAAATATGATGTACATTTGGTCTGGTCCCCTCTCTCGGTTTATGTCAACCTCTTGTGAGCGAAGGCAATTGATCCTGTTCCAGATACATGATTTAAAATACTTCAACCACAAAATAAAGACTACCTACACTTTCTGCATTGGTGGAGAACATCATCTGTTTTCCCTAGACTCATGGGATCCAATGCAAATAACTCTTGAGGTAAATTCTGCAGCTCTGGTTACTTGTCGATGACTTTCTGCAGTCGATATTGTTTGTAATCAACACTTGTCAAAGCCACTTTGCAGCCCATCAGTTCATACAACGTCAACTGTTTCAGACACATTCACCTTGATGTCAGGTTTTGGGGCCTACCATACCTTTTTGTTCTTCATAGATAACTGCTGATTAAACCCTGCAGGTTTTAATAGTATTTGCAAGTATTTTGTTTCAGATTTTAAGGGCTTGTCCAGCACATTAGCTTCATGCTTGAATTGTTACTTTGGGATTAAATATCTATTGCATTTTTTTTGGAGAGTTTAATCTGTTATAAATTAATTAAATTTATCATTGGAGAAAAAATGTTGGCGTAGTATTTGCAGGATCGAAACAGACTATTTGGTAACAAAGATCCACGGCAATGTTTGTGCTTCAGAAGAACCTCCCTCATCCCTCACTTTAACTCCATCAGCATTCCCTTTTATACCATTTTCCATGTGCATATCTAGTTTCCCCTTGAATGCATCTATGCTATTTGCCTGTTTTGTAGGTTCAAAAATTCAATTAAGGGCTGTTGGGTATAGAATTATCATCCTTTTTATTGGTATGCGATTGTGTTTTATTTTTGATAGATTGTGATGGTAGAAAGAAAACCATGCATAACTTACTGTGAAAATAGAACAAAGCTTAGATAGAAAGGTGAGTGTATGATGGCGGGGAAGATGCACGTAATCACTTGACTAATGAGGTTCAATTGTTTGCTTGACAAAAAAAAGTCATAACATAGTAGACTTGACCTTCAGTAGACAGACTTTATATAAAGATGCAGATAGCTGGTGTTAATTGTAATTAAATTCCTACTGGAATTTAACTACAAACAGGCACCTTTTTGAATTGGGAAAGAAAGTCTTGAAATGAAACCATACCTGATTAGTGAAATTGGTAAGATATGTATGGGACTTGATCTACAAAATATATATCATTGCACACTTTTTTTTTGTGGGAATGCATGTTAACGCAAAATATTTTGGAAGATGACTTCATGATTTTTGTGGAGCAAAAATATAAAACTTTTCATGTTTTCCCCACCCTCACCACCTGCAATAATTGGAATTTCACAATCTTATTTCTAATTTTCTTCAAGTAAAAATGTTTAATCATGCTGTCTTTAAATGTTGGATATGACCTTGTGGTGTTTCAGGAAAGTTTAAAGCCTGGACCACTATGGATTGTTGGAATTCTTTAGCAGATCTTTTATGCATGGAATTTCTGTACTGCTTTTTGGAATAAGACTATGTTGGAGGCCTGGATGGTACAATAACATTGTTATTATGCAATATTTGAATTCCTTCATGAGTATTACATCATCTCTTTTGAAGAGAAGTGAAACACCCGAGGGTTGATCAGTGACACGTTCTTTTCACAGAGGTCTAGAAGGAGGTTTGGTCCCTTGCTTGTTGTCTTGTGGAGAAAGGGGCTAAGAAGTTATTTGGCTGTTCATATCTCTCTCTCTCTTTTCCCCCTCCCCGCCCGAAGATTGCATTTGAAATCCTAACCTTCTCCACTTTCTCCTCTTCCAATAGATTGATTCAACAGTTAGCTGAGACTGGTGGATTTCCCTCAAGTATTTCCCCTCTCTTTAACTGATTGACAAATGGAATCTCCAGTCCATGTACCGCAACATTAGTGATTGCAGCAGCCTGGTGCCATGGAGAAGAAACGGAGAAAGAAATAAAAACCTTCTGAACTAGGTTGTACTGTCAACCACTACTTAAATATCATGAAAACAAAAATAGTCTATTTTACAAACATCTCTTGCAAATTGAATGCCGGTAAGCGAATCTTTTCAATGAGAAAAATGAACTGATCTTTGAGACAGCGCAAAACGGATTGGATTTCTGGATCTTTGGAAACTTTTTAGGATTCTGTGACCATGCGATTGGAGAGTGGCTGGCTGCTGTTGGTAGTGATTGTTGCATTGTGCAGTGGGGGCCGACTTGGTACAGAGTTGCGGAACAAGATTTGTCCAAATTGCACCCACCTGGCTCTGAAGTTGGAATACACTTCCAGTGCTGTTGAACATGGTAAGCAAATCTAATTTAATTTAATATGACTTTCTCGTAACAGAATATTTGTGAAATGTGTAACAATTAGTTTTGGCCGTTTAAGATTTGGATTTGTAATGATGACAAAGTTGTCAGCGTTCGCCATCGTTATCCCTCTGAAATCAACAGCGATGTGGCGTCCACAAAGCTGCATTTGAACACACATCCAGAAATTGCAGTCAGTGGTTCTGTGTCTCTTCATGGGGTGTGCTGGTGAAGTTCCCAGACTCAAATCCGTGAGCTGAAAAGAACTTTCCCTTTTTTGCCATTAGTCCCACTGAATAAACTCCAGAGAAAGTTATGCTTTTTAGTGAGGGGTAACTGGATCTTTAACAGTGTGCTAAATCTTAGCTGCAAAAGAACCACCCTGTCCCTGGAAAATTAATTTTATATTGGTGCAATACTAAATTTTTACGTTTTTGTTTTAAGTTTGATATTTCAGCCGCAGATACGCATGTCTTAAGCATTCAATAATCAATGCACTTTATTTCCTGACATTTGAAAATACTTCATTGTGATTGGTTGGTTATAGTGCTTGATGATGTCAGGGCTGTTGGATGCCTGGAGTTCTCCTTGACTTTGTACCAGATGGAAATTAATGTCCGGAGAGGTGAAATCCAAGCCTCTCAGATCACCAAATCTTTCTCCAATGTCAGCAGTGAGTGTCATTGCTTTGCCCCTGACCATAAAATCCAGGCCTATGTGGAGAGCTGGGTTGTTGAATTAGCTGGATTAAGTGTCATAAGTTCACACGGTCTGGCTTGGATTTTAAATACCACTTCCATCTCTCCACCCGTCCCTCCAAAGGAAAAATGCTAGGGACTTGTGGACTTCTTTATCAAATAGATTACTTGAGCAGCTACCTCTGCCATTTCCCTCCCTTTTCCAGGCCAAATTTTCACTAAACTTCTCCTTTCCGCCTTGGCCTGGACTCTAGTTTCTCTCGTATCTTCCCTCCGATCCTCTCTGAGCTCATCTTGTTCACAAGACCCACCTCCTCCCTCAACCTTGTTTTCACTAAACTGAGAACCACCCAACTTCCCTTCCTAGTCCCATGTTAGCTGATATGCTGCTATCATCTCTTTCAAAAACACAGCTTTGCCCTTTCAAACTACCATCCTGCTCCAACCTCCTTTCCCTCAAATCCTTTGCGTGTTTTCACCTTACAAGTGATTCCTATCTTTAAACCCTTCCAGTAAGATTTTCAATCTAAACATCGTACTGAAACAATTCTCACCCAAATTAGTGATTCAAGTTCCCTTTGAGTTGCCTGGGTACAGGACACCTTGGAAATCTGCTTTGAGTTCAGGGAGGGGAAAACGGGCCAAGCATAAACACAATCCTTTTAGGATGTGCGCATGCACAATAATGATAAAGGCATAATGCAGTGGAAGAAACGGGCTGTGGCCAGTGAGCAAAGGTTAATTAGGCAGGTACAATTTTGTCTTTTAAAAAGCATTTAGGTAGTTACATGGGTACGATGGGCATAGAGGGATATGGGCCAAATACGAGCAATTGGGATTAGCTTGGGGGTTTTAAAAAAAAAAAGGGCAGCATGGACAAGTTGGGCCTGTTTCCATACTGTAAACCTCTGACTCTATGACTCCATGAGACGGAACATAGATCATGGCCATGACGAGGTGAGCCATCCACCCTCCTCCTTCTTGTTCTGTCTGCATTCTTTGACACGATTGACCACATCATCCTGCTCCACTATTGCCCAGCTGGTTGGGACTCGCCTGGTTCCATTCTTGTGTATCTAATTGTACAGAATATCAATTGCAGTGGTTTCTCCTGCACCCGTGCTCCCACACAGCGTAAATCTGGTTTTTGCTGAAGGATCCTATTTGTTATCTATATGCTCCCCTTGGTAACATTTGTCTGAAAACCTGTCAGTTCTACACTCTCGTTTCTTTCTCTATGAACAATATACTTTGTCTGTATAGCACGCAAGAAACAATACTTTTCACTATGTGACAAGCATACATTAATTTGATTTATTATTATGATACTCAGCTTTACCTCATCATTCCCTCGATTCTTCCACTATCCCTAAATGATCAAACTGTTGCTCCAGCATCCAAAACTGAATGAGCAAAAACTTCCTTGAAATATCAGGAAGACTTGAGCCACTATCTTCTATCCATACTGCAAACTCCACTCTCTAGCTCTTGACTAAACTCTTCAGCCCCACTACCAACAACCACTGAGGCAGCAGTGGGTAGCACTGCTGCTTCACAGCACTAGGGTTCAATTCTGTCTGTGTGTGGAGCTTGCACATTCTTCTCATGCCTGTGTGAGTTTCTTTCGGGTGCTCTGATTTCATCCCACAGTCCAAAGATGTGTAGGTTAGCCATGGTAAATGTGCAGGGTTACAGGGCTAGAATGGGAGGGAGCTGGGCCTGTGTAAGATTCTCTTTTGGAGAGTCAATGCAGGCTCGATGGAGCAGATGGCCTCCTCCTGCACTGTAGGGGTTCTAGGGTACCCTCGGATACCATAATCTGGCCTCCTGATTCTAATTGCTCCGCCATTGGTAAACTGTGTCTTCTGCTGTTTTGGTCTAAACTCTGCAATTTCTTTCCTAAAATCTCTCCACTCCTCTCTTTTCCTTTTAAGGCGCTCCTTTAAAATTTCGTTCTTTTACCAGACTTTTAATCATCTAATATTGCTTTATAGCTAAGTGTCAAATTTTGCTTTATGCCATTCCCATGGAGCACCTTTGGAGGTTGTACAGTGCTATATAGAAACAAACTATTGTAGTAATGTTTACCGTCGGCTGAGAGTTGCATAGGTTGACATTGGGTCAAGATCTGTGTAAAATACATGGGAGTTGTATCGTCACCTGCCACATTCTTGTTTGAAGCTGACACTGGCTGTCCACTGTGGCAGTTACGCTCTTTCTGTACTGCTCAGTGAGGTTAGTGGGAGGGATGGGGTGCAGAGAGAAAGGCAGTAAACCAGTCTGCTCTGTCATTCAGTAAGATCATGACTGATCTATCACAACTTCACCGTCATACACTTCCCCATGCCCTTTAGTTCCACAATACCCAAACATTTGATGGATCTCTGTCATCAATACTCTTGAATTGAGCTCAATGACTGAACATTGACAGCTCTAGAGGGTGGAGAGTTCCAAAGACCAACAATGCTCTAAGAAATTTTGCTTCACCTCAGTCTTAAATGGCTAACCATTTATATTGTGACTGTAATCCCTAATTCAAGATTCTCCAGCCAGGGCAGACATCCTCGCAGCTTCATCAAGCTCCTTAATTTTATGTTTCAATGAGATCACTTCTCATCCTTCTTAATTCGAGGAAACATCGGCCTCATCTACTCAATCTCTTGCTTGTAAGACAATCCCCTCAACCCAGGAATCAATCTGTGTAAACTTTGTTTCACTGCCTCTAGGGCTGTCATATCCTTCCTTTAGTCCTAGGAGACCAAAAGGTTGTACACTACTCTCCATGTGTTCTCGTGGTGACCCTATAAAGTTGGAGTGTGACTTTTACTCGTGCATTCCAATCCCTTTTTAATCATGGTTCCCATAACATTTGTTTTCCTAATTGGATTTTTCAAACACTATTTCTCTTTCATGCATCTATAACTTTGCCTAATCATGTTATGATTTTCCAAGTGCCCTGTTGTCATGTCCCTAATAAATTCAAACTTTTTCCCTGCTACTGATGTTAGGCCAACTGGTCTGCAGTTCTGTTTTTTTCAGTAGCGAGATTATATTTGCTACTTTTGCAATCCAAAGAGACTGTTCAAGAATCTCGGGAATTCTGGAAGATTTTTGTAGCTACCTCTTTTAAAACCCTAAGATACAGACCATCAGGTCCAGGGATTTGTTGACTTTAAGTCCCATTAATTTTTCCAATACTATTTATTTGCTAAGTTACTCATCATCATGCTACTATTTCCAGAATATTTTGTCCTTTATACCATGAAGACGATAAAAACTATTTGTTTAATACCTCTGCCATTACAATTTATCCTGTTTCTGCCTCTAAGGGACCCATGTTTAATCTTGCTGATCTTTTCCTTTTTTACATATTTATCTATGCCTCTTGCTAATATACTCTCACTCCTTCCATGCATTTTCTGGGTCATCCTTTGAATTCTAAAATCTGTATTTCCAGTTGCATAAGGTACACTTTTATTCTTGTGTGGTCCTTAAATTTGCTATTTGAAAGGGAGTGGGTCTATTTATTTTTAAATTGGCGTTGGCGTGTGATTTTAAAATGATTCCCTGTGGTTGTGCAGTGAAAGGCAGGGTGTATATATGGGAAGAATTCTAGACTTGTTTAGCTGATTGAAGGGCTGACGAAAAGCTTAGTTTGGATTCTGGTATTTGAATTGCATGTTATTCTCCAGGCTGTTTCCAAGTGGGGCAGTTAACTGAGAACAGAAAAAGGCTAATGTGTAAGATGTGTTGTTGATCAATACACGGTGAACTTCAATAGTGGGGTTCTCGACTGAACAAGCTTTGGTGGTTGATTAGTTGTTGTCTTAATCAGGGAATGGCCTGTGATAGGCTAGAGAGGTTGAAGCTAAAGGGGAGAGAAAATAACATCTGGAATAGCACCCATGAATCTGAAATGGTTCCATACACTGGTTTTCCCTCCATACCATTTATTCTGGTGAGTTGATAACTGGGAATATATGGCAAGGAATTAATCGGATGGCATAAAATATTCTTTTGGAATCCACGTAATTGTATATTTCTGATAAAATCAAGCGAGGAGGAAGCTATCTGCCAAGGAGTGACAAGAATAATGAGGTCATCCATTAAGCTATTAAAGTAACTTTGAAATTGGAGAAAGATGATCTCATTCCTTGAAATAAAATCTTGGCATATGATATCATTGGAACAAAAGGTACAGAATCGTATGGCCCAGATCTTCTAGTCTCAGGATTGCACCACTTAAGGTGCATGCCCTCAATTACCCCTCCCAACCACACTAACCGCTGCCTGCTTGCCAATCTGCCCCCTCACTAACATACAGGTCACTCTCACATTCAGCAAAATTCACATCGGACATTTAAACATACTGTACGGCAGCTAATGCCTTAAAAAGGGTGTGTCTTGTGTCTCTCCAGTGAAGAAGGATCTTGTCTCAGAAAATCATGAAGTAGAATGAACATGTGTGATGACTTAAGAGGCCTATGACCTACTCTTTGTTAGCTTTTTCTGACTCTTGCTGTCCCTAACAGTAGTTACGCTGTTTAACAGAGCGTTGAGCAAGCTATTATAGTGTGTGCAACAATGGCAGTGTCATAGATATGGGGGCCTTTTTCTTCTTATCGACTGGGACAATCCAATTAGCAAGAGTGATCGAGAAGATAAATTTGTAGCATGTTTTTGTCCCAATTTCCAGGATTAATAAATAATGTAAAAGATCCACTGGGGGCTAGTGATCATTAATACAATGTTCACTAAATTTCACCTTCAGCAAGAAAGATCCATCCGTGGCTTACTCAGGAAGTCAAGGATGATATTGGGTTAAATGAAGTTGCTTATTACGTTGCGCAGTGTGAGGATTGGGGATGTTTTAGGAACTAGAAAAGGGCTATCAAAATGTTGATAATGGAAAAATAGATTGAAAGTAAACTGACCAGAGATATACGGTGGGATTCTCCCATCTCTTTCACCTCATCCCTACTGCCAGCGCTCAGCCAAATCTCCATTCACTGTAACAGTACTGGAGAATTCCAGCCGCAGGAAAGTTCGAAATTTCCAGTGATTTAAAAACCAATTGTAAGATTTATTTTTTTTTGCTAGTATATAAAGGCAAAGAGTAGCTAAAGTAAAGTTGTCCCTTTAGAATCGGAGACCGGCAAAATTATGGGGAATAAAGAAATGGCTGAGACAGAATACTACTTCCTGGTGATTGTCGAGCGGTGTTCATTCATCCGTTGTCGTAACGACTTGCCTGGGTTTGCAAAATCTCACTAACTGTCCTGGCTGGAGACAATACACATCTCTTTTTTACCTGTGCTTTTAACCCTCTCTCCACTCACATTGTCTGTACCTTTTAAGACTTGATTACCTGTAAAGACTCGCATTCCAACCATTATTTTGTAAGTTGAGTTTGTGTCTTTATCTGCCCTGTTTGTGAACAGAACTCCCACTCACCTGATGAAGGAGCAGCGCTCTGAAAGCTTGTGGCTTGTGCTACCAAATAAACTTGTTGGACTTTAACCTGGTGTTGTGAGACTTCTTAATGAATTTACCCTAATCCAATGCTGGCATCTCCACATGACTAAAATTCCAATAGTGGAGTGATTCTGTTTCTTAAGCAATCACAGAATCTTTTAGGTGGCTCTTGCCTGTGTCAGTTGTATTTCAATCAGCTGGAGTTTATTTCCTTTTTGTTTTTTCCTTCCCCTGCTCTCTTGCTAATGGATGGATGTGTGAGAGCTCTGGGATGGAAGGGAGATGTAAATTTCATAATGTGTTTTGAGGAGGGATCTGTCCTGAACACATGAATGGGGTCACTGATGGTGAAAGTTTCTAATGTTTAAACATGCAGAAAATTCAATTGTACCAAATGTTCTTGTTCAATTCTAGAGTACATTGTGGCCTTTAAAGGGTACTTCACTGCTACAGCCAGGAGCAAATTCATTTCTAGTGCACTGAAAAATACCGATGTGGTGGAATGGCGGATTGTTCCGCGTGACAACCCTGCCAGTGACTACCCAAGCGACTTTGAGGTTGTTCAAATTAAGGAGAAGCAACGGGATACTGTATTAACTCTAGAAGACCACCCACACATTAAACGAGTTACGCCTCAGAGGAAAGTCATCCGCTCCCTCAAATTCACAGAGAGTAAGTATAAATTTAAATTTTGTGAAAGCCATGTTATATAATCTTTATAACATTACAGTCTTCAGTTGCAGAGTAATTTTAGTCTTCGGAACAACTCTACAGATTTAGAATTCCAGGCATCTGGAATGTTGGGAACATGCTGTTGTTCTGTTAAATTAAAACCAGGAAGTTTAACAATATGCTTGCCAATTGACTTGGCTAAATTGACCTGCCTATTTATTCCTGTTAAATGCTGTGATCCTGCAATCATAAAGCTGCTTGTGCAACCTGTTGGTGAATTGTCTTGTTTGTCTGTATCTTTATTTATGCAAATTTGTATGTTCAATCAAAAATAGCCTTGTAAAATGTTCAGAAGCTGGTTTATTCAGTTTCAAATTTTCAGTGTGTGCAGGTTCTAATTTAAATTGTCTGTGTGTATGTACACATCTGAAAGTCAATGAGAAACCCACAATAAATCATAAAATTACCATTACAAAATGTTTTCAGGTTATTAATGAAGCTGCTTTTGAGAATATACTCCTTTATTTTAAAGTCTTTTGGTAAAAGCAAAAAACTTTCTAATTAATAAGGTGAGAGAACACACTCTTCTATATTGCTGTTCCTGTAGATTGTTGTGAAATTCTACAAACTGCACATGTAATGAATACATAGATGTGACTCTAATCTCTTGTCAGTTGTCACCAGGCCTGAGAAGTTGAAGTGAAATCTTTAATGAAACTATTAAAATATGCAATTAAATATGTTTTTAAAAAAAATCTTATTTTGTTCAAACCATTGTTAAATATAAATTTTAGTTGGGATGGACTTTGATGGAGAGAGTGACAGGTAAGATTGTTTAGCATATTTAATGTTGTAAAACACCCCAAAGTGCTTAACAAGACAAGAATTTTGACAGAGAAGATCAAAATAGATGACCAAACCTTGATTCAAGATGTCGGCTTCAGGGAACATCTTCAGAGAAGCAGAGGTGTTTAGGGAGGGATTTTCAAAGCCTGGGGCCCAAGGTAAGTGAAAGCCTAGCTGTCAGTGGTGGAGTCTTTAAATATCAAGAAGAGGCTTACAGGGCTGGAGCAGACCACAGGTGTGGGTGAATTAAACCATCATAGGATTTAAAAACAAGGCTAAGGATTTTAAAATTGTGGCGTTGTTGAATCGGGAGGCAATAAAACTCAGGTGTTGGGTTGGGGGCTGAACCCAATTTGGAGGGATTTGCGAATGCAGGCAACCGTGGTTTGAGAGCATAAGTTTACGTAGGGTGGAAGATGGGAGGTGAACCAGGAAAGAATGGTCAATTCTAGAGGTAAACTGTAGTTGAGAATTCTCATAGCAGATGAGCTGGAGCAGGGTGGATTTGGTGATGTTGTGGGGGTGGAAGAGGTAGATTAAGAAATGGTGTGGATGTTTGGCCATAAAATTAACTTGTGTTCAAACACAATACCAAGGTTGGAGCCAAATCTTGGTCAGCTGAGGGCAGTTGCTATGATTGGAAATGTTCAAGGGATTTTGTAGGAGGCACCAAATTGAATGGCTTTCATTTCCCCAATATTTAGTTGAAGGGATGTTTGACAAGTAGTACAAATCGGTCAATGAAGAAGTGCGGGAACGTGGTGGCGAGAATCAGGTTGGCAGCATATGTATATACCTAATATTGTGTATTTTGGATAATACTGAAGAGAAGCACATAGATGAGCAATAGAAGGAGATCGATGATGGATCTTTTGCATGCAAACATACAAATTAGGAGCAGGAGTAGGCCACTTGTCCCCTCTAGCCTGCTCCACTATTCAAGAAGATCATGACTGATCTGATGGTGGCCTCAGCTCTATATTCTGCCGACCCCAATAATCTTTGACCTCCTTGTTACTCGAGAATCTATGACCTTTATCTTCAAAATATTAATTGACCCTACCTCCACTGCTCTTTGGGGAAGAGGGTTCTAAAAGTTCACAACCCTCCTGAGAAAAGTTTTCTTCTCATCTGTCTTAAATGGGAGACATGATGTGGAGATGCCGGTGTTGGACTGGGGTAAACACAGTAAGAAGTCTAACAACACCAGGTTAAAGTCCAACAGGTTTATTTGGTAGCAAAAGCCAGTTTATTTTTAAACTGTGTCCCCTAGTTGTAGTCTCGCACAAAGAGAAACATCCTTTCTGCCTTCATCTTGTTGAGTCCTCTCAGATAATGGTACCAGAAGCAGGAGGAAGCAGAATTTGAGAACGGAACTGTTGTCTACCAGTTAGCAACGCTGAGCTTATCAAGTTCTTCAGGAAATGGTTTTCAGGCTGAACCTGTGGCTGTTTGATGAATCTGTAAGGAAATACCTTGCTTTTTGTGGTACATCTATCCATGATGGCAATTAGCGTAACAAAATAAATGTTTTGTTTTTCTCCTCAGTGAAGATGACATCTATTGTGTCTGTCAGCATGTTGGACAAGTTAAACCCAGATGTAAAGTTCAGCAGCTATGAGGTGTTCTGGGCCATGTGCAGCAGTAAAATTGTATACCTCTGCAATCTGTGATTCATGGCCAAACAAATTCCTCACTCAGTGGGTAGCAAGCTGGGTAACTAACCCTTGTTCAATTGGAAGTATCAGATGTCCTGCCAAGAGTTAAAACAGCACCAGTCTTGCTTTTCAATGAGCCATTGATCCAATGAATCTACTATACAAGGCTAAAATTTGAAAGTAGTAGGCTCGAGATGATGTTGAGTAGTCCAACAAAGAAACTGATCAACGAAAAGCTCTGAAGTACTACTACATCTAACCAAGAGTGGAGAAACCAGTTAACTAACCTTTTCATCACTTGAGCTGCTCTGCTCTCCAGTGAGCTATGATTAATGTCTCGGCACCAGCTGGATAGAAACATTTTATTTTTATGTTCAGTGAAGGGAACACGTTCTTATCAATATCATGGCAATTTCAAGAGAATTAATTTTTTTGAGCTTTTAGTTAATCATGTAGCATAAGTTAATAGGGAGCTTTCTGCAATTTCCAGATAGCAGCAGCTACGGAGAGATGGATTAGAAGATCCAAGCCCAACCTCCCTATTTGGTGTGTTTCTTGGGACTTGACCAAATTTTCAAAACTGTTCTGCAATTGCAAACAAAGGTTGGCCACAGGGTGAGAATCCGAATTTCCCAGGCTGTAGCTTGGTTTTTTTTGGATTCAGCTGCTGCATACCAGCTCGTTTCACAATTGCATCCCTGGCTGTGACCCACAAGTTGAAAGATTCCAGCTGCAATAACTACACGTTAGTTGGCAAAATATAACTTAGCAGAGCAAGTCCTAGTTAGAAGCCCAGCAACAAAATACTGCAGATGTTGGAAACAGTCAGCAGGTGGGCAGCAGCTTTGGAGGGAGAAACGGTCAACATTTTGGGTTAGTAATCTTTCGTTGGAATTGGAGTAAGTTAGAATTATCAGTTTATAACTGTGATGAACAAAAGAGAATAGCATAGGGGCAGGAGTGATGTAAAGGATGAAAAGGTTGTTTTGATGTTGGACAGAAGCATGTTCCGAAGAAGGGTCATATTGGACGAGAAACATTAACTCTGATGGAAACATAAAGAAACAAAATGAACATGGAATTTCACATTCATGTAACTCTTATTTCTGACTGGAAAGCCATCAGGAGCAGTTGCAGCTTTTCATTCGTGGGAAATGGACATCGCTGGCTGGCCAGCATTTATTGCCCATCCCTAGTTACCCTCCAAGGTGGTGGTGAGCTGCCACCTTGAATCGCTGCAGTCCACATGCTGTGGGTTGACCCACAATGTCGTTAGGGAGCAAATTCCAGGATTTTGCCCCAATGACTGTGCAGGAATGGCGAGGGGATTGGAGGGGAACTTGTGGTGGTGTTCCCATGTATCTGCTCCCTTGTCCTTCTAGATGGAAGTAGTCATGGGTTTGGAAGGTACTGTCTAAGGATCTTTGGTGAATTGTTAGAGTGCATTTTGTAGATAGTTCACACAGCTGCTACTGAGCATCAGTGGTGGAGGGAGTAGATGTTTGTGGATGTGGTGCCAATCAAGCGGGCTGCTTTGTCCTGGATGGTGTCAAGCTTCTTGTGTTGTTGTAGCTGCACTCCTCATCCAGACAAGTGGGGAGTATCTTGTATAGTGTCTTGTATATGGTGGACGGGAGTCAGGAGATGAGTTAATCGCCCCAGTATTCCTAGCCTCTGACCTACCTCTTGTAGCCAATGTGTTATGGGGCAAGTCCAGATGAGTTTCTGGTCAATGTTAACCCCAAGGATGTTGACATGCATGCTTTGTCCACAAAGTATCTGGCTGCAGATGTGCAACTGGCCCTGATGCCTTTCTGGTCAATGATAAGGATTTGGATTTATCAAAGGCTATGTAGTCTCACGCATTGAAAGCTGCATGTAAGCAATTTTAAATAACATTCACGTGTTTTCATTGACTAATATCAACAAATGGCATTATAATGGAAATGCCACTGTAGCATTTTGAAGATGTAATGAACAAGGTTAATAAAGAGGAATATGTAGATGTTGTGCACTTGATTTCTAAAGCAATTTGATAAAGTGCCATATAAGGATTTGCTGCACAAGATACGAGCTCATGATATTGGGGCAATATATTTGTATGCATTACAGATTTAGCTAGCCAACAAGTAACAGAGGGCCAGGATAAATGGATCGTATTTAGAAAGGCAAACTGTAACTAGTGGGGTGCCAGAGGGATTCGTGCTGGGGCCTCCACTGTTTGCAACTATACAGAGATAGGTGGAAAAGCAAGTTGTGAGGATGATGTCTCCAAAGGTTGGTAGGTTAAGTGAGAGACCAGGTGGAGTTTGCATGTTCATACCATGTCTTCATGGGTTTCCTCCGGGTGCTCCAGTTTCCTCCCACAGTCCAAAGATGTGCAGGTTAGGTTGACTGGCCATTCAAAATTGCCCTTTAGTATTAGGAGAACTAGCAGGGTAAATATGTGGGGTTACGGGATAGGACCTGGATGGGATTGTTGGTGATGCAGGCTCGATGGACTGAATGGCCGCCTCCTGCACTGTAGGGGTTCTATGATTCTATATTTGGCAGATGGAGTATAATGGAGAAATTACAGTTTTGGAAGGTTTTGCCAATGAAGTGATCATGACAAACCCTGTTAGATTGTGCCTGCTCTCACATTTTTTTAGTTTTATTTGTTGGTGTTTCTTGTTCCATGTTGTATAAGATTTTAAATGTATTTATACTTCTGTTACAGCAGACTCGGCAGCACCATGTAATGATAGTCGATGGACACAGAAATGGCAGTCTTCAAGGCCTCTGAGGAGAACCAGCCTCTCCTTAGGCTCTGGATTCTGGCATGCTACAGGCAGGCATTCAAGCAGACGTCTATTGAGGGCCATCCCCCGGCAGGTAGCTCAGACCCTACAGGCAGATGTATTGTGGCAGATGGGGCATACAGGTATGTATAGGATTCCAGATGGAGCCATCCGTGGTGCTTTTTTGACTGATTGCATGCAATTTTGAGTACCATTGAAGCTTTCTAGTTCATTTGGCTTTCCAGAACAATTCTGGAACACAGCTATAAATTAGAAATTGTTTTATAGCTGATCATGTATTACCTGTGTATATATCATGCTTTAGACTTTGATAGCTAACTTCATTGAACTGTTTTTAGTTAAATCTTTGTCTCAGTTGACTTGATGCCTATGGGAAGTGAAGCCTTATATTAAGTTTAAAAAAAAACAAAGTTGTGTATAAAGCAGTTTTCAGTGGCCTTTTATATACAGCATTTCTACAAAAGTGGGTTTCTACATAACTCTGATGGCTTGAAGAGTGTTAATGTTGTGAACCATGTAAGGAATATTCGTGATTATGGTATCAGAAGGATCTTTAATCTCTTGATGTTCATGTCAGTGAATTGGCTAGTGACTTGCAATCCATCTCTTTACTTTGAGTTGCCTAGCATTGCCCAATCCAAAGCTAATTAATTCAAGTTATATTACTTGAATTAATTAGCTTGCTTTTTGCTGAAATAATTAGAGATGAAGCTAAGTGAGAAATTTGGGAGCTAAATTATTAATCCTGTTACCGTAGTTAAGTAATGCAATCCTTAGGTTAGCATCAAAGGGCATATGGAGTACATGGACATAAAATTAGCAGAACTTGCTTCACAGTCATGTTCCTGACCAAAATGATGGCACAGTTAACACAGTTGGGCTTGATGGTTAGATTCCGGTATTGTTAAAATTAATGGCTTTGAGCAATGTGACAGACACGTGACCATGTCTTTCCAGCACTGGTTGTAGTTGAATTGATCTGCTTTCTTTCTCCACCTGCTTTCCACCACTCCAACCCCCAAAGTTGACTGCTTGCTTGTATTTGTTTCTGGTTCAGTAACTTCCGTTATTAATTTACATTAATTCGGCACCTGTATTACTGATGATGCTTCACATTGTGGTTCAAGTTGTTGCAGAAGTCTGGAATCATAGATGGGAGCAGAGCTAACTGGTGGGGTGACAGTGGAGTGAGATTCCTTGAAAGATGGAGCCTCTTCACTGTGCACTGCACCAGAGCCCCGCCTTCTGCTTGTTACTGCAGTAACTTGGAGATTGCACAAAACGAAAAGGCTATGCAAAATCACAGGCAGTGTCTGATACCTGTCTTAATCCAAGCTGCTACTGGAACTACTTTCTCTTTCTAAGATATCACTTATCTAAGATGAGACATTATTTTAAATTAAGTGGTATTTCCAAACCCTTCGTATTGCAGTCATTTTGATGTGCATCCTAATGTAATCTATGGAGCAAAAAAGTATACGGGTTGATTACGACTGCGACTTCCAGCAGGAAATCCCTAGTGGTAGCATTGTAACTATATGCTATTTCAAAGCCATAATTACTGGCAATTTTAAATAAAACAAATGAGAAGAGCACTCGGTGTATACAGCCACCACACTCTGTTTTTAGCTCAATGTTACCACAATTAAATAGCTCTTTCTTGAGGCTTTTCCCTGCTTGGTTGATGCTCTGTAATGATAAAGCTGAAACAAATCCTTTGAGGAAGAACTTCATTTCAACTATGGAGGCATTCACATTCAACAACCTGCTCTGAAAGTTCTGCTTACATTTTGACAACTGGAACGAATTTCAGCACAACAACTGAGATAATCCACAATTTATTAAAACAATCAACACTTCAAATAAAGCAGCCCACAACATTCTTAAAGTCAATTCTCCCCATCTCCCAATATTGATGGATCCTTTTTTTAAAAAAATCCAGAAATCACATCTTTGCCAAAAACTAATCTTTGCTTCATTGGGACCTATCTGTGTACCAAGTTTTGTTGAAATCTGTCCATTGTTTTTGGAGGTGTGTTGTTTACAGCCAAACCGACGAACATGGGTAAAAACATTACCTCTGCCCACCTTCAGTGGAGGGGGTACCTAAAACTACCAGGTGTTCAAAGTGGGTCAGGAAGTTTCTGAAGCATAGTGGTTAATGTTATAATAATTTTCATGGAATCGGCTGTCACTGTGTAGATTTTCAGTTTGGTTTTTAATCATGTTTTCAGGTGTTGGTGTAAAAGTGGCAGTGTTTGATACGGGACTTAGTGAAAAACATCCTCACTTCAAAAATGTGAAAGAACGGACAAATTGGACCAATGAGAAAACTTTAGATGATGGTATGTGTCCTTGACTTCTGCAAAGTGTATTGTTAGTTTTTGGATGTAATTTATTGTTTGAGGTTTATTTTTCAGAATATATTGACACACTCAGCTGCTTTAGCCGAACGCAAAAGATTTTTGTGTCGGGGCCACATTTCCTACCCCTGTATACCTGTGGCAATTTTTATGGAAAAAATGTAATAAAAGATCTGATGTCATTAAATGAGGGGTATACCTCTGCATTTATCTATGATCTGAGATTTTACTCGCTGAATTATTAGCATGTCCCACACTTCCACAGATGTGGGTTAGGTGGATTGGCCATGCTAAATTGCCCCTTAGTGTCAGAGAGACTAACTAGGGTAAATGCATGGGGTTATAGGAATGGGGCCTGGGTGGGATTATAAGTCAGTGCAGACTCGATGGGCCGAATGGTGCCTTCTGCACTGTAGGATTCTATGGCCATTTTATATTTGTACTCCTGCCAAGTATTTTAATCTAAGCCAGAACAGGTATTAGTAGATTTAACAAAGAGGGAACACTTTCAAGTATCACCATCTCAGTTTGTGAACTGTACAGAGGAGCTTCTGACTGAGGCCATGGATTAGTACTCATTGGTACATTTAATGCTGTGTAATGGAAGAACTGGTAGGGCAACTATTGAATTGCAAATGTCAGGACGGTACAATTTATAGCTGCTCCAACTGAAGACTAGGAGTCTGCCAAAACAGTCCTCTCTTTGACTAGATAGTGCACAATGCTGAAGGAATGTGGAAGGTTGTAAGTGAGGTGCAATGACAATCAAATGTTTGCTGTGACGACCGCTAACATTCTTCACTCTTGCTTCATGGGACTATTTTATGTGACATATGGAGCATCTCAATGAGTTGTGAATTGAATTGCTTTCATTAAGTTTTTGGTACCATTGGCATCTGTATTCAACATGTTTTGCTTCCACTTTTAGTTTTAGATCGAAGAGTGGGGAAAGACCACTTAGTACACCAAACCTATTCCAATCAGAAAAAGGTGCCGCTTTGCACACAATTGTCCCTCCCTAATCACAAAACCCTTAAGTAATCACATGAGCTCCAGGAGACTCTGATAACTGGTAAATCTTGCTTTCCCCTGCCAGCCTACAGCTTGCTCTCTGTTGATTGTCATGCCTTCCCTTCTCAGGAGCCTGTGGAAGACTGCATGGAATTCATGCTCACTGTGTGTTTGTAATCTCTTGCTGAATCCTGCTGAATGAATTGCCATGGGGGACCTTGACCAAGTCCCTGATTCAGCTATATCCAAATTGTGTCAGCATCTCATTATTCCCCTTCAATGTTACATCTTTGAGTGAAACCAATGCCTTTTTTGATACGTCCTATCTTTTATGCATCCTTTCAACTGAATTTTCTGCCCTTACTGCCTATTTCTTTTGTTTCTAAATGATTTGTCTTCATCGTATTCCTTTCCTCTCCTAATTACTGTGAAGTGTTCGGAGATATTCTGCACAGGACAGCTATATAAATGCAAGTTTGGTTATATTGTGGTTTGGTCAAGTAGAACAATTAATAACAACTAGCTTTGTGACGGCCAACTTCTCAGACAGCATCCCCAATGATACAGCAAATAAGGCTAACCAGAATTCCAAGTTGAAGAAAAAAATGTAGATATCTTAACTACGCTATGTGGATGGTCCAGAGTTGCTTTAATCATTTTGTTTTTCCGATAACTCTAGAGGCTGAAGAGACAAATTTGGTAAAATGAAACACATTGGGAATAAATTCCAGCAGTGTTATGCAGATTTACCTGGTGGTGGGCAACGTCATGGGCTGCTACCTGCATGGTGCTCTTCAGTGATGTTGAATGCTGCACTGCTCGTGGCATGGGGCTGCCTGGTCCCTGGAATCATACCAAGTCTGCGTGGTGGTGCTACGCAAATCCCCTCCTCCAATTAAGTTTTTTTTTTAGTTTGTTTTGCTAATTTAATAGAATCAGAGTGTGGAAGAGGCCCTTTGGCCCATTCAGTCTGCACCGACATGCAAGAAACATCTGATCTCCCACCTAATCCCATTTACCAGCAGTTGGCCCATAGTCTTGAATGTTATGATGCGCCAATGCCCATCCAGATCCTTTTTAAAGGATGTGAAGCGACTCGCCTCTACCACCCTCCCAGGCAGTGCATTCCACACCATCACCCTCTGGGTTTAAAAAAAAAAGTTCTTCCTTGCATCCTCCTGCTAAACTTGCTGCTCCTCACCTTGAACCCATGTCCCCTTGTGACTGACCCTTCAACTAAGTGGAACAGCTGCTTCTTATCCACTCTGTCCATGCCCCTCAACTTTTTTTTGACTTGTGTTGAGATATTTTCAAATTCTGTATTAGAATATTTAAAAGCCCTAGCAGCCTTGCAGCTTCAGTACTGTGATAATGCAAAGATTTTGCATCAAGATCATTGGGTATCGTTTAACGTGACAATATGAATAACACAGTGGAAATTTAGTGATTGAAGGATCACATAGAAGATAATTTGAATGAAGTGACTTAAATTTTTAATTATGTAGTTTTATGATCTGGGCAAAACTACCAAGCCACTGCTGCGTGCCCATTTCTAAGTTGCCCCAAGAGCAGCAAGAAGTAAATCGCAAAGTGTAGGGCTTGAGTTGATGTTGGGCAGATTGGATAGGTACAGCTCCTTTCTCTGAAGGACATTAATGACAATGCAGTAGTATTCACCATTTTAGCCCACAAACTACAAGCTCAACTAAATTAAATTTTACAACCTGAATTTGAACTCTCAATTCTGGTTTTCCAGTATTGTTACCAGTCGAATGCTGTAATTACTTGAAAATTTATTTATTAGTGTCACAAGTAGGCTTGCATTAAACTGCAAGTTACAGTGAAAATCCCCTAGTTGCCACACTCCAGCACCTGTTCAGGTACACTGAGGGAGTATTTAGCACGACCAATGCACCTGACCAGTGCGTCTTTCGGCCTGTGGGAGGAAACAGGAGCACCAGAGGAAACCTGCGCGGACAGGGGAGGATGTGCAGATTCCGCACAGACAGTGACCCGAGCTGGGAATCAAACCCGGGTCCCTGGCTCTGAGGCAGCAGTGCTAACCACTATGCCACAGTACTGGAGTACCATACCCATGAATAAAAATTAATAGATTGTATTTTGTTTTTTTTTAAAAAAAAGTTTTTGAGATGCTCAGGAATTACAACAGACCAGGGCCAGCTAAAAGAAGGAACATTTTAGATAATGAGGATAATTCTGCATGTTAAGTGTGGTTGGAGTTTAAGGTAATTATAGGCTGTGTGGCGTATGTTTTCAGTGGTTGTACTGTCTTTAGTTTAATATGCTTCTTTCAGCAAAAGCACCCTTTACTGGGATTTCTATTTTACCAGGAGGATGGTGTTTCTACTGCTACTTGGGATTGGCCAAATCCCTTTGAGATAGTGATGCAGGCTAATTTATCATGAGTTCAATATCCAGAGATAAAAAGCAGAAGAGTTATTTTCTTGTATTTTTGTTTGGATATAGTATTTTGATATGTACTACTTTAAGGTGCAGATGGTATCAACAGATTAATTAAATCTGTTCTTGAACCAGCTGAGAACTATTCTGTGAACTGAGATTTGCTTGGTAGCTGATACAGTATGTTTCTGATTTAAATCTTGACTGAAGCCTTTGAAGTAGCTAGTCAATTGTGTGGTCAGTGTACCAGCAAACTGATTTTGTATTTCTCTTTCTCGCACATACACAATATATTAAATATATGCGTCAGAGTGTTACACCTTTAGTTGCTTTCAAAGGGTATCTTTGTGATAATGTGCACCAGTAAATTATTATATTTTCATTGATTTTAATATATGTAGATCATTAACAGAAAACACCAGTACTTCAAAAAGTAGTAACTTTGGCCTTATGACTGTTCAATTACATAGAATCCTTACAGTACAGAAGGAGGCCATTTGGCCCATCAATCTGTACCGACCACAATTCCACCCAGGCCCTATTCCTGTAACCCCACACATTTACCCTGCCAATCCCCCAGACACTATGGGTCAATTTAGCATGGCCAATCAACCTAACCCACACATCTTTGGACTGTGCAAGGAAACTAGAGCACACTGGGGGAACGTGCAAACTCCACACAGACAGTGACCCAAGCTGGGAATCGAACCTGGGTCCCTGGCGCTGAGAGGCAGCACTGCTAGCCACTGTGCCACCGTGCCACCCCATGTTGGATTATACTGTGGGGCAGTTAGACAGCACAAATCACACATGAATATATGAATTTTAAAGTGTTTTCTTGGTGTCTTCACTCTTTCTATTTTCTTAAAACCTGCCTTGTAAATGTTTGAATTTGCATGCAAAGAATGCAAACAGTCCTGGCTGCGCTATCTGCTGAGTTTGGAGTTGGCAAGTTCCTCAGTGGACAGGATATGCAAATGTATTGGACAGCTTTAGAGTATTCATATTTCTCTCCCCTCGGTGCAAAAAATGGCTTCAAAGTTGGGACTAATAGTGTGGTGCTCTCTGTCCCATCACGAAGGATTAAATATTGAACATTTTAAAAATGAGAGTCTTTTTCGTCCATTGAAGTGGGAAGGGAGAGGGAGAAAGTATAATCTGCCAAAGAGAGGATATGTCTAATGGGTGAAGATGTGTATTGTTGAAGACATTTCATCCATCTTGAAAACGTATGTCTATTGCTTGCTTTAGGCTTGGGACATGGGACCTTTGTTGCAGGAGTGATTGCCAGCATGCGGGAGTGTCAGGGATTGGCACCAGATGCAGAGTTACACATCTTCAGAGTCTTTACCAACAACCAGGTAATGCCTGTTGATTTTCCACTGATGTAACTCATTATAACAAGAATAGTTTGCAGAATGATTTGTAAATGTCATTGCCAATCAAATATGCTCTAGAGAAACTTTTAAACTTTTAGTTTTCACAACTAGAGATACTTTTATTTAAAACAAAAGGGCAAGTTCATCTTGCAATGCACAGCTTCTACAGTTCAGTTATTTCCCAAGTGCCACAAGCAAACGTGACTTAGTGTCTAAGTTAACCGGATGATGTGTAAAATGTTTCTTTAGCAGTTTCAATCACTGTCATTTAAAATTGTTCATTTGCCATTTACTGCAGTCAGGCAAAACAAAATCTTATTTTTTGATGTGAATAACCTATCTAGATTATGTGATGTGGGACCAGTTGTTTGCACTGGCTTAGACAGTTCCAGATACGTGCCTTGTCTTATAATTGTCTGGGTTGTGAAGTTGGATTTGAATATTGCCTGGAGATTGCAGAAGTCTTAAATTCGTAAAGCAAGCTTGAATTTTTGTGGTAAGAGCATAGGTATCAATTACCAAAGCCACCATTGAAACAATTTCTCCTATAGAGAAACTGACCAAGATCTTTTTGGGTTGTTACGTGCCCTGAGATTAATTCCCATGTTCCTTGGGAACAACTGGCCAGACCAAAGAATGCACAATATTTGAAATACTTTACTATTGACCTGGTTATTTATTACCCATTTTCCTGTTGACTGAAGTCCAGATGGGATTTGCTTTTAGTGTAATGTTTGTGTGCTCTTTCCTTGTACAGATGGAATTTGCTATTATGTACTCTTTGATAATTAGTCCTTTGCACAATAAACAGGTTATATAGCTGTATTTGAAGTAGATTCCACTTGTATGATTTGTTGCCTCATTTGTCATTTTGGAACATTGGCTTTTGTTTTTACTCCATGCATACCTCTAACAGCTGTACAAATGATGTTGGCCTGTGTTTTGTACTTGGTATGCAGTTACATTAGAGTCTGTTAAGGACAAAGTCTTCGTTTTGCCAATTTATGTTTGAGTCAGTGAGATGAGTGCCTAGAACTCTGATCGTGAAGTTCTGTTAATGTATGTTTCATCTTTTTCAATTTAGCTGAGTATAAAAAATGACCCTTTTGAAAGTTTCAACGGGAGACTGTGTCCATGTAGCTTATGGTTAGTTTTCCATTCCAATGTTATGTTGTGAATTATACAGCCGTATAAATTCTTTATATACACACTTAACAGATAAGGTAGTGGTGGAAAATGCCCTGGAAACATTTAAGAACTGGCTATAAATTGTGATGTGGTAGAGACAAATTGTAAACTTCCTTCATGAATGTGTCTTGCTTGCTAAACCTTATCTACCCACTTCTGAGCAATTTTCAGTTCTCTTTACCCACTCAAAGCTGTCGATTGGCCAGCAATAGTGAAAGCCACTGATGTCCCTAATGCACATTTTGATTCAAAGTGAGCTGAATGTCTATCTGCAGCCATTGTGGCATATTTACATGTGATAAATCCTCACTCACTGTTCTAGCTGTGTTCCTAAAAAGTACAACTTTAAACCAGACATTAAGTAAATCATGTTTTCCCATTGCAATCAATGTAAAAGCTGTATCTAGGGCTATTTGATCTCGTCAGAAAAAAATATAAAATCGTCATACCCTGTAAATTTAAATGCAGTATATTCCTAAATCCCTATACTTGTAAATAAAATGACTTTTGAAATAAAATTTTACATAAAGATTAAGGAATACGCTGACTCTTACTACTTGTCTCCCACGGAGAGTGAGCGCTTCGGAATGGGAGGAAACCAGCAGGAGAGTCAGAGTGAAGAGGCCACCAGTTAGGTCGATGGGCTCTGCTGACATGGCATGAAACAATGCTAAGATGGAAACCCCAGTACTGTGCACACATATTTGTCCCTGTAATATCTGCACCATTAAAGTGGAATGCTTTAAAATGGGCACTTGCTATATATTTGAATTGAAAACAATGTGTGGCGTTAGCAATTTGTATTTTTCCTCTTACCATTCTTGCCCACAGCCCCGCATAATTTTTCATTTTTGTTGAGTGTGATCAGTCCCCTTCAGTTTCAGCCACTGCCGCCTTCAAGCTGGTAATGTACAGTTTCTTAATTTAAAACGTTGCATTTTATTGCAATAAACTTTTAAACTCTTACCTCATCCCTCTCTCTCTCAAAGATGTTTTGTCTAAGCAATTCTCATTGAAAAAATGAAAATGCTATAGTGGCATGAAGAGTTACCTTGACCTGGTCTTTCATACCTGTGTATTATAATGGGACAATAGGACACGGGAGATATAAGACTTGGGTCAGGAAGTTCTTCATTCAGTGTCCAAGAAATGGAATCTACTTTAAAGTAGGATAGCCTAATCAATGCCCTTGGATCACCGTAAAAGTTGGATTTTTGTGATTTTTGGACAGGTGGGTGGTTGCAAATATTTTGTGGATGAATGAACTAAGTAGTCATCCTCTCCATCTCAGACTTTGAGCATAGGTTGCTTGCATTTACTTTTAATGAAGGAAATGCTGAAAAGAGCAGGAAGAAAAATAGATGGGGTGGAACTAAGAATAATGTCTGTGTTCCCAGATGTAAGTGACTCCAGTGGCCTGGCTGTTTGAATGCCTTAACCAAGTTTATTAGTCAATGAAGTTACTGTGAAAGTCCCCTAGTCGCCACACTATAGAAGCTGTTCGGATCAAGGCACTTAACCAACACATCTTTCAGATTGTGGGAGGTAACCGGAGGAAACCCATGCAGACACAAGGAGAACATGCAACTCCACACAGTGACCCAAGCCGGGAATAGAACTTGGGTCCGTGGCACTGTGTGGCAGCAGTGCTAACCACTGTGCCTCTGTGACTTGGTAATGCATGAATAGATTTATTATAAAGTCACTCCATGATAATAGGGGCTTGCTCTTTCACCTTGATTCTGAGGGCAACTTCACTGCTAGTGGCCTTCAACTAATACCTTGCTGTGAATGACTTCATGAGTCATCCTTTTATTCACAAGGTGAAACTTGTTCAGATCTAAGGAAGTGCTAAATGTGTACTAAAATATCTAAATAATATTGAGTCTAGCTCTTTTCTGTGGATAAGTACATTATGGAGTCCAATTGCTTCTGCTTGTATCTCCATCGGCTTCTGGTTGGTTCAGTGGTTGCTGAATATACTGAATTGTAAAAGGTGCTTGGGTGGTGTAACCTTTTTACGTTTAAAGATTGCAATTAATTTGTTTTTATCTTTAGTTCTGACCAACCTGTTATCTAGCTGAGTCTCTAAGCTTGTTTAACCCAGGGCGGCATAGTGGCTCAGTGGTTAGCACTGCTGCCCCAGGGATCTGGGTTTGATTCCCGGCTTGGGTCACTGTCTGTGTGGAGTTGCACATTCTCCCTGTGTCTGCGTGGGTTTCCTCCGGGTACTCCGGTTTCCTCCCACAGTCCAAAGATGTGTGGGTTAGGTTGATTGGCTATGCTAAATTTCCCATAGTGTCCTGGGATGTAGAGTTTAGAGGGATTATCGGGGTAAATGTGAGGGGTTGTGGAGATGCGGCCTGGGGTGGAATTGTTGTCGGTGCAGACTCAATGGGCTGAATGGCCTCCTCCTAAAGTGTGTACAGTTCTGGTCACCCTATTATAGAAACGATATTATTAAACCAGAAAGGGTGCAGAAAAGATTTACAAGGATACTACCGGGACTTGATGGTTTGAGTTATAAGGAGAGGCTGGATCTAGTGGGACTTTTTTCTCTGGAGCATAGGAGGCTTAGGGTTGATCTTATTGAGGTCTATAAAATAATGAGGGGCATAGATCTGCCAGATAGTTATCTTTTCCCAAAGGTGGGGGAGCCTAAAACTAGAGCACGTAGGTTTAAGGTGAGAGGGGAGAGGTACAAAAGGGTCCAGAGAGGCAACCTTTTCAGAGGTTGGTGAGTGTCTGGAACAAGCTGCCAGAGGTGGTAGTAGAGGCGGGTACAATTTTGTCTTTTTAAAAGCATTTGGACAGTTACATGGATAAGATGGGTGTAGCGGGATATGGGCCAAATGCGGGCAATTGGGACTAGCTTAGGGTTTTAAAAAAAGGGACGGCTTGGGCAAAGGGCCTGTTTCCATGCTGTAAACCTCTATGACTCTATGCTGTGTCTTTTAAATCATGATGTGGAGATGCTGGCGTTGGACTGGGGTAAACAGTGAGGAGTCTAACAACACCAGGTTAAAGTCCAACAGGTTTATTTGGTAGCAAACACCACAAGCTTTCGGAGCGCTGCTCCTTCGTCAGGTGAGTGGGAGTTCTGTTCACAAACAGGGCATATAAAGACACAAACTCAATTTACAGAATAATGAATAATGATTGGAATGCGAGTCTTTACAGCTAATTAAGTCTTAAAGGTACAGACAATGTGAGTGGAGAGAGCATTAAGACAGGTTAAAGAGATGTGTATTGTCTCCAGACAGGACAGCCAGTGAGACTTTACAAGTCCGGGCAAGTTGTGGGAGTTACAGATAGTGTGACATGAACCCAAGATCCCGGTTGAGGCTGTCCTCATGTGTGCGGAACCTGGCTATCAGTCTCTGCTCAGCGACTCTACGCTGTCGTGTGTTGTGAAGGCCGCCTTGGAGAACGCTTACCCGAATATCAGAGGCCGAATGCCTGTGACCGCTGAAGTGCTCCCCAACAGGAAGAGAACAGTCTTGCCTGTTGATTGTCGAGCGATGTTCATTCATCCGTTGTCATAGCGTCTGCATGGTTTCCCCAATGTACCATGCCTCAGGACATCCTTTCCTGCAGCGCATCAGGTAGACAATGTTGGCTGAGTTGCAAGAGTATGTACCGTGTACCTGGTGGATGGTGTTCTCACGTGAGATGATGGCATCCGTGTTGATGATCCGGCACGTCTTGCAGCGGTTGCTGTGGCAGGGTTGTGTGGTGTCGTGGTCACTGTTCTCCTGAAGGCTGGGTAGTTTGCTGCGGACAATGGTCTATTTGAGGTTGTGCGGTTGTTTGAAGGCAAGACGTGGGGGTGTGGGGATGGCCTTGGCGAGATGTTCGTCTTCATCAATGACATGTTGAAGGCTCCGGAGAAGATGTCGTAGCTTCTCTGCTCCAGGGAAATACTGGACGACGAAGGGTACTCTGTCCACCGCGTCCCGTGTTTGTCTTCTGAGGAGGTCGGTGCGGTTTTTCGCTGTGGCGCGTCGGAACTGTCGATCGATGAGTCGAGTGCCATATCCTGTTCTTATGAGGGCATCTTTCAGCGTCTGGAGGTGTCTGTTGCGATCCTCCTCATCCGAGCAGATCCTGTGTATACGGAGGGCTTGTCCGTAGGGAATGGCTTCTTTAACGTGTTTAGGGTGGAAGCTGGAGAAGTGGAGCATCGTGAGGTTATCCGTGGGCTTGCGGTACAGTGAGGTGCTGAGGTGACCGTCCTTAATGGAGATGCGTGTGTCCAAGAATGCAACCAATTCCGGAGAGTAGTCCATGGTGAGTCTGATGGTGGGATGGAACTTGTTGATGTCATCATATAGTTGTTTCAGTGATTGTTCACCATGAGTCCAAAGGAAGAAAATGTCATCGATATATCTAGTGTATAGCATCGGTTGAAGGTCCTGTGCGGTGAAGAAGTCTTGTTCGAACCTGTGCATGAAGATGTTGGCATATTGAGGTGCGAATTTGGTCCCCATGGCTGTTCCGTGTGCCTGGATGAAGAACTGGTTGTTGAAGGTGAAGACATTGTGGTCCAGGATGAAGCGGATGAGTTGTAAAATTGCATCTGGAAACTGGCAGTTGTCGGCATTGAGTACTGAGGCAGTTGCAGAAATGCCATCATTGTGGGGGATGCTGGTGTAGAGTGCCGAGACATCCATTGTGACGAGGAGTGCTCCTGATTCAACTGCTCCATGTGTGCTGAGTTTCTGTAGGAAGTCCGTAGTGTCGCAACAAAAGCTGGGGGTACTTTGTACAATGGGTTTCAAGATACCCTCGACATAGCCGGAGAGGTTCTCGCACAGGGTCCCATTGCCCGATACGATGGGACGGCCGGGTGTGTTTGCCTTGTGTATCTTTGGGAGGCAGTAGAGATCTCCAACGTGGGGAGTACGTGGGATGAGAGCACGGAGGGTGTTCTGAAGGTCCGGATCAAAGGTCTTGATCAGAGTGTTGAGTTGACGGGTGTGTTCTTTGGTCGGATCTGTGGGTAACTGTCTGTAGTGTTCCTCGTTGTTCAGTTGCCTAGACTTGCAAAGTCTCACTGGCTGTCCTGTCTGGAGACAATACACATCTCTTTTTAACCTGTGCTAATGCTCTCTCCACTCACATTAGAACATAGAACATTACAGCGCAGAACAGGCCCTTCGGCCCTCGATGTTGCGCCGACCAGTGGAACCAATCTAAAGCCCCTCTAATCTACACTATTCCAATATCATCCATATGTTTATCCAATAACCATTTGAATGCCCTTAATGTTGACGAGTCCACTACTGCTGCAGGCAGAGCATTCCACGCCCTTACTACTCTCTGAGTAAAGAACCTACCTCTAACATCTGTCCTATATCTCTCGCCCCTCAATTTAAAGCTATGTCCCCTCGTGTTAGCCATCACCATCCGAGGAAAAAGGCTCTCACTATCCACCCTATCTAATCCTCTGATCATCTTGTATGCCTCTATTAAGTCACCTCTTAACCTTCTTCTTCTCTAACGAAAACAACCTCAAGCCCCTCAGCCTTTCCTCATACGATTTTCCCACCATACCAGGCAACATCCTCCTCTGCACCCTTTCCAACACTTCCACATCTTTCCTATAATGCGGCGACCAGAACTGTACGCAATACTCCAAATGCGGCCGCACCAGAGTTTTGTACAGTTGCAGCATGACCTCCTGGCTCCGAAACTCAATCCCTCTATCAATAAAAGCTAACACACCGTACGCCTTCTTAACAACCCTATCAACCTGGGTGCCAACTTTCAGGGATCTATGCACATGGACACCCAGATTCCTCTGTTCATCCACACTACCAAGTATCTTACCATTAGCCCAGTACTCTGTATTCCTGTTATTCCTTCCAAAGTGAATCACCTCACACTTTTCCGCATTAAACTCCATTTACCACCTCTCAGCCCAGCTCTGCAGCTTATCTATGTCCCTCTGTAACCTGCCACTTCCCTCCGCACTGTCTACAACTCCACCGACTTTAGTGTCATCCGCAAATTTACTAATCCATCCTTCCACGCCCTCATCCAGGTCATTAATAAAAATGACAAACAGCAGTGGCCCCAAAACAGATCCTTGCTAGTAACTAGTAACTGAACTCCAGGATGAATATTTCCCATCAACCACCACCCTCTGTTTTCTTACAGCTAGCCAATTCCTGATCCAAACCACTAAATCACCCTCAATCCCATGTGTCCGTATTTTCTGCAAAAGCTTATCATGGAGAACCTTATCAAATGCTTTGCTGAAATCCATATACACCACATCGACCACTTTACCCTCATCCACCTCTTTGGTCACCTTCTCAAAGAACTCAAAGGTTTGTGAGGCACGACCTACCCTTCACAAAACCGTGTTGACTATCCCTAATCAAATTATTCCTTTCTAGGTGATTATAAATCCTATCTCTTATAATCCTTTCCAATACTTTGCCCACAACAGAAGTAAGGCTCACCAGTCTATAATTACCAGGGTTGTCCCTACTCCCTTTCTTGAACAAGGGGACAACATTTGCTATCCTCCAGTCTTCTGGCACTGTTCCTGTAGACAATGACGACACAAAGAGCAAAGCCAAAGGCTCTGCAATCTCCTCTCTAGCCTCCCAGAGAATCCTAGGATAAATCCCATCTGGCCCAGGGGACTTATCTATTTTTACTCTTTGTTTGTACCTTTAAGACTTGATTAGCTGTAAAGACTCGCATTCCAATCATTATTCATTATTCTGTAAATTGAGTTTGTGTCTTTACATGCCCTGTTTGTGAACAGAACTCCCACTCACCTGACGAAGGAGCAGCACTCCAAAAGCTAGTGGTGTTTGCTACCAAATAAACCTGTTCGACTTTAACCTGGTGTTGTTAGACTCCTTACTCTTTTAAATCAAACATGTTTGTGGGCTATCCTTGGTTAAACCAAGAGTTAATAGCCTCATTCATTTAGAGGCATGTTTTTTATTGTTGCAGTTGAAGAATGATTTCTAAACCATGGTTATCTTGCCAGAATTTATCTTCCATTTCATTTGCCACATATCGGTCACTTTGCATTTTATTCTATTTTTAAAATTGCCTGTAAAACCACACTGCCTTCAGCAGAGGAGAGTTTCAATTCTTGAGCCTTCAGAGCTATATGTATCGAATGAACTTCAGTACTTGACCATCACAAATGCAGTGTATCCATGACTATGGTGCACTGGATTGCCTTTTGGGAGTGTAGACTAAGCTCAGCCTGAAGTGGCATGTGAACCTTATTGTGTTGGTTCAGATTCTTAGTGAAGTAGCTTGTGTTAATGAAATGCCTTTTTATTAAGTGCCTGTGAAGTGCCACTTCTTGATTGATCAGTGTGGCAATGATGCCGACTTAACAGAAGTATCCTGACTGACCATTTAGCAACAGTTAAAGTCGGGAGAGATGGAGAAAGGGATTTGTGAAATAAAGGAATGGATGTCCAGTGTTTTAATGTGGACTTAATGTAATTTTAGAAATAAGTAATTCTGATTTTGTTTAAACAGGTCTCTTACACCTCTTGGTTCCTGGATGCCTTTAATTATGCAATTTTGAAGAAGATAGATGTTCTAAATCTTAGCATAGGTGGACCAGACTTCATGGATCACCCTTTTGTCGATAAGGTAGGTTTGATTGACAGATGCAAAGAATTTTTCCATATGTCGCTATTTTTCTTGAGGGCAGGAAATTTTTGAATTAATTAAGGGGTGGTTGCTTTGAGGCCAAATATCCTCCTATGTTTTGTATTGTATAATTTATGAAATAACAAATGTCTTGTACACCACCTCACTAAAGCATACTTGACATTTTTGGTTTGTTGGAAATTTGATGTGCTCAGCTTAGATAGAGCCAAAGATAACTTTTTTTTTGTGTATCAGAAACAGATGGTCTTTCTGATAACAGTTGGCAGCTGTCTTTCTTTCACCCAGTATCTGCCAAGTACACTGTCTCATTTGCCTTACAAATGTTGTGTGTGTACCTTTAGAATCTTTGCCTCCGTGGTGATGAGACCTAGTATAAATCATCATTTTATATAGCCTGAGACTCTCAATTGAGAGGTACACTAAAGACACTTACTTTTGAGTGTCCTCTTTCTGAGTACTTGCAGGCTGACTTGGCTTCAATACCATTCAATTTTTACAGAGCTAATGATTAAAATGTTTAGCTTCAAGATGAATTGAGTGCACAGTGTCATCACTAGTAAGAAGACAGAAGTGTGGAACACACTTTGTGGGCATCCAGCCCACTGTAAAATGTCTTTATTTCTCCTGCTGAACTATTGCTTGAAAAATCAAATTAGCGCCATGACAAATTTATTTCACAGATGCGTGCTGCAGTTCAATGCATGCAAATAGTCCAGTTTCTTGGCTGAATAAAAGTGGCAAATCAGACGATGTGATTTAATTATATTTTACTGGTTACAAAGCAAACAAAGATAATGTTGTATATGTAATTTCTGTAGATTTCCAAAAGGCCTTAGAAAAGATGCTACATAATAGACCAGTGAATAATATAAAAGCAAAATACTACAGATGCTGGAATCTGAAACAAAAACAGAAAATGCTGGAAAATGTAATTGAACAAAGTCAGCGAGTATAAGCTGGTGGGAGTAGGATCGCTAGCTGACTCCAAGACTGAAAGCAAAATGCAGGGCTGAAAAGGGGAGCATTCAGAGCGGAAGTGGGAAAGCGGAGTCTCACAAGAATCTGTACTGGGCTTTTATATTCATGATTTAGACATTGTGATTTTGACTCCAATTTCTAAATTTATGGATGATGGCAAATTTTGGGGTGGCGTGTATCATCAATACTGAGGAAGGTTGCAACAGATTACAAGAAGACCAACTTAACAGAATGGAGATACAACATACATAACTGAAGTGTTGCATTTTGGTAAGAAAATGAAAGAGGCCATGTTTCTTAGAAGAAAAAAAGAGATCTGGGAGTACAAATGCACAAATCGTAAAGTAGTGATGCAAGTTCATAAGGACATAATAAACCCCAGTATTGATTTTGTTTTCCCCCTCGTGGGGTAAAATTGGAAAGTAGAGATGATAGTTAAACTTGAGTAAAAATTCTGATCATATAACAAAAAAGGATATTGAGGGTTTGCAAGGATGATATCAGAAGATGAAGTTATCACCAAGGATGAACAAGCTTGATTATTTCCCTGTTGAGAAGAGATGATGGGGGTTCACTTAACTTGAGAATTTCCATGACTGGGGAATCATAGAATCCCTGCAGTGCAGAAAGAGGCCATTCGGCTCATTGAGTCTGAACTGACAAGAATCCTACCCAGGTCCTATCCCCGCAACCCCCCCCCATATTTACCCACTAGACGCCTGACACTAAGGTGCAATTTACCATGGCCAATTCACCTAACCCGCACATCTTTGGACTGTGGGAAGAAACTGGAGCACCTGGAGGAAACCCACGCAGACACTGAGAGAATGTGCAAACTCAACAGTCATTCGAGGCCAGAATTGAACTTGGGTCTCTGGCGCTGTGAAGCAGCAGTGCTAACCACTGTGCCGCCCTTGCCAATAAGAGATTGCCACCAAGAAATCAAATGGAAAAGTTAGAAGCTTCTTTACTCACTATTAAGAATGTGGACCTATTATTGCAGGGAGTGGTTGAGCCAAATAGTATAAATGCATCTGAGGGCAAAGAGAGTACTGTGTTATTCTGATAGTTGGATGAGAAAGGATGGGAGGAGGCTTGAATACAGCATTAACAGTGGCATTGTCTCGCTCGGCTGTTTGTGTATATTCAATGCAATTCAGTACATTTTAAACACTTCCGTTCTCAAACAGTTAATTAGTTCTTTGCATCTGACATGAAGTTCAAATCTTGATTTTTATTCCAAAGACATTTGCGTCAGTAGCCTGATCGGGTTGTGCGCTTGAAGACCATGCCATAGTGTCCTTTCTTAATATTGTTGGAATAATATGCAGTCACTTTCCATCCTGGTTTATCCTGTTCTCTGTTCCAGTACAAAACAATTAATCCTTCAAACACTGGCAGGTTCAAGAAGCCTGTAGGCTCCTTGGAACAACCATGCCTTTAGCTCACACCCTGGTACTGCAATGAAACATTGCCAAAATATCTAAATGTCAGCAGTAAATTAAAGGTCTTCTGTCTTTTCCCAAATATATTTTCTGTTACTTAAAAAGTTGAAAACAAATTTAGCTAATAAATTAAATGTTATCATATACACTTTGTATTTTTACATTTTGGCGTATGTTTGCTCCATCCTTTATGACAGAGGGAAATCTCTATGTTCTTGAATAAAGAAATAAATCTGATGCTCATGGTAATGCGATGAGATGACTGCAAGGCACCTTTAGGGGATACAGAGACAAATATGCTGTTGAAACTATTTATTTGATAGCCCTCCTTGATTTTATAGGTTTGGGAGCTGACGGCTAACAAAGTGATCATGGTCTCTGCAATTGGTAACGATGGCCCTCTTTATGGGTGAGTTTGGTACATGACCTTGGTGTTCCTGTTTAAGTATGGGTGTTGATGTAAAAGAGAATGGGCATCTGAATACCCGGCTGAAAAGATGGGGACAACTGGGACACTGAAAGGGCTACTGTTCTTTAAGTGGGTTTAATAAAATATGATGGCCAGATCTGCAGTCAAAAGGGAAAGCTACAGCCTCTGCATTCCTGGTTATTTATACAAAGGTAGTACTTTGAAGTTTGGGGGAGAGTTGATTGACTTGTTTCTGTTAGGACCCATGACAAAATAAACCTTTTGTAGATTCCTGGGTTTAGGAGACAGCAAGGAAGGTTAGAACTGAGCAAAAAGTGAATTTTGGCAATATTCACCCTGAAATGTGGCTCAGTTAATACAGGTATATAAGCTGTGCAGCCTATACTCACTCCTGCAGGCAGTGGATGACTCCAACACATTAATTATACTTACTAAATGGCACTTTGTACGAAACTCCTCACCAGTCCACCCTCTTGAGTAATGATGTACATCTTTACTTCAGTGAATGAAGCGATATGTTCCATTCTGATTTGTGACCAGGAAAAAAAATGCTGAATACTTAATGATATTGGTATCTCTTTAATGTCTGAATTTTGAAGATTGAAGTCAGGAGGTTGGAAAATTACAGTGCCAGAATCACACATGAAAATGTTGAACAGAGCATCAGATATAACCCCACAGCATTCATAGAATATAAGGCAGCTGAACAACTGCTGGAAGCAGATGGCTTAAACCAGCTTGGGCCGGTGCAGTCTCTCATTTACTAGTAGATCTTGAGGCAGGAATTATCATGTGTATTCAAGCTCTGTTTTTCAATGGACAGTCTTTTTCATGTCAGCAAAACTTGCTTATAGACTTGCCGGAATCTTCTGTTTAATTATTAACTTCCAAGTGCAGTTTGTGGATCACTTGGATCTCATTTTAAAAATGATTTCAATTTGTGATCTGGAAACTGTTTCAGATCTGGGAAGTAACCAACAATGTTGTACTGTGTTACCATGTTTGCTGATAAACATTTCAAAAACTGAGATGCAGGATTTTCTGTGTTCAGCAGAAATGTCACCTAAGAATATAATTTTGAGCTTCGGGTTTCGAGTCCCACCAGTTGAATACCATGGTTCCAGCTATTTGGATCCCACTTTCTGCAACTCCATCCTTAAACTTCTCTGCTAATATTCATCTGCCTGGCTGAAAGCATTTCTTGTAGCTATCAGGAGATACAACTCAGTCTTTTGCGTTAACTCAAAATAGCAGTGATTTGGACCAACTGTGAGAAGGAGGATTTAAAAAAAAACTCTTTCACAGGGTGAGAGTGTTGCTGCCCATCTACACTAAGCAAGAAATCAGTGATACACGTAATAAGGGTATGATTGTAATCATGGGTGACTTTAATTTACACAGATTGGGCAAAGCAAACTAGCAATGGTAGAGTGGAGTTGTTGTTCCTGGACTGTGTACGTGATACTTTTTTTTCTAGACCAATGCGTTGGGAAACCAACCAGAGAACAGGTTATTCTAGACTGGGTACTGTGAAATGAGAGAGGATTAATTAACAATCCTGTTGTGTGGGGTCCCTTGGGAGGAGCAACCATAGTATGATAGAATTCTTCATTAAGATGGAGACTGAAGTAGTCAAATCCGAATCTAGGGTCCTGAATCTTAATAAAGGGAACTATGAGGGTATGAGGCATGAATTGACAAGAATAGATTGGGCAAACTTACTAAAGGAGTTGACAGCGGATGGGCAATGGTTCATATGTAAAGAATGTGTACATGAATTAAAACAATTATTCATTCCTGTCTGGCACAAAGATAAAAGACAGATGGGTCAGCCATGGCTTGCGAAAGAAATTAGGATAATAAGTCCAAGGAGGAGACATCTAAAATTGCCAGAAAAAGCAGCAAGCCTGAGGGTTGGAACACGTTAGAATTCGACAAAAGAGGACAAAAAATTTGGTCGAGAGGGAGGAAGATAGAGTAGGAGTGTAAAATTTGCAAGGAACATAGAAACTGATGGTAAAAGCTTCTAGAAGTATGTGAAAGACAAAAAGATTAGTAAAGACAAATGTCTTAGAGTCAGAAGTTGGGGAAGTTATAATGGGGAACAAGGAAATGGCAGAAAAATTGAATGCATATTTTTGTTCTGTCTTCACAAAAGAGGGTGCAAATAAGCTCCCAGAAATGTAAGGGAACCAAAAATCTAGTCAGAGGGTGGAATTGAAGGAAATCAGTATTAGCAAGAAAATGATGCTGGGGAAATTTAATGGGGTTAAAGGCAGGCAAATCACCAGGCCTTGATAATCTACATCCCAGACTATTAAAGGAACTGACTCTGGAAATGTTGGATGTAATCATCTTCCAAAATTCTATGGACTCTGGAGCAATTTCTATAGGTTGTAGGGCAGCAAATGTAACTCCACTATTTAAAAAGGGAGGTAAGTTAGCCTGACACCAACAGTGGGGAAGATACTAGAATCAAAAGACATGATGATGGAACATTTGGAAAGCATTAATACGATTGGACAAAGCCAGCATGGGTTTATGGAGTCTTTGAGGATGTAACTAGTAGAATAGATGAGGGGAGAACCAGTGGATTTGGTGTATACAGACTTTCAGAAGGGGTTTGGTTTAGATTAGTTGGCTGGACAGCTAGTTAGTGATGCAGTGCGATGCTAGCAGTGCAGGTTCAATTCCTGTACCGGATGAAGTTATTCATGAAGGCTCGCCGCCTTAACCTTGCCTGAAGTGTGGTTAAATCATCAGCAGTCAGCTCTCTCTCCCTCAAAGTGGAGAGCAGCCTGTGGTCATCTGGTTTTGTCGTGACTTTATTTTACTGTAGGGATGAGTGCCTGGGCCCCAGCTGCTCATGATATTTATAAATGACCTGGATGAGGAAACCAAATGTAACATTTCCAAGTTTGCTGATGGCACAAAACTGGTTGAGGTTGAGAAGGATTCGAGGAGGCTTCGTGGTGATTTAGACAAGTTGAGTGAGTAGGCAAACATATGGCAGATGTGAAAAACAAAGGAAAAGTATTACTTAAATGGTGATATATTGGGAAGTGTGAATGTGCGAATGGATCTGGGTATTCTTGTACACCAGTTATGTGAAGAGGGAGGTGCGGCAAGCAATTAGGAAAGCAAATGGTATGTTGCCTTAATTGCAAGAGGATTTGAATTCAGAAGTAGGGATGTCTTACTACAGTCGTACAGGGCCTTGGTGAGACCACACCTGGATTATTACGTGAAGTTTTGGTCTTACCTAAGAAGGGGTATACTTGCCATAGAGGGAGTGCAGCGGAGGTTCACTGAGGATGATGCCGGCTTTGATGATCAGTGGCAGATTTTTAAGGCGACCCATGGCTAAGCAAGAAAGCTGAAGATAACATAAAGACAAAAACAAAGGTGTGCTTTATTACAAAGGCCAGTGGCAGGCTGGAAGATTAGGAAACTTTTAAAGATCAACAAAGGATTACTAAAAAGGTAATAAGAGCAAAGGTAATGAAAGAAAATTAACACAAAATATAAAAAAGGATAGTAAAGCTTCTATAAGTATATAAAAGGGAAGAGAGTAGCCAAAGTGAATGTTGGACCCTTTGAGAAGGAGACTGGGGAACACAAATGGCAGAGACACTCAAGTCAGTATTTTGCCTCAATTTTCACGGAGGACACTAGTACCATCCCCAAAGTAACTGGCAATGCAGAATTAATAGGAAGGAAGGAACTTGGAACAATCATCATCAATAAGGAAAAAGTGCTGAACAAATTATTGGGATTGAAGGTAGACGACCCCAGAGCCTGATGGCTTACATCCTAGGGTCTTAAAGGAAGTGGCAACAGAGGTCCATTGGTAATGATAATCCAGAATTTCCTGAATGTGGAAAAGGTTCCAGCAGATTTGGAAAAATACTAATATAATGCCCATATTCAAACAAGGGAGAGAGGCAGAAAGTAGGGAACTATAGACCAGTTAGTTTAACATCTGTTGTTGGGAAATTGTTAGATGTGATAACAGGACATTTGAAAAGTCAAAACAATCAGCATGGTTTTATGAAGGATAAATTGTGTTTGACTTAATTTGTCAAAGACTATTTCCTCGGGTGGCTGGAGCTATTACAAGGGGGCATAACTATAGGGTTCGTGGTGGGAGATACAGGAAGGATATCAGAGGTAGGTTCTTTACGCAGAGAGTGGTTGGGGTGTGGAATGGACTGCCTGCAGTGATAGTGGAGTCAGACACTTTAGGAACATTTAAGCGGTTATTGGATAGGCACATGGAGCACACCAGGATGATAGGGAGTGGGATAGCTTGATCTTGGTTTCAGATAAAGCTCGGCACAAATTCGTGGGCCGAAGGGCCTGTTCTGTGCTGTACTGTTCTATGTTCTAAGATGTAACAGGCAGAATGGATAATGGTGATCATGTAGATGTCGTATATCTGGACTTCCAGAAGGCATTTGATAAGAGGCCACACAAAAGGTTAATACACAAGATAAGATCATATGGAGTTAGGGGGTAGTTTATTACTGGTTAGCCAACAGAAAACCGAGTTGGGATAAATGGGTCTTTTTCTGGTTGGCAAGATGTAACTAGTGGGGTGCCACAGAGTTCAGTCCTCGGGCCCCAACTATTTACAATGTATGTTAATGACTTGGATGCAGGGATAGAAGGTACTATGGATAATAGATGGGATAGCAAGTTGCAATAAAGAAATGAGCAATTTTACAAATGGATATGGATAGGTTAGGTGAGTAGGCCAAAATTTAGCAGATGGAGTTTAACATGGAAAAGTGTGAGGTTATAAGTGTTTGGAAACATTGAAAGACAACTTATTACCTGAATGGAGAGAAACTTCGCAGTGCTTTGGTGCAGAGGGATCATAGTGTCCTCGAACATGAATTGTAGAAAACTAGTATGCAGATACAGTAGGTAATATTTAGCATTTATTGCTAAAGGAATATAGTATCAAAATAGTGAAGTGTTCCTGCAACTGTGCAAGGCATTAGTGAGACTGCACCTGGAGTATTGTGTACAGTTCTGGTCCCCTTGAGGAAGGATGCAGTTGCATTGGAGGAAATGCAGAGGAGTTTGTCTTGAAGAAAGATTGAGTAGTTTAGGCCAGTATATTCTCGAGTTTAGAAGAATGAGGGGATTTTGATCCAGCGAAATGAAGGAATTGCTGATATTGTTCCAAATCAGGATGGTGTTTGGCTTGGAGAGGACCTTGCAAGTGATGGTGTTCTCGTGCATATGCTGTTCTTGTACTTCGAGTTGTTAGAAGCTGTGGTTTTGAAAGTTCTGAGAAGGAGCCTTGGTGAGTTGCTGCAATGCATCTTATAGATGGTCCAACTGCTGCTACTGTTCATTTAGTTGAGTGAGCAGCTGAGGAAGGAGACTGAATCGGTGCATGAGGCATGGGTTCTGTTGCAAATGTTGAACAGTGTTAGATGTTGAGCTGAAGAAAGGATTGGGTCACCAAGGATTTGCATAGATGTGAATACTTGTCAACACAAATACCTGTTAATGTGCTTTTAACCATGTTTACTTTTTGCACAAATGGGTGTCTAGCACGACTGATTTACAACTGTAATACACAGAATTCTCATGGTGCTCATTGCTCAAGGGAGAGGTTTGTTGTAAAATTTTCCAAATGACTGTACAGCCATGCCACTATAAGGTTGCTTCTCACATAACAAGATATCAGGTTTTAGATTTTGACTATCAGTGCAGTTATGAACTAATGTCATCGTGGTGGAGGACTACTATCGAAATTGAGGGATTCCTCCAAGTGTGGGCTTCAGTGTAGCTTAACTACAATTAACCATGTACAGTTGCTTGCCAATACAATGGGTTTCATATTAGCCAGTATAGAAATACCCAAGGATTGACCATAGAATAGCTGTTGTATAACAAAATGTGACATTAAGCTGTTATAAACTAATTTTTTCATTCCACAATTAAATGAATTGAACCACCTTTAGCAAATATTTCTAATTCATTGTAGTATTAATTGTTTGAGATGATTGTGTTTCCTTAAAATTTTCCAGCACCCTCAATAACCCTGCTGACCAGATGGATGTAATTGGTGTGGGTGGAATTGACTTTGAAGACAACATGGCTCGATTTTCTTCCAGAGGAATGACTACTTGGGTAAGCTACAGTCACTTGCATGTAACACACTGCGTTTGATTTTTTTTGTATTCTTTTGTCATATTGGATGACTGTGTGAATCATATAATGCCAGAAAATGGCTCCTTGTAACATTTGACCTGAGTGAATTATCAAAACTGAAGAGCAAGTGTAGAGTCTACCTATAATTTAACAAACTGTAACAACCTTCTTTCAGTACTTGGACTTGTGCATACAAGAGAGAGAATTCCTACTGACTATGCGAGAGTTTCACAGATAAGACAAATAGAACAAAAGGAACAATAGCAACACGGCTACTAAATTGTCTGAGTAAAAGAAAACTGAGTAATGGTCAATGGCTATTTTTCAGGCTGGAGGAACGTTTGTAGTGGAGTTCCCTTGGAGTTGGGTTCCTTGCTTTACCTTAATATCTAGATCTTGGTGTGTAGGGGACAGTTTCGAAATTTTCAGATGACACAAAACTTGGAAGCATGGTAAACTGTGAGGAGGACAGTGTGAACTTCAAAAGGACATAGACAGATAGGTGGAAGATGAAGTTCAATGTGGAAATTTTTTTAGCACAGCAGACTGGGAGAATCGCGCATTGGCCGATTCGCAGAATTCCCGCGAGCGTTCACGCTGCACTTGCGTCTCCCAGACCCGGATTTCCAGCAGCCTCTGTACGGTGCTAGAAGTCAGCTGGGAGGCGGGGCTAGCATTTAAATAGTATTTTGCATACTATTTAAAAGCAATTAGTGGGCCCGGGACTGAATTCTCCAAGCCCACTAGTCTCTCCCACCCCGTCAGGATGCACCACTCCAGCGGGATTTAGAGCAGCTTCCCACTTTTGGGGAGCTAGCGGCCCAACCTTGGTGGAGTGAAGGGAGGGGCAATCGAGGGGCCCCCAGGGGGTCAGGTGTCCTGGGAATGGACACCCTGGCAATTCCAGCCTGTGCCCCTGACTTTGCCCAAGGGACAAAGTGCCCATGCCCAGGGGGCACTACCCACCAGGCATAAGGTGAGGCCTAGGGAGCTTTCGTGGGGGTGGGAGTCCCTCTGCCACTCTGCATGAGGATCGATGGAGGCCAACGATTTGGGGGGTGGACAGGGAGCTCGTCACTGCTTGGGGGGGGTGGTGGGAGCAGGGGCTAGCGATCAGGCCAGATGAACGGGGCTGGCCTGCAAATGGATGGGTGGGCCGTGATCGGGCCATCTGGGGGGGGGGCAGTAGTGCGGGATTCCCGCTGGCCAGCAAAGCAGAGGCTGACACTTCGGGGCCACTGCGCATGCGCAGAGGCCAGTTGGTTTCAGCGCCTCCAGCGTGAATAGGTCATGGCCCTGAAATCTAATATTCACGCTGGTAACCTCTGCGATGCACAGTGTGGGAGATTCTAGTCTGAACTTCCACTGAAAAGACCAGCGTGTATTACTCCAGTTTTCCCAAGAATTTGACAGAATATTTTTGGGAGAACTGCCCCCATCATGTCCAAACAAACTGTCTAATTTATTGAATTATACTGTTCAGAATTCTGTGCAGTAAGTGTCCAGTGTCTATTCAGTCCATTAAGGAACAATACATTATCTAGATTTGGGGAAGATCAGATGTGGGTGGCATAGTGGTTAGCACTGCTGCCTCACAGCACCAGGGGACCCGGGTTCGATTCCCGGCTTGGGTCACTGTCTGTGTGGAGTTTGCACATTCTCCCTTTGTCTGCGTGGGTTTCCTCCCACAGATCAAAGATGTGCGGGTTAGGTTGAGTGGCCATGGTAAATTAGTGTCAGGGGGACTAGCAGGGTCAATACATAGGGCTACGGGGATAGGGGCTGGGTGGGATTATGGTCGGTGCAGACTCGATGAGCCAAATGGTCTCCTTCTGCACTGTAGGGATTTTATGATCAACACTAAAGGATTATGTCACAATGATTTCTCCAGGTGAATTTTGGCTTTGAATTAATGGACCTCTGATAAAGCTTCTGTGGCAGTGTATGGGAATGTTCATATGTACTCAACTTCAGTCAGTGACTTCATGGCCTAACATATCTCCACTCTCCCATTACCATCAAGCCAGGGACTCAACTCTGGTTCAGAAAGTGCAGGAGAGCTTGCCAGGCACAACACCAAGGCATATTTAAAAATGAGGTATCAACCTGGTGAAGCTACAACACAGGACTACTTGCGTGCCAAATAACATAAGCAGCAAGTAATAGACAGAACTAAACAATCCCATAACCAACGGATCAGATCTAAGCTCTGCACTCCTGCCACATCCTGTTGTGAATGGTGGTGGACAATTAATCAACTCACTGGAAGAGGAGACTCCACGAATATTCCAAACTTCAATAGTGGAGAAGCCCAGCACATCAGAGCAAAATCTAACACTGAAGCATTCGGAACAATCTTCAGCTAGAAGTGCCAAGTGGATGATCCGTCTCGGCCTCCTCCATTGGTCCCCAGCATCACAGGTGTCGGTCTTCAGCCAATCCAGTTCACGTGATATCAAGAAATGGCTGAAGGCACTGGATACTGCAAAGGCAATGGGCCCTGACAATGTCCTGGCAATAGTACTGAAATCTTGTGCTCCAGAACTTGCTGTGCCCCTAGCCAAGCTGCACCCTTACAGCTGCGTAGTGGATAGTGAAGAAAGTTATCTCCGATTGCAACGGGATCTTGATCAATTGGACCAATGGACTGATGAATGGCAGATAGAGTTTAATTTAGATAAATGCGAGGTGATGCATTTTGGTAGATTGAACCAGGGCAGAACTTATTCAGTTAATGGTAGGGTGTTGGGGAGAGTTACAGAACAAAGAGATCTAGGGGTATATGTTCATCGCTCCTTGAAAGTGGAGTCACAGGTGGACAGAGTGGTGAAGAAGGCATTCAGTATGCTTGGTTTCATTGTCAGAACATTGAATACAGAGTTGGGACGTCTTGTTGAAGTTGTACAGGACATTGGTAAGGCCACACTTGGAATACTGTGTGCAGTTCTGGTCACCCTATTATAGAAAGGATATTATTAAACTAGAAAGAATGCAGAAAAGATTTACTAGGATGCTACCGGGACTTGATAGATTGAGTTATAAGGAGAGGTTGGATAGACTGGGACTTTATTCTCTGGAGTGTAGAAGGCTGAGGGGTGATCTTATAGAGCTCTCTGAAATAATGAGGGGCATAGATCAGCTAGATAGTCATATCTTTTCCCAAAGGTAGGGGAGTCTAAAACTAGAGGGCATAGGTTTAAGGTGAGATGAGAGAGATACAAAAGGGTCCAGAGGGGCAATTTTTTCAAACAGAGGGTGGTGAGTGTCTGGAACAAGCTGCCAGAGGTGGTAGTAGAGGTGGGTACAATTTTGTCATTTTAAAAAGCATTTAGACAGTTACATGGGTATAGAGGGATATGGGCCAAATGCGGGCAATTGGGATTAGCTTAGGGGTTTTAAAAAAAAAGGGCAGCATGGACAAGTTGGGTCAAAGGGCCTGTTTCCATGCTGTAAACCTCTATGACTCTATAGTTACAACACTGACATCCACCTGGCAATGTGGAAAATTGCCCAGGTATGTCCTGTACACAAGAAACGGGACAAATCCAACCCAGCCAGTTACACCTGATCAGTCTACTCTTTTTCAGTAAAGTGAAGAAAGGGGTCACCAGTAACACTATCAAGTGGCACTTGCTCAGCAATAACCTGCTCTCTGATACAGTTTGAGTTCCGCCAGGGTCACTCTGCTCCTTACCCATTACAGCCTTTGCAAAAGAGCAGAACTCAAGTAAAAGTTAAGAACGACTGCCCTTGACGTCAAAGCAGCATCATTTGACTGAGTTTGGTGAAACTGAATCATGGGGAGAACTTTCCACTGGTTGGATTCTTACTTGGCCCAAAGAAGATGTTTGTGGCTGTTGGAGATCAATCATCTCAGCCCCGGATGTTGCTGCAGGATTTCCTCATGGTAGTGTCCTAGGCCCCATCTTCCATGATCTTTTCTTCTTATGCTTAGATGTTTGCAGATGATTGCACAGTGATTACCATTCATGACTGCTCAGAAACTGAAGGTGTCTGCACATATATAGCAAGACCTGGACAATATTCACACTTTGGCTCACAAGTGCCAAGTAACATTGCCTGGCACTTGTGGGCACGAATGATCATCTCCAACAAGAGAATCTTATTAATCATGCTTTGATGTTCAGTGGCATTGCCATCGCTGAATCCCCCCACTATCAATATCTTGGAGGTTGCCATACAGCAGAAACTGAACTGGACTAGCCCCCGTATAAATACTGTGGCTACATGAGCAGGTTAGAGATTGCAAAAGCCTGTCCACCATCTATAAAACACAAGACAGCAGTATGATGAAATACTCTCCACTTGCCATACGAGTGCAGCTCCAACAACATTCAAGGAATTTCACACCACCCAGAACAAAGCAGCCCACTTGACTGGCACTCCACCCACCACCTTCAACATTCAATTCCTCCTCCACTGCACAGTGGTAGTAGTGTGTATCATCTGCAGCAACTTACCAAGGCTCCTTTGGCAGCACCTTCCAAACCTGCGACCTCTACCATTTGGAAGGACAAAAGGTAGCAGTTGATGGGAACATACCACCTACAAGTTCCTCTCTAAGCCACACACCATCCTACTTGAAAATACTGCAGTTTAAGAAGGCGACTCACCACAACGTTCTTGAGGGCAATTGGGATGGCAATAAATGCTGGTCCAGCTAGCAATACCTGAATCCCGTGAATGAATTTTTTTTTTAAACTTGTGTTTCCGTCTTAAATATATTATAGTAATGCACCTTGAGTGCTTCTGTTGTATACTCTGAAGTAACTAACCTCTTGTATTTTTTTTAAAGCTGTACCGTATATGACTGACCTTTATTGGCTCATTCTTATGAAATTTGGTCTGATAGTTTTATAGCTGAGAACCAAATCTCTTACAGGATTAGGAATCAATGCTATAGTCTAGAGTGCATGTGTTCTTGACCTAACCCTGACATAAAGTGCACTTGTGTTAAACGAGATACAATTTCTTGTAACCAAGCGTAGAGTTGGTGGTTTAAACATTAACACTCAATCCTTGGGTAGTGCCACAGCTTCTGGTGTTTTCTGTGTTGGAGATGAAAGTTCAGATGCACGGCCATTGACCTGAAACATGAACTTTTGTTTCTTTCTTCAGATGCCACCTGACCCGTTTGAGTATTTCCAAAATTTTCTGGTTTTTTTTCTCCTAAACGATCCAATCATTTGAAAACCTGTCAACACCTTTTTAAATTGCAGCCCTCCGAAGAGCAACGATTATTTAAAGCTCTCTGTTGCATAAGTATAACTTAATGAAATAATTTTTGTTTTCTGGCAATGGTACAGGTATTCAGAAATCTCGCATCTGAGTCTTCAATGCAATGATTCCAGTTGTGAATTAGAGTACAGAGTTTAAAATGCTGTGTTCAACCACTTAATTTAAGCAGAGCAACTGTCCGAGCACGCAAGGTTGGGTGACATTATTATGATTAAAATGTCCAATTGGACAGGAGCTTAGTATAACCCTTTCAGCACCAACCATGATTCCTCCAATTGTGAAGCAGTCCATGCCCATATTCAGGCTTGGGCTACTAAGTGGCAAATAACATGTGTGCCAGGCAATGACTATCTCCAACAAGAGCAAATCCAACCATCGTCCCTTTACATTCAATGGCATTGCCATCACTGAATCCCCAACCATCCTTGGGGCTGCTATTGACCAGAAACTGAACTGGATGAACCATATAAATTCTGTGGCTGCAAGAGCAGGTCAGAGCTAGGAATTCTGCAGTGAGTAACTCCCTTCCTGACTTCTCAAAGCCTATCTGTCATCTACAAGGCACAAGTCAGAAGTGTAATGGAATACTCTCCGTTTGCCGAGTTGAGTGCCGCTTCAACAACACTCTGTGCTCAACAACATCCTAGACCAAGCAGCTCACCTGATTGATGTCCCACCCACCACCTTCAACATTCACTCCCTCCACCACTGACGCAGTGTCAGCAGCATCTACCATCTATAAGCTGAACTGCAGCAATTCACCAAGGCTCCTTCAGCAGTACCTTCCAAACCTGCAGCTTCTACCACCTTGAGGACCAAGGCAGCAGATGCATGGGATATCAGCACCTTCAAGGCTCTCCCCAAGCCACTCCTCATTCTGACTTGGAACTATGCCATTCCTTCACTGGGTGAAAATGCTGAAACTCCCTCCCTAACAACAGTGTGCCAGGGTTCAAGAAGGCACCTAACTGCCACTACCTCGAGGGCATTTAGGGCGAGGCAATGAATGCTGGCCTAACCAGCAACACCCGCATCGTGGGGGGAAAAAAATGAAAAAAAAAACAACTGGGTGCTAGGTTACCAAATCGGTGGCTTTTCTTGGGATCTTAAGTTTCATGTAGAACCAATAGTAAGAAGTCCAGAAATATTCTTTCATCTTGTACGATCATTTAACTTTGCTGTACTGATATTCGATACTGACATTCCTTTAGCAGTTAAATTACAAGAATACATTGAACTAATAGTTTTGCGTTTGGAGGGCTAAAAATTGATGTACTGGTACCCTGCAGAAATTACAAGAAGAAAGATTGGACCGATGCATTCAATTCTTGAAATAGTTTTACCCATAAAAATGAATAAAACCAAGCTCAGGTTTGCAGTTTTCTTTGTGTCAGCTCGGCTCAGTCTCTCCCTGAATCAGAAACTCGAGGATTAGCGCATAATTTAGGCTGATGTTACAGAGCAATATTGGATAAGGTCCTGTCTGCTGTTTCTTAGAATGTAGTCTCATAACACCAGGTTAAAGTACAACAGGTTTATTTTTTGTTTTTATACTTTTCCAATTCAATCAAATCAAGTCCAATTCAGAGTCTCAACAAGTTGAGACATTTCCAATCCAGGCTGACAAGACAGGGCATGCAATCCTCTACCCTGTCTTGGGCCTGATCTGCATGAGCCAAGCTGATTGGAGTAGGCGGAGAATTCCTCCGCCAAGGCTTGATCTCATTTGCATCTTAGCCAAAAGGCCGAGATACCGCTTTTAAAAATTGCTTCATATGAAACATATGAAGCTTAAATGCAACCCAATGACCTCAACCAAGTGCAGCATCCGCATAACTACACTTGATCTTAGCCAAAAGGCCGACAACAGGTTTATTTGGTAGCACGAGTTTTCGGAGCGTTGCCCCTTCATCAGGTGAGTGAAGAGTTCGGTTCACAAACAGGGCATATATAGACACAAACTCAATTACAAGATAATGGTTGGAATTCAGGTCTTAACAGGTAATCAAGTCTTTTCAGTTGCAGACAATGTGAGTGGAGAGAAGGTTAAGCACAGGTTAAAGAGGTGTGAATTGTCTCCAACCAGGACACTTAGTGAGATTTTGCAAGCCCAGGCAAGTCGTGGGGGTTACAGATAGTGTGACATGAACCCAAGATCCCGGTTGAGGCTGTCCTCGTGCAAAACGTGGCTATCCGTTTCTGCTCAACAATTCTGCGTTGTCGTGAAGGCCGCCTTGTAGAACGTTTACCCGAAGATCAGAGGAAAGGATGTCCCGAGGCATAGTACATTGGCGATGGACACTGCTCGACAATCACCAGGCAGGAGTGTTCCCTTCCTGTCGGGGAACACTTCAGTAGTCAAGGGCATTCAGTCTCTGATCTTCGGGTTAGCGTTCTCCAAGGCGGCCTTCATGACACATGACGATGCAGAATCGCTGAGCAGAGACTGATAGCCAAGTTTCGCACACATGAGGATGGCCTCAACCAGGATCTTGGGTTCATGTCACACTATCTGTAACCCCCACGACTTGCCTGGGCTTGCAAAATCTCACTAACTATCCTGGTCAGAGACAATTCACACCTCTTTAACCTGTGCTTAACCCTCTCTCCACTCACATTGTCTGCACCTGAAAAGACTTGATTACTTGTTGAGACTCGCATTCCAACCATAATCTTGTAATTGAGTTTGTGTCTGTATATGCCCTGTTTGTGAACCGAACTCTTCACTCACCTGATGAAGGGGCAACGCTCCGAAAGCTTGTGCTACCAAATAAGTCCAAAGATGTGCGGTTTAGGTTGATTGGCCATGCTAAAATTGCCCTTAGTGTCCTGAGATGTGTAGGTTAGAGAGATTAGTGGCTAAAATATGTAGGGATATGGGGGTAGGGCCTGTGTGGGATTGTGGTCGGTGCAGACTCGATGGGCCGAATGGCCTCTTTCTGTACTGTAGGGTTTCTATGATTCTATAAACCTGTTGGACTTTAACCTGGTGTTATGAAACTACTTACTGCGCCTACCCCAGTCCAATGCCGGCAACTCCACATTGTTTCTTAGAATGTAAAATATCTCATTGCACTATATTGTGTGGAGCAGTGAAGTTATCTGTTTTGGTAATGCTGCATACATCTCTTAACTAATGTCATTAAAACCAATCAAATGATGACTTGCTTTTTTTATTTTGGAGAGATCTTGACTGCTGCATGCCCAAAATGACACATACTGTACTTCAAAAATAAGTCATTGGCATCAAACTCCCTTGGGAGTCTTGAGGATGTGCAATATACAAATTCAGATTATTTCTTTTCTTGGCTGGGAATGGTGTGTGGCACTTTGAGCTCTGAATTATTATTCTGTTTCCATATTCTATAATCAACATGTTCACACAAATAATTTTGCCATCTATCTATGAAAGAAGAATCTAGACTTTTGAAAATTAAGCTTAATGTTAACTAATCACTACATCTAACTTTTGTTTGTTTCAACACCCTGACCGTAGCTATTCTATTTGGTCTAAAAAGTAATCTTTACATTGGTTGATAATGCAGTGAAATGTTTGCCAAATGGCTATCTGTAACTAATGGCAATCACTGTGCAACATTGGTCAATTGCTGAAGTTCATTTATTTTCAAAATTAGGCACATTTTGTACCTTCAGAACTTGGGTTCCAGCCAACTAAATGCTTGTTTCTTTTTTCCCCTCTGTTTTCTATAGGAGCTTCCTGGTGGCTATGGAAGAATGAAACCCGATATTGTGACCTATGGCTCTGGTGTCCGTGGTTCTGGTATGCAGGGTGGTTGCCGCTCACTTTCGGGAACTAGTGTGGCATCACCAGTAGTGGCGGGAGCTGTCACTCTGCTTGCAAGGCAAGTAAATCAGAGAGCAAGTGAAAGGTGCACCTGGGTCATTGGATATACCACTGTATGGGTCTTCATGTGGCCTTGAAGTTCAAAATAGCAGTAGGCTATATCGGATTCTATTAGTACTTGAAACTCTGTGGCACAATATAAGATACATTGTGCTTTTAGATTATGAACCTATCCCAACAATGCATGTTGTTTCCTATGTTGCAGCAGTGACTGCACTTCAAAAGTATTTTGCAATGTCCTGCGGTTATGAAAGATGTTACATAAATCAAATGCAAGATGGCCACTGGGAGCCCTTTAGCGCATGTATTATTGTCAGCACATGCGCAGAAGCCAATGGCATCATTTGCAGGAGATACAAATCCATCTTCAAAAGGTGACAGCTACTTTTTGACCGTCTTAAAGAAACAATTAGTAGTGAATCTTATTTGATTGCCCATGTTATCCCCAAAATGATTTTTACCACAAAAGAACGCAACCAGGTGGACCATAACTTGAGCTAATTGGGAGTTGGGGGTGGGTGGACAGAGTGGGTCCCACTTGTTCTTTCCAGCCCTCTGAGGTTTTTGGGTTGAAATGTAGTTGGAGGACGTTGTTAAGTGTTATTTTGATCCTGCCTGTGCTGTAATTTTTGCAGTTCCAGGGACAGTGATGGCAGGATATGTGATCTGCTGCACATTGCATGACTGCCATCTTTATAAGGGGCATACAACTGCATGTATGGCATTGGCAGCAAACACAGTGCTATGTAAATGCAAGTAATTATTTTTGTGTTATCTCAGAATAATCTGTAGCCCAGCAGCATATTAGTGATGATAACATGGGTGCATTTCCTCCACCACCTAAAGGTTAGCTGCTTTTTGATGTTGGTGGAGGGATTACATTCAATGCTATTTTGTAATTGTGGAATGGGAATAATGCCATTTGCATTCTTACAAGTTATCAAATTGCATGCAGGATCTTGCTCTGTTTTGGGTAAACATGACACATTGCCCAGAATTTTAGCATCCCACCTGCCACGGGAATCGGAGCAGGCGAGGGGCAGAACATGGAAAGGTCCGTTGACCTCGGGTGGGATTTCATGGTTTCAGGATGAGCGAGGCCACAAAATCCCGCCCATTGTCTGTCAATATTTTAGTAGTGTTTACCTACTGTAAAGTAGCTTGAAGTTACAGTGGCATCTGGGGAATGCTGATTCTTTCCTAAGGGTGGTTTTTAAAGTAACTTTATGGATTTGGGAGCAGTACCTGCTCCTGCAAATGTCAAAATGAGGAAGCAATTAAAGTTTGTCATTAACTTAACTTCAAGTTAACTTTTCCCATTTATTTCATGATTTCTAAACTAGCATAAATCTTGGAGACTCAATGCTGTAAAATACCTGTACCCAGTTAGAAGGACATTGATATGGAAGGCAATTTTTTTTTTCCTGCCTTGCATCTAAAGATAGATTTAAATATGGTTCCAGTTTTTTTTTAAAAGGTAGCGCTGGGGAACTATAGCCTCATTCATTTGACCACTAATGTGTAAAGTGCTCAATGATAAGTGGTGCCCCATAGAAAGATCGTGTGTGTCTTTCTAATCTGTGTGTTTTTTAAGAAGTTAGTAAATTCTCAGATGAGTTTTTCCCCCATCTGAGTTTTACGCTCCAATGAAAAATGACAGCAGGAGAATGAAACCAAAGACTAAAACTGAGCGGCTGTGACTACCAGAATGGACTGAACAGACTGAGATACTTTACTCCTGAAAAGGGAAGTCTGAGGGGGGGGATAATGAAAGGGTTGAGAGGGAAAACATGAAGAAAATGTCTGCACTTGACGGGAGACCAAATCTAAAAGCTATAAATATAAGATGGTCATTAATAAATCCAATAAGGAATTCAGAAGAATCCTTGTGAGCCAAAGAGTGGCTAGAATGTGGAGTGTGCAACCATAGATAGAATAGAAACTCTACAGTGCAGAAAGAGGCCATCTGGCCCATCGAGTCTACACCGACCACAATCCCACCCAGGCCCTACCCCCATAATCCCTACATATTTACCCGCTAATCCCTCTAACCTACGCATCTCAGGACACTAAGAGGCAATTTTAGCATGGCCAATCAACCTAACCCGCACATCTTTTGGACTGCATTTAAGGGGAAGCATGAGGGAGAAAGGAATAGAAGGGCATGTTGATGGGACTGGATGAAAAGGCGGCAAGAAAGCTCATTTGAAGCATAAATTCTAAGATAGACTAGTTGGACAAAATGGCCTGTCTCTGTGCTGTAGAAGAACCAGAGGTCCAGTTAGGCTGCCACCAGCTCATTTTGATGCTAATACATTATGATGCAGATACTCATTCACCATCTACAACTTGTCATCTCCAGGGCGAAGCAAAAAAAAAGCTTAAATCATCGATGAGTTAACGGGACAAATTAGAAAATTCCTCTATGTTTCCTTCAGGTGATCAATACTTGCCCAAGATGTTGCATTGATCCTGATTTATATTAGAGCATCTATCCTTTGGTGCAAAGTCTCCACACTGGAGAAGTCCCAGTTGTCTCTTGGAGGTGAATCAGTATTAACTGCAAAAGTCAGGAAGTTTTTTCACAGGCCCTTGCAAAGAAGAACAGTCTAACTTCTGGCCTAGTTCTGCTGTGACTTGGAAATTTGGCCCTCCTTAATCCATCTGAATGAATTTATCCATGTGAGCAATTTATTCCCTTTGTTATTTTGGGAACATTTTCCTATGTTACAACATTGTATACTTTATAAATATTCTGTTGACTTCAGAGCACTTTAGGATGTTCTTGAGGCCATGAAAAGTGCTATATAAACACAAATCCTTTCGACCAAGTTGCTCCATATCTGTGCTTTTCTAATGCCTGCAGGCCTGGTTCTTTGAACTCCTCTGGATAACTAAGGTATTTTAAATGGTGAATTAAGCATGTGGCCCATTTCTGTACCCTTTCCAAAGCCTTAATATTGCCCACCATATGATGAGACCAAACTGGAGACAGTCTTCTAACTTGAAACCTAAGCAAGATCTTTTACAAGAACAAAATTGCTGTCTCTAAGAGGTTACTCCACAAGACAGAATTGTGTAAAATAGAATTGCAATTTGCTGCATTATATTAACAATTAGCTGTGATGTACAATATCTGCTTGGAGACAGAATTACCTATAGTCTTCCACAGAGATTGGTGTTAGGACCTTTGCTATTCATTATCTTGCTGACATCTACTCAGGACTACTCACTACAAAACAAAATCTACCATTTTATCTGTGGAATCTGATACTGTAAGATTTAATTGTGCATAATTTTCCATTAGTCGGGGTGGACTTCAGGCTCTCATTTGTTTCCTCGCCCCTCTTTGGTATCCCCAACCTCCTTGTATATCCTATCCTCAGCTGAAAAGTTATCTTGTGGGAGCATGGGGTCTGAAAAAGAGAAGAGAAAATATTTGTGAAAATTTAACATTACAATTAAATTTAACATTACATGGGCAGCACGGTGGCACAGTAGTTAGCACTGCTGTCTCATAGCGCCAGGGACCCGAGTTCAATTCCAGCCTCGGGTCACTGTTTATGTGGAGTTTGCACATTCTCCCCGTGTCTGCGTGGGTTTCCTCCCAGTGCTCCGGTTTCCTCCCACAGTCCAAAGATGTGCGGGTTAGGTTGATTGGCCATTCTAAATTGCCCCTTGGTGTCAGGGGACAAGCAGGATAAATATGAGGGGTTATGGGAATAGGACCTGGGTGGGATTGTGGTCGGTGCGGACTCGATGGACCAAATGGCCTCCTGCACTGTAGGGATTCTATAAAGGAGTGATTGAATATTCGGTGCACCAATTTGCTTCAGTGTACTCTGTTCTTTGAGGTCTAGAGATGGTATTAGTTTTGCCAACTGCTGTAAAATGGAGAATGTAAAACTGATTTCAACCATAAAATATGCACCACTTGTGCAGCTCCTAACCGTTGCTCTCTCACCACTATTATATTATTTCTGTTTTTGGTCTTAAATTTGTCATTCGTACCTATTCCCATGAGGCAGCAGCAAAGGTTAGGGAAGCTAAGTGAATTAAAGAAAAAAGGGGAGGGAAAGAGATGGGGAAATACTGAAGGAAGAAGGATCAGAAAAGATGAAGAGCAGGAGAGAACGCAAATAAAATACTTAAAAACCAAAGTATCTCAAACGTAACTGAAGAATAAAAAATTGAAGCCTAACCAATTCGAATGCACCCATTTGCCCTAAGTATTGGTGCTGATGGGACTGGACATTGGTTCTGAAACAGTTACTGAATATGAAAGATTTTTTTCTTCAATGAAAAAGTATATGAAGCAAATCCAGTAACATTACCTTCAAGGCTAGAACAAATGCAGAATTAGAAGAGTGGCACTTTGGTGTTGAATCTAATTTGGGAATTGTTGTGAAACCCCAAGACTGGAAATTCCCGCCCAAGGTCTAAGCAGAAGCAGTTCTGCCTGCTGTGGGAATCACAGCAGGCAGATCGCTTCTGCTTAGTAACACCAAGAAAGTTTTTTGGAAGTTCATTTTTATTTCACCCATTTTAAAGTTGATGAGAGATCATCTTCGCACTGGATACCAATTCCCTCCTTAGAGCAGGATTTGAATACTAGAGAATATGGTAGTTGTTGGTAGCTTTTCAATTTTAATAGAACAGGAAGAATAAATCAGCTAACGGGTGAGAGATTTATGATTAAGTTCATAGTACTTGGTGCATTGAAAGAGAAATAATAAATGAATTCTCCAAGGATTGGTGTTGGGACCTCCTTATTGTATCTAAATAGCCACTTAGATTATAGTTTAACTTATCTTTATTGGTGCCGCCTCCTCTGTGGTCACTGGGGTTTCATCAGAGGGAGGATATTCAAATTGCCTGCCTTGTGCCTCTGCAATGTACTTTTTATCCAGTGTCTGCGATTAATTCTAAACCCATTAAGTCTTTTTTTTTATTATTTGGAGAAGTATTTTGTTTCTTTGTTCAGTGTCTTCCTTTAACATGGTTGCTCAGGAACTCTTGGAAAAAAATTAATTCACTGTGGCATGATGAGTTGAAACAACAATGGGATTGTTTACTGAATAATTTCCAGGATTTTCTCCTCTTTGGATATTTGGACAAGCCATGTTATAAATTGGTCAAACATTAGTATGTGCCAATGTTTGCTGTTCTTTTGGAAATAGCTTTATAACCTGAAGTTAAACAAATGAGTTATGAGAGATGAAACACTGAACCGGATTTGGGTTCAAGTTGCTACTGTGTTTAACTAGATGACAGGTGTTTTAAATGGGTGTTGGTTCAAGAGTTAGAATGAACCTTCCAATTAAGTTGGATTTATTTTTCACAGGGAAACTGGTAAGAGGTGTGGATTCAAGCAAATGGTTATCGATGATTCATGTATTAGGTGTGCCTGCATAATTGATGTATTATTCCCAAAAGTAGTTGCTTCCTTCTAAAATCCTTTCAGATCTTATTGGTCTAATATGCTCTTTGTTCTTGAGTGATAACTCGTACAAATACTCATTAGTGCAATCTGCTGTAGACAATGAACTCTGACCTAGTATCTTTTGAGAAAATCATTGAAGAAGTCTTGTAACTGTCTTACTCTTCCTCAGTGGACTTCAGGGATATGCATTAAGATTAATATTTTGTACGGTTAGCTGATCTTGGACAGTTGGTTGCACTGCCCCTTGTTCAAATTCACTGAAGTTTAGAAGGCTTCCAAATTGTGATGTTTTTTGATCCATTTGATAAAACATTTAAAAGATCTTTTTAAGTGAAAAAGTAGATCCTGTGGCATAGGAGATGAAAATTTGACTTGGTAATGAGGAATATGGTTATCTTAGCTGAGCCATTCTAACTTCAAAAGATAAGTTTTGCAATTTGTGTAAAATTTCTACCTAATTAATCAGTTGAATTCCCCTGCGAATTTCTTTTGATAACTTTTCTTTTTGTTCTTTTGTCAGCACGGTGCAGCACCGTGAGATGGTGAATCCAGCCAGTATGAAACAAGCATTGATCGCCTCTGCACGCAGATTGCCTGGAGTCAACATGTTTGAACAAGGTCATGGCAAATTGGACCTACTGAAAGCATACCAAATTCTCAAAATCTATAAGCCTCAAGCCAGGTGAGTGCTGAACTGAATTTGGATAGTGTACCTTTTGTTCCTTCTGTTTCCTCATTTTGTACAGTGCAGGCAGCGATTCTACAGGCCCTACCCTGAAAAGTTTAGCCATACAACATGAGTATTGTGGGCTAACTTGACTTTAATGGCTGAGACTGAATTAATCACCTGTATGCTGTATCTGCCCAGCTCTACCTTTCCTCTAATTCCTTGACTGCCCCATGCTGTTAGACTGCTGTGTCTGACATGAAGGCTTGGATAAGTCATAATACTATCTTCAATCTCTACCACAAACTCTGCACTCTTACTTGCTGCCTTCCATCTCCACAGTCACTATATTACACCAAACCACACCACTCCATCATTGACATTTTATTTCACCCGTAGCTGAGCTTTAAAACTTAATCCATAGTCACGACTGCTGACATCCACCTCTGCAATATTGTTTGCCTCTGACCCTGTGCTGCTGAAAGCCTTAGCCATACCTTTGCTGTCTCTAGGTATACCAATGATACTTTGCTTACTGGCTTCCCATCCTCCATTAACTCCAACTTTGGCTATGTATATTCTCTTCCATACCAATACTTATTCCTAATATCCTTTCACAATGTATTCTGCCATGAAAGAGCAATTTAATTTTTCCAAGTTGTTTGTAAATAGAGACTTTGAAGACTATTTTGTTAAAATGAAAATCAAATTCAGTGCCTTCCTTGTCTGCTTCTCTATTAAGGGTTTCCTTCAATGGGTTTGTGATTAAAGCTTCAGCTTTCTGGAGTGTGAGGTGACAAGAGGCCAGAAAATTCCGGGTCCAAATCAGGGTTTGTTTTGATCTCAACACCGCAGGGACTTGGGTGTATTATCAGTCACTTTAATCAAATTTTGATTGAATGTTTTAAGTTTCCTTTCAGCTTTGTTTTTTGTTCCGAGTGATTCTCTTTTCGGGGACTTCATGCTTTGTCCCTCAGTTTATTTGATATAATTTATTTGATTTAACAAAAAGGTGTGGCAAAATTCAAGTCTTGGGCCAGAATCTTATCACCATCCACACTGGTGGGATTTTCCCATCCTGCTGGAGTGAATGGAGATTTGGTTGGCCGCCAAATTCTCTAACCTCGCTGCAGTGGGAGTGTGGTGTGAATGGCAGGTAAGATCATGCCCATAGTCTTGGTTTCAATGTTCCAATCTGCTTGCTGTCTGTCTTCGTAAAACCAGTAGGTAACTGAGATTATATGGAACTTTGTGTGAACAGTCACTGTGTTCTCCAGGTTTTAGTGAAGCACTTCTTTATTGCCTGTCGGATACAATTGCTAATAAAACAAAGCAGTATTGGATGACTCTCCATTAAGAATTGGAAATAAAATTTGGTGATTTTCATTCCGACTTTCTGTTTTGAAAGTATTTCTGAAGTATACGTGAATGTGTTTTATCCAGCTCCGCAGGTGCTCACTGCCTCCTCCCCCACTCCTTGCCACTACAGTGGCAAATGCTGAGAATGCCAGCAGGCAATTTTATTACTGGGGGCAGTGTTTATCACAGTGAACTGGATCCTGAGGAGCAGTAATGATACTGTCCGCAGAGACAGATAGTATCGTTCCTGCTTCCCTGACCGAGAACAGCTTAGCTTGAGTATTGAACCTCAGATTGGCCTTATCTACGTAGCTCAACATAGTTTACAAGCCATGAGATTGTTGATCACGCGTAATAAATCTTGAAGGGGTCAATTGTGCACATGTACCAATGTAATTTGGTAAAGAAATATATTTTGAATTCATTTGTAACAAGGGGACTTGGAAATTTCACAGATAGTTGGTATACGGCATAGAAGATACCCAGGCCAAAATTGTCCGACCTCGCCCGAGGTTGGGTTTCTCCAGTCCCACTGCTGTGTATGGAGTTTTGATTGAGTGCCAAATTCTCCATTCTTACTGGCAATGGTGGCGGGGCATACAACATCAGAGAATTCCGGCCTCAGAATCCAGAGTCTTGATGCCTAAATAGAAATGTGAGATTATTTAACATTTAGAATCATAGAATCCCTATTGTGCAGAAAGAGGTCATTCGCCCATCGAGCCTGCACCAACAACAATCCTGCTCAGGCCCTATCCCCGTAGCTCCATATATTTACCCTGTTAATCCTCCTGACACTAAGGAGCAATTTAGTGATGGCTGACCCTCACTACGTCCTGGAGGGGGGGGGGGGGGGAACGGACGACCCTCACTGCGTCCCGGGGGGTGGGAGGGGGGCAGGATGACCCTTACTGCGTCCCGGTGGGTGGGGGGACGGACGACCTCACTGCGTCTTGGGGGAGGGGGGGGGGAACGACCCTCACTGCGTCCCGGGGGTTGGGGGTGGGGGGGACGGACAACCCTCACTGCACGTGGGGGGGGGGCAGGGGGGATGGCCGTCCCTCACTGTGTCCCACGGGGTGGGGGGGGGGGAAACGACCCTCACTGCGTCCCTGGGGGTGCAGGGGGCAGGACGACCCTTACTGCGTCCCGGAGGGGTGGGGGGACGGACGACCTCACTGCGTCCCGGAGGGTGGGTGGGCAGACGGACAACCCTCACTGTGTCCCGGGGGGAGGAATTGGCCGTCCCTCACTGCGTCCCGGCAGGGGGGGGGGGGGGGGGGGGGGGGGTGGACGACCCTCACTGCGTCCCGGCGGGGGGTGGGGGGGGGGGGGGTGGACGACCCTCACTGCGTCCCGGCGGGGGGGGGGGGGGGGGGGATTGGCCGTCCCTCACTGCATCCCGAGGGGGAGGGGAGGGGGGGACCATCACTTCATCCTGGGGGGTGCGGGGCGGGGGGGAGACGACCCTCACTGCATCCCGGGGGGTGGGGGACGGACGGACAACCTCACTGCGTCATTGGGGGGGGGGGGGGGGGGGGGGAACGGCCGTCCCTCGCTGGGTCCCGGGGGGTGTGGGGGGGATGGACGACCCTCACTGGGTCCCGGGGGTGTGTGGGGGGGACGGACGACCCTCACTGCATCCCGGGGGGGCGGGATGGCCGACCCTCACTGCGTCCCGGGGGGTGTGGGGGGGATGGACGACCCTCACTGGGTCCTGGGGGGGTGGGGGGGGGGGATGGACAACCCTCACTGGCGGGATGGCCGACCCTCACTGCGTCCCGGGGGTGGGGGTGAATATGAAACATCAATTTTCCTACAATTTGTTCACATTATCATATATCCTTGAATAATAACTGATCTTGTGTAAAATTAATCCCCTGTCCTTTGGCCAAAGAATTATTCATTTTCATATAGCTTGTGTACAGTTTGACCTCTAACTTCTTTCACCAAAACATCCAAACTATTTGTACTTGCCACTCACTTGCTGCTGAAGTCAAACTCGCCCTGGTGCAAATTTATTTGACAGAATCATAGAATAACACACTAGCCTCAAGATGGCTGTTCAGCTTCCCATGTCTGCACAAATCGACACGTGCCGGAATTTTACTGTCCTGCCCGCCATGGGAATTGGAGAAAGTCCGTTGACTTCGGGCAGAATTTTATAGTTTCGGGATGAGCGAGGCCGTAAAATCCCACCCCTGATGTCAAAGTTACTGCCTTGCAGTGCGTGCTGCGTTCCCATGGTATCAAGAAGGAATGGCATTTACACAGTCCATTTCAAACAGTCGTTGAGATTGCAGAGCCGACAATCGTTTGATAGAGAAACAATTTTGTACTGAACTGAATACCAAGAATTCACAGCAGAATTTGATGACAGGCTTATAGCATTTCAGCAGTTTATAATTGAACATAGACAAAAGAATGAACACAGATTGGCCTGTATTGGGAATGTGGATAAGACTGAATTTTGACATGCCAGCCAGTCAAATGGTGAGCAAAGTTGGAAAGACAAGGTGTTAATGAAGACAAGTGGCAATAAAAAGAGTAGCTTCACAGTTGTGTTGTTGTGCATGTCTGGCGGGACAAAGCTTAAGATGCCAATGGTGATATTAATGGTTTGAAAATATGGCTGAGGAGAATTTGGAGTTTGACCATGAGGAGTGGGTGAAGAAAAACGTCTTCTCATCTTCAGATCACACCTTATAGAAGATGTTGCAGTGGTTCCTGGTGGTCTAACCAGCCAGGTTCAACTATTGGATGCCCCTCTGAGCAAGCCCTTCAAGGATAGCACAAGAGAAAAATTGAATGGATGATTGGAGGAGAGAAGACACCAAGGAAGAAGCATACGGGTTCTGACATTAGCAATCTTGAGAGAGTGCGTTGCAGAAGCCTGGAATAAAATCAGAATGGAGATTGTTGTGAAATCATTGAAGAAATTTGGGGTATCCAATGCACTTGACGGCAGAGAAGATAATTTGTGAAATGAAAACGTGGAAGACTATGTAAATGTTGATGAGCATGTTGTTGATCCATATGATGCCATTCAAGCAGCAGATTGGGATGTGTTCTTTGGTTCTTTTGGGGAGGGTGACTTTTATGGATTTTAATGCACGTTTAGTGCATGCTCTGCTGCTAGAGTGAATTTGTATACATGCCTACATTTGGATTTTTGTTGTTTGAATTTGATAAATTTAATATTGTAAACAAATTCATGTATGTCTCCATGAAGGTTGTTCATAATTTTTTTTTTAAATCATACTTTAAGTTTTTGTGCTACTTTTGTGGGCAGTGTTAGTGGCAACAGTCTGACATGGCAACTCTACAAGGGCAAGGCATTAATGTTACTTGTGTAAAAGTCTGCTTTATTGCTGAAGATTTTAGTCTTAGAAACTCGAATTTCACACGAGTATATAGAATCCCCATAGTGCAGAAAGAGGCCATTTGGTCCATCAGACCTGCACAGACTCTCTGACAGAGCATCTTACCAAGGTCCACTCACTGCCCTATCCCCGTAACCCCACATATTTGCTCTGCTAATCCCCCTAACCAACAGATCTAGAGACAAAGGGGCACTTTAGCATGAGCAATCCACCTAACCTGCACATCTTTGGACTGTGCCGTTCACCCGAAACACTCGGAGGAAACCCATGCAGATATGGGGAGAACATGCAAACTCCACACAGTCACCCAGACTGGAGTCGAACCCAGGTCTATGGCGTTGAGGCAGAAATGCTAACCACTGTGCCACGGAAAGGTTTTTTCACCAATGCTGGGCTTAGTTTAATATTTCATTCAGCTCATTCTTTAGAACAAAGAACAGCACAGGACAGGTCCAACAAGCCTGTGCCGATCATGTTGCCCTAACTAAACTTTAAAAAAACCTTCTGCCTTTACTCAGTCTGTATCCCTCTTCCTTCCCCAGTCATGTACCCATCCAAATACCTTTTAAATGTTGCCCCCCCCCCCTCGCCTTGAACCTGTGCCCCTTTGTAATTGACACTTCCACCCTGGGAAAAAGCCTCTAACTATGCACCCTGTCTATGCCTCCTAATTTTGTAGACCTTTATCAGGTCTCCCCTCAGTCTCCGTCCTTCCAGTGAAAACAATTCTAGCTTATTCAACCTCTCCTCATTGTGAACACCCTTGAGACCAGGCAACATCCTGGTTGAACCTTTGTTACACACTCTCCAAAGCTTCCATGTCCTTGCGGTAGTGTGGTGACCAGAACTGCACGCAATACTCCAAATGTGGTCTAACCAAGGTTGTATATAGCTGCAACATGATTAGCCAACTCTTGTACTCAATACCTTGGCTGATGAAGGCAAGCATGCCATATGCTTTCTTAATCACCTTGGCCACCTGCGTTGCCACTTTTAGGGAACTGTGGACCTACACACCCAGATCTCTCTATGTTAATGTTCTTAAGGGTTCAGCCATTTACATTATAATTCACATCTAAATTTGATCCTCCAAAATGCATCAACTCGCATTTGTCCGGATTAAACCCCATCTACTATTTCAGTGCCCAAGTCTCCAATCTATATGTATCCCTGGCTCTATCAGCAACTCCTCTAATCTTTATCATCCATTGTAATGTGGTGGTGGTAATGATGTGGAATTTGCGAAATGGCTGAAATGTCTTTTGGCTGTGTTGATGGGTAGTATTGATATTTGATACTGATACTCATTTCCTCAATACTGTCACTGTGATCACTTTAATTACAATGTTTCTGTCTCCAATTCCATTATTAATACCCTGAAAATGTTAAATCACTAGTGTCAGTTTAGGAAGAGATCAGAGTTTCTCTCATGTTGATGCTGCTTGCTTTTTTAAGAGATATGGGAAGAGAATTAGTAAACTGTGAAGCAGGGATGACGAGATGGGATAATCAGATGTAACCTCAGGGTTGATCGTGAGTCAATATTATTTTCCTAGTCGAGACTTCTGTAAGAAATGGAAGAGGATCACCTTACCAAAGTACAAACTTGCTAATAGGATCAGTATTCCAAGTGATTTTATATACACCCACACCCCTTTGTTCTTGTAAGTTTCAGTTATTGTCTACGTATCTGCTGTAGATCATATGAAGTTGGAGGATGTGTTTGGTTAATATTATCAGAATTACACCAGGTTACTAACAATACAGTATATACTACAGTGTGAACTTTCATTTGTCCAGGTTGTGCCTTTTGGAATGCATTATCTGCACTAAACACTTTTATATTACTACTTTGCCTTCTGCCTTAAAGGCTGCGATTTATCTATCTATTTTACCTTATTCAGTCATTGTTCCTAATTCATCTACCATTAGGTCTGTCTTTCTGTATGTTGAACCTTGGATTTAAACTGAAGGTACTGTACAAGCGCAAGTCATTGTTGCTAACTGAACAATTGGTGGGAAGAACCGAGCTGAGTGGCATGCCTGTACTGCAAAGGTGCTAATCTCTTGAAACATCAGCATCTTTACAATTAATGAGAGCTGCAGAAAGCTCTTTCTTTGATGTGCAGGTGTCTGTGAATCCTAACTAAACACCAAACTGTTTCTGTTTGTGAGCAGAACATGTTCCATTCAGTTGCGCACTTGTAATGCCGGTGTGGATTACGTTCTGTAATTGCCAATTTTCTTTCCTTTCAGTTTGAGCCCAAGCTACATTGACCTAACTGAGTGCCCTTATATGTGGCCCTACTGCTCCCAGCCCATCTATTGTGGGGGAATGCCAACTGTTGTCAATGTAACAATTTTAAATGGTATGGGTGTCACTGGCCGGATTATTGACAAGGTAAGCATTGTAATGTGGTGGTGATAATATGGAATTTTCAAAATGGCTGAAATGTCTTTTGGCCCTGTTGGCTAGTATTAATATTTGATACCGACACTCATTTCCTCAATATTGTATAGAATGTATCCACATCTATTACTGTGCGAAACACAGATAACAGCAATGTAGGCCTGCAGAGTCTTGGAGGTTATTTACCAGAGAGGCTTGGATATTTCCATAGCTTCTAAAAACAAGAAAAATAGCAATACGATGCCCTGGGTTAAGAGGGCATTTCACCACTAAAGAATTCAGGTATTAGTTGAAATTCTCCCCTCTCGCCCACTGCGGGATTCGTAGTGGGTGAGATAGAAAATGCGGCAGACCATTTAAAGGTCTGTGGAGCTCAGGAGGGAAATATCGGTCTTGGGGCTGGAGAATCCTGCACATTGTATTCCATTCTACATTTTACATAACCACTCTTGTCCAAAGAGTTGCTTCCCTACACAATGCATTACCAGGGCCCACGAGGTAACTAACCTGCTTTCAGACCTGTATTAAGGCTGCAAGCAGTTATTGGGAGCTATGCAAGTGCAGCCTGCAACAACAACTCCTCATTTATGGAAAAACAGAGGAGGGCTAACTGATTCATTTGCACAGTAATGCAACTCCGATCTGAATTTTCCTTGCAGGAGGGCAGTCAAACCTACCTACTCTGTGGCATTGGGCATTTGTATTGATATGTACTAAAGATTCATACCACTTCATCCCAAACTATTCTTGCTTACCTTCAGTTTCATTTTACTAAATAAAAAGGAATGTGGCTACAAGGATAATGCATTGAAAAATATAAAGGCCCACATTGCTGTTGTCTGTGTTTTGCACAGGATAAATGCGCAAAAGGTATACTTCCTAGCACAAGAACATGATTGATTTAACCTCTGAAGTAATTGTGGATAGAAGGTGTTGTCCAACTTTTATTATGCCAGCTGTCAACCTCTTTCCTTGTATCTCTTCCTCTCCCTTCAATCCATGGAGTCAAATTGCAAAAACAAGATGCCTGGTTTCTATATTTTTTAATCTAATTGAATTTGTTAAATAAAAAGAGTAACTGAAATGAGTGAAGGACAAAGTGAAAAGAGCCTTACTCCAGGGTAAGGATGTAAAAAAAATACAGAAGACATTTAGCCCAATTTAGTTCATCCACCTGGAAAAAAACCTATAATATCCTTAATCATTGCATTCTGTATCTGCTAAAATCCTGTTTTTATTTCTCCAAAACCTTGAGGTCCAATTTTGAGCCTGACTGCTCTACCTGCCCTATTTCCTGACATCAGTCTTAACCTTTTTGCAGCAGTTTGAAACCATGTTTCTTCCTCCTGATGTGGTTTATTTAGAAGTAGTGTCTCTTTCATAACATGTTACTATCAGATTTAGCAAATCTTATCATTCAGATATTCTGACACTCAATCAGGAACATGGCGCGCCTCTGCTCCAGTTCCAGGACTCCAGTTTGCTACAGGTAAACACCAGCCGAAAGCTGTGGCCTGAAACTACTGCATAGTTTCAGAATAATAATTAATTCAGTAATAAAGTTGAGCTGACTTCTTGCAGCCTTCCTTCTGCTGATGTTTGGCTGACTGCAGAGACCTGGAGCTTATTTACCAGAGAAGCTTGAATGTTTCCAGAGCTTCCAAAAACGAGAAAAATAGCATATGATCCACATTAGATCTCACTCCCTTAGCATTCTGGAAAAAAATGTGCAAGAGATCAGCATTGATGGCAATTTCTAATATTTTAAATGGTTGCGAGATTCTAGAATTGTGCAAAGTGATCAGATGGGGGCACAATGCTGGTGTGTTCCTCCTTCATTTGTAGCCAGAGTTTTGAGCCACACTGCAAAAACTCATCCTATTAGCAGCCCCATGCTTGTTTCATGTGCCTCGCCGGGAGATTTAGTAGCAGTGCTGCCTGTATTTGAAAATTCTGGTCACTTCACTTTATTCATTTTGTGGAAAACTATTGTCTAAATTCCCTTACAAATGTCCATTTGCTCTTTCCTTCCCCAGCCAATGTTTCCTAAATCAATTTGGGTACTTGTCAGTTATACACGAGGCTTTTTACACAGTGTTTAATTTTTTTTTTGTAGCCCATATGGCAGCCATATTTACCTCAGAATGGAGACAACATAGAGGTTGCGTTTTCCTATTCCCAAGTTCTCTGGCCTTGGTCTGGATTTCTAGCTATATCGATATCAGTCACCAAGAAAGCTGCTTCGTGGGAAGGCATTGCCCAGGGACATGTGATGGTTACTGTTGCCTCACCAGCTGAAAATGATGTAAGTGTGTTTATTCGATCAATGATTATTCTTGTCTTGAAACATGAGAAAAACTAAAATATTGTAAAGATTTAGGAAATTATATCTCCTACTTATCTGCAAACTCACTGATGCAGAATCAAAAATGAGCCAGTGTGTGTCCATGGGTTGTACCTGTTAATTCTCACATACTTTCGACCAGTTTGCTTACTCTAAGGTTTTACCCCGGTGTCCTTATTTGCAAGATGGACAAAGGACAAACACAATTAAAGGTTCAACAAGTTTATTAATAATAACACGATTAACCCTTAAATTACCCACATAAAACAAGAGGATACCCCAGATTCAAGTATACTACCCGCAAAGATGGTTTGGTTGAACTGCAGGCTCGATTCTCTGAGCCCCTCTGGTCTGTCGTCACGAAGGTGAATCTCGATGGCAGCTGCTTCCTTCCTTCCTTCTCTGGTCAGTCTTCCGGATGGTCAAGGTCACCTCCTTCGTTGAGTCTTCGCTGCTGGTGTGTCTGAAATGTGTCCTGTTATCCCCCTGCCTGCTTACCTTTCCAGAAACTTCTCTTGCTTCCGGCCAATGAGGTCCCAGGAGGGGGTTCCAATACCCAGTGGGTTTCTTGATGTCTGCCTGACAGGACGCCAGGGTCCGCCCCCAGGTGTCCATCTCCATGCTGTTTCTTACATGTAACCTGTTATCAGATAAGCTAACTGCAGGAATTCTCGGTGACAAAGTCTGACCCGATCTGGGCTTCTAACAATTGGCCGGTGCATTTCAATGGGGTGCAATGATCTCCTGCTAAGTAGATACTTAGCAGGGTGATGGGTGATTGATGGGTCAGGCCCAGACATGTTTGTGTATTTGTACAATTGGCCTGCACGAGGTTTGACTGTTTGATTTTAATATGTCCAACTCTTTAATTTAGGATATCCAATTTCATCAGCCTTAAAACTAGGCCCTGTTTTATATTACCACACATGTGTCCGCGTCCTCCACAACTGGCACACTTGCATACTACCTATAGGATGCTGCGCAGCAACTCGAGCCAGACAAGGAAAAATTAAAAGTTATGAAATCCATGGATTCAAACTTCATTCCTGATTATATCATCATCCTGTTACACAAATATAATAATACAAGAGAGAAATAAGGTACTTCAAAACTCAACCCAAATTTAGCTCCAGGATTCCTTTCGTCAGCAACACCATTTTCATTAAATTAATTCCTGCTGATGTCTCTGTATTTTTGATCAAATTTTTAATCGTTCACCTATTTGGCTCAGTTTAGCACCAAATACTAATGGTTGAATGAGTACACTCGAGGTGATGAGGATGAGGAGATGATGCGTAGTCACTGAACTATAGTAGAGGTCCAGGCTGAGGCTCGGGGGGGTTGATGGGGGACCATGAGTTCAAATCCCATCAAGGCAGCTGATGTAAATTCAATTAATAAAATCTGGAATATAAACAATAGTTTACATTATTGATTTGTTGTAAAAAATCATTCCTGTTCACTAATGTTCTTCAGGGAAGGAAATCTGCCATCCTTACCTGGTCTGGCCTACGTATGATCACAGACCCACAGCAATGTGGTTGACTCTCAACTGCTTTCAGAAATAGCCCAGTAAGCCATTCCGTTCAACAGCAATTTAGGATGATGACAAATGCTGACCTTGCCAGTGATGTCCGCATCCCATGAAGGAATTTTTTTAAGAAAGACTGAAGAATTGGTGTGAATGTGAGATTAATGTTCCTGGATACTACAGCTCTTAATTATTAGGTCCTTTGTATTGTGCCAGAGTCTCCTACGAAGGTTACTTCATTTCAGAGCAATTAGTAGTCCATGAAGCATTTTGAACCTCCAGATTTCTCCCAATCTTTTTGTGCATATTGATGCTAATTTGTATATGAGCATAAAGGAATTGGATTCGGCCTTCAGCACTGAGCCTGTTCTGCCGTTCCGTTCCAAGCACCTGAACATTGTTCGACTCGATGCAATTACCTAACCAAAACCTGTCAATTCTGGTCTTGAATCTCTTGACCCAGTGGGTGTGTGCATGTATGCACGAGTGTGTGCGCAAGCATCCTTTTTATTTAAAATTTATTAATTAGATCTATCTTCATCCTTCTAAACTCAAAGGAATACAAGCCATGTTCAAGTGAGATGTCCTCATAATTTAATCCTTGAAGTTCCATTATTTGTTAACGGTGGTTATGTATTTAGTTGTTTGTGTTACCTGTGGAGCTCTGGTACTCAAAAGGGTTAACTGTATGCAACAGCTGGCCACTTTGCTTGGCTTAGTTGGCAGTGTTCTCGCTTCAGAAGCTTGTAATTTCAATCCTCACTATCATTTGAGCATGAAGTAAGCTAACATCCTGTGCAGTATGGTGCATTATCTTTCTGAGGAAGCATTAAACAATGTTGCTGCTACTGTGAATGTAAAAGTTTCCTTAGACTGTTCAAAGTAGGCTTTTGTCCTGCCTAACATCTCTTCCTGAACCAGTCACCTAAAATTATCTTTGGTAGAATTTCATTGTACTCCATAGCTGGTTGGTTTACCTACCCTTACTCATTTTATTGAGTTTGTTGTACTTGGAACAATCCAAAACATTTTTGACAATTATATAAATGCAATTTTTTGGCTTGGAATGGAGGTCGTTTAGGATGCAAGTCTTGGGTTATCTACCTCTACCTTAAAAATATTCAATCACCCCCTTGTTTACCAATTTATCAGGGGTAAGCGGCATGCAGATTTGAGGTTACCATCAGACCAGTCATGATATTAAATGGTGAAGCAGGCCTGAGGGACTGAATGGCTTACTGCTTCATGTTTGTATGTTGAAATTTTGACTTTACCATATGGAAACATACTATTGTCATCAACTTTTGATCTTGCTTTAGGTTTCTTCCAAGCTGTTGCCAGTCTCTCACAAATAAAAAAATTTGGTGAAGGAGAAATGTGACCAGAAAGGTTTACAGAACAAGGAATAGATTAGAAACCAGAATGGTAGCAACCAAAAATTCAGTTCTACAGAAACAAAATGAAGATATTAAATTTGGTGCAAAATTTGTTTCCTCGTTTTCATTTTTGCCCGTCTTGCTATTGGAACAGGCAGGGAAATAGATTCCCAGTTCTTTGGCTCATTGATTACACTAGTTTATGCCTAAATCCTCATGTACTAGCTTTTCGATGTTTATTGAATGAATTCTGTGTTACCTGCACCAACTGGTTTTGATCTGAAACAAGTGTGCTTCGGGAAAGTGAATTGTCTGTCATGGCTTCGCAGGAACAATTCAACCATCCATTCTGATAAGTAATTTATGTGATCTTGCAATTTACATTCACTTTGTTGCTCAGGGGTTACTTGTCAATATTGCATATTATCATTTCCAAGTATTGCATATTATCGTTTCCAAATATTTTGAGTGCAGAGTAGATTAAGAATCAAATGAGATTTTCTGTTTTTATTTTGTTTGCTGAGTAGCCTTAAATTAAAATGTGTTGTGTGTTAAGATCATACAAAATAGGAACAGGAGTAGGCCATTCGGCCACTCAATAGGATCAATGTTGATCCAACACATTCCTCGCGTCAACTTTCCTACCCTTTCCCCGTAACTCTTGATTTCCTTAGTGATCTAAAATCTATCTATCTCAGCCTTTAAATATGCACAAGGCCTCTGCCCCCACAACTCTCTGTGGCAAGGAGTTCCAAAGACACTCAACCCTCCTGAGAGAAGAAACTCCTCCTCACCTCAGTCTGAAATTGGCACCCCTTTATTCTGAGATTTTACCCTCTGGTTCTAGATGCTCCCATGAGGGGAAACACCCTCTCAGCATTTACCCTGTCAAGCCCTTTGAGAATCCTATATGTTTCAATGTGATCACCTCTCATTCTTCTAAATTCCAGTGAGTAAAGTTTTCCAATCCTCCATATTTCTCCAGAAGCCAAGGATTTTTGGAAAATTATAACCAATGTATCCGCTATTTCTGTCACTACTTCTTTTCGAATCCTAGGATGCATGCCGTCATGGCCAGGGAACTTAACTGCTTTTGGCCCATTAATTTATCCAATATTATTTCTCTAGTGATGGCACTTAATTCCTCCTCCGTATTCTCTGGTATTAATAGTCACAGAGGTCTACAGCATGGAAACAGGCCCTTCGGCACAACTTGTCCATGCCGCCCTTTTTTCTTTAAACCCCTAAGCTAGTCCCAATTGCCCACCTTTGGCCCATATCCCTCTACACCCATCTTACCCATGTAGCTGTCTAAATGCTTTTTAAAAGACAAAATTGTACCCGCCTCTACTACTATCTCTGGCAGCTTGTTCCAGACACTCACCACCCTCTGTGAAAAAATTGCCCCTCTGGACCCTTTTGTGTATCTCCCCACTCACCTTAAACTTATGCCCTCTAGTTTTAGACTTCCCTACCTTTGGGAAAAGATATTAACTATCTAGCTGATCTATGCCCCTTGTTATTTTCTAGACCTCTATAAGATCACCCCTCAGCCTCCTACACTCCAGAAAAAAGGTCCCAGTCTATCCAGCCTCTCCTTATAACTCAAACCATCAAGTCCCAGTAGCACCCTAGTAAATCTTTTCTGCAATCTTTCTAGTTTAATATCCTTCCTATAATAGGATGATCAGAACTGTACACAGTATTCCAAGTGTGGCCTTACCAATGTCTTGTACAACTTCAACAAGATGTCCCAACTCCTGTATTCAATGTTCTGACCAATGAAACCAAGCATGCTGAATGCCGCCTTCACCACCCTGTTCACCTGTGACTCCACTTTCAAGGAGCTATGAACATGTACCCCTAGATCTCTTTGTTCTGTAACTCTCCCCAACGCCCTACCATTAACTGAGTAAGTCCTGCCCTGGTTCAATCTACCAAAATGCATCACCTCTCATTTATCTAAATTAAACTCCATCTGCCATTCATCAGCCCACTGGCCCAATTGATCAAGATCCCGTTGCAATTGGAGATAACCACCTTCACTGTCCGCTATGCCACCAATCTTGGTGTCATCTGCATACTAACTAACCATGCCTCCTATATTCTCATCCAAATCATTAATATTAATGACAAATAATAGTGGACCCAGCACCGATCCCTGAGGCACACTGCTAGTCACAGGTCTCCAGTTTGAAAAAAAGCCCTCTACAGCCACCCTCTGGCTTCTGTCATCAAGCCAATTTTGTATCCATTTAGCTACCTCATCCTGGACCCCACAAGATTTAACCTTATGCAACAACCTACCATGCAATACCTTGTCAAAGGCCTTGCTAAAGTCCATGTAGACAACATCAACTGCACTGTCCTCATCTACCTTCTTGGTTACCCCTTCAAAAAACTCAATCAAATTTGTGAGACATGATTTTCCACTTACAAAGCCATGCTGACTGTCCCTAATCAGTCCTTGCGTCTCTAAATGCCTGTAGATCCTGTCTCTCAAAATACCTTCCAACAACTTACCCACCACAGATGTGAGGCTCACTGGCCTGTAGTTCTCAGGCTTTTCCCTGCAGCCCTTTTTAAACGTAGGCACAACATTTGCTACTTTCCAATCTTCAGGCACCTCACCTGTGACTATCGATGATTCAAATATCTCTGTTAGGAGACCCGCAATTTCCTCCCTAGCCTTCCACCATGTTCTGGGATACCCTTCATCAGGTCCCGGGGATTTATCTACCTTGATGCACTTTAAGACTTCCAGCACCACCTCCTGTTATATGTTATAGTGCAGCCACTATGCTGGGGGTGTACTACAGACCACCCAACAGCCCATGGGAAGTGGAGGAAAGGATATGTCAGGAGATTCTGGATAGGTGCAGAAAAAATAGGGTTGTCGTAGTGGGGGACTTTAATTTCCCTGGTATAGACTGGAAAGTGCTTAGAGCTGGGGTTCCGGACGGGGAGGAATTTGTAAAATGCATACTGGAAGGTTCTTTGGAACAGTATGTAGGTAGCCCGACTAGAGAGCGGGCTATACTGGACCGAGTTCTGGGAAATGAGCCCGGTCAGGTCGTCAAAGTTTCGGTAGGGGAACATGTGGCAAATAGTGACCACAACTCTGTTAACTTTAGGATAGTAATGGACAAGGATGAATGCTGTCCTACGGGCAGCGTGCTAAATTGGGGGAAGGCTAACTATAGCTGGATTAGGCAGGAATTGGTGGATGTTGATTGGGAGAGGATGTTCGAGGGTAAGTCCACGTCTGGCATGTGGGAGTCTTTTAAGGAACAATTGATAAGGCTGCAGGATAGGCATGCGCCTGTAAAAAGGAAAGATAGGAAAGGTAGGATTCGAGAGCCGTGGATAACCAGGGAAATTGAGGATCTGATTTAAAATGAAAAGGGAGGCGTACGTTAAGTCCAGAAAACGGATGGAGCTCTGGAGGAATACAGCGAGAGTAGGAAAGAACTCAAACGGGGAGTTAGAAGGGCAAAAAGACGTCATGAAATGTTCTTGGCAGGCAGGATTAAGGAGAATCCTAAGGCATTCTATTCATACGTTAGGAACAAAAGAGTTGTCAGGGAGAAAATCGGACCTCTCGGGGACAAAGGAGGGGAATTATGCTTAGAACCCAAGGGAATAGGGGAGAACCTAAATGAATACTTTGCATCTGTATTCACGAAGGAGAGGGACGTGTTAACCGGGAGTGTCTCGGAGGGAGGTGTTGACCCGTTAGAGAAAATCTTCATTACAAGGGAGGAAGTGTTAGGTTTTTTAGGGAACATTAAAACTGACAAAGCCCCAGGGCCTGATGGCATCTATCCTAGACTGCTCAGGGAGACGAGAGATGAAATTGCTGGGCCTCTGACGGAAATCTTTGTCGCTTCTTTGGACACAGGTGAGGTCCCTGAGGATTGGAGGATAGCGAATGTGGTCCCGTTGTTTAAGAAGGGTAGCAGGGATAACCCGGGAAATTATAGGCCGGTGAGCTTGACGTCCGTGGTAGGGAAATTGTTGGAGAGGATTCTTAGAGACAGGATGTATGTGCATTTAGAATGGAACAATCTCATTAGTGGCAGACAGCATGGTTTTGTAAGAGGGAGGCCGTACCTTACAAATTTGGTGGAGTTTTTTGAAGAAGTGACAAAAACAGTTGACGAAGGAAGGGCCGTGGATGTCGTCTATATGGATTTCAGTAAGGCATTTGACAAAGTCCCACATGGCAGGTTGGTTAAGAAGGTTAAGGCTCATGGGATACATGGGAAGAAATAATGTAGGGAGGAGTTATACAATAAATGGCAGAGTCATCAAGAGTATAGAAACACAGAGGGACCTTGGTGTGCAAGTCCACAAATCCTTGAAGGTGGCAACACAGGTGGAGAAGGTGGTGAAGAAGGCATATGGTATGCTTGCCTTTATAGGACGGGGTATAGAGTATAAAAGCTGGAGTCTGATGATGCAGCTGTATAGTACGCTGGTTAGGCCACATTTGGAGTACTGCGTCCAGTTCTGGTCGCCGGACTACCAGAAGGACGTGGAGGCGTTAGAGAGAGTGCAGAGAAGGTTTACCAGGATGTCTTAGCTATGAGGAGAGATTGGGTAAACTGGGGTTGTTCTCCCTGGAAAGACGGAGCATGAGGGGAGATCTAATAGAGCTGTACAAAATTATGAAGGGGATAGATAGGGTGAACGGTGGGAAGCTTTTTCCCAGATCAGAAATGATGATCACGAGGGGTCACGGGCTCAAGGTGAGAGGGACGAAGTATAACTCTGATATTAGAGGGATGTTTTTTACACAGAGGGTGGTGGGGGCCTGGAATGCGCTGCCAAGTAGGGTGGTGGAGGCAGGCACGCTGACATCGTTTAAGACTTACCTGGATAGTCACATGAGCAGCCTGGGAATGGAGGGATACAAACGATTGGTCTAGTTGGACCAAGGAGCGGCACAGGCTTGGAGGGCCGAAGAGCCTGTTTTCTGTGCTGAACTGTTTTTTGTTCTTTAAGACATCGCTATTTATTTCCCCAAGTTCCTTAACATCCATGCTTTTCTCAACAATAAATACTGATGAGAAATATTAATTTAGGATCTCGCCCATTTCTTGTGGATCCGCACGTAGATGACCCTGTTGATCCTTAAGAGGCCCTTCTCTCTCTAGTTACTCTTTTGGCCTTCATGTATTTGTAGAAGCTCTTTGGATTCTCCTTTGCCTTATCTGCCAAAAAATCGCGTGTTTTGCCCTCCTGATTTCTCTCTCAACTCTACTCCTACATCCCCTATACACTTCAAGGGATTCACTTGATCCCAGCTGCCTATGCATGTCATGTGCCTCCTTCTTCAATATCCCGATTCATCCAGGGTTCCCTACTTCTACCAGCCTTGCTCTTCACTCTAAGAGGAATGTGCTTATCCTGAACCCTGGTTAACATAGTGTTGAAAGCCGCCCACTTATCTGACGTCCCTTTGCCTTCCCACAGACTCCCCAATTAACTTTTGAAAGTTCCTGCCTGATACCATCAAAATTGGCGTTAATGGATGCTCAAAGTATCTTCCACCATAAAGACTGATACAAATATCGATTTAACTCCTCTGCCATTTCCTTGTTCCCTATAACTATCTTCCCAGATTCATTTGCTAAGGGGCCTAAGTTCACTTTGACCTCTCTCTTCCTTTTTGCATATTTAATCTGTGTAGTGCTAACTGGATCTCTCTCATTTTCTCCTTTAAGTCGAACAATGGCAATGAAATGACATCAACTGTGAAGCTACCAGTCAAGGTGAAGATCATTCCGACACCACCTCGCAGTAAAAGAGTCCTGTGGGATCAGTATCACAACCTACGTTACCCGCCTGGTTACTTTCCAAGGGATAACCTGCGCATGAAAAATGATCCGCTAGATTGGTGAGTTCCTCCAAGAGACTCCTGTTGTGCTGTTTATTTCTTTAAAATCTCGCTGCTATACATTTGAGTGAAAAGCTCCAGTTTTATTGAAACAGCAAGCAAATAATTACAGCCAACATGTTCCTTGGTTTGCAAATTTTAGTATGTATGGGGACTATGTTGTATCAATTGGACCCAAATTCTATAAAAAACATTGTTGTAATGTTAACAATGAAAATATATTAATTATAGTAAATGAAAAGAGCATTTAACATGACAAACTGACCACCTTATAGTCCTTCCAGCGGAAGGAAATATTGTTCAGTAGAGCACTAAGCACAAAACTCTGATGTAGATTTGACACTAAAGCGTTGGTTATCGGACCTTAAACCCATTCCGAAAGCTTTTGGCAGATGCTGGTGGAATGCAATTTTGTCACTGTCCAACAGGACAGAACCCACCTGGGAAAGCAAAGCTTAATGTGTTCACACTAACATGCATTTTGGAGCTGATCTGAGGCTGAAACATGGAACAGTTTGCATTGTTTCAGCAAATGTTAAGTTTACTGATTAGTGAGGATATAGCGCTATGCTACTACGAAGTGGCTGGGAGATACAGATCAAGGTCCAACTGCCAGTCCCTGTAAATGAAAGTTGATTCAATGTGGAAAGATACTTTAATGTTGTATACTCTTTCTTACCAAACTTCAGCTATGACATCCAGAGAAACCTGACGCAAGAGACTCGAGGGACATTGGTTTGGGAAACAAAGACATTGAACAGGCAAGGGAGGTTGGAAATAGAGCGACGGAAGGGTTGAGGGTAGGCATAGAAGCGTTAACAATGGTAACTTTGCAAGGGAGGGAGCCGCATCTGAAAAGTGAGTGGGAAAGATTGTAACTTGCATCGGTGTCAGAAAGGGAAGCTTGGTAGCTGGCTATCTAGTAGTAACAGAGTCAAAGGAATAGATATTTCACGAGGATATGATGAGCTTTCAGAGGTGGAATGGAGCAAACTAGTAAAATCCGACCAAGCATACCCTGGTCCAAGGACAAACGAAAGGGAAGAAGATTGAACTCCTTGGAGTTGAGGGCAGAAGGAGCAAGATGAAGGGTTTAAGGGGACTTGGTAGCAGAGAAAAGAAGCTGGATATTATCTTTGCTTTGGTTTTGGCAGAGAAGGATACCTGATAGCACTTGGTTAAATATATTCATGATTATCAGCTTTATTTGTGTGAACACATTAAGCTTTGCTTTCCCAGGTGGGTTCTGTCCTGTTGGACAGTGACAAAATTGCATTCCACCAGCATCTGCCAAAAGCTTTCGGAATGGGTTTAAGGTCCGATAACCAACGCTTTAGTGTCAAATCTACATCAGAGTTTTGTGCTTAGTGCTCTACTGAACAATATTTCCTTCCACTGGAAAGACTATAAGGTGGTCAGTTTGTCATGTTAAATGCTCTTTTCATTCTGACTGGTACTAACATGTTTCATGAAAAATCAAACTTAAACATTGAACAATCTTGTTGACCACTATTCCAAGCTATTAAGTAACTTGAAATGATCTTCCGATATAAGCTAGTTTGAAAGTGCAGGTTCAATTGATGTAGGCTGGTTATTTTTCAGTTGAAAATTTAATGTGTTTACCTTTCAATTCTACTGTATTAAAATTTCCCCCAAGTATTTAAGTTCAAGATTATTGCAAAAATGGAAAACTATTCCAATGTACATTTCTTATTTCTTTTAATTAGGAATGGTGACCATGTTCACACAAATTTTAGGGATATGTATCAGCACTTGCGTAGCATGGGATATTTTGTGGAGGTGCTCGGAGCACCCATCACCTGTTTTGATGCCAGCCAGTATGGTAGGTTTTGCATTCAACCTCTATCTGCTCATATCTTCCCTCTGTCATAAAGCCAAATGTGTGGATCTTCACTGCACACCATTCAGTGCCATTCAGTCCAGTACCATATAGAATTCCTCAAATATTAAAGCAGACCATGCCTGCATTGAACATGACCTGGACAACACTCAGGTTGGAGCTGATAAATGACAAACATTTGCACAACACAAATGTCAGTCAATGACCAGCTCCAAAAAGAGAGAATCTAATCATCCTCCCTTGATATTCAATAAATTAGACCTCCCTAGTCGATGCCTTCCTCCTGAGGTTCCACCATCTCGGATTTAACCAATTCGATTCACTCCACATGATATCAAGAAGAGGCTGAAGGCATTAGATATTGCCAAGGCTATGGGCCCTGACAATATTCCAGCAATATTACTGAAGACATGCTCCAGAACCTCCCATAACCCTAACCAAGTCTTTCCAGCACAGCTATAGCATTGACTTCTACCTGGTGATGTGAAAGATTGCCCAGCTATGTCCTATCCACAAAAAACATCTTACTAATCACCAACCCATCATTCTCCTCTAATTCATCAGCAAAGTGATGGAAGGTGTCATCAACAGCAGTATCAAGTGGCATTTGCACAACAATAACCTGCTCACTGATGCTCTATTTGAGTTCTGCCAGGGCCACCCAGCTTCTTGCCTCATTACACCTTTGTCCAAACATGGACAAATAACTGAACTCGAGGGGAGGTGCAAGTGACTGCCCTTAATGTCAAAACAGTATTGAGTGTGGTATCAAGAAGTCCTGGAAAAATTGAAGTCAAGGGAATCGGCAGGAGGGAAAACTCTCTGGAGTCGTAGCTAGCACAACTGAAGGTGGTTGTCATTGTTGGTCAATCATCTCAGCCCCAGAGCATTACTGCAGGAGTTCCTCCAGAGTAGTATAAGCCCAACCAGGTTCAGCTCTTTTATCAGTGACCTTTCACCCATCGTAATGTTAGAAGTGGGGTGTTCACTAATCATTGTTACAATGTTCAGCACCATTCTCAGTTCCTCTGATACTGAAACAGTCCCTGCACACATGCAGCAAAGCTTGGGCTAATGTGTAGCATTTGTGCCACACAAATGCCTGGCAACGGCCATTTCCCAATGACACTCAGTGGCATTACTGTCACAGGATCATTGGGTTATCAATGAGCAGAAACTAAACATGACTGGCTTTATATGAATTCTGTGGATACAAGAGTAGGTCAGAGGCTGTGAAGGACAAGTGGGGATGGGCAATAAATGCTGGCCTAGTTAGTGATGCTGAAATCCCACTAATGAATACAAAAAAAGTAATAGGAATATTGTGGAAGTTTTGTGCTCTTATACAGCTTTCCTGTGGATAATGTACATGAAGTTTTGCAAACTAATCTTAAGGATTCCAATGATGTGCATGAAATAGAATTTGCAAATTGGCATCTGGAATCCCTTGAATATTGATGCTCATGTAGCTGAAGATGCAGGACTTCAGTAAAAGCTGTTTCCGCTGGTTCTTGATGCTCTCAAATGTTTTCCCAGTCAGTTTCATGGTCTGTAGGCCTTTCTTTGGCTGCCTGTGATTGGAAGTTACCCATTAGTTTTAAATAAAATCAAACTAATCTTTGTCGGCAACATGTGTTTTGTTTGCCTGCATAGTTCTAGGCTTTGTTTGAATCAAGTTGGTGGTGAGTAGATTGTGTGCTGACAAACATAACTGCTCACTTCTTTTGTTGGCAGGTCGCAGAGCAAGGCACAGTGCCAGCCCTTGCAATGCATTTGTGTTTTTAAGTGAAGTTCTGGTTAGCTGGCAAGCTTTTGGGTATGTGCAGCATGCAGACTTTCTTCTTGCCTGTTGTTAATGCTTTCAACTTAGTCTACCAATTGGTGCCTGGTTTGAAACTTAGTAATAGAGCAGGGTCCTACGGTACATTCTTTGAGGGTAGTTAATCATGTATGCTAAAAGTCATTCACTGGTATTGCCTCCACCCAGATGAATCACTAAAGAACTGACTGGACTTTATCACTGTTCTGCACATTACTTGGGAGGTGTGGCTGAGCTCCAGACTGGCGGAATGTGTGGCTGCAGATTTCTTAGCCTGTCAGCATTCAAAACATAGCAGAAGTTTCAGGATGCCTTTCTTTGGCATAGATTTAGTGAGGTTGCAGTGTTAGCTTTCTAATTGTCAGAATGTATAGGCATTTGCTGCTTTTTCTTTTAGGGCCTACCTCGTAAAGAGATCTCCATTTATGAAGGGGTTTGGTGGGGTAGAGATTGTGAGGATGTTTCCACTGTAAGGGGTCATAAATATAAGATGGTCACCAATAAGTCCAATGGAAATTTCAGGCAAAATGCATATACCCAGAATGTAGTTATTAACTGGAACCTGCTAACACATGGGGTGCTAGAGGCATCGGTGCATTTAAGATCCAGCTTGTTAGGTCCAGGAGGAATTTGATTGTAATAACAAGAATGAGGCGTTTTTTTCATGTTTGGATGAAGAACATGGCTTCTGTGTAAACTATTGAAGAGTCAGGTTAGTGGTTGAACTACATTTAAAAGTTGAAGACAACCATATGCAAAGTAAACGAAGTTTCATTTATTTTGCTTGGAAGCATTGGCTGCTAGGCCTTTTCTAAGGCACTATGTTCCAGTGAATATTTTTGGTCTGCTTTCTGAAACGATCTTGATGTCTAACTTTTCGGCCAAGCCTGTACCCCCAGCTGTAGTACTCAAAGGGTTTGAGCTGGCTGGAAAGCCAGTTCTAACTGCATTTTAGGCCAACTTAATGCAACCATTTGAACTATCAAGATATGTTTCCATCAATAAATTTGTTGTTTTTTTCTCTTGCAGGTACCCTGCTGATGGTAGATAGTGAAGAAGAGTACTTTCCCGAGGAAATTATTAAACTGAGGCGTGATGTTGATAATGGCCTTTCTGTAATTGTCTTTAGTGATTGGTACAACACATCTGTCATGAGAAAAGTGAAATTCTATGATGAAAATACAAGGTATAAACATACTGTGTTGTCTTTTACTCAATCGTGTATCTCTCTCGCCCCACTCTACTCCCGAAGAACTATCTTGTGGCTAAATATTTTCTGAAAATGAAATGTAAATTTAGGCAGAATACCATTTCTTTTCTTTTACCAAGTGGTACAGAACTATTTTTCGATCTCCAACGTTTTCTATTTTTTATGCTGATTAAAGGACACTTGACTAATCAATGCTGATTCTTTCAAAGCTCCAGTACTCTTGGTCTAACATCCAACTGTTTGAAGATGCCCTGAAGTTTTAGTTTCTGCTACCTTGCTTGTCTGATAATCCCAATAATTTATCTAAGTGTAGATATTCTTCATCGTTTATCTCTAAACTTTGCAGTGATTTTCATTTTAAGATTTATGGTCAATCTTATTTGCTGTGCAGTGACACCTATGTTTACTGTACATATCCACTATTAATGTGAAAATCATCTACACAGGATAAGTGTGTAGAAAATTATACTTCTCCATCTTCTATCCTAAATCCTTCATTTCAACTAATATTCTTTCTCACAAATCAGCCAAATCTGCTTTTCTTTTTAAAGTAAAAGTACATGTGATAATGGGCTAAAGTGCTTAGGAAGGACCAAGACATGTGCTAGGCTGGTTAAATCTCTATTGGGGTATGACCATGTGGTCTTGCCTGGGCAAGAATCTGCTAATCTTCTGCTCAGCATCCATTAGTCCTAGCTGCTGTATTTGTAAATGTTGAATGCAAACAAAATCTGATTTAGCAGTGATGCCAGGTCTGATTGAACTGTCATGTAATTATTGAATGGCTCCATGGGATGTGTGGAAGATCGGCATTACTTTTTAAAGTGTAATTCAGGAGTAGTCATGATTTTTAAGCGGGTATATTGAGGTATCTTATATAATTCAAATTAACAAAAGTTAATTATGCTAACTAACCAAACCGATGCTGATTGTGATTCTTCCTTGCTTGTCCCTTGGTTCTAGGCAGTGGTGGATGCCAGACACTGGAGGGGCGAACATCCCAGCACTCAATGACCTGTTATCAGTGTGGGGCATGGCTTTTGGTGACGGCTTGTATGAAGGAGATTTCAGCATGGCAAGCCATGACAGTGAGACTTTAACTGAATTATACTGAGCTGCCTACAATATACTTTCTTTGTGCATGATTATATGGAAGTCTTTCGATACGAAAAGTGCCTTTTTTTTTAGATATTCTAAGTTTCGAGCAAAATAAGTTAATGGGCAACTTTTTTTGATGTTGAATGACTATATATGGATTTTATAAATGCTCTTGACCCTTTGTTTATTTTTCCAACCCCACCAAAGAAATCAAAAATTAATCTTTCCCATTGTATTCTCTGTATTTCAATGCTGTGAATGTTAACTTGGTGCAATCCATGTGTCCCACCAGTGTTGGGACAGTGAGATGCATGCCTTAATGTGCACAGAGTACTGCTGGTGATGTACTACAAATGCATGATTATGCACAGTTAGTACAGAAAGCTGTGAAGGATTTCCATTCAAAGGATTATGACACAGGCCATTCGGCCCAACCAGTGCCTGTTGACATTTTTGCCCCATGCGAGGCTGTTCTCGTCTTTCCTCCTCCAAATCTACCATTGTAACCTTCCATTCCCTTCTCCTTTTATGTTTGCCTCATCCTCCCTTAAATGTGCTGCAACCATTCCCTTTGGTAGCATGTTCCTCATTCTTACCACTCTTTGAGTCAAGCAGTATACTTTAAATTCCCTGTTGAATTTCATGGTGACTATCTAATATTGGCTTTGAGTTATGTTGTTCCCCCCACAAGAGGAAACATTCCTTCTGGGCCTGGGGGAGGTGGCTGAATAGTGTACATCAGGGCCAATGTTCTTGGGGAGAGAGGTGGGGTGGCATGGTGGCACATGGACCCAGGTTCAATTCTCGGCTGACTGGACTCTCAAAAGAACTGGCACAGACTGTATGGGCTCAATGATGTCCCCCTGTGCTGCTCTATTCAATGGGACCCAAAGTGCATTGTGAAGGTGTTTGATGGAAACTGTCAAGGATTAAAGGTGGGGTATGAGATGGTGGGGTAATGGATCCAGAAACATGAGAAGCACCATGGTCAATGATTTCTCTCCCTGACCCTGCTCCCTAGCTGCTATATCAAAACCTTTCATAATTTTCAATACCTCTATTCAGTCACCCCTCCACTGCCTTTTGTTCCAAAGTGACACAGCCTGTCTATCCTTTCCTTTTCAATATCATTCTTGTAAATCTTCTCTGCATCCTCTCAAGTACCTCATGTTCTTTTGTAATATGGTGACTAGAACTGCACGCAATACTCCCAGTATGGCCTAACCAAGATTTGATGCATGTTTCGTACAACATTCGGCTGGTACTTAAAATGCCCTAAACTTGTCAGTATACTCTAGTTCAGGATGGGTATTTTTCTTTTCAGTCGACACACTTCTTTCTATTGAAATTCACAACATGGCTTACAGAAATATTCTGGAGCAAAGGCAAAATGCTCTGTTTTTCTTTCAGTGTACTATGCTTCAGGGAGCAGTATTGCAAAATTTCCTGAGGATGGACTTGTTCTTGCTCAAACTCTAAAGGATCAAGGTAAGAACTATAATTTAGCAATTGTATTTGACTCTTTTTTCTTAAAAGGTTTGAGCTAGTAGTTGATTGTGTTTATTGTTTCGAAAATTACAGCGGTGGAAATGAAAGGAGACCTGGTTTCTGTCGATCAAAAAAGCACCTAATGTACATCATTTCTCTTATCCCAACCTTCTCATTTTTCTGCACATTTAAGCAGCCGAAAGGGAAAACACAGTGCATTCCCAAGCTTCTATCATTTTTCTTTCTTCTATTGCTGAAATAGAGCTAGTTGAGTAAGTTATATTTGTATTTATGAATAAGCTATAGATTCAAGTTTTAGTTGAGTTTAACTTGCATCTTTTTATTTGTGTGTTAAAATTTGGGGTCTAGTTTCATTTGAGTGGAGACAGTAGGCTTGGAGCTATTTGTTTAGCTTCCATCTTTGATGAGGTTTTATGACTCTTGAAGTGGAAGTTTAAACAGGCAAAACTGCGCTGTTGCCTCGGAACAGGAAGTCTTAGCAGCCTTTCGTTCAGTTGATGGTTCTGCTGTATGGTGAAAGGAGCAGTTTAAGTCTCTCTCCAGCTGGACTTGCAAGCAGATTGAGGTAGATAAATCTAAGACTCTAAAATTAGTTGCTCTAGAGCTAAAGTATCAGCAAATGTAGAATGATTTCTGGATCTCGAGGGAGATACCAAGTTGTCGGCAGGGCGCAGGTCCTAACGCAAAACGAATCAAGTCCCAAGAAAGCCTTTAAGTTAACAGAAAAGCACAAGAACCTGGAAAATTCTTGCAAGCAAGGCAACAAATGCACACATTGACCAGAGTGAAGAGCATGTATACCATTAACACCACATCCTACTCTCACCATCTCCCAGGCCTGAAAAGAAGCAGTCATTCTAGGAAACATGGAAAACGTGCAGGCCTGCAGGTGAGAGTGAAACAACGCGGTCCAAAGGCCCCCCCTCCCCAGCTTACTCCTCGCAAATGTTCAATCTCTGGAAAACAAGCTAGACCAACTTAAAGCCAGATTCACTTTCCAAAGTGAACTGAAGGACTGCTGTGTGCTCTGTTTCACAGAGACATGGCTCACTCCTGCTTCACCGGACTATGCCCTACAACCAGAGGGCTTCTTAATCCACCGAATGGACCGCACAGCGGCCTCAGGCAAGACTAGGGAAGATGAGGATGTGCCCTCTAATCAACACCTCGTGGTGCCTAGACATGGCAACACTGGCAGTTTCTGTTCCCTGAACCTAGAATACCTAACGCTAAAATGCCACCCCTACTATCTTCTGTGGGAGTTTATCTCTGTTATCCTGACAGCAGTTTACATCCCACCCCACGTGGACATGAAGATCGTGCTGGATGAAATATACACCATCACAAATAGCCTTGAGACGAAACATCCCAAGGCCTTGTTTGTCGTGGTCAGGAATTCAGTCGAGCCAGCTCGCGCATTCTACCAAGATACCACCAGCACATCTCCTGTTCCACCAGAGGCCCAAACATCCTTGACCAGTGCTATTCAAATACCAAAAATGCCTACCGCTCTATCACCCGCCACACTTTGGTAAATCAGACCACGAGGATGTGCTCCTGCTCCCGGCTTGCAAGCAAAAGGTGAAACGGGAGAATCCGTCAAAGAAAGTAATACAATGTTGGTCTGAGGAATTGGATGTTTCCTACGGGATTGCTTAGACTCAGTAGACTAGTCAGTATTTAAAAACTCTGCGACCAGCCTGAATGAGTACGACACTACAGACTTCATTCGTAAATATGAAGAAGACTATGTGCCAAAGAAGCAAATTGCGTGTTTCCCAACTGGAAACCATGGATGAACAGGGATATCCACTGCCTGCTGGCGTTCAAGGCGACCCTGACCTATACAAGAAAGCCAAGTATGATCTACGGCGATCCATCAAAGACGCCAAAAGACAGTACCGTCCCAGGCTAGCCGCACAGACTCCCGCCGACTATGCTAATGTCTGCAAGACATAACAGGCTACGAGATGAAGGCAGGTAAAATCGCTGGCTCCAGTGCATCCTTCCCCGATGAGCTCAACACATTCTATGCCCGTTTCGAGCTAGAGGTCAGCAAGAGCAAGCCCTCTATCCCGGAAGCCTCGGACAAACCTGTCTCCGAGGTCACCATTGCTGACATCAGAGTGGCCTTCTCAAAAGTCATCCCACGGAAAGCAACTGGCCCAGATGGGGTACCTGGACGAGCACCCACGTCCTGCGTGGACCAGCTGGCAGGGGTATTCACAGACATCTTCAACCTCTCTTTACAACAATCTGAGGTCCCGACCTGTTTCAAGAAGGTGGCCATCATCCTGGTACCAAAGAAACGCCAGGCAGCGTGCCTTAATGACTATTGTCCGGTGGCCCTGACATCCATTGTTATGAAGTGCTTCAAAAGGTTAGTCATGGCACAGATTAATTCCTGCCTGCCTGGATCCACTATAGTTAGCCTATCGCTGCAACATGTCCACAGCAGATGCCATCTCCCTGGCCCTACACTCAATGCTGGGACACCTAGATAATAAAGACACCCATGTCAGACTCCTATTCATAGACCACAGCTCCGCCTATAATACCATTATTCCTATGAAACTCATCTGCAAACCTTGTGGCCTGGGACTTGGCTCCTCCCTTGCAACTGGATCCTAGACTTCCTAACCCACAGACTGCAGTCAATAAGGATAGGCAACAACACCTCCACAATCATCCTCAACACCGGTGCTCTGCAAGGCTGTCTCCTCAGCCCTTTATTATATTCCTTCTACACCTATGACTGTGTGGCCAAATTCCCCTCCAACTCTATTTTAAAGTTTGCTGATGACACCACCGTTGTGGGTCAGATCTCAAACAATGATGAGACAGAGTACAGGAAAGAGATAGAGAATCTGGTGAACTGGTATGATGACAGTAATCTCTCCCTTAATGTCAACAAAACAAAGGAGACATTCATCGACTTCAAGAAGAGTAGTGGAGGGCATGCCCCTGTCCACATCAATGGGGACTAAGTAGAAATGGTCGAGAGCTTCAAGTTTTTAGGTGTCCAGATCACCAACAACTAGTCCTGGTCCCTCCATGTGGATGCTATAATTAAGAAAGCCCACCAACGCCTTTACTTTCTCAGGAGACTAAAGGAAATTTGGCATGTCCGCTACAACTCCAAGTTCTACAGGCGCACCAAAGAAAGCATTCTTTCCGGTTATATCACAGCTTGGTATGACTCCTGCTCTGTCCAAGACTGCAATAAACTGCGAAGCCATGAACAAAGCCCAGTCCATCACTCAAACCAGCCTCTCACCCATTAACACTGTCTACACTTCCTGCTGTCTCAGAAAAGCTGCCAGCATAATCAAGGACCCCACGCACTCCAGACATGTTCTCTTCCACCCTCTTCTGTCGGGAAAAAGATACAAAAGTCTAAGGATGTGTACCAACCGACTTCTTCCCTGCTGCCATCATACTTTTGAATGGACATACCTCACATTAAGTTGATCTTTCTCTACATCCTAGCTGTGACTGTAACACTACATTCTGCACTCTCCCCTTTCCTTCCCTATGAAGGTATGCTTCATCTGTATAGCACGCAGGAAACAATACTTTTCATTGTATACTAATACATGCGACAATAATAAATCAAGATGACCTGTGAAGTTAAGAATGAGGAACAGAGAAGGCTCCAAGTTTGAAGTGAGAAAGTGGCAGGAAACAGGTTTAAAGCAAAATAGGCCTATGAGAAGCCAAAGAGTCGAGGAGACAGCCAAAGATGTGTAACTCCTTACTACAGACCTGTGAAGTAATGGTATTCTTTTGGTATGGCTGAATACCTGAAGAGAGTGTCTGAAATGTTTTCTTTTGTTAAAAGGTCATCAGCGGACGCTGGAATTTTCCTGGCATGCCCGCCCCGAAATCGGGGCAGATGAGGCTCGCAAAATGGCATTCTCTTCTGGCCCCCAGGATCTTGTGAGCCTTGGGCAGGCGTGCCGTTAAATTTCCGGCATGCGACTCTGTTCGGTTGCTTCTCTCCACATGTTTAAACAAAGTATAAATTCAGGATCTATCAGGCCTAGTTCCACACTAGGGTCTGACTTGTGTCCAGTAGTAACACCAGCTGGGATATTGAAGCCAAAAGAGAAAATGCTGGAAAATCTCAGCAGGTCTGGCAGCATCTATTAGGAGAGAAGAGAGCTGACGTTTCGAGTCCAGATGACCCTTTGTCAAAGCTTTCCTCTGCAGCAGCATCCTGCAGCTTGTTGTCACCTGTACTATCCTCGTACCTGCTGTTTCACTACAAGCAGATCCTGCTTCTGTACTGCCCTTTAAATTACATGCAGTGTCAGTACCTGAGTTAGTGGCTGAGACTGTAAAATCAGTTGATGGTATGTCGTCATTATCACTGTCTTGCTGTTTCTCCATTGCCTGGCCAAGGCACAAAAAGTTTGTGGTACAGGGAGGGGAGGGAAGTTGCTAGGATAGTAGGAGATGCATGGCTATAGTATCTGAAACTTGTAAGTTGAATGCATGCGTGGAATGTGAGAAGAGTTAGGTATGATGCCATCAAATTTGGTCTCTGGTCAGCAATGCATGGAGGATAGAGCATGCTGACACGCTTGTCCCGTTATAGTTAGTTCCTGCTGTCTCTGGTTGAACACCACCTTGCCCTGCAAAAGAGAGGGACATGTCAGTTCGTATCATGTCATCTGTTTGACATTAAACAGGCAGTAGTGTGTGCAGCATGAGAGATGTGGATGAGAGCATTGCAGTAATGCTCAGCACATGATTGATAGAGGTTGGTGGAAGATATATAGGGGTCTGGTGAGTTGAGTAGTTTATAAGGCTAGTTTGGAGGATGGGGGTGTAGAAGTTATATTCAGTGGCCTTGCCTAGTCACGCAAGGTCTTTGACTTTGTGTACCTGCTTCCGGGTCCTCTGACCTTGACTGCTAACGTTGACCTCCATGGCTGTTTGCTCCTATTGCCTTTTAAGCACGTGTCTGGAGGACCACCTGGGTCTCTGTGGATTCAGGGCATCTCTATTAATTTGTACTTCTTCTATCAAGGTCTCTAGTGCACTGTCAGGAAACTATGGGAGCTTGTGTGATTTCAAGTTAAACCCTTCTTCCCTGTATCCCAAATTAAAATCACCTCGTGCGTAACTGCCTGCACCTGCTCCATCTGTATAGTACACTGTCCTTTTTACAGGTGCGGTCTTGCTTTTTAAACCATGCAAGGCTGCTTTAGCTGCTGCTAGAAAATTACAGTTTTGTCCATTGTTGATGGGTCTAGCAAATCGACAGCAATCATTAAACTGAGCGAGCAGCACAAAGCTGCAATCAAAAGGCTTGGATTAATTGTGCATCATGATTCCTGCAACTGTTTAACGGGTTATTGAACTTAGTCCCCAGTGAATATGGTCCTAGAAGACTTCCATGATAAATTGATGGCTTGTTCTATTATCAAATTTTGTCACTTGTTAGCTATGAAGAATAATTGGGACTTTGGCTGAAGAAAGTGTTTGAATAGGATTGAGCTTGGTTGTGCTTTCTGATTCAGCTACGAGTAGGAGCAATGATGTTTGGGGTATGTTATCCATCACAGAGGGATCTGACTGTTTAGTTGGAAGTGCAATGTGTCATTCCGATCGGGGAGACCTCAGTCAATTGCTGCTATGTTTTGTGATCTCAGCTACTGGGTGCGACATTTGACCTCCACATTGTGCCTTCCTGTTTCTAATCCTTTTCGTTTGACCCTGTGCTGGAAATTGTAACTGTTATTGATTGTGTTGATCTATTCTGTCTGATTTAATTTCTCTGCCAACAATCACTGTCCAGACTGCCCTGCAGAGTGAACAACTGGGCAGCAAGTGCAGAAGGGAATTGTGGTGGAGATAGCACTACTGGCAACTACAGTACAATCTTTGTTGTTCGGCATGCTCGGGGGATAGGTGGGACTGGTTAATCAAAAATGCCAGTTAACAGAGAGTTATGTTACTCCTGACACGAGACAAGGTGCTGCTTTGTCTGTGAAGGATTCAGGGGGGTGGGGAAACAGCTGGACAGTCAAGGGCCCCAGGAAAACTTGGGGTCACAGTAAATGTCAAGCTGTCAACTTCAGGCTGGCTTTTGAAAAAATCAAGTTGTCAGGTCACTGATGATTGCTCCAATTGTTCAGGCACAATAACCAAAACTGTCCCAGTAATTTAATAATTTCAATGTAAAGCGTGAGAGAAACGTTTTTTGTAGATTTATAATCCAATGTTTTTGCGATTAATTTTTAAAGAATATATTATCTAAACACAGTGACCATCTTTTTTAAAAGGAAAATCAAGCTGTCAGAAATTCTGACTGGCGGAGTGCCGGATAAAAGTTGAATTGATGCAACCCTTTCCATATTAAAAGGTTGTTCTCTTTATGGAAGAGACTGGAACTAGGAGATGCAGCTGAAAACAAAGGGGCCTTCCAAAGACGCAGATGGGAAGATTTTTTTTCTGAGGGTCGTGAACTCTCTTCTGCAGAGTGTGTTGGGGATAGGACTACAAGGGAGTCAGGGGTCTATGGAATGTGGAGTTGGGGCCACAATCAGATCAGCGATGATATTATTGAATGAACATGCTCAAGGGGCCAAATGGCTGACTGCTCCTAATTTGTATGTTCATATGTTTGCATGACGCATTCAATCTTGGAAACTGTTTTTTATTCATTCGTGGGACATGGGCATTGCCGGCTGGCCAGCATTTATTGCCCATCCCTTATTGCCCTTGAGAGGGTGGTGGTGAGCTGCCTTCTTGAATCGCTGCAGTCCATGTTCTCTGGGCCGATCCACAATGCTGTTGGGGAGGGAATTCCAAGATTTTGACCCAGTGACTGCGAAGAAATGGTGATATATTTCCAAGTCAGGAGGGTGAGTGGCTTGGAGGGGAACTTGCAGGTGGTGGTGTTCCCATGTATCTGCTGCCCTTGTCCTTCTCGATGGAAGTGGTCATGGGTTTGGAAGTGCTATCTAAGGATCTTTGGTGAATTGCTGCAGTGAATCTTGTAGATGGTACACACTGCTGCTACTGAGCATCAGTGGTAGAGGGATTTGATGTTCGTAGATGTGGTGCCAGTCAAGTGGACTGCTTTGTCTTGGTGTCAGGTTTCTTGAGTGTTGTTGGAGCTGTACCCATCCAGGCAAGTGGGGAGTATTCCATCACACTCCTGACTTATACCTTGTAGATGGTGGATAGGCTTTGGGGAGTCAGGAGGTGAGTTACTTGCCACAGTATTCCTAGCCTCTGGCCTGCTCTTTTAGCCACTGTTTATGTGGTGAATCCAGTTGAGTTTCTGGTCAGTGGTAACACCAAGGATGTTGACAGTGGGAGTTTCAGTGATGGTAACACCACTGAATGTCAATGGGCGATGGTTAGAGTGTCTCTTATTGGTGATGGTCACTGCCTGGCATTTGTGTGGCACGAATGTTACATGCCACTTGTCTGGATATTGTCCAGATCTTGTTGCATTTGAATATGGACTGCTTCAGTATTTAGGGAGTCGTGAATGGTATTGAACACTGTGCAATCATTGGCGAACATCCTCACTTCTGACCTTATGATGGAGGGAAGGTCATTGATGCAGCAGCTGAAGATTGTTGGGCCTAGGACACTACCTTGAGGGACTCTTGTAGAGATGTCCTGGAGCTGAGATGACTGACCCTTCACAACCATCTTCCTATGTACAGGTATGACTCCAACCAGTCGAGAGTTTGCCCCCTGATACCCATTGATTCCAGTTTTGCTAGGACTCCTTGATGTCACACTCTGTTGAATGTGGCCTTGATGTCAAGGGTTGTCACTCTCACCTCACCTCTGGAATTCAGCTCTTTTGTCCATGTTTGAACCAAGGCTGTAATGAGGTCAGGAGCTGAGTGACTCTGGCGAAACCCAAACTGGGTGTCACTGAGCAGGTGCTGCTTGATAGCGCTGTTGATGACCCCTTCCATCGCTTTACTGATGATCGAGAGTAGAATGGGTGGTAATTGGCCGAGTTGGATTTGTCTTTTTGTGTACAGGGCAACTAACCAGATGGAAGTAAGGTCGAAAGCTAAGCTGACCAAAACAACACAGATTTGTTTCAGCGGGTATCAGGCTCCAAACGGGATACTTTTTGAGAGAGGCTGTTGATTCCACTGTAGAGTTCTAGATGAACTCAACTTTTAAGAGATTAAGGCAGTTCAAGATTTTAATAATATTCCTGCTTCCAGGTGCCAACAAACCATGCAACAGATGCAATCGGTCTGTTGCTGTGCACTATGACTGGCATAAATGATTAAACTCTGCTTACTTTGGTTGTCATGACTTTGCAGTTATTTCTCAAGGGGGATTTTTTGGTAGCTTTATATGAAGGGGGTATCTATGGATATGCTTGTTTTCAGCATGTCAAGAAACCCAAAGGAAAAGCCACGTTTTTACATTGACATTTGAGTAAGCCCCAATCCAGCTACTCTGGCATTCTGTTTAACAATGAGTCAAATTAATTTGAAATGAAAGTAACTGCCCTTAAGGCACTGCTTGCTTGTTCTGCTTTCACTTGCCAGGAAATGTAATCAGTAAGTCAATACTAGAGAAATGATATCCAAAATAAACCAAATGGAGGATTTGTCACAGTATGATTTTGTTGCAAGTGAATGGTCCTTTGTTGGGGCATTTAAAAGTTCAGCAGTTCCTTTTGCTCAGCCACTTTGTCCATTATCTTATGTGGTTAGATTGCAGGAGGCCCTCAATCAAACATGCATTATTAGTGGCTCAATTTGTGAAGTCAAATGTGTACGAGAGAGATCTCACTTTTACTTGTATTGTTTTTATGTAATTCTTAAAAACTGTATTATAGATGGACTAAATGACAAATATATGGAAGTTAAAGTGTTAGGGTTAATACTTGTCCTATGTGCACCAAGAGTCCCAACTAATAATAGTAGAATCATAGAATAGTTAAAGCACAGGAGGAGGCCATTTGGCCCATCATGTCTGAACCAGACACTGACAGAAAAATCCATCTAGTGCCAGTCCCTTGCCTTTTTCCCCCTGTAGTCTTGCCGATGTTCGTGTTCTGATGAGCCCTTTTGAAAGTCTTAATTGATTCTGCCTCCACAGCATTCTCGAGTAGCTCACTCCCAACTACTCCCTGCATGAATCTTAATGTCGTCATTGCTTCCTTTGCCAGTTATCTTTTTGGTGCTTAATCCTTCTGCCAGTAGGAACAATTTCTCCCTTTTCACTTTGTCCTGATCCCTTGTGATTTTGAATAGCTCTATCAGATCTCCCGTTAACCATCTCTGTTCTAAGGAGAACAGTCCCAATCTCTCCCAAGTTTTCAGTGATTGGTTCTAGAACTGAGAAATTTCATTCTCACAAATCTTTTCTGCACCCTCTCTAATGCCTTCACATCCGAATGATGATTTAACATTTATAGAATTTATTATGAATGAGAATTCTGCAGTTTTTCTGCTGCAGATTTACTTAACTATCCCCCGTCTGATCTTCATGTTGGTGAAGACAAAATTGCTACAAACCTAAATTGGACAACTGCTTTCATTTTGAAATTGATTTCAATTTAATTACAGTTTTCTGGTTAGATGCAAGTTGTTTCATGCTATTGTCACTAACCAGTTTTTTTAATATTAAGTGCAACGTACAGGTTTTGTTGTACTCTTTTTTTTAAAGAGTTTGCCAGTTTTAAACCAGAAAGATCTCAGCCTTGGCCTCTTATCTTGCAGGACTAGAAGTTTTAAAACAAGAGACAGCTGTGGTTAAAAACGTCCCTATTCTGGGATTGTATCAGACGCCATCTGATGGTGGTGGGCGGATTGTCTTGTATGGAGATTCCAATTGCCTGGATGACAGCCACAGGCAAAAAGGTAAAAAAACTAACTGATTTATATTTCTATAATCTCAGGGTTTAGAAATCTGCATAGTTCCTCTGTCAAAAATGCAGTCAAGTGTACATGTTTTTGAAATGTTGTCTTTTGAATGTGTGCCTGCTATTGCAGCTGATGACAAATTGTTAGTAATCTTTTGTTGGTTGAGTCCCCCTCACTTGCTCAAAGCCTATTTCCATTTTGTTTGACTTGTCTGTACCACTGGACGGAAGTGCAGCATCCTGGAATAGTAGTCAGCCAAAGGTCAGCTCCATCTGCAGTGTCTGGCTTTAACAGTGGCGATCATCTGCAGACCTAAACTAGCCCCACCTTCTGGACAATGTGGTGAATGGCTGCTCATAGGTTAAAGAGTAAAACAATTCTATTACTTTGTAATCTATAGTTTCACTGTCTCTTGTAATGATTGCTGTTCATTAACTGCACAGCATATTTTGGCTGTTAACATTTGCAACAGATAAAACAAATGAACCAAAAACTAACAAAACTACCCAGAAAACTTGGTAAGATTTTATTTTTATAAAACACAGCTGTAATTACAGCCTTGTAGATAAAAATTCAGATAATAGTTTATAACTGTTGAAATCCTGCTATTGATACCTGAATGCTTAAGTTAATTACTATTTTGCAATAATTCACAGTATTTATTGTTCTATATATAAACCATCTGAATTCTTCAATTAGAATGCAGTCTGTAATCAGTCCTAGGCATAGTTATTCGTTTGAATTGCATGGGTGTACTACAAATTTCACTTAACAATTCCTGGCTCCCATTTGTGTAATTTCGTGTCTTGTGTTCAGCACAGTCGTAAGGTGTTACACCTCCCAGAATCTCCAATGTGTGACAATACCCATAAGATGTAAACTGATGATCAATGACTGAAATCCTTTATTGATAAATCACAAGCCATCCACCGTTAAACTATGCTGATTTGAAACCTGTAATTTATTATGAATGAGAATTCTGCAGTTTTTCTGCTGCAGATTTACTTAACTATCCCCCGTCTGATCTTCATGTTGGTGAAGACAAAATTGCTACAAACCTAAATTGGACAACTGCTTTCATTTTGAAATTGATTTCAATTTAATTACAGTTTTCTGGTTAGATGCAAGTTGTTTCATGCTATTGTCACTAACCAGTTTTTTTAATATTGGTAGAGGATCCCACCCTTCCATCCTCCTCTAACCTAATTATAAGTGTGGGGAAGTTTTTTTTGTTTTCTTTTTTTCTTGCTGGTAATGGCTTCAGGGATGGCAGTTCAGGCAGTATGCTGCATCTCCTGTGGGATGTATGTGGTGAGGAAATCCAGTAGTGTTTCAGGAGATTTTAGTTGTAAGAAGTGCATTAGATTGCAGCTTCTGGAGAAGCGTGTAAAGGAGCTGGAGGGGGAGGTAGAGGAACTCCGCATAATTCGGGAGGCGGAGGTGGAAGTTGATAGGAGTTATAGAGAAATAGTAACTCCTAGAAATGAGGCTTGGGTCAATGCCAGGAGGAGGGGTAAGAAGCAATCGGGAAGACAATCCCCTGGGGCGGTTCCCCTCCATAATAGGTTTTCGGTGCTGGAGGCTACAGTTGAGGAGGAATCAACTGAGCATAGAGAGCAGATCTCTGGGGGTGAGCCGAGTGAGAAAGCTCAGGTGGTTAGGGGCTGTAAAAGACTGGGCCTTGTGATTGGGGACTCCACAATTAAGGGGACAGATAGGAGGGTCGGAACTAAAGGTAGGGACTCAGGGTTGGTGTGTTGCCTACCAGGGGCTGGGGTCCGGGATGTGTCTGACAGGGTATTCAGGACTCTTAGGGGGGAGGGAGATAAACCACAAGTTATTGTACATGTGGGGACACACGACATAGGGAGGATAGGGGAAGGGGATATTAGGCAGGGATTTATGGAGTTGGGGTGGAAACTAAAGGCCAAGACTGACAGAGTGGTTATCTCTGGACTCTTGCCTGTACCACGGGATAGTTTAGAGAGGAATAGGGAGAGGGAAGGTTTGAATTCATGGCTGAGGGGATGGTGCAGGAGGGAGGGGTTCAGGTACTTAAGCAATTGGGGCTCGTACTGGGGAAGGTGTGACCTCTATGAGAAGGATGGTCTACACCTTAATCAGAAGGGGACCAATATCCTGGGGGGTAAATTTGCTAAGGCCATGCAGGGAGGTTTAAACTGATTCGGGGGGGGGGGGAGGGATCCTGAGTAGTGGGGCTGAAAGTGAGGGATGCATGGATGGGGACTGCAATGCACGGCATTGCAGAGGTGGGGTGGAGCAGGGTTTGAAATGTGTATACTTCAATGCCAGGAGTATTCGCAATAAAGTGGGTGAACTTGCAGCGTGGATCAGTACCTGGGACTTCGATGTTGTGGCTATTTCAGAGACATGGATAGAGCAGGGGCAGGAATGGATGCTGCAGGTCCCGGGGTTCAAATGTTTTAGTCGAAGTAGGGAAGGAGGTAGAAGAGGGGGAGGGGTAGCATTATTGGTCAGAGATTGTATCACAGTGTCAGAGAGGAGGTTTGATGAGGACTTATCTGTTGAGGTAGTATGGGCGGAGATTAGAAATAGGAGAGGAGAGGTCACCCTGTTGGGAGTCTTTTATAGACCTCCTAAAAGTTCTAGAGAGGTTGAGGAAAGGATTGCGGAGTCAATCCTGCTTAGGAGTGAAAGTAATAGGGCAATTGTTATGGGGGATTTTAACTTGACTAATATTGACTGGAATTGTTATAGCTCTAGCTCGTTAGAGGGGTCAGTTTTTGTTCAAAGCGTGCAGGAAGGTTTTTTGACTCAGTATGTAGACAGGCCAACTAGAGGTGAGGCTATATTGGATCTGGTGCTGGGAAATGAGCCGGACCAGGTGCTAGACTTGGAAGTTGGTGTGCATTTTGGTGATAGTGACCACAATTCGGTTACGTTCACCTTAGTGATGGAAAGGGATAGGCATGAACCTCGGGCCAGTGGTTTTAGCTGGGGGAAGGGTAATTATGAGGCTATTAGGAGAGAATTAGGAAACATAGGTTGGACTAGGAGATTACAGGGACTGGGAACGTCCGACATGTGGAGTTTTTTCAAGGAGCAGCTACTGCGAGTCTGTGATAGGTATGTCCCTGTCAGGCAAGGAGGAATTGGTAGGGCTAGGGAACCGTGGTGCACCAAAAAAGTTTCTTTGTTGGTTAAAAAGAAAAAGGAGGCTTATGTTCGGATGAGACGTGAGCACTCGGGTAGTGCACTAGAAAGCTTTAGATTGGCTAAGAGGGAGTTGAAGAGCGAGCTTAGAAGGGCTAAAAGGGGACATGAGAAGACTTTGGCGGATAGGGTTAAAGAGAATCCTAAGGCGTTCTATAGGTATGTCAAGAACAGAAGGTTGGTTAGGGCAAGTTTAGGGCCAGTTATAGATGGCAGAGGGAAGTTATGTGTGGAACCGGAGGAGATTGGTGAAGCATTGAACCAATATTTCTCTTCGGTGTTCACGCAAGGGGACATGAATATAGCTGAGGAGGACACTGGGTTGCAGGGGAGTAGAATAGACAGTATTACAGTTGATAAGGAGGATGTGCAGGATATTCTGGAGGGTCTGAAAATAGATAAATCCCCTGGTCCGGATGGGATTGATCCAAGGATTCTCTGGGAGGCAAGAGAAGTGATTGCAGAGCCTCTGGCTCTGATCTTCAGGTCGTCGTTGGCCTCTGGTATAGTACCAGAAGATTGGAGGTTAGCGAATGTTGTCCCATTGTTTAAGAAGGGGAACAGAGACTTCCCCGGGAATTATAGACCGGTGAGTCTCACTTCTGTTGTCGGCAAGATGTTGGAAAAAATTATAAGGGATAGGATTTATAGTTATTTGGAGAGTAATGAATTGATAGGTGATAGTCAGCATGGTTTTGTGGCAGGTAGGTCGTGCCTTACTAACCTTATTGAGTTTTTTGAGAAAGTGACCAAGGAGGTGGATGGGGGCAAGGCAGTGGACGTGGTATATATGGATTTTAGTAAGGCGTTTGATAGGGTTCACCATGGTAGGCTTCTGCAGAAAATGCAGATGTATGGGATTGGGGGTGATCTAGGAAATTGGATCAGGAATTGGCTAGCGGATAGGAAACAGAGGGTGGTGGTTGATAGTAAATATTCATCATGGAGTGCGGTTACAAGTGGTGTACCTCAGGGATCTGTTTTGGGGCCACTGCTGTTTGTAATATTTATTAATGATCTGGATGAGGGTATAGTTGGGTGGATTAGCAAATTTGCTGATGACACCAAAGTCGGTGGTGTGGTAGACAGTGAGGAAGGGTGTCGTAGTTTGCAGGAAGACTTAGACAGGTTGCAAAGTTGGGCCGAGAGGTGGCGGATGGAGTTTAATGCGGAGAAGTGTGAGGTAATTCACTTTGGTAGGAATAACAGATGTGTTGAGTATAGGGCTAACGGGAGGACTTTGAATAGTGTGGAGGAGCAGAGGGATCTAGGTGTATGTGTGCATAGATCCCTGAAAGTTGGGAATCAAGTAGATAAGGTTGTTAAGAAGGCATATGGTGTCTTGGCGTTTATTGGTAGGGGGATTGAATTTGGGAGTCGTAGCGTTATGTTGCAACTGTACACAACTCTGGTGCGGCCGCACTTGGAGTACTGTGTGCAGTTCTGGTCCCCACATTACAGGAAGGATGTGGAGGCTTTGGAGAGGGTGCAGAGGAGGTTTACCAGGATGTTGCCTGGTATGGAGGGGAGATCCTATGAGGAGAGGCTGAGGGATTTGGGATTGTTTTCGCTGGAAAGGCGGCGGCTAAGAGGGGATCTTATTGAAACATATAAGATGATTAGAGGTTTAGATAGGGTGGATAGTGATAGCCTTTTTCCTCTGATGGAGAAATCCAGCACGAGGGGGCATGGCTTTAAATTGAGGGGGGGTAGTTATAGAACCGATGTCAGGGGTAGGTTCTTTACCCAGAGGGTGGTGAGGGATTGGAATGCCCTGCCAGCATCAGTAGTAAATGCGCCTAGTTTGGGGGCGTTTAAGAGATCCGTAGATAGGTTCATGGATGAAAAGAAATTGGTTTAGGTTGGAGGGTCACAGTTTTTTTTTTTTTAACTGGTCGGTGCAACATCGTGGGCCGAAGGGCCTGTTCTGCGCTGTAATGTTCTATGTTCTATGTTCTATGTAATTCTAGCTTTGTGCTTTTCTTAAAAAAAAACCTTGTACAGTTGGCTCGGTAGTTTTTATTACATTTGTTTTATCCGTTGTGAATATCAGACTTAATGTTCCTGTGAAATGACTTGATGTTTGATTCTGATAAATATGCTATGACACTGCCACTGCTTAAATTAATTAAACATCGCATCACATTTTTGAAAAGCATCACACTGTTTTCACACACGACTTGTATTTATTTGGATGCAATAAGAATTGTATGAAAAAGTCACCAATCAAGCACCAGCTACAACCACAAAAAGGCAGCACGGTGACACAGTGGTTAGCATTGCTGCCTCACAGCACCAGGACCTGGGTTCAATTCCAGCCTCAGGTGACTGTCTGTGGGGAGTTTGCACGTTCTCCTTGTGTCTGCGTGGGTTTTATCTGGATGCTCCATTTCCCTCCCATGGTCCAAAGATGTGCAGGTTAAGTGGATTGGCCATGCTAAATTGTCCCTTAGTGTCAAAGGGATTAGCAGGGGAAATATTTGGTTATTGGGATAGCACCTGGGTGGGATTGTGGTCAGTGCAGGCTCAATGGGCCAAATGGACCTCCTGCACTGTAGGGATTCTATGATGATAATTCTATGAATCAGTGAAATTGCTAAATTAATTTTTCCAGCTGTTAGAGCAATGTTGGTTTGTCACCTAACTCTGCACATTTTTCAGAAAACACAATGAATGAATACAGCTAAATAGTTTGGGATAAAAGTACCCACAAAATTGCTATCATCTGTTAGAAATTCATCCAATAAACTTTGTTCTTTGGAGGATTCGGGGAGTTCAGTTTGGCTCCTTTTACTTCGTACTCCTGTCGCTATTGAGCAATCAGACTACCATCTTCCAGCAGGTACCAATTTTTTAAAACCACCTGGAGAATCACTGGCTGTTATTCTGCTTCTGAGCTGATCAAACCAGGGAATATGCCCCATTCAGCATACTCGTTCTTCAGTATTTTTGATATTTGAGTAGTTTGATGATGTCTAGGAACTTTGCCAGTCTGGAAGAGTGGGATGTGAAAAGTCACAAATCTAGAAGCAGTTGGAGGCATATAGCGTTGGGCAGTTGAGCAATACAATAGATTAGAGAAAAGCCAAATCAGACAGGCAAGCAGCTTTGTGAGAACAAATCTAAGGGAAATTATTAATTGCAAAATTAATTGGACTATGTTACACATTCGGAGCGGAATTCAAATGACGCTGTCTCGTACATTAGAATATTGAAGTGAGGTGGAATGTGATCTGGAAAAACATAAACCATGTCCTAATTATACTTTAATGTCATCGATTTGAATGCAATTTATTTGATGTTTGAGTGGATTAATTATATCAATGATTTAAAATTATGATTATTAATCATTACGATTGATTGGTATAAGTACTGGAAGATGGTGCCAAGACTAATCATACAAACAGCCTGTGTACGCTATACGCCCCATCTTGGCAGCCAGTCAGTCATAATCACTTTAAATCAGATATTAAATACAATCAAGTGGATGAAGCATCTTGGACAATTCCAGAGGTCCTCAGCTTCACAGAAATCCGTCTTCTGCCAATTCAATTCACTCCACATGATACCAAGAAACGGCTGAAGGCATTGGATAATACAAAGTCTATGGGCCCTAACAATATTCCGGCAATAGTATTGAAGCCTTGCGCTCCAGAACTTAGTGCGCCCTTAGCCAAGCTGTTTCAGTACGGTTACAACACTGGCATCTACCCAGCAATGTGGAAAATTGCCCAGATATGTTCTGTACTCAGGAAACAGGACAAATCCAACCCAGCCAATACCAGCCCATCAGTCTACTTTTGATGATCAGTACATGATGGAAGGGGACATCAATAGCACTATCAAGCAGCACTGATTCAACAATGACCTTTTCACAGACGCTCAGTTCAGGTTCTATCAAGGTCATTCGGCGGCTGACCTCAGTACAGCCTTGGTTCAAACATGGATGAAAGAGCTGAATGCCAGAGCTGAGGTGAGAGTGGCTGCCCTTGACATAAAGGTAGCAGCAGCAGTTCCTACACCATGGGGACAGCAGCGATTCATCACCACCTTCTGATAGGCAACTAGGGAAGGCCAATAAATGTTGGAATAGTCAGTAATGTTCATGTTCTATAAAATTATTATTTTTTAAATGAACCTTTAGATTTTCGCTCCACTAGCAGCAATCTCCCAGTCAATTGACTGGTCTGATGTGTACCAAATGATCCACCACAATGCCTTTGAGAAAGAATGACATATACACAACTCCGTTTGAAGTAAATTGTAACCAAGAAGATTAATCATTGTGCAGCCGCAAGAGAGTTTAATGTTTCCAAGAAAATAATTAAAGACTGGAGAAAGAAATTGGCAAAGAAATGCACCTTCAGAAGAAGATTGAGCACGTGGCCCAACTTTGATGGTAGAAGGTGTTGACAAACATCAGCAAAATGATATATTATCATCCATTACTCCATCTGACTCCAAGGAAACGAAGGAAGATAATATTCTGGAATTTGGGGTAGTGCACATGATTCATGAAAAGGCACGATTTAGTATTCCATCAGAAAACATTACACAATGCCTGCCATCCAACATTGACAATAAATCATCAAATTCTACTGGTTATCCAACAGAGAGAAAAGAATGTTTCAATTGGCCTGTGTTAGAAATGTGGATGAAACACTGAGCATGATGCCATCGAACAAAACCACTTTGAAGATTGTGTCTTTTTTTAAAAAGCCCTTGTCAAGACGACTGGGCACAAGAAGATGTGGTTCACTGTGGCTCCATCTGGCTGAAATTATACCCTTTGTACCCAAATCCAGATGATGAGTAGACATTATAAAGAGTAGTGATTTCTATTACTGATCCCTGGGGAGCACCACTGTATACTTCAGCCTGAAAAGTAATCATATATATCTAAATTAAATCTTGTTATTTTGTGAAGTATATGTACTTGTATCTGACCATTAAAATTCTAAATTGGATTATATTTACATATAATATTGTGTATGAGTAAGAGCGGGATGCATGCATTGAGAGAGTATGTGTATAGAGAGAGAGAGCAGGATGCATACATTTAATTAGCATACTAACATTTAAATGCATACACACATTTGGGATATAAATAAACTTAATGTCAGTATCTAGCACAGATAATGCATATGGTGTGTGTTTGCATAATAAACCATTCCATCATTATAAAACTATATCCTCAATGCAAGAAAATGTATGTTAGTGTAAATAATGCAATTATGTTATTGCATTATTTACACTGATTATTGCTGGAAGTAGAGATCCTGATTTACCTGAAGGATTTGATATTGTATTTTTATTTTATCAATAGGAGAAAACTTTAGAACTCATTTATTTCTATGCAAAAAAAAAGTGCAGTTCTTGTGCAGTTGGTGAATCTGTTCATTTAAGCTAAGTTCCACAATTGACTGGAGTGCTGGGTGAGTTACTGATCTTCATGTCTATATATTTCAGTAGATGTCTGCAGAAACAGGTGTTAGGTTAACGTTGAGGGAGTTGACATTCACCAGAGACTTGTTTTCCAATTGAAAAGAATCAATGACTCGAGCAGAGTCAACTATAGATTTTCTGGCTATGCACAGCCAAACACCTGTTTCTTCAGACAGCTTGTGGAACATATAGATATGATGAGCTCAGTAACTGAACCAGCACTCCAATTGATGTGGAACGTAGCTTGATGAACCGATTCACTTGTTAGTAAAGTTGTTGTCAGAATATCCATTTGACATTGCCAGTCTCACTTCAATAATCAGAATCCTACAGTGCAGAAGGAGGCCATTTGGCCCATCAAGTCTGTACTGACCACAATCCCACCCAGACCCTATCCCCACAACCCCATGCATTTACCCTAGCTAATCCTCCTGACAATTTAGCTTGGCCAATCCACCTAACCCGCACATCTTTGAACCAAGGGAGGAAACCGGAGCACCTGGAGGAAACCCACGCAGACACCGGGAGAATGTGCAAACTCTGCACAGTGACCCAAGCTGGGAATCGAATCCGGGTCCCTGGCGCTGTGGGGCAGCTGTGCTAACCACTGTGCCACTGATGTTTGGCACGGACCTCTTCTGTGGCTGTCTGCTCACGTGACTTTTCCTGCAGTGCTTCCTCCCTCTTCTGCTGACTCCTGGCTTCTGTTCTTTGTCATTGGTCTGTTCTTCGCTGGCCCCTGACTCTCGTTCTGAACTTGCATTGAAGTCCTGTGTTCCATCTAGTGCCAGAAGTTGGTGATGCAGGTAGTTCTGCGACTTCAGTTGCTACCTGCACTGGCCAGCTTTTGCCACCATATGGAGCATGGTCAATAAAAGTACCGTACTGAGCTGAGTACTGCAATCTTTTCAAACCAGACTTGTCCAGAATGTGGCCTTCAGGCTACACTCCAGCCTGCCATACCTCTCTATCCAACCTGGGCCCTTGCTGTTCAAAATGCAGACAAGTTAATTGAAGGATCTGTATGGAGTTGCTTCTCCAATCACAGGTTGTTTTTCTACTCAGCAAATTTGGAAGCGAAACAGTGTCTCTGATTGGAGGAGCAGTGTGCAGGCGAGTGCTATCCCTTTGTTTTCACAGGGTGTGCTCTCTCTGCCTTTTGGATGTGTTCCCCCTTGCCCTCCAGCGCAGACACTGGTCTCCTAATGATGGCGAAGTGGGCCAGGGAATCCGCAAGGAACAGCAGAGTTTCAACAACACCTCCTGCCCAGGGCAGTTGGAGTCTCCATTAGAGCAGAATGAGGAAGCCTGAGTTGACAACATCATAGCCACCCTGAATACCTCCCCAGTGGTTAAATCTCCAAACCTCCTGGGTCTGGGTGTGTGTTCCTATGCGAATGAGACAGACATGCACACGTCCTTCCCCTCATCCTCACAAAAAAAAAACCTATCCACAAAGCAGACCAGCAGAGGACGAAAACCCTGGCTAAAAGGCAACCTGCTTCCGTTATCCACTTTGTATGAATTTCACAGTGGCTGGCATGGTGTGTATGGCATCAGAGGCAAGGTCAATGTTCATTTAAGAAGTCTCAACACCAGGTTAAAGTCCAACAGGATTTATTTGGAATCGTGAGCTTTCGGAGCACTGTTGAAGGAGCAGTGCCCCGAAAGTTCGTGATTCCAAATAGGCCTGTTGGACTTTAATCTGGTGTTGTGAGACTTCTTACTGTGCCCACCCCAGTCCAATGCTGGCCTGTCCACATCAGTGTTCATTAAGCTCAACTCTTTAACTCGGCCCCAGTCCTCACCCCTTCCCTGTTGACCAGGGTTTGTTACCTACTCTGTAGCTGTGCTTCTTAAATGAACAGGCAAAAAAAGATGATATTGGTTCGTTCTGTTGATTGACACCCACTGTGTCTGTGTGGGTTTCCTCCCGGTGCTCCAGTTTCTTCCCATAGTCCAACGATGTTCAGGTTAGGTTGTTTGGCCATGCTAAACTGCCCATTAGTGTTTGGGGAATTAGCAGGGTAAATATGTAGAGTTACAGGGATAGTGCCTGGGTGGAATTGTTGTCAGTGCAGGCCAGATGGCCTCTTTCTGCACTGTGAGGATTCTATGATTCTACTCTATGATTTTAAAATGATCAGTTTATTGCTTTGACCTTGGTTTGTGTTTAATGTTGTGCCAAACAGTGCTGAAATTTGCTCATCTGGAGTGAGAAATTTGGAAAAGTGGCCCCTTGCACAAAAAGTTTGGAAAGTTCTGTTTTAAACAACTTAATTGTAATGTATGTTATATTTCTTGTACATTCAGTGATGTATTTTATGTTACAAGTTATTTCAGCTCGCAATGTGCTTTTCCCAGGTGAGAGATGTCCAAAGGAACCTAACTCTGCCTTTTACATTGATTCCTGTGGGAACTCATGATTCACAATTTTCAGGAAAGCAACCACAACTTTAAGTGAGGACTAAATATGCATGAATGTGACTTGAGAAATAGTAGCAGGAGGATGCCATTCAGATCTTTGCACCTGCTCCACCATTCAGTAATGTTACCCAAAAAATACTCTCTACAGACACATCGGCTGGAATTTTGCTGCCCACCAAGGGAATCAGAGCTGGTGAGCAACAGACAATGGGAAAGTCCGTTGACCCTGGGTGGGATTTTACGGTTTCGGGACAAGTGAGGCCATAAAATCCTGCCTGGAATGCTTTTACCCAGGTGCTCTTACTTTGAGACAAAGGACTGTGGTTCGAACTTGGCTTTATTAAAAACACTCAAAGAATCAAATTGACATTTCCCCGAAACTAGGTAAATTGCCTGAGACAAGTATTACCCAGTCTGGTGATGTCATTTGGGCTGTTGGATTCAATTCGCTGAGCTCACGTCGACAGATGAACTCGGGGTTTTCTTGACATGAAGGTGGATTTCACATGCCCTCTTGCACTGTCCCAGGTCACAGTAGGTTGGTGGAGTCTTCGCTGGAGTTTGTCTCAGGATGGCTTTTTATCTCCTGCTCTCTGAGCCTATCTGGAATGTTCTCTGGCTTTCAGCCAATGGGGTGACTGGGCAGGTGCCACAAGCACACGAGGTTAGGCCAGGTCATCATCTTTGTACATATCCTGAAAGGAGATATGGTTAGTAGTGGGGAGTCTGGCTGAAACTAGAATACACAATCATGATGTATTTTTCTATAGTTCTGATTGGGTTTCAGGCCATAATGACTCTTCCATTGTTAAGTTTGAGCCCCTCTATTCAAAATATGAAGTCAGATTTAGCTGTATCAATTTAAAGTGTCCAATTTTATGTTGGGTCTAATTGCTTAGGCCACTGTCCATTTGACCACAGTAAGATCAGGGTTTATCTTTGACCTCGGGCAGGGATGAAACAATGATCAGGCAGGGGACAAGGCTAGCCCATTGCACTTGGGGGTGTGCTGACGCCAGCGATTGTGGTTTGCCCAGGCTAGGGTATAGTAAAGGATCAGGGTAGCCAATGAGATGAAACCAAGGCTTTACCTGATGCAATTTTTCAAAGCCAACTCAGCCTTTTGGCTAAGATGAAGCATTCGATCAAGCCCGGTAAGGGGTGCAATGTCTCACCCTGTCGGATTGGATCTTGGGGACCATGAATTGGCTTCAATTTGAATTGGGTTTATTGGCTGGAATAAAAGTACTGAAGGTACCAATTTTAAAAAAAATTAGGATATATCTTTGACCTTAACTACTCTTCCACACCCCTCACCAGCACCATCATGTGCTGTCACATAGTTCCATGTATGCAGCAAAAAATTGGCAATTTCTGCTCGAATATGATCAGTGATTGAACATTCACAGCCTCGTGTGTGGGGCATTCCAAAGATTCACAGGCCTGTGTGTGTGAAGACATTTCTCCTCATCTCAGTCCAAAATACCCAATCCCGAGCTCATTTGCGAGTGCTTAAAATCCTTTTGCTGTGCTGCATGGTTTGCTGCCAACTTTGGATGTTCTGGAATACAATGTTACTAAATCACTCTTTATGAGTATGAGAAGTTCTGGTACAAGAGGATTTTTTTTAATGAGTCTGGTCTGTAACGTTTTGTTTGTGACTTTTCTGAACTCTTTTGTCACGTGAGTGCAAAGTTTTTGAAGAGCTGACTGCACACTTGTCCTTTGTTTCCCCTCCCCAGATTGCTTCTGGTTGCTTGATGCTCTTCTTCAGTACACCTCGTATGGAGTGATGCCCCCAAGCCTAAGCCACTCTGAAAATAGGCGGCAGCCCCCCTCTGGAACAGACCACCCACTACCAGAGAGAATGGAAGGTAAGGCTGTTTGTAAACTCAGGACTCAAGTACATGCATGGGATTATGGGGATGGGCCTAGGTGGGATTGTGGTCAGTGCAGACTCGATGGGCCGAATGGCGGCCTCCTGCACTGTAGGGATTCTATGATTCTACAATGCAAAACCTGTTCAATTTTTGATTACTGAACTTCAGTTAATGATACCAAGTTTTATTGGTGATAAACTCCTGATAAATTGAATTCACATCACTGGCTCCCATTGTAAAGATTTACATTTGATAAAGTATATATTGTTCTGCAAATGTGCTCCAGTTCCCCCTGCTGGTTCAGATTTAAATTGCTCTTTGAAAATTTGAACATTTTGAGGTACTTTCATTTGCTTACATACTTATAAGTTGATGCTATTTTCTTTTACATGTTTGTTTAAGATGTTTTATAGGGAAATTTATAAGCACCACCAAATATTTAAAATGTTATTCTATAGTCCAGGTTGAACAATGTTTGATTCTGATTCTGTTTTTATCCTAACTCCTAGGCAACCACTTGTATCGATTTTCCAAGGTACTTGAACCGCACCTTGCAGACCCCAAACCTCGACCTTTGCCAGCATGTCCTCACTTATCTTGGGCTAAACCGCAACCTCTAAATGAGACGGCACCAAGGTTAGCATGTGACAACAGATAGCTATATTTTTGTTCTTTTCAATACGATTTTGTACAAATCATCATGACAAAACATTAGCAATTCTTAATTTTTTTAAAGTCAGAAGTGAAGCAAGTATTTAAGTAGAATTCAACAGTATCCGTCAGTCGCAAAGTATTTATTTAGAGTGTTTCAGCAGCTCTCGGGGTAGAGAGAAGAGAAATGTCGAATTTTCTGATCTGCAGAACATACATAAAACCATAGAAATGTTAAGACACAGAGGCCATTCAGCCCATTGTGTCTGCGCCACCCAATAAAGTAAAAAGAAGAAACTAGCCACTCATTTTAATCCCATTTTCCAACACCAAGTCCATAGCCTTGCGGGTTACAGCACTTCAGGGGCAAATCCAGATACCTTTAAATGAATTTGGTGTTTTGCATCAACCACCAATTCAGGCAGTGAATTTAGATGCCCACCATCCTCTGGGTAAAAGGTTTTGCCTCCTGTCTTTCTGCCCCCCCCCCCCCCCACCCCCCCACCCCCAATCCTCCTTCTTATTATCTTAATTCCATGCCCCCTGGTAACTGACCCCCTCAGCAAGGAGAAACAAGTCTTTCCTGTCTACCCTGTCAAAGCCCTCATCATTTTTGTACACAATTAGGCCATCCCCTTAGCCTCCTCTGGTCTAAGGGAAACAATCCCAGTCTATCAAATCTTTCCTCATAGCTGCACTTTTCAAGCCCTGGCAACATTCTTGTAAATCTCCTCTGTACTCTCTGCAGAAAAGTTATATCCTACCTATAATGTGATGACCAGAACTGTGTGCACAGCTTAAACTGTGGCCTAGCAAGCATTTTATACAGTTCCATCATTACATTCTGGCTTTTGTATTCAATACCTTGCCCCATGTAGGAAAGCATTCCATATGCTTCCTTTGACCACCTTGTTCATCACCTTCAGGGACCTGTGGACACGAACTCCAAGGTTTCTCACTTCCTCAATATCCTCCTGTTTACTCTGTATCCCCTTGCTTTGTTTGCCCTTCCAAAATGCGTAACCTCGCATTTCTCTGGATTGAATTCCATTTGCCACTTTTACACCCACTTAACCAAAACATGAATATAAATCTGGAGACAACAGCTATCCTCTTCACTGTCAACTACATAGCCAATGTTTTTGTCATCTGCAAATTTCCCAAGCATGCCTCTGTCATTTAAGTCCAAATCATTTATATACACAACAAACAGCAAGGGCCCCAACACTGAGCCCTGTGGAACATCATGGAAACTGCTTCCCATTCACGAAAACATCCATTGACCATTTTGCCGCCTGCCACTCTGACCAGTCTGCCATACATGAAGTCAGAAAGTAGAAACAGAAGAGATGGGGAAATAAAAGTTGAGAAGCAGGTGGAACAGTCCTAAAGAAGAGATTCACAAAGGCTTTGGAAAGTTGGCCAACAAGAGTTGTGCAGGAATTCTTCTGGAAGGCAGGTGGTGTTGAAGGTGCAATAGAGGAAGTGTGGAATGAGTGCCAAAGAATGTGTGAGGTGATGTGTAGCTGAGAAATAAGTAGGGTGCGGTGAATCTATGGAAAACCTTCTCTGGCAAGAGAAGCAAGTGGAGTTGCTCCTGTGAATGAATAATGAAAGAGATGGTAAAGGGCAATGTGCGACAGTCTGTATGGTTGCTGTGTGAGGAGGCAGTGTGACCAGTATAATATGGATAATTTAGCATTAAGGCAGGAAAAGTGTAGACATGGGGGTGCAACCAGATATTACTCTGCAAGTGACAAAGAACTCAATACTCATTCTGATTTGGTGAAAAATAGTTAGCCTTGGTATTGATCAGATTATTGGGTTTCTAAATGGAAGGGAAATGCTTGAGGAAGCAACTGGTCAAGGCGGAGGGATGCAGATTACAGGTACAAGCCAAAGGTTAGATTTTATTTTACTAACCACTGGGAGGAATTGACTTCTCAACATCAATATAATGAAGCAGCAGAGTGGTTATTGATAAATGGAGAGATCAAAATCTGGGTTTTTCCAAACTGGTTTCTGTCCACAGCAGCAACAGCTTTAACCAAAGTCACAATTGCCATCATTTGTTGACTACGTTCTCCCCCTCCCATCAATCTCTCCAACCTTTGACTGTCCTCTGCTGAACCATCAGCCTCCAAAACCTTTCCTCTGTTCTTCAGCTCAGTGATGCATCCTTTGCTTGGCTTAGCTTTGCAAAGGTATCCAGAGCATGTCCTTCAATTATTTCTTAGACAGTTACCTCACATTTTCCCCAGGGATCTCCATTTGCCCCTCTTTCTCATCCATTATGGCCCTTTGTCAATCCCACATGTGTCCTGATGTCTCTGTGCTACTTCTCTGCCATGTGTCTTGATTCCGCCACTGCATTTGTTGTCAGAATTGGTTGTCCAATATTCTGTACTGGATGAGCACAATTCCTTCCAGTCAATCATTGGGATACTGAAAGCCATCACCTTTGAGCTACACCACTCATTCCTTACCCTTGCTGCCAGTTTATTGCCGCTCCCAATCATTGGTTCCGGTTAGTTTCCAATTCGGTATCCTGTTTATTATAAAATACAGGTTATTTCCAACTTTATAACTTAGCTTACGTCAGGGTCAGACAATGTGATGTTGAAGCTCTCATCCATGCCTTTGTCACCTATCTACTCCTTCTGTGATCTGCATGGTGACCCTTGGTGACACTGTCCAAAGGCAGCGATATTATTACCACTACAGACCCAAAATCCCCTGACCCATTTGTACCTAGAGTTATCTTTGTACTCGACAATGGGGCTTATCTGAGTGTTTCCCAAAATATGGAAGACAACTTTGGTTTTGAGGAGGTGGACTGTCATGTTTTTTAAAAAAAACTTTTGGTTTTTTGCAGCCCTCTAAGAGGCACTATCCTGGTGTGTGTAAGTTAAACCAGTGCATCACTGGTACAGCGAAGTGAGGAACATTACGTAATTGAGCAGGCATTTAAAGGATATTTATTTTGACTCCTTTGGTAAAATTGTACTGGAGTTTTAAACAATGACCAATCTGCAGGACAATAAAAATATTGAAAAGTTTTCAAGTTTCTCTACACAATCGTTCTTTAGTAACTCATTTGTTCTTGGCTGTTTGACTCGGTGACCTCTGGGAGGCCATTCTATGTTTACAATGGATCCCAGGAATAGAGAGGCTAATTTTATAATTGTATCCTCTAGTCCTGTTGATGTTTCATACAAGGTTAGCATTGTTTTATAAGCTATTTATAAATAGGATTTCTTTGGATATTTTTCAACATTAGCATTTCTCAACAGTTTCCCTAAAATTGATGCTGAGTAATTTTGTCCTTGTATGAAGTCAGTAAGGCATGTCTGCTTTTCCATCTTGGTGATTTCCATTTTGCTTATTCAGCAAAGTGGCATTATTAGGTTTATCGTGTGCCTGTATTATACTGAAAGTTGGTTGATCCCAGTCTGGGATCCAGGGTGGATAGTTGAGCAGGTAACAAATCATGTTTGCAATTCTTAACCATTCATTTTTCTCTGTGAGAAGGCGTACAATGTGTAAAGAGTTGATTATTTTTTTGAACAGTACTTGGAAGGTGATGTCAAAAATGTAAACTTGGCGTCTGTGATCTAGAAGGTCTGTATTGTACAGAGTCCCAGGTTGTCAAATATTTGAAGGAACGTAACTGCTATAATTTGAAATGTCTAAAATATTCCATTATGAGAGGAGCCATTATCCAGACAACAAATAAAGGTGATGGAAAATATGATATTTAGATACTAACTACATGACCAGGCTCAGCTTCTCCAACATTCACTTCTGTTGGTTGCAGCAATCAAAGAAATGTTTTTGTCTTCCCTCCCAGCTGGCAATATTGCATGTATGAGCGTTTGAAGGAAATGAGGTAAACCATTACAAGCACCAAGTTAACTATGTCCTCTCCTCCACCAAAGATGCACAATTGTAAATGGTTTACTGCTATCCATTAGCAACCAGAATCTATTTGAAAAATGCGAAGCTAACTTGAAGGATCAAGTCTTTTCTTACCAAAAAAAATCAATTTATTGTAATCAGCTTATGGCAATTGAAAATGTGGCATAATGGACAGTGAAGGTGGTTATCTCGGATCGCAACAGGATTTTGATCAATTGGGCCAGTGGGCTGATGGATGGCAGATGGAGTTTAATTTAGATAAATGGGAAGTGATGCATTTTGGTATGTCTATTCAAGAATATGAAATAGGAGCAGAAATAGACCATACAGGCTGTCAAGCCTGCTTTACCATTCAATATGATTAGAGCCGACCTTCGGCTTCCACTCCACTATCTGCCCCTCCTTGTGTTCCTTGATTCACTGAGACCAAAATCTCTCTCTCCCAGCCTTAAATGTATTCAAAGATGGAGCACCTGCAATTCTCTTGGTTAGGGAATTTCAAAGATTCACAACCCTTTGAATTATAGTCAGAGGTTTACAGCATGGAAACAGGCCCTTCAGCCCAACTTGTCCATGCCGCCCTTTTTTTAAACCGCTAAGCTAGTCCCAATTGTCCACATTTGGCTCATATTCCTCTCTACCTGTCTTACTCATGTAACTGTCCAAACGCTTTTTAAAAGACAAAATTGTACCTGTCTCTACTACTATCTCTGGCAGCTTGTTCCAGACACTCACCACCCTCTGTGTGAAAAAATTGCCCCTTTGTATCTCTCCCCTCTCACCTTAAACCTATGCCCTCTAGCTTTGGACCCCTCTACCTTTTGGGAAAAGATATTGATTATCTAGCTGATAAATGCCCCTCATTATTTTATAGACCTCCGTAAGATCGCCCTTCAGCCTTCTACGCTCCAGAGGAAAAAGTCCCAGTCTATCCAAACACACCTTGTAACTCAAATCATCAAGTCCAGTACCATCCTAGCAAATCTTCTCTGCACTCTTTCTAGTTTAATAATATCCTTTCTATAATAGGGTGAGCAGAACTGTACACAGTATTCCAAATGTGGCCTTATCAATGTCTTGTACAACTTCAACAAGATGTCACAACTCCTGTATTCAATGTTCTGACCAATGAAACCAAGTATGCTGAATGCTGCCTTCACCACTCTGTCCACCTGTGACTCGCACTTTCAAGGAGCAATGAATCTATACCTTGGATCTCATGTTCTGTAACTCTCCCCAACGCCCCACCATTAACTGAATAAGTTCTGCCCTGGTTCAATCTACCAAAATGCATCACTTCCCATTTATCTAAATTAAACTCCATCTGCCATTCATCAGCCCACTGGCCCAATTGATCAAAATCCTGTTGCGATCCGAGATAACCACCTTCACTGTCCATTATGCCACCAATCTTGGTGTCATCTGCAAACTTACTAACCATGCCTCCTATGTTCTCATCCAAATCATTAGTGTAAATGACAAATAACAGTGGACCCAGCACCGACCCCTGAGGCACAATACTGGCCACAGGTCTCCAGTTTGAAAAGCAACCCTCTACAGCCACCCGCTGGCTTCTGTCATCAAGTCAATTTTGTGTCCATTTAGCTACCTCAACCTGGATCCCGTGAGATTTAACCTTGCGCAACAACCTACCATGCGGTGCCTTGCTAAAGTCCATGTAGACAACGTCAACTGCACTGTCCTCATCTACCTTCTTGATTACCCCTTCAAAAAACTCAATCAAATTTGTGAGACATGATTTTCCACTCTCAAGGCCATGCTGACTGTCCCTAATCAGTCCTTGCATCTCTCGATGCCTGTAGATCCTTTCTCACAAAATACCTTCCAACAACTTACCCACTACAGATGAGGCTCACCGGCCTGTACTTCACAGGCTTTTCCCTGCAGCCCTTTTTAAACAAAGGCACAACATTTGCCAATCTTCAGGCACCCCACCTGTGACTATCAATAATTCAAATTTCTCTGCTAGTGGAGCCACAATTTCCTCCCTAGCCTCCCACAATGTCCTGTGGTACACTTCATTAGGTCCTGGGAATTTATCTACCTTGATGTGCTTTAAAACTTCCAGCACCTCCACCTCTGTAATATGTATACTCCTCAAGACATCACTATTTATTTCCCCAAGTTCCCTAACATCCATGCTTTTCTCAACAGTAAATACTGATGAATTAATTTCTGATCTCCTGGCTAAATGATCAGCCCCTTATCCTGAGATTGTGCTCCTGTATTTCTGCTGGTTGGGGAATCTAAAACAATCTGAGTTTTCAGAATCTTGTATGTTTCATTGAGATCATCTCTCATTCTTCTAAACTCTAGAGAATGTCGACATAATTTACTCAACTTCTCATCATATGCCAAGCCCTCATCCAAGGAAATAATTTAGTGAACCTTTGTAATACTACCTCCAATGCAAGTATATCCTTCCTTTTAAAATAGAGACTAAAACCATAGTGGATTTAATACTGAAAAGTCTGCAGAGAATTTCATTTGGAAAGCTAAAGATAGAAACGTTTTTTCTCGGGTTTAGATGTTTAAGTCAAACTTCAATTGTTTCCGAGCTTTGAGAGGACATTTCTAAAAGTTAGTTTAGTGCCCCTTTTCCTCCGTTCCACATAAAAGCTGATCTCAAATCTGAGTTTTAACATGAAATAATTTAGATTGCCAATTGTAAATATTGCTTCAATTAACAGAATGATGCAGTAAATTTAGCTTCTGGAATTAGTGCAAGGTTATGCCACAAATAAACAGCTTTTATTGCTTTTCCTCAGTAACCTTTGGAAGCATCAGAAGCTGTTGTCCATTGACCTAGACAAAGTGGTTCTGCCAAATTTCAAGCAAAACCGTCCCCAAGTGCGACCTCTATCACCAGGTGAAAGTGGGGCCTGGGACATTCCTGGAGGTGAGTACTGGAGTCACAACACTTACCTCTTGTACTTGAGAAATTGGAAAGTGAAAAGCATCCAGGGTGATTATGCTCCCCCAGCTCAGATTGCCAAGGACCATATTTTCCAAGTGAAAGAACAATGGGAATATGTGCGCAAATAACCCAATTTCTTGTTGCTATATTTATAGGCTAAATTCAAAAACGTTGCTAAGTAGTTTGTGCTGTGAAACACTGGGTGATCTGTCATGTAATTGATTAATATTGCTGTTAAAGTTCATAATGGAAGACCTTTATTTTTGGTGCCTTCATGTCTGAGTGACACTGAGGTTTGTAGGATTGGATGGGGCCATGGGGAATAAGTGAAATGTTACAGATCTTGATGAATGTTTTTGGATTTTGTTGCATATGTTTGCTTAAAGATTACTTTAACAGAGTGAACTAGTTACAAGAAGAATTATTTCTTTAGGATTTCTTTCAGACTTGGTCTGCTGCAAGTGGTTGTAGTTAGAATAATTTAAGGCAATCCAAAATGTAAAATTGTGAAAATCCCAGCAAGGCCTTTAGAGAAATAGGTTCCATTTTTCAATGATCTGCAGTTTAGCATAAACAAGACCGCTGAACTGGATGAGAACACGTCTTCAGTTTAATGTTTTACATTTAAAAATAATGTTTAATGTTATGTCACTGAAGCTTAGACTAGAAAGATTGACTTGTGACCGTAGATTTTGAGTATCTATATTTTCATAGTAAGACAAGAGAATCCGAATGGAAGAAACTATCAGCATAAAGTTCTTCAGTTTGATCTAACATACCAGAGCTTTTCTTTTGTTACATTGCCTTCACAAAACTGTTTCTAGATAATTATATTGTCCAAATATCACTGGATGCTACATGGAGCAGTCACCCAATTAAGGCCTGACATGGGTTATTTTGTGATGACAGCTGTATTTTCCTACTGTTGGAGCAACTCCCTTCTCTGGGGAGGCTACATTTGAGGCAGCACCTCAGTGGCAAGTCTGATGGTAATTAGAACCAGAGTCTCTGTGCCCCAGTGACAGAACCACTTCATCACTCTCTATTCCTGAGGAGGGTTTTCTACTCCATTCTGAGGCTTTAGGCCTCTTTGTTTATTGACCTCTCTGCTGGCAACCAAGGACACCCTTCATGTCGAGGTGCCCTTGCATTTACCTGCCTCAGCAGCCCAGTGGAGTTACTGGTCTGAAGTTATCAGGTCTACCTGCTGGCCTTAATTGAAACTGTCTTCCAGAGGCAACTTTTTAATTGGCCAGCTCTGGGGACAGCCTGCCACGGCCACTTCAGAGTTTGTCGTCCCGGAATTGAGGCTGATATTGAGGTAGTGATCTAAGTGGGAAAATTTGTCTCTAAATCTCCAGGACCAACGTAGGAGATCAGTCCAAAATACATTCCAGATAACCAGATAGAATTTTGTTGTTGGGCTCGTCCAGACCAAGCTGCCCACCTGTTAGAGTATGTCGTTTTTATCTTTATTGTCCAAACTACAGGAATTATTAAAGTCAGCTCAATTTAGTTGCATGCCTTTTATCTGAGCAAGCAGCCTAAACGATTGAGGTGTTGAACTAGATGTACTTCACAGTTCATTAGCAAACTGTCAAGAAATGGCTGTTGGATCTGTTACGTTCGTTACAAGTGTGCTACTGTCCTGGATATTTCCAGCTTATTGAACATTTGCAACAGTATTATTGAGCTCAGTGTACCTTTCACTGCTAATGTAATGATGTTTCCAAATTTAGAAAGACCTTTTAAGGGAAGAAAGAGATATTGCATGATTGAGAGATGCAAATCATTTGTCCTTTTAAGCAATGCTTTAGTATCAGCAGTGTGTATTCTACTTTCTTCTGAATTATGTGGGGATTGTCTATCTTAGTCTATTTTGACCCATTAACAGCAGGAACTGCTTCCTTTGAAAGGAACTGCCAAAGTGCCACTATTTCCTGGGTCTTGCATGTATCAACTGACTGACAGAAAATAACTCCTTGTCTTTTCATTAAGGGCCAATTCACAATTACTTGTCATTCTTCTACTTCAGCTGAATGATGGAGATTGAGCACTATGGCATTTAATCGTGATCTGTTTTGCTTTTAAGGTATTATGCCTGGTCGATATAACCAAGATGTGGGGCAGACAATTCCAGTTTTTGCTTTCCTCGGTGCTATGGTGGTGCTTGCATTCTTTGTGGTGCAGATAAAGTCCAAGAGCAAGCCAAAGAGACGGAAGCCGCGGGTCAAACGTCCTCTACTGCTCCAGCAGGTGCATCCACCCAAGACACCATCTGTATGATCGCGCCAGTGGACAACGACTAATCAAGACACACCCACTGTGGACAGGAAATTGTGCTGTTGGCTGCTCCAAATGAGTGTTGTAAAAATATCCAGTGAAAATAACTTCATGGATTTTCTGACATTGTTGACTCATTTAAGATAATGTGGTTTCAGCTCAGTTGAGGAGACCTTTTTTTAGAGCAACCATAACTACCAAAGACATTGTGTTTGGTTGCTTTGTATTTATATTCCCCTGGGAACAAAATTGTTCTAACAAATCAGCCAGTACAGACATTCGGACACTTTGCTTCAGTTTTGGGTTTTGTTTTATTGTCACCATGTAGAATACTTGTTGCAAGGACATTTATTGGTGAGAAATGTATTTTGTAACATGAATCTGCAACCTTGCCAGGCTCAAGTAAAGAACGAATTACTGATACAGATAACATGGGCAATGACACCTGGAAGAATAATTGGTAATAACTGTACCAAGGCGCTCTGTGCTTGAATTGACTTATTTTTATAAAATGGAAACTGCTATAATTCACTGTAAATATTTAAGATGGCAGTTTGCAACCTATTTTCGCCATTATCGGTGGAATAAATTTACAGCTCAGCAAATAGACACTTTCTGGAAAGTTGATTTGATTTTTGACCATTCTCATTGCACAAAGGAAATTGGACCAAGTACACCTTAACACAGGTAAGTGTGCTCATGTGAAAGCCAGGAGTTCAAATCCTTTCAAAATGAGTTGAGCACTTTATCCCGGCAGTTTGGTCATGCAGCATCTTTTGTTTATCCAACCAGGATTTTGACCTATACTTGTGGAATAGAAATAGGTAATCTTGTTTTTGTGTGTTTTCTGACGGTAATCTGTAATTTAGCCCCATGCTGATGGTGGTCTGCGCTGTTAATTAGTTGATCCAACATGAGTTGAAATCCTAACTACCCATGTATATCCTTCCTACTGTTACCCTGCATTTTCTGGCATTGCAAGTTGGGGAACAGTGTTAGGGACTTGATGTTTTACCTTTCTCTTCATTCACATAACTCAAATCTTGTTAGAAGCAGTAATGTTTAATGTGATGATGACAGGACAGAAATGAAACAGGGAAAGAACAGAGCATGTAACATGAGTGACCATCTGCTATCCTATCACCTCCTCTGCTTGTTGACTCACGTTAGCTCCCAGACAAGTAGTATCTTGACAAAATTCCCATCCTTGTTTTCAAATCCCTATCTCTGCAATCTCCAACCCACAATCCTCCCAGATATCTGCGTTTCTTTAACCTTGGCCTCATCTGGATCCCCAATTTTAATTTCTGTAGCATGGGTAGCCATGCCTTCAGTTGCCCGGGACCAAGCTCTGAAGTTCCCTCCCTGCACCACTCTGCCTTGCTACCCCTCTTTCCGCTTTAAAGACACTGCTTAAAACATACCTCTCTGACCAAACTTTTGGTCACCTGACATAACATTTCCTTATGTGACTCGGTGTGTTATAATGCTCCTGCAAATACCTTGGGAGATTTAATTATGTTAGAGATGCCGAACAAATATAAGTTGGTGCTGAAGTGCCTCTACTTGAAGAAAATTGCTTCACCGTGTCCTCTTAACAGGTTCTGTAGTTTTGACGACAAAATTGAGAGAGGAGTGAAGTGAGGACCCTTGTTGCCCTCCATCATTGCTCACGCAGTTTGTGATTAGCTTTAAAGTCACTTGCCTATTGCAATAAAGTTGCAGTACCTGTTGTCCTCCACAAGAGAACATGTTTGAGCAACATGTTACTATTAGCAAGTACCAGTGACCTCCAGTAGCAGAAATCAAATCCTGCAACAATTAGCAGTGGACTAAGATTTGAAATGAAAACAGCGCTGGAAGAAAAAACAGTAAATGTTTAGACTCTGCATGAATTTTGCTTCCAATTTACCTTGTAAAATCTCTGTGGTACCAAGATGGCATAGTGGTACAGTGGTTAGCACTGCTGCCTCACAGGGACCTGGATTCGATACCCGGCTTGGGGCACACTCTGTGCGAAATTTACACATTCTCCCTGTGTCTGCGTGGATTTCCTCCGGGTGCTCCGGTTTCCTCCCACAGTCCGAAAGACTGGTTAGGTGCATTAGCCTTGCTAAATTCTCCCTCAGTGTACCCGAGCAGGCGCTGAAGTGTGGCGACTAGGGGATTTTCACAGTAATTTCACTGCAGTGTTAACTTAAGCCTACTTGTGACACTAATAAACTTCTAGCTTAAACCTGTTCTCAGTAGAATAATACTACCCAATTTTTGGAATTACTTTATTATATTATAGAATCCTACAATGCAGAAGGAGGCCATTCAGCCCATCGAGATATTCTGCCATATCATGTTGCATGCCTTTAAAATGTATTGGGGTGATGGATACTTTTTAGAAGTAGCATAATCTATGGACAATTAACCTGAAGAACATGTACTCCATGGGCATTGGGTGATCTTTTGTGGTTTCTGTACAGACACAGACATGCCTGAGCATATTTTTGAGAAGTAACTTGCAAATGACCTTCACATCGACTACTGTTCACCACTTCAGTGGAAGAGATTTAAAATGAGAACGGCTGCCAAACTTGCTGGCCCATGAAGATGGAATTTAAGATAAAGAAACTTCTGAGGCAATTCACAGCTGGAATGTTGATGCAATAGCAAACACCCGTCATTGTGTGATGAACTGCTTAGCCATCAACTCATTGTATAGCTAATGGAAAACACTGATACTATTGTTTCATGAGAAAACTGGTTTGATATGAAATGTCTTATTAATCCACAAGGGTAGCTCAGCAATGGAGTCTGGGGCCAACACTTCAGATTTTGTCCAGGAAAAGGAAAGAGCACTAGTTTAAAAAGAAAGTCATCTTGGGTAGTGAAGGGGGTCTGATTCATTTTACCTGCAGAATCATCACCTTCATTAAAGGAGTTTTTTTTTCTTTTGTGGGACATGGACATTGCTGGCTGGTTGCCCTTGAGAAGGTGGTGGTGAGCTACTTTCATGAAACACGATGTGGAGATGCCGGCGTTGGACTGGGGTAAACACAGTAAGAGTTTTAACAACACCAGGTTAAAGTCCAGCAGGTTTATTTGATAGCAAATGCCATTAGCTTTCGGAGTGCTGCTCCTTCGTCAGATGGAGTGGATATCCACTCTATCTGACGAAGGAGCGGCACTCCGAAAGCTAATGGCATTTGCTACCAAATAAACCTGTTGGACTTTAACCTGGTGATGTTAAAACTCTTACTTCGTGAAACACTGCAGTCCATGTGCTGTGGATTGACCCACAATGCCATTAGGGAGGGAATACCAGGATTTTGACCCAGCGACTGCCAAGGAATGGCAATGTATTTCCAAGTCAGGACAGTGAGTGGCTTGGAAGGGAACTTGCAGATGGTGGTGTTCCCATGTATCTGCTGCCACAATATTCACTGAAAAATCCAGAAACTTCTACCTTGGTTTTCAGTTATCCAAGCGAGAGTCCTTCAGGCCTCGCAACTTTCAACCACCATCTTAAGGACTGTTTAAGAAGTGACCTGTTTTCTTCTTTTTTTCTTTTCTGGTAATCTAAGTGCATGTTACGTCTTTAGGATTAATCTTTTCTTGTCAGTGTGTGTGTCAGTGTGTTTGAGGAGTGACCATGGAGAGAAATCACGGCCCCTAATGTTTCTCCTGTTTTCTGGCCTGTTGTTCCCATTCCTGCTTCAATCGTCACCTTCAATTAAGTGGAGCCAATTGGCATGAAGCTACTTCAACAATTCTTTGAATTGGAAACTGTGCCAGTTGAAGCAAACGGAATTAACTTGAGTTAGAAAAAGAGGACCAGATGTCAGCAGCTTTAAATATTATTCCTGTGGAGAAACTATTTCAGGATTTAGTTGCCACAGGGCAATATCACAAAAATAACATATGACCTTAATTTACATTGTGTATATGGTGAAGATTACTATATCACCTTTTTTTTGTTGTAACTGGAAATTTTTTATTCATTCATTCAATGTGGGTGTTGATGGCTAGTTCAATATTTATTGCCTTTGAGAAGGTGGTGGGGAGTTGCCTTCTTGCGTTGCTGTAGTTGTGTTGTAGCAGCATCCACAGTGCTTTTAAGATTTTGACCCAGCAACAGTGAAGGAACAACCAATATTGTTCCAAGCCAAGATAGTGTGGGGTGCTGAGGGGAGTTTGCTGACGGTGGTGTTCTCATGCATCTGCTACCCTTGTTCTTCTTGATATTTGAGGTCATGGCTTTGAAAGATGCTGTCAAAGGAGCTTTGAGTTGCTGCAGTGCATTTCACTGCTGCCACTGTGCATTGGTGATTGAGGATATGAATGTTTAAATCAAATGGGCAACTAGATCCTGGATGGTGTTAAATTTGAGTCTTATTGGAACTGTACTTATCCAGACAAGTGAAGAGTATTCCATCACACTCCTGATTTGCCTTGTAGAAGTTGAACAGCTTTGGGGAGTCAGGAGTGTTAATGCAGAATTCCTAGCCCCTGAACTGCTCCTGTAGCCACAGTATTTGTATAGCTGGTCCAGTTCAGTTTCTGGTCAATGGCAACCCCGAGGATGTTTAGAGTGGGGGTTCAGTAATGGTAATGCCATTAAGTGCCATGGGGAGATGGTTATATTTTCTTTTCTTGGAGATGGTAATTGACTGACACATGTAGTACAGATGTTACTTGCCAATCATCAGCCCAAGCCTCAATATTGTCCAAATCTTGCTGCATTTGGACATGAACTGCTTCATTATTTGAGTCATGAACGGTGCTGAACTTTGTGCAATCATCTGCACACATTCCCATTTCTGACCTGTTGATGGCAGAAGGTCATTGATGAAACAGCTAAAGGTGGTTGGATCTAGGACATTACCCTGAGGAACTCCTGCAGTGATGTCCTGGGCTGAGATGATTTGACCACAAACCACCACAACCATATTCCTTTATGCCAGGCATGACTGCAACCAGTGGAGAGTTTTTCCCCTGATGCCCATTGACTCCAGTTTTGCCAGGGCTCCTTGATGCCGCCCTTGGTCAAATGCTGCCCTGATGTCGAGGGCAGTCACTCTCGCTTCACCTGTGGGGTTCAGATCTTTTGCTTGTGTTTGGAAGAAGGCTGTAATGAGGTCACTTGACAGCACTGTCACAAGACACATTAAATCACTTTGCATGTAGATTTGTGTGTATTTTCAACAAGGTTTTCTTCATAATCCATAATAATTGGTATCAAGCTGGACTGTTAAAGATGATCTTCATTCCATTGTGGTCTCCTACGTTTAAACACCCTGATTACTGGTCAAAGATACCCAGAGGGATTCCAGAACTGAGAACCTAACTGCGACACACTACAGCAGCCCTCCTCCCAAGTGCTCATTGACAGAAGGTGTCTCATTTGTATACAGCCTTAGCAACATGATCCAGAAACAACCTCGGGCCCAACATGTACACAGATCATACACAGCTACACCTCACCACCTTACTCAAGCCCTTCTTTGCCTCCAGCCTGTCACGTTGCTTGTAAGATGAACAGAAATTTGCTCCAATTAAATATTGAGGCAACTGAAGGTATTACCCATAAAATCATGAGGTTTTATGGATTCATGAATTCATGAGGGGAAAGTCGTGCTTGACGAACATGTTGGATTTTTATGAAGATGTGACTAGGGCGGTTGATGGAGGGAACCGGTGGATGCGGTGTTTTTGGATTTCCAAAAGGCGTTTGATAAGGTGCCCCATAAAAGGCTGCTGAAGAAGATTAGGGCACACGGAGTTGGGGGTAGTGTGTTAAAGTGGATTGGGGACTGGCTATCCGACAGGAAGCAAAGAGTCGGAATAAATGGGTGTTTTTCCGGTTGGAGGAAGGTAACTAGTGGCGTGCCGCAGGGATCGGTACTCGGGCCGCAACTATTTACCATTTATATAGATGATCTGGAGGAGGGGACGGAGTGTAGGGTAACGAAGTTTGCAGACGACACAAAGATAAGTGGAAAAGTGAATCGTGTGGAGGACGGAGAAGATCTGCAGAGAGATTTGGACAGGCTGAGTGAGTGGGCGAGGATATGGCAAATGGAGTATAACGTTGATAAATGCGAGGTTATACATTTTGGAGGAAATAATAACAAATGGGATTACTATCTCAATGGAAACAAATTAAAACATGCTACCGTGCAAAGGGACCTGGGGGTCCTTGTGCATGAGACGCAAAAACCCAGTCTGCAGGTACAACAGGTGATCAAGAAGGCAAATGGGATGTTGGCCTATATTGAGAGGGGGATAGAATATAAAAGCAGGGATGTCTTGATGCACCTGTACAGGGCATTGGTGAGGCCGCAGCTGGAATACTGTGTGCAGTATTGGTCCCCTTATATGAGGAAGGATATATTGGCATTGGAGGGAGTGCAGAGAAGGTTCACCAGGTTGATACCGGAGATGAGGGGTTTGGATTATGAGGAGAGGCTGAGGAGATTGGGTTTGTACTCGTTGGAGTTTGGAAGGATGAGGGGGGATCTTATGGAGACTTATAAGATAATGCGGGGGCTGGATAGGGTGGAGGCGGAGAGATTCTTTCCACTTAGTAAGGAAGTTAAAACTAGAGGACACAGCCTCAAAATAAAGGGGGGTCGGTTTAAGACAGAGTTGAGGAGGAACTTCTTCTCCCAGAGGGTGGTGAATCTCTAGAATTCTCTGCCCACTGAGGTGGTGGAGGCTACCTCGCTGAATATGTTTAAAGCGCGGATGGATGGATTCCTGATCGGTAAGGGAATTAAGGGTTATGGGGATCAGGCGGGTAAGTGGTACTGATCCACGTCAGATCAGCCATGATCTTATTGAATGGCGGGGCAGGCTCGAGGGGCTAGATGGCCTACTCCTGCTCCTATTTCTTATGTTCTTATGTAAATCTGTTTGCTCGCCACTGACTCCATTGTTATCTTTGACCATTGCTGGTGCTGAACTTGACTTGTTTGGCTTCTGTGACCTATTTGATCCAACAGTTAGCTTCTGGCCTCCTATCCACTCCCATCCCTGAGACTTCCTATTTCCACCTCCTGTAGTATTGTCTACATCTGCCTCAGCTTATGCTGCAGAAACTGTTTGTTGGCTCCAGATTCAACTGTACCAATGCTCTGACCTATCTCCCACCTCGCACCCTTCATAAATCTGAGCTTATCCAAAATCCTGCTTGCTCATGTCCTCACCTGCACCAAGGCATGTTACCTCAGCATCCCTGTGCTCATTGGCTGCAACTCCAGCAATCCTTTGATTATATATTTTTTTTAATAGTCTTTATTTCCAACTTCATCCCATTTACCATTTCTTTCCTCCAACAACCTCTATATTTGTGCTTCTTGCTTCCCTCTGATTTTCATTGTTCCACTGTTAGTGGCCACGCCAAACCTCTAACCTCTCTTTAAGCCTCATGGCTTCTCTACCTCCTTTTTAGGACGCCACTTAATTCCTACCTCTTTGACCAGGTTTTGTTCCATTATCTTTGAATATCAAGCCACATGAGGAGATACTAGTTTAATTGATAAACACTCCTATGAAGTGTTTACTTCGGTAAAAATGCAATGGTGCTCATTCTCCAAGTTTCTGTGCAAGATCATACATAATCTGACAGCTGTTCTGAAAGTTCCTCTCTAAGCTGCATGCCGTCCCTACATTGAATTATAACACCGTTCCTTCACTGTCGCTGGGTCAAAACCTGGAACTCCCTAACAGCACTGAGTGTTCCTACACCAGATAGATTGCAGCAGTTCATGGAATTGGCTCACCGCCATCTTCTCGAGCGTAGTTAGAGATGTATAAGGAATGCTGGCCTTACCTGTGACACTTGCATTGCGTGAAAGAGAAAATGTATAAATGCACGTTGTCTTGTAATTAGACTACTGAATCTCTCAGGAACTAGATGCGTGATCAAGTGCTATTAATCAGTTTGGTCCAGGTCTGTAACAAATATAATGGGAATATCTCGGCAGATGAGAAAGTTTGGGTGAAGAAGTATTTGAAGATGCTGGCATTTAGCAACTGGACAGATAAACAGTAGATGACATTGCCATTTGCATTTTGGAAGTGGTGACAGTGATTACACAATGATGGCCGTTTACAGATTTCAGTACTTCTAACAGTTGTACAGATAAAGAAGTGCCTGGATTTAAAAATTTTAAGTATTGTTTACCTGGCAACATTCCTTTTACATTCAGCAATTTTACATTAATCTTGGGATTTCTTTCCTCAGCCTGAATAGTTTTATTTTGAATTGAGACGCTTGGCGCACTGCGCAGGTTGATAAGTACAGGATGGCTGGTTCATGGCACCTCTGAAAATATAGGAAGAAGTCTAATAGACAGCAAAAACAGAGAACAGTTGGTAGGTACCTACAATTGTTTACCAATCGAGAAAAAGGTCTTGTGTTTGGGTCTGTGTTGTGACGTTAAGCTGCAACAATTGTGAAAGCTGATAAAATATTGCAGCTTGTAAACAGAACTGCAGCTTCTAATCCAAAAGGTAACAGACGCTGAAATCATGGTGTAGTTTGTCCAGATTTGTCTTCGCCTTTCCTAAAGGATATCACTTGGGCAAAAGAGTCGTTGAGTTAAATTGGGGAACAAAACAGAACATAATGCATTATTAAAAATGTTGACCGGAATGGTATGGGGATTTGTGGGATAAACGTATATTTGTGAACAGAGTAAAGCTCAAATAAAAGATACCACTTTGTGAAATGTATCAAGCAACTTGCCACTCCAGACACTATCTAGTGGTCTCATCTAAATTGCAAGTTGTGTTTTGGGATTTTTCCGAGTGCACATTCTATTGGGGGTGGGGGAGCGGTGGGTAGCATCACTAAACACAAAAGGATGTGACCAGCAGATCAATTTATTTTGCTGTTAAACAGGTAAAGAAACAATGCTCTATGCAGCCTCTTGACAGTAATTACAAATACCACAGTCCTCATCAAAATACCAAAGCAACAAAAAAAAACATCTGCACAATCTTTCACACCAAACTGGCCCTTGTTCACTTTACATATGGCAGAAAGCTGCCATAGAGTCAGATCTGGCTTATTCTCTCCGCTTACTTTAAACTCTGACTAAAGAGGTCATGTTAGTCTTGGTATTGTCATAAAACAGAATTGCATTTAAGGTACAATGCCAGAGCAGGTCATTTGACTCGGGTCATTTGTTTTGCCTCAGTCCCTGGCTGTTGAGAATGATTTTTCTGAAAGAGACAAAACCATGCAACTATTGCTAAAGACTTACGATATAATGCCTGCTAATTCTATCTCATTCTTAAAGGCACCACTTCTTGCAGTTCCAAGATAGTTGATTAAGTCCAATTTCTGAGTTGCTGACTCTGCCAGAAGCGAGCAGGGAATGCTTGCAGAGTTGGGTCGCTAGGTTGTTGCCACCCAGAGGAAATTATGAGATGCATACATATTTCAAATGCTCGGCCTGCACAAAAGAAACTTGCATTTATACAATGTCTTTCACTCCCTCATGAAGTTATAGAACACTTAACAATTAATTATTTTAAGTGCAATTTTTGTAGCATAGGGAATTGAAATAACCACCTGTGGCCAAGGGGTCAAACTGACCAAAATTAGTTAGCTAATTTGTATCTCACTTTTCCACCTCTGGCATAATTTATTTTGGTAAATGTTGTATTAAGCACGCAGGTGGTTGTATTAAGCATGTCAGTTGTGAATTGTAGCACACACGGTGCAGACACAATGAGCCAAGTGGAGTTGCCTCCTGCACTCAACCATCTCAACCCAGTCGAGATCAACAAACTGTATATTGCCCAACATAATGTGGAGATGCTGGTGTTGGACTGGGGTAAGCACAGTAAGAAGTTTGGTGTCTGTGTTGATTTGTGCGACCTTCTTGGAGATCCTCTCCCCTTCTTACTGTATTGCCCAACAATCAGAGCAGGGGTTCCCTTGATCTACATGAGTGCTCTAGGCCCTCTTTACACATTAACCGTCAAGGAGTTATTTAAAGATCTAAAAACAGAGAAATGCACAGTTCAACGTATAATGCTCATTAAAAAAGCCTTTAGTCACTCTCCATGGATAAAATGCTCTTTTGGAACAACCCAACACTGACCACTGCTATTTTAAGCCATGGCAACAATAGGCTAAAGGCCTGGTGTGTTTGAGAATGGTATTGTGAGAGTCGGTGTTATCATTTGTTGCTACAACTTCCAGGTGAAGTAGAATGTTATAGCATCAAAACAAAAATATAGAGGGCCCCAGAGACACTGCAAAACATTACAGGAACCATTGTTTTGACCAGGGTTGGATGTTATATTTTGGGAAAGACTTGGGAAAGTGAAGGCCATTAAGAAACTGAAGTAGCTAAAGCTAATGGAACAGATGACATTCTTAAAATATCAAAAGGAATGATATGAATATTTGGGGGCAACAATTGACCTGATTTGTGAACAAACGAAACGCAATACTGTATCAACAAGTCTTTAGCTTCAACATGTCAATCCAGAATGAACCAATTGGATTCAACATTATCTGAGCAGATTTCATGTCTACAAAGAAGTGTGTGCCTTTACCTGCCTAATATTTAGGTAATGCAGTGAGATTCTAGGATCAAGTAGAGTACAATGGCATGGGGCCCAGCTTACTGAAACATTTGTACATAGCCACTGTAGGAGCATTTTCAGAGACTATGTATTAAGCTGTCTTTCAGGTGGCGGACTTCCTCTCTTAATTATGGATCAGCTAACACACAGACTCGCGGAGACCAGTATTATGGTAAAAGATGTTTCTTTGTTTTCCAAGCTTGGTCAGCGTATATGGGAGAGAGATTTGGGGCAGTTCCAAATCACTCTGAAATTACATCACTCACAGTGTTACAATTATACAATTTTCAAAAGTCATTTGCCCAGCCAGGTATGAGCCAATCATTATTAGTATAGATTATTTACCTTGGCCAATAATATTTACCCTCTGACAGCATGGGATTGTGATCAGTTTGCGGACTTTGAAAGTCTTTCTCAGTCACCTGACACCTTCCAGACCCTCTTATCTGGTGCAAGTGCAATGTATTTCCCATTCATTATGACCATCTGGGACCCCTGGTGTGTCCTTGGTTCAATGTGTATCCTATTCCTTAGGACTGTCTGGCCCATGATCAGAATTGCTCTTCCTTTCGCTCAGTAGCTGCATTGTTCTGAGGAATGTGGTTCTTTTTACTTAACTATGTCCCATCATGCCTTAGAGCATTGTATCATTAATCAAGGTATATGCCTTTAATACAGAATGTTTTAAAAAATACAGGTCTAAATTTTCTAACATTGGTTATGTGTGTCCCTATTCAAACAGTATTTTTCAGACACTTTGTAATTTTTCTATACTCTATTCACTCTGATCTTTGAGCACCCGGAGGAAACCCACGCAGACAGTTGGAGAAAGTGTAAACTTTACACAGTCACCCAAGGCCAGAATTGAACCAGGGTTCCTGGCGCTGAGAGGCAGCAGTGCCACCATGTCACCCCTTGTAGTGAAGTTCAAAAGATTCCTCTCGGCCTGTCTGTACCCAATTGTAATGTTAAATTGAGTACATTGAATAGAATGATCTAGAAACAGCAAGGGATTGAGGAGTGCCTCTTTAGAATTGCCTTATCGCATCCGCATCATAATGTATATTTTTGTAGTTGTGAGCCAATATTGCAGCTGTATATGCATTGTGTTCAATTTATGAAAACTTAGATGATCTAACAGGCAGACAGTTTTCAAGTCATGGCAGGGAAGCAAAAATAGAAACTTTCCTGCCTAAAGTTTATTTTGGCAATTGCTTCCTGCTCAAAGGGAAATTGTAACATTTCTGTGAAAAATGGACAAAAGCCAAACTTTGAATCCAGAGCCATCCAAATTAACATAGCTGCATCTTCCACCATGGTTAAACAGGTTACAGACAGTTATTTATCAAGATTTCATATATAAACTAATGAATTGCTGGAAGTGAATCTGAGATTGTAATCTAATCAAAGGCTTCAAGAGATGCATCATGGAATGATTATAATTAGGTTATAACCGATTTAAGGTTGGGTTATAACAGACTAAATTAGTATGCTGTTCGTGAAGGGGCCCCACACTATTCTAATCTTGGCTCTTTTTGAGTCAGTTGTGACTCCGCTTTCAGTGAATTTTCTTTGCTCAAGTCTAAAGTCAGTGACTGAATTGTCATTCTCCTGTACTCTAGAAGTTACTACTTCAACTCTCTCCCTACTTTCAAAAACCCTGATCAAGTAAGGTTATTGACAAACAATTCAAAAGAAGATATGAGGCAAGTTGCTATGATATGTGCATGAAAGGGAGAAAATTGCAGGACTGAGAGGAACTAACTGAATAGTTGCTCATGACATGGGCCAAATGTCCTAATTCTGTGTTGTAATGTTTTATGAAATTCTATTTTGGTCACTACCTCTTCAATGGTGCTTTCGTGTGGGATCAATGTTCTTGATTCCAGATGTAGAAATGTAATTGAGAATTTCAGCCCCAGTTTCCTGGTATCCAGTTCCATTGGAGATGCCTTGGGCATTTCATCATCCATCTTAAAAACACTGAGACCTATGATGCGCTGGAGTGTAATAATGTAAACCCAACAAGAAGCTTGCAGTTGATTTAGCGAGAATCAGTAAGTGACTTTGCCAGCAGGGCTAGATAGTCCTTTTGTGTTACTACAAAAGCAAAATATAGCAAATGTTGGAAATCTGAACTAAAATCTGGCAATGCTGGAAATAGCAAACAGGTCCGGGAGCATCTGCACCTGAAACTCTTTCTTTCTCCATTGATGCTGCCTGAGTATTTCTAGCATTTTCTGGGGTTTTTTATTACTCCCGTTCTGTTGTTGGCCTGCCTGAGGGCATTGAGGCTCAGCAAAGATGAAAGATCATTGGAGAGTTTGGGGAAATTCCCAGCCTGTTAAGATAATATTAAAGCAACCAGACTTCACAGATTCACTACAGTGCAGAAGAGGCCATTCGACCCATCCAGTCTGCTCCGACACGTTAAGTTACCCAGGCACTCTCCCCTGCCCTATCCCTGTAACCCCAAAGATTTACCACGGCTAATCCATCTTCCCCACAGATCTTGAGACACCTAAGGGCAATTTAGCATGGCCAATCCGCCTAACTTGCTGCCCTGTTCCATCAGCCTGTGTATGTTACACCCCATGATCAAATATTGCTGAACTCTAAATGTCAGCGGAAGTTTACCTGTGCTCTTGTATTTGCTTGCGCCTAATTTAGATTTAGTAATTCCTTGTTCTTTTTATTTTACAGTTTGAAATGATAGTTATGGGTAGGGTGGATGTGAAATTACTGATCTTACTTTGCTCATGATCTTTGTGCAAAATACCAGCGATGGTTTCCTTTTTAATGGGTGAAAAGCCCCTATTATAATCTGCTCTGATCTTGAAAGCATCCAAAAAAAATTGAAACTGAAAGCTGAGCAATTTACGGGAAATTGAAGCAATGACTAACTACTCAACAAACATTGAGCATTTCAAATTCCACAGCAATTACAAAAGAATGGAAATCATTGTTGATGAAGCAGCTTGTGGAAGATTGCAGTTTGCCACTGTAAGGGGTTTGGAGACAGGTAAGAAGGCATTTTGCAGATGTTTTTGAACAGAATTGCTAACTGTAAGCCACATCCTGCATCTTAGGATTGTTGGTGATAGTTATATAGATAAATGCATGATGGACCTGTCTGTAGTAAGAGTGGCAGGAATGATCGCCTCGCAGTCAGACAGGGCAACAACTGAATGATAGACCAGTAATGGGAACAGAGACCATCTCAGTATTTTGAAAGGCAGTTATTTACATACAGTTTATTACGACCTCTGATAAGTAATTGCTTTTCTGTTGCAGCAGTTCACTAGTACTTACCGTCATGTAGCAGCAACGAACATAAACCCTGCACTCCTTAATGACCAGTCCAGACTACTTTAGAGACCATGGGTGACCATGAGAGTTAATTATAGGAAAGAATTCTGTCTTAACTGTCCTCAGCATCTCCTAACAGCAAGTGTGATATACCATTGGGAGAATCTGGCTGTAAACTGTGTGCTTGTTCGTTTAGTTGCAAAATGGTCAACTGAATTTATGTATTAAACTTATTGAATGGGGCTTAAAGATATCCGTCTGGAAAAGGACAAGTTTAAGATGAATATATCCAGGTTCTGATTGGTGCTGTGAAAATGCTCTGTTTATAATTTGCTTTTACAAAACAGATGAGACTTATTTCTAACTTCCAGCCCCAAGTCGTCATTTTGTGTTTCGAAATATTTAGAGACAGCATTTTAATCGGACCAGAGGGAGCAGCCCTGTGTTTTGGGATTTTTCCGAGTGCATATTCTATTGGGGGTGGGGGAGCGGTGGGTAGCATCACTAAACACAAAAGGATGTGACCAGCAGATCAATTTATTTTGCTGTTAAACAGGTAAAGAAACAATGCTCTTTGCAGCCTCTTGACAGTAATTACAAATACCAAAGCAACAAAAAAAAACATCTGCACGATCTTTCACACCAAACTGGCCCTTGTTCACTTTACATATGGCAGAAAGCTGCCATAGAGTCAGATCTGGCTTATTCTCTCCGCTTACTTTAAACTCTGACTAAAGAGGTCATGTTAGTCTTGGTATTGTCATAAAACAGAATTGCATTTAAGGTACAATGCCAGAGCAGGTCATTTGACTCGGGTCATTTGTTTTGCCTCAGTCCCTGGCTGTTGAGAATGATTTTTCTGAAAGAGACAAAACCATGCAACTATTGCTAAAGGCTTACGATATAATGCCTGCTAATTCTATCTCATTCTTAAAGGCACCACTTCTTGCAGTTCCAAGATAGTTGATTAAGTCCAATTTCTGAGTTGCTGACTCTGCCAGAAGCGAGCAGGGAATGCTTGCAGAGTTGGGTCGCTAGGTTGTTGCCACCCAGAGGAAATTATGAGATGCATACATATTTCAAATGCTCGGCCTGCACAAAAGAAACTTGCATTTATACAATGTCTTTCACTCCCTCATGAAGTTATAGAACACTTAACAATTAATTATTTTAAGTGCAATTTTTGTAGCATAGGGAATTGAAATAACCACCTGTGGCCAAGGGGTCAAGCTGACCAAAATTAGTTAGCTAATTTGTATCTCACTTTTCCACCTCTGGCATAATTTATTTTGGTAAATGTTGTATTAAGCACGCAGGTGGTTGTATTAAGCATGTCAGTTGTGAATTGTAGCACACACGGTGCAGACACAATGAGCCAAGTGGAGTTGCCTCCTGCACTCAACCATCTCAACCCAGTCGAGATCAACAAACTGTATATTGCCCAACATAATGTGGAGATGCTGGTGTTGGACTGGGGTAAGCACAGTAAGAAGTTTGGTGTCTGTGTTGATTTGTGCGACCTTCTTGGAGATCCTCTCCCCTTCTTACTGTATTGCCCAACAATCAGAGCAGGGGTTCCCTTGATCTACATGAGTGCTCTAGGCCCTCTTTACACATTAACCGTCAAGGAGTTATTTAAAGATCTAAAAACAGAGAAATGCACAGTTCAACGTATAATGCTCATTAAAAAAGCCTTTAGTCACTCTCCATGGATAAGATGCTCTTTTGGAACAACCCAACACTGACCACTGCTATTTTAAGCCATGGCAACAATAGGCTAAAGGCCTGGTGTGTTTGAGAATGGTATTGTGAGAGTCGGTGTTATCATTTGTTGCTACAACTTCCAGGTGAAGTAGAATGTTATAGCATCAAAACAAAAATATAGAGGGCCCCAGAGACACTGCAAAACATTACAGGAACCATTGTTTTGACCAGGGTTGGATGTTATATTTTGGGAAAGACTTGGGAAAGTGAAGGCCATTAAGAAACTGAAGTAGCTAAAGCTAATGGAACAGTTGACATTCTTAAAATATCAAAAGGAATGATATGAATATTTGGGGGCAACGATTGACCTGATTTGTGAACAAACGAAACGCAATACTGTATCAACAAGTCTTTAGCTTCAACATGTCAATCCAGAATGAACCAATTGGATTTAGCATTATCTGAGCAGATTTCATGTCTACAAAGAAGTGTGTGCCTTTACCTGCCTAATATTTAGGTAATGCAGTGAGATTCTAGGATCAAGTAGAGTACAATGGCATGGGGCCCAGCTTACTGAAACATTTGTACATAGCCACTGTAGGAGCATTTTCAGAGACTATGTATTAAGCTGTCTTTCAGGTGGCGGACTTCCTCTCTTAATTATGGATCAGCTAACACACAGACTCGCGGAGACCAGTATTATGGTAAAAGATGTTTCTTTATTTTCCAAGCTTGGTCAGCGTATATGGGAGAGAGATTTGGGGCAGTTCCAAATCACTCTGAAATTACACCACTCACAGTGTTACAATTCTACCATTTTCAAAAGTCTTTTGCCCAGCCAGGTATGAGCCAATCATTATTAGTATAGATTATTTACCTTGGCCAATAATATTTACCCTCTGACAGCATGGGATTGTGATCAGTTTGCGGACTTTGAAAGTCTTTCTCAGTCACCTGACACCTTCCAGACCCTCTTATCTGGTGCAATGTATTTCCCATTCATTAGGACTATCTGGGACCCCTGGTGTGTCCTTCGTTCAATGTGTATCCTATTCCTTAGGACTGTCTGGCCCATGATAAGAATTGCTCTTCCTTTCGCTCAGTAGCTGCATTGTTCTGAGGAATGTGGTTCTTTTTACTTAACTATGTCCCATCATGCCTTAGAGCATTGTATCATTAATCAAGGTATATGCCTTTAATACAGAATGTTTTAAAAAATACAGGTCTAAATTTTCTAACATTGGTTATATGTGTCCCTATTCAAACAGTATTTTTCAGACACTTTGTAATTTTTCTATACTCTATTCACTCTGATCTTTGAGCACCCGGAGGAAACCCACGCAGACAGTTGGAGAAAGTGTAAACTTTACACAGTCACCCAAGGCCAGAATTGAACCAGGGTTCCTGGCGCTGAGAGGCAGCAGTGCCACCATGTCACCCCTTGTAGTGAAGTTCAAAAGATTTCTCTCAGCCTGTCTGTACCCAATTGTAATGTTAAATTGAGTACATTGAATAGAATGATCTAGAAACAGCAAGGGATTGAGGAGTGCCTCTTTAGAATTGCCTTATCACATCCGCATCATAATGTATATTTTTGTAGTTGCGAGCCAATATTGCAGCTGTATATGCATTGTGTTCAATTTATGAAAACTTAGATGATCTAACAGGCAGACAGTTTTCAAGTCATGGCAGGGAAGCAAAAATAGAAACTTTCCTGCCTAAAGTTTATTTTGGCAATTGCTTCCTGCTCAAAGGGAAATTGTAACATTTCTGTGAAAAATGGACAAAAGCCAAACTTTGAATCCAGAGCCATCCAAATTAACATAGCTGCATCTTTCACCATGGTTAAACAGGTTGCAGACTGTTATTTATTAAAATTTCATATATAAACTAATGAATTGCTGGAAGTGAATCTGAGATTGTAATCTAATCAAAGGCTTCAAGAGATGCATCATGGAATGATTATAATTAGGTTATAACCGATTTAAGGTTGGGTTATAACAGACTAAATTAGTATGCTGTTCGTGAAGGGGCCCCACAATATTCTAATCTTGGCTCTTTTTGAGTCAGTTGTGACTCCGCTTTCAGTGAATTTTCTTTGCTCAAGTCTAAAGTCAGTGACTGAATTGTCATTCTCCTGTACTCTAGAAGTTACTACTTCAACTCTCTCCCTACTTTCAAAAACCCTGATCAAGTAAGGTTATTGACAAACAATTCAAAAGAAGATATGAGGCAAGTTGCTATGATATGTGCATGAAAGGGAGAAAATTGCAGGACTGAGAGGAACTAACTGAATAGTTGCTCATGACATGGGCCAAATGTCCTAATTCTGTGTTGTAATGTTTTATGAAATTCTATTTTGGTCACTACCTCTTCAATGGTGCTTTCGTGTGGGATCAATGTTCTTGATTCCAGATGTAGAAATGTAATTGAGAATTTCAGCCCCAGTTTCCTGGTATCCAGTTCCATTGGAGATGCCTTGGGCATTTCATCATCCATCTTAAAAACACTGAGACCTATGATGCGCTGGAGTGTAATAATGTAAACCCAACAAGAAGCTTGCAGTTGATTTAGCGAGAATCAGTAAGTGACTTTGCCAGCAGGGCTAGATAGTCCTTTTGTGTTACTACAAAAGCAAAATATAGCAAATGTTGGAAATCTGAACTAAAATCTGGCAATGCTGGAAATAGCAAACAGGTCCGGGAGCATCTGCACCTGAAACTCTTTCTTTCTCCATTGATGCTGCCTGAGTATTTCTAGCATTTTCTGGGGTTTTTTATTACTCCCGTTCTGTTGTTGGCCTGCCTGAGGGCATTGAGGCTCAGCAAAGATGAAAGATCATTGGAGAGTTTGGGGAAATTCCCAGCCTGTTAAGATAATATTAAAGCAACCAGACTTCACAGATTCACTACAGTGCAGAAGAGGCCATTCGACCCATCCAGTCTGCTCCGACACGTTAAGTTACCCAGGCACTCTCCCCTGCCCTATCCCTGTAACCCCAAAGATTTACCACGGCTAATCCATCTTCCCCACAGATCTTGAGACACCTAAGGGCAATTTAGCATGGCCAATCCGCCTAACTTGCTGCCCTGTTCCATCAGCCTGTGTATGTTACACCCCATGATCAAATATTGCTGAACTCTAAATGTCAGCGGAAGTTTACCTGTGCTCTTGTATTTGCTTGCGCCTAATTTAGATTTAGTAATTCCTTGTTCTTTTTATTTTACAGTTTGAAATGATAGTTATGGGTAGGGTGGATGTGAAATTACTGATCTTACTTTGCTCATGATCTTTGTGCAAAATACCAGCGATGGTTTCCTTTTTAATGGGTGAAAAGCCCCTATTATAATCTGCTCTGATCTTGAAAGCATCCAAAAAAAATTGAAACTGAAAGCTGAGCAATTTACGGGAAATTGAAGCAATGACTAACTACTCAACAAACATTGAGCATTTCAAATTCCACAGCAATTACAAAAGAATGGAAATCATTGTTGATGAAGCAGCTTGTGGAAGATTGCAGTTTGCCACTGTAAGGGGTTTGGAGACAGGTAAGAAGGCATTTTGCAGATGTTTTTGAACAGAATTGCTAACTGTAAGCCACATCCTGCATCTTAGGATTGTTGGTGATAGTTATATAGATAAATGCATGATGGACCTGTCTGTAGTAAGAGTGGCAGGAATGATCGCCTCGCAGTCAGACAGGGCAACAACTGAATGATAGACCAGTAATGGGAACAGAGACCATCTCAGTATTTTGAAAGGCAGTTATTTACATACAGTTTATTACGACCTCTGATAAGTAATTGCTTTTCTGTTGCAGCAGTTCACTAGTACTTACCGTCATGTAGCAGCAACGAACATAAACCCTGCACTCCTTAATGACCAGTCCAGACTACTTTAGAGACCATGGGTGACCATGAGAGTTAATTATAGGAAAGAATTCTGTCTTAACTGTCCTCAGCATCTCCTAACAGCAAGTGTGATATACCATTGGGAGAATCTGGCTGTAAACTGTGTGCTTGTTCGTTTAGTTGCAAAATGGTCAACTGAATTTATGTATTAAACTTATTGAATGGGGCTTAAAGATATCCGTCTGGAAAAGGACAAGTTTAAGATGAATATATCCAGGTTCTGATTGGTGCTGTGAAAATGCTCTGTTTATAATTTGCTTTTACAAAACAGATGAGACTTATTTCTAACTTCCAGCCCCAAGTCGTCATTTTGTGTTTCGAAATATTTAGAGACAGCATTTTAATCGGACCAGAGGGAGCAGCCCTGTGTTTTGGGATTTTTCCGAGTGCATATTCTATTGGGGGTGGGGGAGCGGTGGGTAGCATCACTAAACACAAAAGGATGTGACCAGCAGATCAATTTATTTTGCTGTTAAACAGGTAAAGAAACAATGCTCTTTGCAGCCTCTTGACAGTAATTACAAATACCAAAGCAACAAAAAAAAACATCTGCACGATCTTTCACACCAAACTGGCCCTTGTTCACTTTACATATGGCAGAAAGCTGCCATAGAGTCAGATCTGGCTTATTCTCTCCGCTTACTTTAAACTCTGACTAAAGAGGTCATGTTAGTCTTGGTATTGTCATAAAACAGAATTGCATTTAAGGTACAATGCCAGAGCAGGTCATTTGACTCGGGTCATTTGTTTTGCCTCAGTCCCTGGCTGTTGAGAATGATTTTTCTGAAAGAGACAAAACCATGCAACTATTGCTAAAGGCTTACGATATAATGCCTGCTAATTCTATCTCATTCTTAAAGGCACCACTTCTTGCAGTTCCAAGATAGTTGATTAAGTCCAATTTCTGAGTTGCTGACTCTGCCAGAAGCGAGCAGGGAATGCTTGCAGAGTTGGGTCGCTAGGTTGTTGCCACCCAGAGGAAATTATGAGATGCATACATATTTCAAATGCTCGGCCTGCACAAAAGAAACTTGCATTTATACAATGTCTTTCACTCCCTCATGAAGTTATAGAACACTTAACAATTAATTATTTTAAGTGCAATTTTTGTAGCATAGGGAATTGAAATAACCACCTGTGGCCAAGGGGTCAAGCTGACCAAAATTAGTTAGCTAATTTGTATCTCACTTTTCCACCTCTGGCATAATTTATTTTGGTAAATGTTGTATTAAGCACGCAGGTGGTTGTATTAAGCATGTCAGTTGTGAATTGTAGCACACACGGTGCAGACACAATGAGCCAAGTGGAGTTGCCTCCTGCACTCAACCATCTCAACCCAGTCGAGATCAACAAACTGTATATTGCCCAACATAATGTGGAGATGCTGGTGTTGGACTGGGGTAAGCACAGTAAGAAGTTTGGTGTCTGTGTTGATTTGTGCGACCTTCTTGGAGATCCTCTCCCCTTCTTACTGTATTGCCCAACAATCAGAGCAGGGGTTCCCTTGATCTACATGAGTGCTCTAGGCCCTCTTTACACATTAACCGTCAAGGAGTTATTTAAAGATCTAAAAACAGAGAAATGCACAGTTCAACGTATAATGCTCATTAAAAAAGCCTTTAGTCACTCTCCATGGATAAGATGCTCTTTTGGAACAACCCAACACTGACCACTGCTATTTTAAGCCATGGCAACAATAGGCTAAAGGCCTGGTGTGTTTGAGAATGGTATTGTGAGAGTCGGTGTTATCATTTGTTGCTACAACTTCCAGGTGAAGTAGAATGTTATAGCATCAAAACAAAAATATAGAGGGCCCCAGAGACACTGCAAAACATTACAGGAACCATTGTTTTGACCAGGGTTGGATGTTATATTTTGGGAAAGACTTGGGAAAGTGAAGGCCATTAAGAAACTGAAGTAGCTAAAGCTAATGGAACAGTTGACATTCTTAAAATATCAAAAGGAATGATATGAATATTTGGGGGCAACGATTGACCTGATTTGTGAACAAACGAAACGCAATACTGTATCAACAAGTCTTTAGCTTCAACATGTCAATCCAGAATGAACCAATTGGATTTAGCATTATCTGAGCAGATTTCATGTCTACAAAGAAGTGTGTGCCTTTACCTGCCTAATATTTAGGTAATGCAGTGAGATTCTAGGATCAAGTAGAGTACAATGGCATGGGGCCCAGCTTACTGAAACATTTGTACATAGCCACTGTAGGAGCATTTTCAGAGACTATGTATTAAGCTGTCTTTCAGGTGGCGGACTTCCTCTCTTAATTATGGATCAGCTAACACACAGACTCGCGGAGACCAGTATTATGGTAAAAGATGTTTCTTTATTTTCCAAGCTTGGTCAGCGTATATGGGAGAGAGATTTGGGGCAGTTCCAAATCACTCTGAAATTACACCACTCACAGTGTTACAATTCTACCATTTTCAAAAGTCTTTTGCCCAGCCAGGTATGAGCCAATCATTATTAGTATAGATTATTTACCTTGGCCAATAATATTTACCCTCTGACAGCATGGGATTGTGATCAGTTTGCGGACTTTGAAAGTCTTTCTCAGTCACCTGACACCTTCCAGACCCTCTTATCTGGTGCAATGTATTTCCCATTCATTAGGACTATCTGGGACCCCTGGTGTGTCCTTCGTTCAATGTGTATCCTATTCCTTAGGACTGTCTGGCCCATGATAAGAATTGCTCTTCCTTTCGCTCAGTAGCTGCATTGTTCTGAGGAATGTGGTTCTTTTTACTTAACTATGTCCCATCATGCCTTAGAGCATTGTATCATTAATCAAGGTATATGCCTTTAATACAGAATGTTTTAAAAAATACAGGTCTAAATTTTCTAACATTGGTTATATGTGTCCCTATTCAAACAGTATTTTTCAGACACTTTGTAATTTTTCTATACTCTATTCACTCTGATCTTTGAGCACCCGGAGGAAACCCACGCAGACAGTTGGAGAAAGTGTAAACTTTACACAGTCACCCAAGGCCAGAATTGAACCAGGGTTCCTGGCGCTGAGAGGCAGCAGTGCCACCATGTCACCCCTTGTAGTGAAGTTCAAAAGATTTCTCTCAGCCTGTCTGTACCCAATTGTAATGTTAAATTGAGTACATTGAATAGAATGATCTAGAAACAGCAAGGGATTGAGGAGTGCCTCTTTAGAATTGCCTTATCACATCCGCATCATAATGTATATTTTTGTAGTTGCGAGCCAATATTGCAGCTGTATATGCATTGTGTTCAATTTATGAAAACTTAGATGATCTAACAGGCAGACAGTTTTCAAGTCATGGCAGGGAAGCAAAAATAGAAACTTTCCTGCCTAAAGTTTATTTTGGCAATTGCTTCCTGCTCAAAGGGAAATTGTAACATTTCTGTGAAAAATGGACAAAAGCCAAACTTTGAATCCAGAGCCATCCAAATTAACATAGCTGCATCTTTCACCATGGTTAAACAGGTTGCAGACTGTTATTTATTAAAATTTCATATATAAACTAATGAATTGCTGGAAGTGAATCTGAGATTGTAATCTAATCAAAGGCTTCAAGAGATGCATCATGGAATGATTATAATTAGGTTATAACCGATTTAAGGTTGGGTTATAACAGACTAAATTAGTATGCTGTTCGTGAAGGGGCCCCACAATATTCTAATCTTGGCTCTTTTTGAGTCAGTTGTGACTCCGCTTTCAGTGAATTTTCTTTGCTCAAGTCTAAAGTCAGTGACTGAATTGTCATTCTCCTGTACTCTAGAAGTTACTACTTCAACTCTCTCCCTACTTTCAAAAACCCTGATCAAGTAAGGTTATTGACAAACAATTCAAAAGAAGATATGAGGCAAGTTGCTATGATATGTGCATGAAAGGGAGAAAATTGCAGGACTGAGAGGAACTAACTGAATAGTTGCTCATGACATGGGCCAAATGTCCTAATTCTGTGTTGTAATGTTTTATGAAATTCTATTTTGGTCACTACCTCTTCAATGGTGCTTTCGTGTGGGATCAATGTTCTTGATTCCAGATGTAGAAATGTAATTGAGAATTTCAGCCCCAGTTTCCTGGTATCCAGTTCCATTGGAGATGCCTTGGGCATTTCATCATCCATCTTAAAAACACTGAGACCTATGATGCGCTGGAGTGTAATAATGTAAACCCAACAAGAAGCTTGCAGTTGATTTAGCGAGAATCAGTAAGTGACTTTGCCAGCAGGGCTAGATAGTCCTTTTGTGTTACTACAAAAGCAAAATATAGCAAATGTTGGAAATCTGAACTAAAATCTGGCAATGCTGGAAATAGCAAACAGGTCCGGGAGCATCTGCACCTGAAACTCTTTCTTTCTCCATTGATGCTGCCTGAGTATTTCTAGCATTTTCTGTGTTTTTTTTATTACTCCCGTTCTGTTGTTGGCCTGCCTGAGGGCATTGAGGCTCAGCAAAGATGAAAGATCATTGGAGAGTTTGGGGAAATTCCCAGCCTGTTAAGATAATATTAAAGCAACCAGACTTCACAGAATCCCTACAGTGCAGAAGAGGCCATTCGACCCATCCAGTCTGCTCTGACACGTTAACCTACTCAGGCACTCTCCCCTGCCCTATCCCTGTAACCCCAAAGATTTACCATGGCTAATCCATCTTCCCCACAGATCTTGAGACACCTAAGGGCAATTTAGCATGGCCAATCCGCCTAACTTGCTGCCCTGTTCCATCAGCCTGTGTGTGTAACACCCCATGATCAAATCTTGCTGAACTCTAAATGTCAGCGGAAGTTTACCTGTGCTCGTGTGTTTGCTTGCACCTAACTTAGATTTAGTAATTCCTTGTTCTTTTTATTTTACAGTTTGTAATGGTAGTTATGGATAGGGTGGATGTGAAATTACTGATCTTACTTTGCTCATGATCTTTGTGCAAAATACCAGCGATGGTTTCCTTTTTAATGGGTGGAAAGCCCCTATTATAATCTGCTCTGATCTTGAAAGCTTCCAAAAAAATTGAAACTGAAAGCTGAGCAATTTACGGGAAATTGAAGTAATGACTCACTACTCAACAAATATTGAGCATTTCAAATTCCACAGCAATTACAAAAGAATGGAAATCATTGTTGATGAAGCAGCTTGTGGAAAATTGCAGTTTGCCACTGTAAGGGTTTTGGAGACAGGTAAGAAGGCGTTTTGCAGATGGTTTTGAACAGAATTGCTAACTGTAAGCCACATCCTGCATCTTTGCGTTGTTGGTGATAGTTATATAGATAAATACGTGATGGACCTGTCTGTAGTAAGAGTGGCAGGAATGATCGCCTCGCAGTGAGACAGGGCAACAACTGAATGATAGACCAGTAATGGGAACAGAGACCATCTCAGTATTTTGAAAGGCAGTTATTTACATACAGTTTATTACAACCTGTGATAAGTAATTGCTTTCCTGTTGCAGCAGTTCACTGATACTTACCAACGTGTAGCAGCAACGAACATAAACCCTGCACTCCTTAATTACCAGTCCAGACTACTTTAGAGACCATGGGTGACCATGAGAGTTAATTATAGGAAAGAATTCTGTTTTAACTGTCCTCAGCATCTCCTAACAGCAGGTGTGATATACCATTGGGAGAACCTGGCTGTAAACTGTGTGCTTGTTCGTTTAGTTGCAAAATGGTCAACTGAATTTATGTATTAAACTTATTGAATGGGGCTTAAAGATATCTGTCTGGAAAAGGACAAGTTTAAGATGAATATATCCAGGTTCTGATTGGTGCTGTGAAAATGCTCAGTTTATAATTTGCTTTTACAAAACAGATGAGACTTATTTCTAACTTCCAGCCCCAAGTCGTCATTTTGTGTTTGGAGATACTTAACGATATTTTCCTGGTAACATGACGGACTTTGCAGAGTTTATGAAGGGAGAAGAATGCAGTAATGTGGTGAATTATTCTAGATTATATGTACAGGGTGTGTGCTCTGTACTTCCCAATGTGTGTAACCAGACTGCTCAGCTTTATTTATTGTAGAGGAAACAAAGCTTCAGTTACAGGGAACCCAGTGGAAGGATTTTTAACTCTTCAATTTTACAGCACACTCTCCATTAATGGAATCATCAACTCTGGGTACGGCCTCATCACCTTCCTCCACTCTGTGTCTCCCATGCTCTATTTGTATAAAATCTAAGTTGCTTTGAGTGGGAGAGGTGCTGAATAAACGGTGAAAACACTGGGAGCCTCTCTACCTGCTCCCTGAAGTCTCCAGAAAATCCCCCAACAACATACTGTTTTCTCTTTAATGAATTCCAGGTATTTTGCCTCCATTGCTCTCGCTGGCATCCTTTCCAAACGTTGACCCTTGGTTTGTTTAAAAACCGTTCTGATCAGTTCCAAATGTACTCAAATTTCCTCACTCTCACCCCACCCTCAATGTTTTTTGTAAATATTTTAAATCTATCTTTATCATTTTATTAGATATTTTGTCTGCTAACTTAAGATAATTTCCCAGATTTCTACTCGGGAACTTAGTCCATGATTCTGTCCTCATAGCTCTGACCGTTTAACACTCTGGGAGCAGACCTGTGGCTCTCTTTCTTCACTGGATCCAGTCCTGGAATATGTCTCATGTCCTGACAACTAGGAGTGGTACAGTTTAATTTGAAGAATTTGCAGTGGGGAATATAATTAGAGTTGAATTTAAAATTCAGAATGAGAATTGGCGAATTTAGTGTGAGGGTGGCACAGTGGTTAGCACTGCTGTTTCACAGCGTCAGGGACCTGGGTTCAATTCCAGTCTTGGGTGACTGTTTTGAAGTTTGCACATTCTCCCTATGTCTGCGTGGGTTTTCTCTGGGTGCTCTGGTTTCCTCCACACTCCAAAAATGTGCAGGTTAGGTGGATTGGTCATGCTAAATTACCCTCAGTATCCCAAGATGTGTAGGTTCGGGGGATTAGCTATGGGAAATGTGTAGGGTTTTGTGGATCGGACCTGGGTAAGATGCTGTGTCAGAGTCAGTTCAGACTCGATGGGGCCGAATGGAGGGCTCCTACACTGTAGCATTAAATGATAATCATGACATTTGATTTTGACTTAATTGTTGCAGCACAGAAGCAGGCCATTCGGCCCACCACGTCTGCATCCAGCTCTCTGAATGATCTATTGGTCTCTGCATTGGTAGAGGTTTCCTGTGTTTCTCAGTTTCATTCTTTTGCTATTTGAAAACCACATTTTCTGTACATCTGACACCCATTTCCTGTGTGTGGGGGAATTTACGTTCATCCGTATTACGTTGTTTCTGCTGCCGTGTCGCCACATTCTCAAACACATTTTGTAAATTCATACTACCGCCTTCTGTTTCCAGTGCCGGCCCCCCCCCCATATGGTATTAACTCTCACTCTAGCCAATTTGCATTGTGGATTGAATCATCGATGCAGATTACAAACTGCATTTCTGAAATAGGGCATTTGGCCGAACAAGTCAATGTGTTTGAATTAATTGCAATTTGTTAATTTCAAAAACCACCAACTGGAGGTTCCTCTCCAATCGCCATTCCTTCAATGTCACTGGGTCAAAATTCTACAATGGCCTGCAGTGGTTCAAGAAGATGGCTCACAATAACCTTCTCTTGGGCAATTAGAGGTGGACAATAATGCTGGCCTAGCCAGTGTCACCCACATCCAATGAATGAACATTTTAAAAAAAAAACCACAGTGAGCAACCCTGAGCAGATACTTTCCAAATGCAATCTGTCCAATTGCAGGGTATTTGCTGAGCTTCAGATATTTTTGTGGTCTCCGGACGCTGCTTAGCAGCTTCTTGTACTTGGTGCATCCTTGCACTCCTTCCCAGTACTACATCGTAGCAAAGCCAGTTGCTGCAGCGGAAATATTAGTTTATTGAGAACACAAAGGGTGTGATTTAACTGAAAATTCATTCAACTTTATTTCAGAACTGTATCCACATTGCCCCAGCGAAGATTAGCAATCAAATATTAGCAGGAAATGTCACATGATCATGTGTAAACGTTCTGAATATCTCCATTAGAATATATACATATTAGGAGGTGTAATCTATGTGTAGATTGTCTGAATAGCTCCATTAGATTCATTCCAGCCAGTAACTGATTTTGCGATTTCCATTATTCTGTATGTATTTACTTTTAAAGTGAAACTCCTAGTTCCTTGAGTCTGCATGTTACCCTTGTGAATTTGTATCTCATTGTAAATGGTGCTTAGTAAGTTATTACAAGAGTTTGTGTTTTTGACTGGATCATGCTCAGGATGATTGAAGGCAGTTGATTCTCTGTAGGGTCATTTCACGTTTAACTGTCCCATGTGTGAGGAGTGGCCCTGACAGGAGGTACAGCACCTTGCACAGTTGACACCAGAGGAAGGCAGACTGTATGAGGAGCAGCTCAGCAGAATAATGACACAAAAGAAGTAATTGTACCGAAAGGTAACTTGTGTTATTTAGGATTTCTAATGTTTTCTTCTTTACATAAATGATTTTGAATTGAACTTTGTCTGTGTTTTCAAACCAAGTCTATTACCAAATGTTGAGTTAACAAAAACAATGTCTTGTTAGCTTTACTTTAGGACAATGAAGTCAGTTATCTCATCACTGGTCTGTTAAGTCACCAATAACCAGTTTGAATCTGAAGGCTGGCCCTCCCAGAAAGAGCAGATCAAGCTCAATAAATGAGGATAATAATGACCCATGTTGTCTTGTTGAATCAAAGAGAAAGAGAATACCTGTTTCTCCATCTTCACTACTTGTCTGTAATATAAATTTCAGCTTAAAGTGTTTAGTGATTTACGTGTGGGCATGTGTGAAATGCTCAAAATGGAGTTCAAACCAAAGCCCCAATTAATGCTATCATACTTTTGGACATTGCCGAATAAAGGCAGATCCTGAATGCAAGTTCACTTAGAGAAATAATCAGCACATCTGCACCCAAGTGCATATCCAAAGCAGACTTATAACTAACTATCAATGCCAGGGACCTGGGGTCGATTCAGGCCGTGGTGACTGTGTGGAGTTTGTATGTTCTCCCCATGGCTGTGTGGGTTTCCTCCGGGTGTTCTGGTTTTCTCCCACAGTCCGAAGATATGCAGATTAGGTGGATTAGCCATGGTAAATACGCAGAGTTATGGGGATCGGGAAGAGGGGTGCACTTGGGTGAGATGCTCTTTCAAAGTCAGTGCAGATTCGATGGGCTGAATGGCCTCTGCATTGTAGGGATTCTGTGAGGAAAGCTAGATAAAGGTCCAGTTTCCACATTGGTTATAATCTATTTCTGTGTAGTTATTTTGTCTCCTTTTGACTATTTTCCCACCTGGCATTAGCACTGTAGCTTAATTGGTAGTGAAAGGGAGGTGTTCCTCAGCTTTTGTGGTTTCAAACCAAGGTGGATAAATAAGGTAGACTATCTTCTATTTATGAATCCAGTGTCACATGTAGAACATCTAAATGCATCACAAAAGAAAAGAGGTTAATGTAAAGATGAAGAAACAGGAAAGTTCAGGAGGGAGGAGAACTGGAGTGGCCAGTGTTGTGTATTCAGGGAGTTACTGTGTGTGGTGTGGCCCTTTAAGAGGTCAGTCACATGATCACTCCATGACATCACTGAGGCCTCCACTTCTGGCAGTTGGGGATTGAACTGCTGGCAGTTGGGGATTGAAGTCTGTACACTGCACACCTGAAAATAAAATCCCCTGCTGTTTTTATAAAGCTTTGTGTGGACCTCCTGAATTGAACTGATCCCTGCAACCCCCAGCCACAGACAACACAACAATTAAGATGGAGAATTACTCTCTATAGGATGTCATGTGATTGTCCTCTTAAAGGGGCCACGCCACACAGTAATTCTCCGAATACACAACAGCCAGGACCAGTAAGAACCAAGTGGGAGACTGGACATTGGTGTAAGAGACTGAGCCAAGTTGAGATGGAGGGAGATGCAAGCACAGTAAACTGCCAGGTTAGGGGCAGGATGGAGAACACAAGTTCAACCTGAAAGGTTAGAACGAAAATCTAAAATGGAGAATTACCACAAAAAATGGCATCACCCTGGCATTGCAGCTACCCCGCGACCTCACGCTAAAGCTCCATCTTTAGAGGAAACTGAGCAGGGATACATCAGATAGCTCATGTGAAATAGTAAGTAACAGTACAAACTGAAAAGAAACATTTTTAAACGTTGAATCAACATCTTGGAACCTTTATGCAGCAGTTAATAGGATACAAGAGGGTCTGGCGGTTATGAAACACTTGTGACCTATTTCCAGAAACGTTCAGCCTCTTGCCTTCTGTCTGTCATGTATACATATGCTCACGTGGGTTTTTAATTGCCTGGATGTTGAAGGTAGATGGATAAGTCCATCACTGGTTCAGAGCACGAATGATGTGGAGATGCCGGCGTTGAACTGGGATAAACACAGTAAGAGTTTTAACAACACCAGGTTAAAGTCCAACAGGTTTATTTGGTAGCAAATGCCATTAGCTTTTGGAGCACTGCTCCTTCATCAGATGGAGTGGAAATCTGCTCTCAAAAAGGGCACAGAGACACAAAATCAAGTTACAGAATACTGATTAGAATGCAAATCTCTACAGCCAACCAGGTCTTAAAGATACAGACTATGTGAGTGGAGGGAGCATTAAGCACAGGTTAAAGAGATGTGTATTGTCTCCAGACAGGACAGCCAGTGAGATTCTGCAAGTCCAGGAGGCAAGCTGTGGGGGTTACTGATAATGTGACATAAACCCAACATCCCGGTTTAGGCCGTCCTCATGTGTGCGGAACTTGGTTATCAGTTTCTGCTCAGCGACTCTGCGCTGCCGTGTGTCGTGAAGGCCGCCTTGGAGAACGCTTACCCGAAGATCAGAGGCTGAATGCCCGTGACTGCTGAAGTGCTCCCCAACAGGAAGAGAACAGTCTTGTCTAGTGATTGTCGAGTGGTGTTCATTCACCCGTTGTCGTAGCATCTGCATAGTTTCCCCAATGTACCATGCCTCGGGACATCCTTTCCTGCAGCGTATCAGGTAGACAACGTTGGCCGAGTTGCAAGAGTAGGTACCGTGTACCTGGTAGATGGTGTTCTCACGTGAGATGATGGCATCCGTGTCGATGATCCGGCACGTCTTGCAGAGGTTGCTGTGGCAGGGTTGTGTGGTGTCATGGTCACTGTTCTCCTGAAGTCTGGGTAGTTTGCTGCGGACAGTGGTCTGTTTGAAGTGGTGCGGTTGTTTGAAGGCAAGAAGTGGGGGTGTGGGGATGGCCTTGGTGAGATGTTCGTCGTCTTCAATGACATGTTGAAGGCTCCGGAGGAGATGCCGTAGCTTCTCCGCTCCGGGGAAGTCCTGGACGACGAAGGGTACTCTGTCCACCGTGTCCCGTGTTTGTCTTCTGAGGAGATCGGTGCGGTTTTTCGCTGTGGCGCGTCAGAACTGTCGATCGATGAGTCGAGCGCCATATCCTGTTCTTATGAGGGCATCTTTCAGCGTCTGGAGGTGTCTGTTGCGATCCTCCTCATCCGAGCAGATCCTTTGTACACGGAGGGCTTGTCCGTAGGGGATGGCTTCTTTAATGTGTTTAGGGTGGAAGCTGGAGAAGTGGAGCATCATGAGGTTATCCGTGGGCTTGCGGTACAGCGAGGTGCTGAGGTGACCGTCCTTAATGGAGATGAGTGTGTCCAACAATGCAACCAATTCCGGAGAGTAGTCCATGGTGAGTCTGATGGTGGGATTGACCTTGTTGATGTCATCATATAGTTGTTTCAGTGATTGCTCACCATGAGTCCAAAGGAAGAAAATGTCATCGATTGTATCTTGTGTATAGCATCGGTTGAAGGTCCTGTGCGGTGAAGAAGTCTTGTTCAAACCTGTGCATGAAGCCATAGCACGAAGCCAGCAAATAGCTGAGTATGTGGTAGCAATTACAATGGTGACAACATGTTTGACAGTAGAAAGAGGACAATCTCTGAGGGACTCCAGTACCTTAGGGAAAAGAATGAGGAAAGCATGTTTGAATTATGACCAGTTTTGGTCACGTGATTTGGGTAAAAGAAAGGAAACACTGATTGAAGGAATGTCAAACTGTTTCAATTGGGATAGAAATTTGGAATTCAAAAGGCTATGGGTGCCAGGACACGTGGAACATTCCAAGACTGAGATTGATAGATTTTTTTTTAGTAAGCACATCTGGAGCTAATGTGGGTAAATGGAGTTGAGATATAGATCAATCATCTATTTGAAAGGTGGATCAGGCCTGAAGTCTCCAGAAAATCCCCAACAAAATACTGTTTGTTGTCTCACGAATGAATTCCGGGTTTTTGCTTCCAGTGCTCTCGCTGGCATCCTTTCCAAACGTTGATCCTTGGTTTGTTTAAAAACTGTTCTGATCAGTTCCAAATTTACTCATTTACATTTCCTGACTCCCCGACACATTGGAAAATAATATTCCAAATCTATCTTTTTAATTTTATGAAATATTTTGTCTGCCAGTTTCTTCTCCAGAATGAAGAACACGCTGATCCTACAGGATGGCCTCAGAACTCTGACCTTAACCTGGTGTTGTGAGACTTCTTTCTTTGACTTTGGACCAGCTTGTTGTAAAACTATCCACAGTGTGGTGCCAAGACACTGGAGTGCAACGCACACACTTCCTAAACCAGCCTGAGCAGGTTCATCTGTCACTATAGGGCATTTGTTCAGCTTCTGAAGCTTTGGTCGTTTCTCGGCAATGCTTTGCTTGGCTTCTTGTACTCGGTGCATTTTTAGAAATGCCAGTTGCTGCAACAGAAATGTTGACTTTCTGAGAACATCAAGGGTACTCCTGAACTGAACTACAAGATGTTAATTTGAGCTGGGATATTATAATGAGGCACAGAATCCATTATCACTGGAAGTGAACATTGCTCTCTGATGATCCTGCTGTCTCTTGTAAACCTCATGGCAACTACTGTAAGATGTTGCTTAATAAACTTATCATTTTCTTTTACCCCAGCAGTTTCTCTATCCATTAGCACAAGAAGGCCAAAAATATTCTACATTCAGTCTTGGTTTCAAATAGATACTGTCCCAGTAAAGGTTAGCAATCCTGTATTAGCAGGAAAAATGTCACATGATCTTGCCTTTTGGATATATACACCTAAATACATCTGAATATCTCAATCAGATTACACCTTCTGATATATATTCTATGTATAAATAGTATGAATGGTTCCATCAGATTAATTCCAGTCGGCAACTCACTCTTAAGAATAGAAGAACTAGGAGCAGGAGTGGGCAATTCAGCCCCTCGAGCCTACTCCGCCATTCAATATGATCATGGCTGATCTCATCTTCACCTTCCTGCCCACTCCCTATAACCTGTTATCCTGCTGCTAATCAAAAACGTATCTATCTCCTGCTTAAATTTGTTTAGTGTTCCAGCATCCACTGCACTCGCGGTAGTGAATTCCACAGATTTACCACCCTTTGGGTGAAGTAATTCCTCCTCACTTCTGTTTTAAATATGCCACCCTTTCCCTAAATCTGTGGCCTACAAGGGGTAACATCCATTCTACATCTATCCTGTCAATCCCCTGTAGAACCGTACCTCATTTAGATCTTTCTTTTGAACTCCCAGTGAGTATAGGCCTAAACTGCTCAATCTCTCTTCATAAGACAAGTCCTTCATCCCCGGAATCAATCTAGTGAACCTTCTCTGAACTGCCTCTAATGCATTTGCGTCCTTCCTCAAGTAAGGGGACCAAACATTTTAAGGTTTCCATTGTTCTGTATATTTTCTATAAAAGTGAGACTGTTAAGTTACTCGAGTTACCCTGTGTACATCTATTGCAGACTAATTGGTGTTTAGTAAATTGTTACCAGAGTTGGTGTTTTTGACTGGATGATTGAAGGCAGCATCTTTAATAGCAGTTGATTCTCCATAGGGTCGTTTCACGTTTAACTGCCCCATGTGTGTGAAGGAGTGGCCCTAGCAGGAGGTACTGCACCTTGCACAGTTGACACCGGAAGAACACGGTCTGCATGAGGAGCAGCTCAGCAGAATAATGGCACAAAAGGAGTCATCGCACCGAAAGGTAACTTGTGTTATTTGGCACTTTTGATCTTTGCTTCTTTGTATAAATGATTTAGAATTGAGCTGTGTCGGTATTTTCAGACCAAGTATATTAACTAACATTTATTTGAGAACTTGTTGTCATTTTATCTGTTTGTTATGGGGAGAAGACCAGGACATGGGACTGTATCTCATTTGGAGTGTTGTTGCAGACACAATGGGCTGAATGGCCTCCTGAGCTGTAACAAATAGGTTGCTAAACCTAAATGAGCCAGTTTGTAGTCCACAGCCTAGTTCACACTGGGACCCGGTCAGTTTTTTCATCCTCCATCTATAGTTAGGGTGGATTCTATTCATGTTTCTCTTAAACTGCACACGTCGAGAGGAAGCTGGCCTTGATTTCTGGGACATCATTGATGGACAGTCCACTCTCGCTGACCAATCACTTTAATGAAGATAAGGACAAGGAGACATGTGGCAATGAATAAAATCTGAGGAATTTACCTATTGGCCCACAGCCAGATTGAATTAACATAAAGAGCCAATGGAGTTCAGTAAATGAGGATAGTTATAACTCGTCTATATCCTGTTATTGTTGAATCAAGGAGATATTAGAGAACCTCTGATCCTCCTTAGCTTCATTTCCTGCCAGTGAAATAAAGCTGTTTAATGTTTGTATTTTCTTCGTGGAGGACATGAGTTGAGGCCAAAGGCTGGGAGGAAAAATTTAAAATGGGAAAGTACTAGAAAAACGGCACTGTTCTGACTTTCTGCACAGACACTGTGATTTATGTTTCAGTTCCAGCTTCAGTGGAAACTGGGAAGGATCCTATCTGACATTAAATAGTAACAATGCAAACTGAATAGAAAGATTTGAACATACTGAATAAACATCTTGTAGCTCTTTGCAGCTGTTAAATAGGAAAAAAAGGGACTGGAGGTTAATAAATCGATAAACAACTCATCATATCGCACTTGTGACCCATTTCCAGAGATGTTCAGTCCCTTGTCTTCTGTTCTTTGTGTAAACATTTGCTCACGTGAATTTCAACTTCTCTGTATAAAAAAACTTTGACAAATTTTTGGGATTATTACACCCAGAGTATCAGCTTTAGACTGAAAACAGCTTGTCTCTCTCCAGCTACACAGCCGAGTTTTCTCTCCAGGTTTTCTGGCACTCTGTGCACAAGGAATCTGGGGGTGTGGTTTGTGCCGTGATTCAGATGGGGCCTGATAGAGCCAGTGAGGCTAGCTCCTCAGAGATCGGGGCTCCTGTGGGGCATTGCCCCACAGTTCAAAGACATCACTACCATCCCCCACCCCCCGGCCACAGGCATCAGGGTCTACCCCAGCCCTCATAGGCATACCCGCCACCCCACATAAAGGGAACCCCGCCCCAGAGGAGCCAACCCTGGCTCTGCCAAGGGAGGGTGCCAGGCATGTCCCTCACCACCCGGGGGCGATACTTGCTGTGTGTCCTCTGTGTGGTAATCATGGCTGGCATTTGAAAACCAGTGACATCACATTGGCTGGGTGGGATGTTATGATGAAGGTGGAAGGAGCAGTATTAAGCCTGCTAATTATATTTTAATTCATGCTAATATACTCCAATCAGGCTCACACCCTTCCTGGGTGTAAACTTGATCACATCGGCAGGCGGGTGAGGAAGTTCCCAAACTGAAATCTCTCTGGCACAATCCTGTTTTTGGCCTTCTGCGAGATTTAGTGGCCATGAGGGGTCTGTGCCGAGGGCTAACGCAAATCGCAGCCTTAGAAATGAGGTGGATAGGTCCATCACTGGATAATTGACAAGCTAGTAAACAGTTGCATGAACACAACGTCTGGTAGCAGTTACTAATGTTACGATATATTTAGATGTAGAAAGAGAATCTCTGGGAGACTTGGGTTAGTTATGATGATGATAAAGAAAGAGGAAAGGGTATTCAAATTATGACCAGGTTTGGTCATGTGATTTCTGATAAAGATAACAGACTAAAGTTCAATGGAAGGCATCAAATGACACGCTTGGGCAGAAGCAATTGAGAAACAATGTCAGATTGAGTTAATTGGAATACAAAAATGGAATGCTCTCTGGAACAATTGGAGCATTCAAGAATGTGATTGGTAGATTTTTATTAGTAAGCATATCTATCTAAGAATATAGAACGAATATGGATAAATGGGGTTAGTTTCAGATCGGTTGTCATCTAATAGAATGGTGGAGCAAGGTTGAAGGGCTGAATGGCCTACTCCTGTTCCGATGTTCTTATTAATAGTTCACACAATGGCAGAGATATTTGCAATCAAATATACCAAAATCAAGATGGGATCAATGGGCTAATGTTGGGTAGTTCTGTGCAGTGCAATAGGTGGTGACACGCTAAAATGTAAATGATACGGATTTCCTATTTTTCTGCTCTAAATTGATAGTTCCACAATTCACATTCCGAATATAAATACAAACAATTATGTCACTGATACCTTGTCTCATTTTCTCCCTCAGTGTCCAGTCTGCAGTGTCTGTGTACAGAGAATAGATGCCGAGAAGCTGTGTGTTCAGTGTCTGCCTTGCTCCGAGAAATCAAAGAAAATCTTTCAGTTCTGCTGGGAGTGTGAAAGGGAGTGGAAGAATGCTGATGTGCAGAGTGATAACTGCGGTAACGAATGCTGCAGTCTGACAGCGCTGCTTCAGAGCTGTGGAACAATCGAAGACCAGACCAGTCCAGTGGATGGATGTCCTGAAATACGAGCCTGCCCCAACTGTGAGGCTTTAACACAGCATTGCACCAGAGGCTGTCCATCTGTGAAGTGTCCCAATTGCAATTCTCAATTTTGCTACCGGTGTCTTGGGCCAAATGGAAATCATAGAGAAAGGCAACCTGGTTTAAGACGATGTGGTATAGCCAAAAGACAAAAGCTGACTGGCAGGAAGGGCTGTAGTGAACAGCAGGATGGTCTTCGGGATGATGCAATGAGGAACTTAACTCCAAGAGTGTCTCCATTATTATTGCCCCAAGGGCAGACAAGAAATAATTCAGAAAGAAATGTAGCGGAGCCAAGAATCCAACAGTCTGAAAGTTCATGTGTAATTTCCTAAACTTTTATATTTAGGGAGTTTCTGTTGAACATCCTCCTTGGTGCAAAGCAGAAACATTATCTGATGTAACCGTTATATCTTTATCCATTGCTGCCTTCTATAGGGATTTTAAAAAAAAAAAAATTTCCTTTCAGCTCTTGCTTGGATGCTTTGACTCTGAATGCCAGCAGCTCCCCCACTACTCCCTCTGCCGAGTGGACATTCCTCATGTAAAGGCTGAGGCAGTAAAGAGGAAGCAGCTCTGGGCAAGATGGAGAGAGGCTGATCTCGACACACTCGTCATTGAGTACCCTGGAAATAAAGTCCATAGACAACTTTGCCCAAATGGATCTCAAAACTGTAGATGAAAAATTGCTTGTGATGTGGCTTGGACCTTGGATGTTTTGGAATCAAAGTAGCCTACATTATAAAAGCTGCAACCAAATAGGTCTTCCTGAAGACTGATGTTCGGTAGGGCTGACTAGGATGGGGCAGCTGCTGAAGCCCCCTCTCTCTAACTGGTGGTAAACCACAGTTCAGTGCAATGTGATGTTTCCCTAGGCAATGGAATGATCACAATGCTCTTACACATCTTATGGTGAGAGGTTTTACTCTTGCTGTTTGTGGGGAATTTGGCTTGCCTGCTGCCCACTTTGTGGAAGGCTCTATTTCTCCAAATCCCCCTTGAACCTGGAAACACCATTCTATCACATGGTGCATTCTCAACCCGAACTGTACAAACTGCATAAAAACGGTTTATCCTCATGTCACTTCTGGTTCTTTTGCCACTCATTGCAAATCTGTGTCCCCTGGTCACTGACCCTTCCTGTCATGAAAAACAGTTTTCCATTACGTATTCCATGTAAACTCAATGATCTCAGTCACCTCTATTATGATTTTTAAATGCCTGACTCATGCCAACCCAACCAACTCGAGGTCCAGCCTAGGAAACCACAGACTGGAGTGGAGGGGTAAAATACAGGCAAGATAAATTTATTTTAGATTGGCTCAGTAGTTTCTTGCCAGCTCATGGAATTTACGAGTGTTATGCAAGAACCAGATGATAGATGTCTGGAGTGCGTTACTACAGGCCTCCATGTCTTTGATTGTGTAAGGGGAAATCATAAAGTCTTTAATATAGATGATTATAGGTTTTGATTCTGTTCAAGAATTACTTTCCTTTTATGTGATTAGTGCATGTGTGTAATGTTAATTCAGGGAATTTTTTCCTCGACCATACTTTCAGCTCAGGACTGTCAGGCTGGCTGCATTGTGTTTACAGGTTGAAGGTTCCTATGGAAACCACAATGGAATTGTCCCATTAAAATTGGTCAATCATGATATTCAATAACAAACATTATAGTCATTGTTCCAATGTGTCTTGGAGTTCATTATTAAGAATGCAGCTTTCTGTGGGTGGCTGCTGATGTAATTATGGATAATGCAGTTGTCCATTGCTTTTCACTTCAGTATCTGCTGTCGCCTAAACATCAAGATTTCTACAATGTTTTAATTTTGGAGCCAGTACTTTAGAGAGCAGTCTGCATATCTCTGCCAACCAGCAGAAGAGCTTGTTCTGTTAAGAAGTTGAGATATCTTTTACAGTAAATATTTTTTTGTGTGTAAGAGAAAAAAGTGGTTTATTTTATATGTCTACAAGAATAATGTAATATTCACCTTCTGAATGAAATAAATTACCTGTTGATCTGACAATGTGTTGGTAAGGGAGTGTGTATATTTAACACTTGGAGTGAGTCATTCCATTTAAAAAAAAACATTTTTACTTTGAAAAGATGAGTTTATTTCACACTCTTGCACTGGAAGTTACTTAAAATATAAAGTTACTAACACCTAAACACACAGATTAGTTACAAATGAAAATCAAAACAATACTCATTAAAATTGAATCAGTTTAGTCCATATTCAGTGCGGGCCTGAAGATTTGGGAATTGAGATGTTCTGTTGCCCGAAGTTATCAGATTATTTCTGCATCTACGATGACTTCCACGATTGATTTGCCAGAGGTTGCTTTATCAGGTGAGCTAGTAGGTGGAATTGGGCTTTACATGGAGGAGAGAAAATTCCCTCCTCCTGGTTATGCAGATGTGTCACTTTCAACTGCCAGGTTATTTCAGTATTACCAGACACCTTGCTCTATCTGAGGTGAAGCTGCTTCAAGATGATTTTCTGCAGATCTCCTGCTTCCTGCCCATTTCAATGCCCTTTGCAGGTAAGCTAAGGTAGCCACTGTTATCATGTGACCTGTACAAAATGTCGAGGAATCTTTCCATAATTCCTTTATAGTTATCCCAATGCTCCTTACCCCCCTGTAATGATCAAAAGAGTCACCTCCTCCGCCACCCATTCCATGCCACCCCGCTCCTGTGGCTCAGCCTAGGTTCAAGCATGTTATTCCCCCAGAGTTGGTCAGCCTGCCCCTAACTCTGTAACCTTATTCCAACTTTCTAACCCATCCCATTATGCATTTCCTACTTCCTGTGCTGCACCATTGGTAGTTGTGCTTTCCCTCGCGAAGCATAATTTTTGACCAAGCTTTTGGCCACCTGACCTTGTATCTCATCCCAAATTTTGTCTGATAAACACTCCTGCCAAGCACTTTGGGCTATTTTAATACTGTTGTGTTTATATAGCGCCTTTAATACTTTATTGCATAAAATCTCCAATAGTATGCATTTATTAGTTTTTTGGGTCTGCTCAGGAAGCGCACAGAAAATTGGTCAATAGCCTAAGCCATTTGTGCTTTTGAGACCATTAAGGACACCCAGAATGAATCAGTTGAGCTGTTTCGATATCATTCCCTAACCTAAAATCAAAATAATCCATAATGTGCTGCATTCTACCGTGGTCTAAGGTTCATTGTTTTCTCTTTCCCTCTTTTCTTGAAAACCGGTATTATGTTGGTCAACTTCAAATTTGATGGAACCATTCCCAAAAAGCGAAGGAATTTTGGAAAATCCGAGGTAGCCAATCCGCGCTCTCGTTTAGAACCCACGGATTTGTCAGATTTTAGTCCCTTGGCTTTCTCTAATATTTTCCCTCTTCTGATATTAAGCAGCTGAATTTCCACACTCTCGTAAGCCCATAGGTTACTCTCTCATTCTGATACGCAATTTGTGTCTTCTGTTGTGAAGATGAAGAAATAATGGGCAGGGAATTTCCAACTGTTCCCACTGGTGGGATTGTCTGGCGAGCAAGCCCCCATCATGGGTTCCCTGCCAGTGGAGGGTGTAAATAACATGGAAGCCCTGTTAATAGCGGCGGGACTGGGAGATCCAGCCACCGGCCAAGGGAGGCTGCATATGCCGCTACAAAACATGCCATGGGTGAGGGTGGAAAATCCCACTTGGTGTCTTTAATTAGAATTGATTGGCATTGTACTGTAAACCCTTAGCAAAAGGTTCTTTCTTTTCTTCTGTAACATCCTTGGCAGCCAGGGACTGGGATAAAATAAAGATATCAGGGAGTCTTATGATGCCTTGTATACCTAACAAATGACCATCAACATTTGATAAACTAAACAGTAACCTCAAACTAGGTGATGGGCAGGGGGGAGGTGACCATCTTACCATCTCGAGTACCTGTCCTATATTTGTTAGTTAGAAAGATTCAAATAAGCGATTGACCCAGGGTAAACTACCAGCCCGTGGAAATGAAGTCCTCATCAGACAGCCCCCATCTTCAGATGGAAGATGGACAAGGAAAGAGTGGAGAAGACTGTGGGAATAATTTCCAAACACTTGGACTAGATAGCAGTATTCTGCCATTACAGGCTATTGAGATCAAAACATTCTGTGCCAACCATCCTCTGGGATCCATGAATCATTTTCTACTGTCATGGGCCATATACTTTTATTCTCTATTTAGCTAACATGTCATATTTCAGCTGTTGCTTCCTAATAAACTTAATATGCTACCTTAAAATTACTTACTCAAAATAGACATTGGGAGTATTTGGCTCCCAAGCCTGAAATCTTACAAGAAAAACACAAAAAGATGTTTAATGCCTCTTTTATTTGCTCATTCCCTGTGATATATCTGGTCTCTGTTGCTAAGAAAGCAAAGTTTCCTTTAGCTACACCTTAGCTTTTTATCTACTTATAAAAGCTGTTTTTATTTCTGGCTAGTTTACTCCCTTAATCTATTTTGGCCATTCTTGTCAACTTTTTGTGGCCCTTTCTGGTTCCCAAAACGTTCCCAATTCTCAGATTTGCTACTCTTCTTTCTAACATTATAAGCCCTTTTAATCTAATACTATCTTCAACTTCTGAAGTGAACCACCAATGGGTCTTCCTTGTTGAGGTTTTGTTTTACAATGGAATGTATTTTTGTTGAAAATTTGAATTGTTTCTTTAAACGCTTTAACTATTATTCTACAAACTCATCTTCTAGACCACCTTCTCAATTTAATTAATCAGTTTATATGAAGATTACATTTTCTATATTGCCTTTAATTTTTCACTAATTCCTTGCTTGATACTTTTCCCACCAGTATAACTATTGTTAGGAGCCTACAAACTACTCCCTCCATTGTTGCCTAATGCTTGCAATTTCTAATTTCCACCCGTACTAATTCTACTTCACAATTATCTGAGATCAGATCCTTCCTTACTCAGACGGAGTCTCACTGGAATTTGGCAGAGCTCCAGTGCCATTTTCTCTCTAGACCTTGCTACTTTAACTGCCAGAAGAGTAGGTGTCGTTTGTGCTGTCACTCTGGCGAGGCAGGGACTCTGCCAGGAACTGGCTCCATTTGAGGTCAGGGCAGATAACTGAAAACGCCCCCCCCCCCCCCCCCCCCCCCCCCCCCCCGCAACATATCTATCATCACTGGCATCAGCCCTTTTCTCCCCCATCCACCTCCGAACATTGGCAGCCTCCCCATCGCTCAGTGTCTGCTCCAGCCCCGCCACAAATTGATGAGGCCCCAAATGCGAGGTTCCCCCTAGGTCCCACCTCTGGCACTGCGCCCTGGCACAGGTTATTATGGGCACTAACTTGATTATGCACTCACTGACGAGATTCGTGATTTCCGGGTTTCCCTGAATCTTGAGCCCCTGCCAGCAATCTCACAGATGGAGAGCATAGGCTTAAGATCCCACCCCGTGTCTTTATGGCATCATTTAATATCAGGGCTATCCCTTCTCCTTTACATTCTGTCTTTCCAAAATATTGTATACTCTGGCATATTTACTTCTCCACCATGATTGCCTTGTAACCATGAGAACCCTCCCACTACATCTTGATGTATTCCTAGGATGCACATCAGAGGTGCTGGTGACTTGCTGCCTCCCATGCCTTGTTGCCTGAGATGCCCTTAGCGGGTGTCCTCTGGAAGGCCCTCCATACTTTGAGATGCACTGCTGTTGTCACGTTACCGTATTCTGCCCACACCGCATGAGTTGCAATGGTCTCTGGAAGAGGGATTCCCTTTGGCTGGGCGCTCCCATGGCCCCCTTGGTGGAAGGCCCTTGGCTGTGCTCCAGGGGATCCTCCTCCCGGCAGGTGCTTGTGAGCCCCTGGGTTACTCCATAGGACGGAAGGGCAGCTGAAGTGAGCTCCAGAAGCCTCAACATCACTGCCAGTACTGGAGGCCCTGCAGTGTCTGCACCATTCAGTTAAAAGCCCTCAGCCATGGTCCTCAGGGACTGAGCCATGCTTCAGCATTCTCAGTCATAGCTCTGACTTCTTGCCCCAGGCTTTACACTGTGGACGCCACCCTTAGTGTTGGCCTGGGTGCCATGCATTGCTGGCACCATTTCTTGCGATAGAGGGCTGGGGAATGCTCCATTAGTTCTTACAGTTGCAGGAGTGTCACTGACACCCCATCCTGGTATTCCTGACTCTGCCTTTGCACCTCAAGCAGCTGAGGAATGGACATGTCCAGAGGCGCGGCACCTGACTGGAGCACAGCTGAATCCTGGGATCTAGCAGACCTCCAGCTGTCCAATTCCTGGGATATTCCTGCCTCCACCTGACGTGCCTCAGAAGCTGTGTGGTGCTCACCAGATAGTGACCCTGAAGCCTGTCTGCTGAGTTCGCCCACTGAGGTGTGTGTCTCTGTGCTGGTGGATGATGTGGGTGATAGCTATGACGCTTCATCCGTTTCCTCCTCCAGAATCTCATCTGAGGTGGAGTTGAGGGTGGGCAGTTGGACACTGCAGGTGTTCTGGCCAGGCTCTGCAAGGCAAGGTACATGGTTTTAGTACATGGCCTGGTCAAGTGTTTGGACTACACAGAACGCACTTGAGCCTGGTCATCTAGATGAAGGTACAGTGGCACCTTCACTTTTCTCTCCCAGGCCCACCTCGCTCCCAGTGCAGACCCACTCCAGCTTCTTCACTGTAAACTCCATGGCGCTCTCCTCATGGAATCAAGATCCTCAGCTCGAGCTTCAAACCGCCTGTTTCCCCTCTCTCACAGCGGTTGTGTGCAAGCTTCTCCTACTGGGGGGTGGGTTTGAGGATGCTGGTGGGAAGTCAGGTGCATGGTGGCAGTATGTGGGATTAAGGTGAGATTCCGAGGGGGACGGAAGAGTGGAGTCCAGAGAGCCAGAGAAGAGATGGGGAGAACTTCCCCAGCTGATTGGAGTAGGTCATTCATCGTTTTTCTGCATTGCACACCCATCCTCTTGGTCAGGCTGCTGGCATTTATCAGTGCTGCCACTGTCTCCCAGATTAGTCACCTTGCTGGAGGGCCTCCTGAGGGAATATTGTAGCTCGCCTGTACTCCACAGAATCTAGCAAACAGTTGAGGGCCCCACAGAAATCTAGGTTCTGGTTTCTTCACTGCCATCCTCCTGGCTTAAATGAGAGCAAGTGCTGTGGAGCTGGTTAAATGCAGCTCGTTGAAGTGCTCAGATGACCCCGGATGAGTGAAACAGACACCTCACCTCATTTAGGTCAGTTTAACCTTCTGTTCACATTGGCCAGGACAGTAGTTGCAGCCCAGGATATCAGTTTTGGTTGTATCTGATTCAGATTGAATAATTACTTGACGGTTCCAGTTTGGAATGGTAGTCGCTATCAGCTGTGCAATAGCAGCATACAAGGACTGACTGGATTTTGTTCATGATTGTCGTGGAATATTTTACATATTCAGACAACAGCTTCCCTGTGGAAAAGTGGAAAATTCCCCTTTTAGCTGGTGAGAGTTCAGGGGCATTGAGACAGAATGAAACTGAAAGCTGGATGAGTCTCGGAAATTGAAGCAGTTTCTACTGATCAAACATTCAGCAATTTAAATTCAGCAGGAAAGGATGGAAATCATTGTTACTGAAGCGGATTGTAGAAGATTTCAGTTTGTCACTGCAGTGAGTTATCCGGAGACAGGTAAAAAGATGTTTGTAGATGCTTAAAACAGAATTGTGAACTGTAAGCTACACCTTGTATGTTTGTTGTGGCTGTTTACAGCTGAATAGAATTTCAACTTGTCTGCACTGAGAATGGCAGCAATGATCACCAGTGGATTAGAACAAAACTGGAATGATTGACCTGTAACTCATTGTGGGAACAGGAGCTATATCTGGGTATTTTGATCAGTTTTTTTACATTAAATATTTCATATTAAACATTATGAATTGTGATGAGGAACTGCTTTCCTGAAGCAGCAGGTAATTCACTCACTCTCGCTGTTATGTAGTGGGGATGGACATAAACCCTGTGCTACTTAATTCACAGCCCAGGCTACATTGAATGGGCTCATATTGAGCAGATCTTAATGGTGGGGCTTGAGAGGCGATGGGGAGAGAGAGAGAGGGGTAATTGTAAGGAAGAATTCTGTTTTAACTGTCCTCAGCATCTCCTGACAACAGTTGTGATATACCATTAGGAGAATCTGGCTGTAAACTGTGTGCTTGTTCGTTTCGTTGCAAGATGATCAACCAAATTTATGGATTAAATTTATTGAATGGGGCTTAAAGATATCCGTCTGGAAAAGGACAAGTTTAAGATGAATATATCCAGGTTCTGATTGGTGCTGTGAAAATGCTCTGTTTATAATTTGCTTTTACAAAACAGATGAGACTTATTTCTAACTTCCAGCCCCAAGTCGTCATTTTGTGTTTGGAGATACTTAACGATGTTTTCCTGGTAACATGACGGACTTTGCAGAGTTTATGAAGGGAGAAGAATGCAGTAATGTGGTGAATTATTCTAGATTATATGTACAGGGTGTGTGCTCTGTACTTCCCAATGTGTGTAACCAGACTGCTCAGCTTTATTTATTGTAGAGGAAACAAAGCTTCAGTTACAGGGAACCCAGTGGAAGGATTTTTAACTCTTCAATTTTACAGCACACTCTCCATTAATGGAATCATCAACTCTGGGTACGGCCTCATCACCTTCCTCCACTCTGTGTCTCCCATGCTCTAGTTGTATAAAATCTAAATTGCTTTGAGTGGGAGAGGTGCTGAATAAACGGTGAAAACGCTGGGAGCCTCTCTACCTGCTCCCTGAAGTCTCCAGAAAATCCCCAACAAAATACTGTTTGTTGTCTCACGAATGAATTCCGGGTTTTTGCTTCCAGTGCTCTCGCTGGCATCCTTTCCAAACGTTGATCCTTGGTTTGTTTAAAAACTGTTCTGATCAGTTCCAAATTTACTCATTTACATTTCCTGACTCCCCGACACATTGGAAAATAATATTCCAAATCTATCTTTTTAATTTTATGAAATATTTTGTCTGCCAGTTTCTTCTCCAGAATGAAGAACACGCTGATCCTACAGGATGGCCTCAGAACTCTGACCTTAACCTGGTGTTGTGAGACTTCTTTCTTTGACTTTGGACCAGCTTGTTGTAAAACTATCCACAGTGTGGTGCCAAGACACTGGAGTGCAACGCACACACTTCCTAAACCAGCCTGAGCAGGTTCATCTGTCACTATAGGGCATTTGTTCAGCTTCTGAAGCTTTGGTCGTTTCTCGGCAATGCTTTGCTTGGCTTCTTGTACTCGGTGCATTTTTAGAAATGCCAGTTGCTGCAACAGAAATGTTGACTTTCTGAGAACATCAAGGGTACTCCTGAACTGAACTACAAGATGTTAATTTGAGCTGGGATATTATAATGAGGCACAGAATCCATTATCACTGGAAGTGAACATTGCTCTCTGATGATCCTGCTGTCTCTTGTAAACCTCATGGCAACTACTGTAAGATGTTGCTTAATAAACTTATCATTTTCTTTTACCCCAGCAGTTTCTCTATCCATTAGCACAAGAAGGCCAAAAATATTCTACATTCAGTCTTGGTTTCAAATAGATACTGTCCCAGTAAAGGTTAGCAATCCTGTATTAGCAGGAAAAATGTCACATGATCTTGCCTTTTGGATATATACACCTAAATACATCTGAATATCTCAATCAGATTACACCTTCTGATATATATTCTATGTATAAATAGTATGAATGGTTCCATCAGATTAATTCCAGTCGGCAACTCACTCTTAAGAATAGAAGAACTAGGAGCAGGAGTGGGCAATTCAGCCCCTCGAGCCTACTCCGCCATTCAATATGATCATGGCTGATCTCATCTTCACCTTCCTGCCCACTCCCTATAACCTGTTATCCTGCTGCTAATCAAAAACGTATCTATCTCCTGCTTAAATTTGTTTAGTGTTCCAGCATCCACTGCACTCGCGGTAGTGAATTCCACAGATTTACCACCCTTTGGGTGAAGTAATTCCTCCTCACTTCTGTTTTAAATATGCCACCCTTTCCCTAAATCTGTGGCCTACAAGGGGTAACATCCATTCTACATCTATCCTGTCAATCCCCTGTAGAACCGTACCTCATTTAGATCTTTCTTTTGAACTCCCAGTGAGTATAGGCCTAAACTGCTCAATCTCTCTTCATAAGACAAGTCCTTCATCCCCGGAATCAATCTAGTGAACCTTCTCTGAACTGCCTCTAATGCATTTGCGTCCTTCCTCAAGTAAGGGGACCAAACATTTTAAGGTTTCCATTGTTCTGTATATTTTCTATAAAAGTGAGACTGTTAAGTTACTCGAGTTACCCTGTGTACATCTATTGCAGACTAATTGGTGTTTAGTAAATTGTTACCAGAGTTGGTGTTTTTGACTGGATGATTGAAGGCAGCATCTTTAATAGCAGTTGATTCTCCATAGGGTCGTTTCACGTTTAACTGCCCCATGTGTGTGAAGGAGTGGCCCTAGCAGGAGGTACTGCACCTTGCACAGTTGACACTGGAAGAACACGGTCTGCATGAGGAGCAGCTCAGCAGAATAATGGCACAAAAGGAGTCATCGCACCAAAAGGTAACTTGTGTTATTTGGCACTTTTGATCTTTGCTTCTTTGTATAAATGATTTAGAATTGAGCTGTGTCGGTATTTTCAGACCAAGTATATTAACTAACATTTATTTGAGAACTTGTTGTCATTTTATCTGTTTGTTATGGGGAGAAGACCAGGACATGGGACTGTATCTCATTTGGAGTGTTGTTGCAGACACGATGGGCTGAATGGCCTCCTGAGCTGTAACAATTAGGTTGCTAAACCTAAATGAGCCAGTTTGTAGTCCACAGCCTAGTTCACACTGGGACCCGGTCAGTTTTTTCATCCTCCATCTATAGTTAGGGTGGATTCTATTCATGTTTCTCTTAAACTGCACACGTCGAGAGGAAGCTGGCCTTGATTTCTGGGACATCATTGATGGACAGTCCACTCTCGCTGACCAATCACTTTAATGAAGATAAGGACAAGGAGACATGTGGCAATGAATAAAATCTGAGGAATTTACCTATTGGCCCACAGCCAGATTGAATTATCATAAAGAGCCAATGGAGTTCAGTAAATGAGGATAGTTATAACTCGTCTATATCCTGTTATTGTTGAATCAAGGAGATATTAGAGAACCTCTGATCCTCCTTAGCTTCATTTCCTGCCAGTGAAATAAAGCTGTTTAATGTTTGTATTTTCTTCGTGGAGGACATGAGTTGAGGCCAAAGGCTGGGAGGAAAAATTTAAAATGGGAAAGTACTAGAAAAACGGCACTGTTCTGACTTTCTGCACAGACACTGTGATTTATGTTTCAGTTCCAGCTTCAGTGGAAACTGGGAAGGATCCTATCTGACATTAAATAGTAACAATGCAAACTGAATAGAAAGATTTGAACATACTGAATAAACATCTTGTAGCTCTTTGCAGCTGTTAAATAGGAAAAAAAGGGACTGGAGGTTAATAAATCGATAAACAACTCATCATATCGCACTTGTGACCCATTTCCAGAGATGTTCAGTCCCTTGTCTTCTGTTCTTTGTGTAAACATTTGCTCACGTGAATTTCAACTTCTCTGTATAAAAAAACTTTGACAAATCTTTGGGATTATTACACCCAGAGTGTCAGCTTTAGACTGAAACCAGCTTGTCTCTCTCCAGCTACACAGCCGAGTTTTCTCTCCAGGTTTTCTGGCACTCTGTGCACAAGGAATCTGGGGGTGTGGTTTGTGCCGTGATTCAGATGGGGCCTGATAGAGCCAGTGAGGCTAGCTCCTCAGAGATCGGGGCTCCTGTGGGGCATTGCCCCACAGTTCAAAGACATCACTACCATCCCCCACCCCCCGGCCACAGGCATCAGGGTCTACCCCAGCCCTCATAGGCATACCCGCCACCCCACATAAAGGGAACCCCGCCCCAGAGGAGCCAACCCTGGCTCTGCCAAGGGAGGGTGCCAGGCATGTCCCTCACCACCCGGGGGCAATACTTGCTGTGTGTCCTCTGTGTGGTAATCATGGCTGGCATTTGAAAACCAGTGACATCACATTGGCTGGGTGGGATGTTATGATGAAGGTGGAAGGAGCAGTATTAAGCCTGCTAATTATATTTTAATTCATGCTAATATACTCCAATCAGGCTCACACCCTTCCTGGGTGTAAACTTGATCACATCGGCAGGCGGGTGAGGAAGATCCCAAACTGAAATCTCTCTGGCACAATCCTGTTTTTGGCCTTCTGCGAGATTTAGCGGCCATGAGGGGTCTATGCCGAGGGTAACGCAAATCGCAGCCTTAGAAATGAGGTGGATAGGTCCATCACTGGATAATTGACAAGCTAGTAAACAGTTGCATGAACACAACGTCTGGTAGCAGTTACTAATGTTACGATATATTTAGATGTAGAAAGAGAATCTCTGGGAGACTTGGGTTAGTTATGATGATGATAAAGAAAGAGGAAAGGGTATTCAAATTATGACCAGGTTTGGTCATGTGATTTCTGATAAAGATAACAGACTAAAGTTCAATGGAAGGCATCAAATGACACGCTTGGGTAGAAGCAATTGAGAAACAATGTCAGATTGAGTTAATTGGAATACAAAAATGGAATGCTCTCTGGAACAATTGGAGCATTCAAGAATGTGATTGGTAGATTTTTATTAGTAAGCATATCTATCTAAGAATATAGAATGAATATGGATAAATGGGGTTAGTTTCAGATCGGTTGTCATCTAATAGAATGGTGGAGCAAGGTTGAAGGGCTGAATGGCCTACTCCTGTTCCGATGTTCTTATTAATAGTTCACACAATGGCAGAGATATTTGCAATCAAATATACCAAAATCAAGATGGGATCAATGGGCTAATGTTGGGTAGTTCTGTGCAGTGCAATAGGTGGTGACACGCTAAAATGTAAATGATACGGATTTCCTATTTTTCTGCTCTAAATTGATAGTTCCACAATTCACATTCCGAATATAATGCAAACAATTATGTCACTGATACCTTGTCTCATTTTCTCCCTCAGTGTCCAGTCTGCAGTGTCTGTGTACAGAGAATAGATGCCGAGAAGTTGTGTGTTCAGTGTCTGTCTTGCTCCGAGAAATCAAAGAAAATCTTTCAGTTCTGCTGGGAGTGTGAGAGGGAGTGGAAGAATGCTGATGTGCAGAGTGATAACTGCGGTAACGAATGCTGCAATCTGACAGCGCTGCTTCAGAGCTGTGGTACAATCAAAGACCAGACCAGTCCAGTGGATGGATGTCCTGAAATACGAGCCTGCCCCAATTGTGAGGCTTTAACACAGCATTGCACCAGAGGCTGTCCTTCTGTGAAGTGTCCCAATTGCCATTATCAATTTTGCTTTCGGTGCCTTGAATTAAATGGATATTGTGTAGATTGCTGTATAGCCGGAAGACAAAAGCTGACTGGCAAAAAGGATTATGATATGTGGAAGGATGATGATGCAGTTGCAAGAGTGACTCATTTATTCATGGAAAGTCACTTCCTCCGAGCGGATCAGAGAAACCGCCAGAGAAGAACTTCATGTTTAGAGGAGCCGCCAATCCAACGGTCTGAAAACTCATGTGCAATTTCCTAAATGTTGTGTTTGGGAAGTTCCTGTTCAACATACTCTTGATACAAAGTAGAAGCTTTATCTGATGTGACTGCTATATCGTTATCCCTTGCAGCCTTCTACAGTGAAACTCTTTTTCAAATATTTCCTCCAAGTTCTTGCTTGGATGCTTTTCCTGTGAATGCCAGCAGTTCCCCCACTTCTCCCTCTGCCGAGTGGACATTCCTCATGTAAAGGCTTAGACAGTAAAGAGGAAGCAGCTCTGGACAAGGTGGCGTGGTGCTGACCTCGACACACCCGTCACTGAGTACCCTGGAAATAAAGTCCAGAGACAACTTTGCCCAAAAGGATCTTGATGAAGTCATTGGTGATCGGTTAATTGTCAAATGGCTTGGACCTTGGTTGTTTCAGACATCAAACAAGCCTACATCATAAAAGCTGCAACCCAATTGGTCTTTCTGAGGACTGATGTACTTAGTAAATCTGTGAGTCATTTACCAGGATTGCATTGGGAGGGCAGCAACTTCTGCTGAAGCTCTCTGGGGGCCCAGGCTGGCACTGCCAAGGTGGCAATGTCCAGGGGGAAACCCCACCCCCCCACATCCGACCTTCTGAGCAGACTTGCTTGCTCCCCCCCTTCGCTCCAGCAGGGTCAGGCCTCCAGCTCCCCGCAAGTGGGGAGCTATAGTAAACCCCGCTGGAGTGAACCAACTCCTGGCGGGGGCGGGGGGAGGAGGGGGCGCTAGCGGGCCACTGGTCACGGAGATTTCAGTCCTGGGCCTGCCAATGGGATTTAAATTATATTAGAATCGTAGAATCATAGAATCCCTACAGCGCAGGAGGAGGCCATTTGGCCCATCGAGTCTGCACCAACAGCAATTCCATCCAGGCCCCATCCCACAAACCCATATATTACCTCACTAATCCCTCTAACCTACACATTCTGGGACACTAAGGGACAATCAACCTAACCCCCACATCTTTGGACCATGGGAGGTAACTGAAGCACTGGGAGGAACCCACGCAGACATGGAGAGAATGTGGAAACTCCACACAGACAGTGACGCAAGCTGGGAATCGAACCCGCGTCCCTGACGCTGTCCGGCAGTAGTGCTAACCATTGTGTCACTCTGCGCCCCAGTGTGTTAATCTGTCAATTAAAATGAGGGTCGGCATACATTACGTCAACTCCGTGCCGATTTCGCTGCCTGAGACGGGCAGAAGCCATGCCACCCAGCAGGGATCTCATGAAACAGCCTCTGCTAGAGCCTCCCAACCCGCTGCACAATAAAAGCAGCAGAGCAGGCTGGGAGAATCACCCCCTCTTTGTCTGACTGGTGGTCACTACCATTCAGTGCAATGTGATGTGTTTCCCTGGTCAATGGAATGGTGACAATGCTCTTACACATTTTATAATGAGAGGTTTTGCTGATTCTGTTTGTGAGGAATTTGACTTTCCTGCTGCCCACCTTGTGGAATGTTCCATTTCTCCAAATCCCCCTTGTGAACATCACTCTATCGCACTGCATTCTCAACCCTAACCACACAAAATGCACAAAAACTATTGTCTTTCTGTCACTTCTGGTTCTTTTGCCAGCCAATGTAAATCTTGTCTTCTGGCCAGCGTTCCTTCCTGTCACCTGATGAAGGAGCAGCGTTCCAAAAGCTCATGATTCCAAATAAACCTGTTGGACTTTAACCTTGGTGTTGCGAGACTTCTTACTGTGCCCACCCTAGTCCAAAGCTGGCATCTCCACATCATGCCTTCCTGTCATGGCGAACATTTCTCTTTAAGTGCTCCCATATAAACCCTTTCCATCCCAAACGGTTTCATTCTGGTCCTCTCTCCATCCATAGTGAAAATCACAGCACTTCACTACAGTTCAGCATCAAGGATCCGCCTTTGAGCAGTGAACACAATGAGAAGATGTTGAACCAAATGGACTGGGAAAGAGCCTTAATTGTTCCATATCAGTAGTGCATTACTTCAGGATTCAATGCCTTTGATTGGAAAGGGGGAAATCAACTAGTGTTCCTGATTGGAATTGTAAACCAGCATCCAGTCAGCCATGGTGAAGTGTGCTCCTCCACACTGTATAGATAATTTAATTCTGGGTTTTGTTAAACGCACACTTGAGATTTCTTTTGGAGTTACTCAGTGTGTTTGGTGCTAATTTGAGGATTTCTTTCAACGAAGTTCTCAGCTCAGACTGTCAGGCTGGCTGCTCTGTGTTCACAGGTTAAAGGTTTCTATGGAAACCACAATAGAATTGTCCAAGGAGTTTAAAATAATTGGTCAATCATGATGTTCAATAACAAACATTATGGTCATTGTTCCAATGTGTCTTGGAGTTCATTATTAAGAATGCAGCTTTCTGTGGGTGGCTGCTGATGTAATTATGGATAATGCAGTTGTCCATTGCTTTTCACTTCAGTACCTGCTGTCGCCTAAACATCAAGATTTCTACAATGTTTTAATTTTGCAGCCAGTACTTTAGAGAGCAGTCTGAATATCTCTGCCAACCAGCAGAAGAGTTTGTTCTGTTAAAAGGCTGAGGCATTTTCCATGGATTAACATGTCATTATTTGTTTTCCAGTGTAGAATCATAGAAACCCTACAGGTTTCTATATAGAAAGAGGCCATTTGGCCCATCGAGTCTACACCGACCACAATCCCACCCAGGCCCTACCCCATATCCCTACACATCCACCCGCTAATCCCTCTAACCTACGCATCTCAGGACTCCAAGGGACAATTTTTAGTGTGGCCAATCAACCTAACCCACACATCTTTGGACTGTGGGAGGAAAGCGGAGCACACGGAGGAAACCCATGCAGACACGAGGAGAATGTGCAAACTCCACACAGACAGTGACCCGAGCCGGGAATCGAACCCAGGTCCCTGGAGCTGTGAAGCAGCAGTGCTACCATGCCGCCCTACTGTAGGTGTAGAGAGAACAAAATTTTTAATTTTATGTATCTGCAAAACTAATGTTAGAATCGCAATTTAATCTGATGACACTAAATAAAGTTACCTGTTGATCTGACAAGACCTCACCTATAATTTGTTTTTTGAGGAAAGGAGTAATATGTTCTGTTCCTTTATCTTAATGCTTGAATCTTGCTTTTGTTTACCTCCACACCAGACAGAAAATGAACAATGCTGCATCATTGGAAATTCATGGCCTACTTGTGTGGTGGGCAAGTCGCAATAAAGCCAAAAATGTTTCTAGTGTTTTGTCACAGACATTGTTATCCCCAAAGCTGATCATCAATAAAGTATTTGTAAGTGAGTGTGTATATTTAACCCTTCGAGTGAGTCATTCAAGTTAAAAAATAACCCAGCAGCAAAGTATTTTTACTTAAAAAGTAAAAGATGTGTTCATTTCAAAATATTACACCAGATGTTACTTACGAGAAGATAATGTTACTAACACATAGACACAAAGATTTCTTAGAAATGAAGATAAATCAGTGCTTATAGAAATTGTATTAGTTTCGCCTATATTGGGTGCAGGCCTGATATTTTGGAAGTTGAGATGTTGCATTGTCGCAAGATAGTCTTGAGGTTGTACGGTTATCTCTGCAGATGCACTGTCTATTTGCTGGAAGTTGCTTTAACAGATGTGCTAGTCAGTGGAAAAATAATTTACAACCAGACCCAGGGACTCGTCAACGGCAAGGGGCTCACCAGAGTCCTGGGCTCTGACATCTCTCTGAGTGCCAGATCCCAGGGACGACCCTGCCTCCACCTGCTTTGGACCATCACCTACCTGAGGTGCTCACCAGTGAATAACCCAGAAGGCTGACCACTACTTATTCCCACCGAGGTGAGTATCTGCACTGGAGGAGGGTGTGGGTAACAGGTGTGACGCCACTTCAAAGTTCTGAAATGTCTTCTTGGAGCTGCTCGGGACTGTTCTGTCCAGGGGCTGTGAGGATTCTGTGTGCTAGGCAGCTGATTGACTGGCAATGGAAGGGAGATGGCATTAATGCGGGCAGTGGAACACTGACAGGAGAAATGTCACTCGCATGAGCTTGCGCATGGCTGGATGTGTCGAGAGCTCCTCCCTGTGTTTCTAGCCCCCACTTCACCCTCTGCTGGCAAGCTCAGGGACTTAGTGCTCAAAAGGGGTTAGGGTCTTGAACTCCAGCATTGCTCTGGCTGCCTGTGCCTGCTCATTTTAGCTGTGTTTGAGTTTGTCCTACAATAGACAGACAGACGGAGAACGTAGGAGGGAGTCCTGCCATGTCATGGTAATGAAGTCTTGCATGCGTGGGGTATGAGAAAGACCGGGAATGTGAGGTGCATAGGAGATACTGGGGGGGGGGGGGGGGGGGGGGCTTTGGTATGGCATATGTTGGGGCCCTGTGAGGTGGGTGGGAGTGAGATCACTGTGGAGGTGTGAGGGGTGTGGGAAAGGGTGTTGCGTGAGACATGAGGAGACAGACTGGTTGCATGAAGAAAGTCATTCATATTTTTTCAGCACTGCAGCCCCGTCGTCTTATGGAGCGAGCTGGCACTCACTATTGTGGCCACAGCCTCCCAGGTAAGGGTGGTCACCTTGCTGGCAGGACATTTGCCCGATCAAGGGTAGAGGGTCTCCTGCATCTGCTGCACCCCATCCAGAAGTTTGCTGAAGCTCCCTTGGTAAAGTGTTGTACTGTCTTCCTGGCAGACAACCCCGAATGAACTTGGAACAAGTGCTGAATGGTGTTTAAATGGTACGCCCCACTGATTGCAGCCATTAGGTTGTAGCAAGGTGAACGAATATGAGTCTGACCACTACGGGCATAGCGTGAAACTCATGGAAACACTTTTTTTAAAAGAGATTGAATATTGTGCGACTTCTTTTATTGACGGTGCCAGTGGGATTCTCTTCAGATTTCTCACCTGAATCAAAACTTTGAAAACAATATCAGAAAATTCCACCCAGTGTCTCCAGGTCCAATTCCAGCATGCATTTAAAATTAACACACCTCAATTGGTCTCTAATTTTGCCTGATAACCAATCCTATGAAGCAACTTGAGATGATTTAATGCTTTAAAGGTGTTATATAAATAGAAATTATTTTTGCCTGACACCTGCACTAGTACTGTTTAAAAAGAGCTAATGAGAGTCTGATCAGAATCATTGAAAGAGCTTCTATTTTTTCTAAACTCCAGAGACTATCAACCCAATTTGTTCAGCCTCTCCTTATAGCAGAGCCCCCTCATCCTAGGGACTAATTTAGTGAACCTTTCCTGTACTACCTCTAATCTAAGTATATCCTTCCTTAAATATGGAGACTAAAACTGCACCAAGTATTCCAGACGTGGTCTCAACAAAGTCTTCTGCAATTGCAACAAAGTTCTCTTTATTCTATCCTCCATTCCTCTTGCATTAAAGGCCAGTGTGTTATTTGCTCTCCTACTGGTTTTGTTATACTTGCAGGCTAACTTTATGCGCTCATTGCACGAGCACATCCACGTCAATCTGAATATCAACACTTACAAGTTTCAAACCTATCACTTACTTAACCTGTCTATATCTCTTGTAACATCACTTTGTGTCCTCCCCACAGCTTACCTTCCCATCTAGCTTTGTATCATCAGCAACCTGGATACATTACTCTTTTTTTTTCATCTAAGTCTTTAATATGGGTTGTAAATAGCTGAAGCTTCAGCACTGATCCTTGTAACACTTCAAGCCAAAATTAATGTATGTTGTTAATGCCTACTCTTTGCTCCCTGTCCATTAACCAGTCCTTCATATTACCCATAACACCATGAGCTCTTATCTCTGGTTCTTAAACATTTTCCTGGCACCTAATAAATCCCTGTTGTAAATCTATTGGTTCCTCTTTATCCACCTTTACATCCTCAAAAAACACAAATATATTTGTCAAGATTTCCATCCTAGAAACCATACTGACTTGTTTGAATGATGCTATACTTTTCGAAGCGCATTGTTAAGACTGCTTTCATAATAGCTTCCAGCATTTTCCCAAGACTCAGGTTGGGCTACATGGCCTGAGGTTCCCTGTTTTCTCTCTCCCCCTTTGTTGAAAAGCAATGTTTCGTTGGCCAGCTTCTAATCTGATAGGACCACTCCTAAATCTGAGCATTTTTCAAAAGCCATAGGTACAGAGGTAATGGATGTATTTGCTATTTCTTTAAGTAAGTTTATTTATTCGTGTCACAAGTAGGCTTACATTAATACTGCAATGAAGTTACTGTGAAAATCCCCTAGTTGCCACACTCCAGTGCCTGCTCAGGTACACTGAGGGAGAATTTAGCATAGCCAATGTACCTAACCACATCTTTCAGACCATGGGAGGAAATTGGAGCACCCGGAGGAAACCCACGCAGACACAGGGAGAACATGAAAAACGCCACACACAGTGATCCAAGCTGGGAATCGAACCCGGGTCCCTGGTACTGTGAGGCAGCAGTGCTGACCACTCTGCCACTGTGCTGCCCCATAGAATATATTTCTCATTGAACTTTGATGTATAGGCCATCAGGTCCTGAGGATTTGTTAGATTTTACTCCATTTCGTTTCTCCAATACATTTTCTCTGATATTATCTTAATTTCCTCATTTTCTTTAGCCCTTACATCACATTCTATTTCTGGTAAGCAAATTGTCTTCCACGGTGAAGATACAATATTTGTTCAATGCCTCTATCATTTCCTCATTCCCAGTAATAATTTCCTGTCTCAGCTTCTAAGGAACAAGCATTTTCTTTAGCTACTCTCTTCCTTTTTATTTATATATAACAGATCTTGTGATCTGTTTTTATTTCAGGTTAGTATATTCTCATAATCTATTTTATGCCTCTTTATCAACTACCAGGTAACATTCTCTTGGTTTTGAAAACATTCCCAATCCATAGACTGTTCTCTGTAGCATTATAAACCATTTCTTGTAATCTAATATTATCATTAACTTACTGGCTGGGCCATGGATTTCGTATCATGCTGAGCTTTTTTTCAAAGGAATGTATCGTAAGCCAATGCATCATTGAAATTGCATTGTATTGATCACTTTATATCACATGTCTGTTCTATTATTTCTTTCATAATAATGAATGTAAGCTGGTTGTATTGGAGTCCTATGGTCACAGCTTGTCTCATGCTGGGAAGATGTTGGAGCTGCGGAGAAGAGTTTTGAAAAATTTCCAACAGCAAAGGGCAAAAGGCCTAAGACCACCCCTCCCACCCGCTCGCCCGTAAGAGAAATGAAACCCACCCTTATAACAGTTCGACATGTTCAAGGACAACCATAATCTTGGTCTCTCCCCTGACGGATAAATGGTCAGAGTGGGGTTAATAAACCAATCAGATGATCCGATTTAAGGGATTGCTTCATAAACCGGGGGTGGGGTCAGAAGGTGTATAAAGACACAACTCTCAAGCACGTTGTTACTGCAGTCAGTAGAATGGCCTGGTCAGTCCCTCCACTGTCATGGTGGGAGATATGTTTGTGATTTCAAATTTAGATGGGATTCAATACTATTATGATCACTATTTCACAGCAGATTTTTTCTTTGCCTTATTAACCGTACCTCATTTTATAGTACTGGATCTAAGATAACATTATCCTGAGTTAGTTCTGTTATCAGTGCCTTCCCTATTCTGTCAATCTGTCCTAAATATTGTGCACTCTGGATTCTGGAATATTTATTTGCCTGCCTTGTTCTCCATATAACCATGTATATGTAATGCTGATTAAGTATGAGTGATTTATCTCTTTATGCCGCTAGTTCATCTGTCTTATTGCAGATATTTATTTGCATTCACATAAAGAACATTTAATTTTTTACCACTTTTCCATGCATTGGCCTGATTGACTGACGCCTGTTTAATGTTAAATTCTCTTGTCTTTTCCTGTCCCACTCTGTCTTTACTGACATCGCGACACTGCTCTGTTGATTTGACCATTCTCTTTGGATTTCTAAATCTCCCTTCTCCCGATCCCTCCACCTCCCTCTGTCAGTTTAAACTTCTGTTCACATTGGCCAGGAGACTGATCCCATCCCAGGATATCAGTTTTGGTTGTATCTGATTCAGATTGATGAATTACTTGACGGTTCCAGTTTGGAATGGTAGTCGCTATCAGCTGTGCAATAGGAGCATACAAGGACTGACTGGATTTTGTTCATGATGGTCATGGAATATTTTACATGATCAGACAACAGCTTCCCTGTGTAAAAGTGGAAAATTCCCCTTTTAGCTGGTGTGAGTTCAGGGGCATTGAGACAGAATGAAACTGAAAGCTGGATGAGTCTCAGGAAATTGAAGCAGTTTCTACTGATCAAACATTCAGCAATTTAAATTCAGCAGGAAAGGATGGAAATCATTGTTACTGAAGAGGATTGTAGAAGATTTTAGTTTGTCACTGCAGTGAGTTATCTGGAGACGGGTAAAAAGCACTTTGCAGATGCTTAAAACAGAATTGTGAACTGCAAGCTATTCTTTGTATGTTTGTTGTGGCTGTTTACAATCGAATAGCGTTTCAACTTGTCTGCACTGAGGGTGGCAGCAATGATCACCAGTGGATTAGAACAAAACTGGAATGATTGACATGTAACTCATTGTAGGAACAGGAGCTATGTCTGGGTATTTTGATCAGCTGTTTTTTACATTAAATATTTCATTATGAATTATGGTGAGGAACTGCTTTCCTGATGCGGCAGGTAACTCACTCATTCTCACTGTTATGTACTGGGGATGGACACAAACCCTGTGCTGCTTAATTTTCAGTCCATGCTATGTTGAGTGGGCTCACATTGGAGCAGATCTTAATGGTGGGGCCTGAGAGGCGATGGAGATGGGGAGCGAGAGAGGGGGGGGGGGGGGTAATTGTAAGGAAGGTTTCTGTTTTAACTGTCCTCAGCATCTCCTAAACTAACAGCAGGTGTGATATACCATTGGGAGAATCTGGCTGTAAATTGTACTTGTTCTTTTAGTTGCAAAATGGTCATCCAGATTTATGGATTAAATTTATTGAATGGGGCTTAAAGATATCGGTCTGGAAAAGGGCAAGTTTAAGATGAATATATCCAGGTTCTGATGGCTGCTGTGAAAATGCTCTGTTTATAATTTGCTTTTACAAAACAGATGTGACTTATTTCTAACTTCCAGCCTGAGTTGTCAGTTTTTGTTTGGAAATATTTACAGATATTTTCCTGGTAACATGACAGACTTTGCGGGAGAAGAATGCAGTAATGTGGTGAATTATTCTAGATTATATGTACAGGGTGTGTGCTCTGTACTTCCCAATGTGTGTAACCAGACTGCTCAGCTTTATTTATTGTAGAGGATACAAAGCTTCAGTTACAGGGAACCCAGTGGAAGGATTTTTAATTCTTCAATTTTACAGCACAATCTCCATTAATGGAATCATCAACTCTGGGTACGGCCTCATCACCTTCCTCCACTCTCCATCGCTCTCTCATCCCACCCTCAGTTTATTTGCAAGTATCATTGCAAATCTATCTTTTTAATTGATGAAATATTTTGTCTGCCAGTTTCTCCTTGGGAATGGAAATCCCTATTCCAGAGGTTGTTCTGATAACTCTGACATTAAGGATCAGCTTCAAGGCTTTTTCTGTGTTTCAGTCCCTGAATGTCTCCCTTATTTTGACAACTGGGAAGATGCAATTAAATTATATAATTTGACTCGGACCCATCCGTGTCTAAAACATTTTTCTGCCTGATCCCATTTTAATGTTTCACATTGGGCAATAAGTGGGTGGGAGGTGCAGGGTAGGCATTCAAACAGCAGGGATACAGACACCAAAAATAACTAAAGGCATTGACCATGTTACAAGATCTATTGGTGTCAGTGGTTAGGACTCCGAACCCATTGGATTAGGGCCTCGCTCACAGTCAAACTCACATTTACAGCAGCCTCACTACTAACCTCAGGCTTGTCCATATCGGTGACTTGGTTCCACCACCATCATTGATGCCCCAGAACTCATGATCCCAATTGTTCATCTCATCATCCCACTGAGATTCATGACCCATAATTTGGGAATCCCTGTTCTATATTGTTTAGCATCCTATTGTATTTATTCATTGGTAGGACATATTGAACATCAAGTTTACTACGATTTCCTGTGTTTCCCTCAACTTCGCCCATTGCTATTTCAAAACCACTCTCTCTGTATATCTAACACCCATTTTCCCCAATTTACACTCGTCTGCATTGAGCGCTTTCTGCTTTGTGTACTCGCACACTGATACTCAAATTCAGTTTGTAAATTCTGACTATCTCCTTTTGTTTCCAGTGCCACTCCTACATGATATGACCTGCCAGTCTCGTCAATTAACTTTGACTCATCGATACAGATTACAAAGTATTGACAGCACAGAAATAGGCCGTTCAGTCCAAAAGGTCAATAAGTTTAATCAATTGAAAATGACCAGTTTCCATCTAGGCTAGTTCTTGTTTGTAGGAGGATATAAAGCATCCTGTGACCATATGGTAAAGTCCAATGGTCTGAGGAAATGGTGTAAGGCACTTCTAGATGAGGTGAGTTCGCAACAAGACAGAAATATTTCCCAGTGTTGGGCATAAATGCCAATGTTGGTCTGTGACAGTGGAGGGGCGGATTATAGAACACAAAACAACTGTTCTGCCCTAATTTCAGTAAGAAGTTTAACAACACCTGGTGTTGTTAAACTTCTTACTGTGTTTACCCCAGTCCAACGCCGCCATCTCCACATCATGACTGCCCTAATTTACCAGTGAGAGTTTCTCCACATCGTAATCAGTCATTTTTAGGTTGATTGGCCACCGTAAATTGCCACTTAGTGTCAGCAAGATTAGCAGGGTAAATATGTGGGGTTACAGGAATAGGGCCTGGGTAAGATTGATGTTTGTGCAGGCTCAATAGGCCGAATGGCCTCCTTTTGCACTGTAGGGATTCTATGATTCTTCTATGGTCCTATTTATGGCTGTGCATTAATCAGAATATGGGAGACAAGTACTGAGTCATATTCAGTCCATTATTTTCACAGAGCAGGAATATTGTCAGTAATTTCATAAGGATCACTGAGATTTCCAGTCAGGTATTCTCTGTGGAGTGTTAACAATCTGTGTTTAAGATCACTTGGAACTTCGTACTGGGTTGCTAATCAGCTGCAGGGTAACTGTAACCAAAGCAACTTTGTAATAAGACTATCCCACAGTGTATTACGAAGATACTGAGCGTATGCACACACTAAACCAGTCTGAGCCGGTACTTTCCAAATACAATCTGTGTCACTACAGGACATGTTCTCAGCTTCTGAAGTTTTTGTGGTCCCTGGATGCTGCTTTGCTGGGCTTCTTTTATCCGATGCATTTTACATTCCTCCTGATTATTGCATCACAGAAAAGCCAGTTGCTGCAAAATTATCTTTCAAGAAGCATTGCCCCAGCGAAGCTTAGTAATCCTGTATCAGCAGGAAGATTATGCATGTAGCTGGAAATATGTTAAAGACTCTTCATAGAATCCCCACAGTCCAGAAGGTGTCCATTCAGCCTGCAACAACTCTCAGGCCCTCTCCCCCACTCTATCCCCGTAACCCCATGCATTTACCCCACTAATTTCCTTAACGTACACATCTTTGGACACCTAAGGGGCAATTTGGCATGGCCAATCCACCTAACCTGCACATCTTTGGACTGTGGGAGGAAACCGGAGCACCCGGAGGAAATCCACGCAGACACAGGGAGAACGTGCAAACTCCACACGAGGCTGGAATTCAACCCGGGTCCCTGGCGCTGTGAGGTAGCAGTGCTAACCACTGTGCCACAATGCCGCGCTTGATGTATATTTTATATCCTGATTCTATATATTCTATATCTAAATTATTTGAATTGTTCCCTTAGATTCATTCCAGCAGATAACTTATTCTTAAATTCCTATTGTTATATATTTTTATGAAGAGCAACTCTAAGTTCATTCGGTTACCCTGTGTACATTTATCGCAGTCTAATTGGTGCTTGGTTGATTATTACAAGAGCTTGTTTTTGACTGGATCATGCTTGGGATGATTGAAGGCAGCATCTTTAAATAACAGTTGATTCTCCATAGGGTCGTTCCACATTTGACTGCTCCAATTGTGTGAGAAGGAGTGGCCCTGGCAGGAGGTACAGCACCTTGCACAGTTGATACCGGAGGAACACAGTCTGTATGAGGAGCAGCTCAGCAGAATAATGGCACAAAAACAGTTATCATACCAAAAGGTAACTTATGTTATTTAGGATTTTTGATCTTTGCTTCTTTGTATAAATGATTTAGAATTAAACTGTGTCTGTATTTTCAAACCAAGTGTATTAACTAACATTTTTTTAAAATAACTCGCTGTCTTTTCGTCTGTTTTTTACGGGGAGAAGGCCGGTACATGGGACTCCATCAGTGTCTCATTTGGAGTATTGTTGCAGACACGATGGGCTGAATGGCCTCCTGAGCTATAACAATTCTAAAGCTAAATGAGGCAGTTTGTGGGACATTGGGGTCCACAGCCTAGTTCAAACTGGGACCAGGAGGTCAGTTTTCTCATCCTCCATCTATAGTCAGGGTGGATTCTATTCTTGTTTCTCTTAAACTGCACACATCGAGAGGAAGTTGGCCTTGATTTCTGGGGCATCATTGATGGATAGTCCCCTCTCATAGACCAATCACTTTAAGGAAGAAAAGGACAAGCAGTCACGTGGTAATGAATAAAATCTGAGGAGGAAGCTGGGGCGGGCACTGCCTAAGCACATCCCTCACCATCCAGGGGCAATACTTGCTGTGTGCACCCAGAATGGTCATTGTGACAGGTAGTTTTGTTTTTGAAAACCAGTAGCGATCGAGGTGCTGGCGTGACATCACACTGGCTGGGTGGGACAATACATTGAAGGCAGAAGTAGTGACATTAAGCCTGCTAATTATATTTTAACCCATGCTAATATATTCTAATCAGGCTTTCACCCTTCCTGGGCATGGACCTAATCGTGTTATGGGAGGGCGGGTGGGGAAAATCCCGAACTGAAATCTTACGGGCACAATCCTGTTTCTGGCCTCTTGCAAGATTTAGTGGCACAATATATTTAGATGTAGAAAGAGAATCTCTGAGAGACTCGGGTTAGTTAAGCTGATGATAAAAGAGCAAGGAAAGCAGATTCAAATTATGACCAGGTTTGTTCATGAGATTTCTGATAAATGAAACACTGATGAAAATTCAGAGGAAGATGTTGTGTATGTGGTGTCTCAGTAGAAGCAATTGAGAAAGAATATCAGACTGTGTTAATTGAGATTTAAAAAAACTAGAATACTCTCTTTAAAAGGACATTGATGCTGGAAGTGTTCTGGGGCTGTTTGGTTTTCAGCCTTTTAAGTTATTACAACTTTGTTCCCTTTAAGTAACCAGACCAAAAAAAAACCAGACCAACTCTTGGAGTTTCTCAAACAGCCATTTATTTGAACTGTATAACAAGGACCCTGAATACCAGCCAGTAGCCAGCCTGAGTACAGGGATACACAAACAGATATATGATTACATGTAGTTAACATATACCAAGCAAGGAATAGGAGTTATATCTATCCACACAACTATTGATCAGGGTTACATCATAAGATACAAATGTTAAAACCAATCACAACTGTTGTCTGCCTGCTTAATTGTAATATCCAATCAGTGTGAAGGTTTGAACATGTTAGCTGACCTTATTTATTATTGTTACAAATTATACTTAACATTCAGTTTGTGCCTGTGTTTGTAGATATCAATTATGTTTCCCATGCTTGATTTAATGAATTCTCTCAGATGAAGGACCTTTGTTAGATAAACAAACTTAAATTCTAGGGTTTCCTCCCTTGCAACAAGGCCTTGAAGCTTACTTCCGTTGACTTTAATAAAGACCTGCTTTTTTTCTCATCTCAGCTTATATGATTTTTAAACCTATGTAATTGTTAACCCTTTTAAAACAAATGCAGCATTCAAGAATGTGATTGCTAGATTTGTGTTAGTAAGCATATCTATCTAAGAATATAGAGCTAATGTGGATAAATGAGGTTAGTTTCAGATCAGCTAATAGAATGGTGGAGCAAGTTTGAAGGGCTGAATGGCCTGCTCCTGTTCCTATGTCCTTATTAATAGTTCACACAATGGCAGAGATATTAGCAATCAAATATACCAAAATCAAGATGGGATCAATGGGCTAATGTTGGGTAGTTCTGTGCAGTGCAACAGGTGCAACACGCTAAAATGTAAATAATACGGATTTCCTATTTTTCTGCTCTAAATCGATATTCACACAATTCACATTCCGAATATAAATACAAACGTTGACACCTTGATACCTTGTCTCATTTTCTCCCTCAGTGTCCAGTCTGCAGTGTCTGTGTACAGAGAATAGATGCCGAGAAGCTGTGTGTTCAGTGTCTGTCTTGCTCACAGAAATCAAAGAAAATCTTTCAGTTCTGCTGGGAGTGTGAGAGGGAGTGGAAGAATGCTGATGTGCAGAGTGATAACTGCAGTAACGAATGCTGCAGTCTGACAGCGCTGCTTCAGAGCTGTGGAACAATCGAAAGCTTGTGTGGCTTTTGCTACCAAATAAACCTGTTGGACTTTAACCTGGTGTTGTTAAACTTCTTACTGTGAACAATCGAAGACCAGACCAGTCCAGTGGATGGATGTCCTGAAATACGAGCCTGCCCCAATTGTGAGGCTTTAACACAGCATTGCACCAGAGGCTGTCCATCTGTGAAGTGTCCCAATTGCCGTTATCGATTTTGCTTTCGGTGCCTTGAATTAAATGAATGTTGTGCATATTGCCGGATAGTCGGAAGGCAAAAACTGACTGGCAAAAAGGTCTACAGGAAAAAAGTGCGCCGCAAGAAGCAGGTTCCGTGCTAAGACTGGCGAACTGCTTTTATTAGCAGAAAGGGCTGTTCTAATCCAGGACTGGCAAAGAAACAAACAGGAATGAAATTTACATTTAGAGAAGCAGAGAAACCAAAGCTGAAAATTCATGTAATTTCCCAAACCTCGTGTTTGGGAAGTTCCTGTTCAACATGAAAGGGGGTTTTAGCAGATCCACAGGCAGACTTTTAGTTTTAGTGACAGTTTAGTGGGAAAGGGTTAACATGATTATACCTAACAAGATAATGTTAACGTTTTGCTCATATGTGAATGCAATAACGGAAGTAAAATAAACGAGATATGATTTTTAAAGTGTATATATTGAAATATTAAGTGATTCTGTATTTTAACATAATGTATTTTGATATATATGTGTGTGTTATAAATGTATTTGTTCGCCTCAGTCAAAAATGCAAATGCTGCAGAAATAATGATCGAGTTCAGTAACGGAATCCATTAGTCAGCAGAATAAACATTATAGTTTCAAAACCCTGGGACAACTTTTGAAACCTAATGTATTAAATGAAGGCATCTATTGTTGAGGGCCCAAGGAAGGTGCTATCTGATTGATTTGGCAATACGCCTGTGGGTAAGGAATTGTAGTAGAGGCATCCTTAGCAATTTAGCAACCAGGAAGTGAGTTTTGTCAAAGGGAAGAAGTCCGGTATTAGACGGACAAATGGAATATCATTATGTCAAGTAGCATATCGCAATTGGTTGAGGTAATCTGTCATGTTCTGGACTGACATGTTGACATGGAATGAAATTGAACCTAAGCTAATTGGAAGGAGAATCTTCGATAACAGAAGCTATAATCGTACAGTATATTGGCTCAGTACCTTAGATCTTTGGAGGGGTCTTGTAGCACTCACCCAGAGCTATTCAACCATCGGAAGGCCTCCTGATGGCCTTGGTTATTGTTTTGTTTGTCTTGTATGATTTTTATGTTTTTAAAATAAATTTTATTTACGTCTTTGAGCAGAGACCTTGTCTTTGTGAGTTTGTGATTTTAAGTTTTTCAAGAAGTTAGGCCACCATCAAAAGAATCTCCCACTACAACCCCCATTATTATAAAGTAGAAACTTTACCTGATGTGACAGTTATATCTTTACCCCTTGCTGCCTTCTTTGGGAGATTTGTTTTTAATACTTCAAGCTCTCGGATGCTTTTTCTGTGAATGCCAACAGCTCCTCCATGTTTCATGGGATGTGGGCATCGCTACCAAGGCTATTATTTATTGTCCATCCCTAATTGTCCTTGAGAAGGTGGCGGTAAGTTGCCTTCTTGAGTTACTGCAGTCCATGTGGTGTAAGTACCGTAAGAAGTCTCACAACACCAGGTTAAAGTCCAACAGGTTTATTTGGTAGCAAATACCATAAGCTTTCGGAGCGTGCTGCTCCTTCGTCAGATGGAGTGGTCTCTGTTCTCCAACAGTGCACAGACACAGAAATCAAGTTACAGAATACTAGGTACCGGGGGAGGCTTGGTTGCTGCTGGTGGTGATGCCGAGTTTCTCAAGTTTCCTGTTCTTGGTGTGCATGTAGATGGTGTAGTTCCTTTGTCTCGTCTGCTTGGCAGAGTTTCGCAGCTGGTCTGCGTCCTGAGCGCAAGTTGAGAATATGGATTTGATCTTGGTTTCCAGGCTGCGGCGTTTGCTGTACAGTTGGTGTATGAGGTGTTTGAGGAGGGTGAGAGAGGACCGACGGCAAAGTCACTGTACAGCAAACGCCGCAGCCTGGAAACCAAGATCGAATCCATATTCTCAACTTGCGCTCAGGACGCAGACCAGCTGCGAAACTCTGCCAAGCAGACGAGACAAAGGAACTACGCCATCTACATGCACACCAAGAACAGGAAACTTGAGAAACTCGGTATCACCACCAGCAGCAACCAAGCCTCCCCCGGTACCTAGTATTCTGTAACTTGATTTCTGTGTCTGTGCACTGTTGGAGAACAGAGACCACTCCATCTGACGAAGGAGCAGCACGCTCCGAAAGCTTATGGTATTTGCTACCAAATAAACCTGTTGGACTTTAACCTGGTGTTGTGAGACTTCTTACTGTGTAAGTACCCCTACAGTGCTATTAGGAAGGAACTTCCAGAATTTTGACCCAGCCACAGTGAAGGAATGGCAATATATTTCTGAGTCAGGATGGTGAGTGGTTTGGAGACAAATTTCCAGGTGGTGGTGCTCCCTCGTGTCTGCTGATCTTGTCCTTCTAGATGGTAGTGGTCATGGGTTTGGAAGGTGCTATGCTCATTTGTAAGCTTAGAAGGTAAAGAAGAGGCAGCCCTGGACAAGGTGGAGAGGTGTTGACCTTGACTCACATGTCTGAGTACCTTGGAAAGAAAGTGTGTAGACAGCTTTGCCCAAAGGAATCCCAATGTTGGTGATAAGTTAGCTTGCTTACATGGCTTGGATCTCATCAAGGAAGCCCATGTCATGCAAGCTACCACCAAGTACGCCTTTCTGAAAACTGATGTACTTGGTAAAACTTATAGTCATGTAACAGGACTGAATAGGAAGGGTAGCAGCTCTTGCTAAAGTTCCTTCTCTCTCTCTAACTGGTGATAAGCCACCATTTAATGCAGTGTGATGTATTTTCCTGGCCAAGGCAATGGTGACAATGCTCTGACACATTTTATAATGAGATGTCTTGCTCATGCCGTTTATGAGAAACATAGAAACTAGTAGCAGGAATAGGCTATTTGGCCTTTTGAGCCTGCTTCACCAGTCAATATGATCATGGCTGATCCTCTATCTTAATGCCATGTTCCTGTTTTCTCCCCATAACCCTTGATCTCATTAAAATCTAAAGAATTTTCATCTCTCTTGAATATATTCAGTGACTTTGTCTCCACAACCTTCTGTGGTAGAGAATTCCACGGGCTCACTACCCTATGAGTGAAGAAATGTTTCCTCATCTCTGTCCTAAATGATTGACTCTGTATCCTGAGATTGTGCCCCCTAGTTCTAGATTCCCCGTAAGAGTTTTAACAACACCAGGTTAAAGTCCAACAGGTTTATTTGGTAGCAAACACCATTAGCTTTTGGAGCGCTGCTCCTTCGTCAGATGGAGTGGAAATGTGCTCTCAAACAGGGCACAGAGACACAAAAATCAAGTTACAGAATACTGATTAGAATGCAAATCCCTACAGCCAGCCAGATCTTAAAGATACAGACAATGTGGGTGGAGGGAGCATTAAGCACAGGTTAAAGAGATGTGTATTGTCTCCAGACAGGACAGACATCTGACGAAGGAGCAGCGCTCCGAAAGCTAACGGTGTTTGCTACCAAATAAACCTGTTGGATTTTAACCTGGTGTTGTTAAAACTCTTACTGTGTTCACCCCAGTCCAACACCGGCATCTCCACATCTAGATTCCCCAACCAGGGAAAACCTCTTCCCTGCATCGAGTAGAGGAATTTGACTTGCCTGCTGTCCACCTTGTGAAAGGCTTTGTTTCTCCAAATCCCCCTTGAACCTATAAACACCACTCTATCACACGGTGCATTCTCAACCCAATCACGCAAACTGCACAAAAACTATTGTCCTCCTCTCACTTCTGGTTCTTTTGCCACTCACTGTAAATCTGTGTCCCGAGTCACTTACCCTTCCTGTCATGGGGAACAGTTTCCCATTACGTATTCCATATAAACTCAATGATCTCAAATGTCTATATTATGGTGATCATAAATGCCTGAGTCACCTCCACGCAAATATTTTAAATACAGAAACCACTATTAAAAAGCACTGAAGAGTCATACAAATTCTAAACATTAACTCTCCTCTCTCCACAGATGCTGCCAGGCCTGCTGAGTTTTTGCAGGATTTTCTGTTTTATTTCCGATTTCCAATATCTGTGATATTTTGCTTTTTATTACAAAATATTGAAGCCTTAAATTAAATGTCTCCCAGCTTCAGAAAGCATCCCTTCCAATTTGTGTATTTCCTAGACTGTGTCTTCTTCCACTCTATCCTTGGAACCTCACCCTTGCTTTGTTGCATGACTAAACCAAAAGTAGACCACATGATGCCTGTTAGCACAGTTGAATCTCCTTGCTGAATCTTCTATTAGTTGAAATTAATTTGAAAATTACAATCACTTTCTGATGAAATACATTTACCAAAGTATTCATTTTTTTCCACCCAATCTTTCCTCATTTGTAAACTACAGCATTTTATTGGCATGACTAAGTTGAAAGATTCTACTGGGCAATCAGGGTGGTGACAACCTTCTGCTTCCTTTTGCTCAATGGATCACCATTTATTGACTTCAGCGTGTTTCCAAATTCGACTCTCTTATTATGTTCCTGGAGCATTGCAATATAGCATCTACTGACTCAAGGTCCAGCCTAAAAATCATAGGATGGAGGGGACAAGTAAAATCAAGGGGAGTTTATTTTAGACTGGTCCAGAAGTTATTTGACGGTTTGGGAATGTGTTTTCTGAGTAGCTGAGCCAACAGAGATAGGTTTGGGGGCTGCCATCTCACGCTGACCCTACTAAAAAATCATGGCACTTTGCTGTGGTCCAGTACCAAGGAACTGCCTTTGGGCAGCGGACTCCAAATGAAAATATTGAACCAAATTCTCTCAGAAGGCGCCATAGTTGTCCCATGTTGGAAGTGAGTCACATTAGCCCTCATACCTTTGATTGGGTGAGGAGGAATCAGTTAGTGTTTTGTTTGGAATTGCAATCCTGCATCCAATCAGGTGGGGTTGAAGTGGGCTCTTGTGGATTGAGACATTATAATTTTTATCTTTGCTGGGTTTTCTCATACTTAGTGCGTGTGATGTTAGTTCAGGGTGTTGTGGGAAAAATCAACTAGTAGTCAGACTTTGAGATTCAGAAAATACGATTTATTAAACGGAGCTCCGTGGAGACAAGGCACATGTCTGTAGCAAACCTTCTCTCACTTGAATGTCAGGAGCGGTTCATTTTTATACCCTTTACACAATGGGTAAACCGGTGATTCGAACATTGTCACATCGTTTAAGTGAGTACAAGCAGGTATAGACATTTAACATTTTATGAATGGGTACATCCCTTCATGTTTAAGCAAGTACAAGCGGGTATAGACATTTAACATAATATGAATGGGTACATTTCCTCATGTCTGTATCTATCAATGGTTAGTTTCGGCTCATTCAGGTGTTAATCGGTTTCCTCGCATTCATATTTTCCCGCTTCCTAAGGTTAAGCTAAGCTCTTTGTTTCGGGTTTTTCTTATCTTAAAAGATGTCTTGACCCTTGGCTTGGCTTCCTGAGGTGTTTGTTTGCTATGAGTCACTGTCTGTGATTTGGAAATGGCTTGTCTGTTAGGTTTTGACTTAAAGTGATTTCTGAACAGCAGGAGCCTGTGTCTGCTTTTTTGGCTTCTTTCCCAGTTAACCCTTTATGTGCCAGGCAGCCATTTTAAAGTGCGCTTTCTTGTATTGCCATTTTAAAGTGTGCTCCCTTGTATTTTTCCCCTTACAGTCCCTCTTTTTGGTCAGATTATAACTTGAACAATCCCTAGACCAACACTCATACATTCACACATACAGGTCTTCGTTCTTCTCTCCTTCTTTGCTTCTTTTGATGTCTTCATTTCTTCCAGTATCTTCATTTCTTCTGACGTCTTCGGGGATCTTCATTAGGGGCTCTTCTTCGATGTACACACTGGCTCCTGGCACAATTCTCGTCAACATGATTTTAAAACAGACTTTAAGGCATCCCACAGTCAGACAACAGACAAGTATAATGACAATGAGTATGACCAATCCATGTAACAGGTACGATTCCCTGGATTCTCCCACCAGCCATGCCAGCCAACTACTTCCTCTCCTGGGTCCCTGTCTAAAGTTATCAAGTTGCGTCCTGATGTCATTGATGACCTGTGTAATATTGTAAGACTCATCTGTGACATGGGTTATGCATTTGTTGCCTATGATTGCACATACTCACCCTTGTTGTGCTAACTGGTAGTCCACTGCGTATCGTGTCTGCTGAGCATACAATCTTAGTTCAGCCATTTCTTGGTTAACTGCCTCCAATGCTTTTGAAGTGCTGTTTCCCAGGATTGTTAGTCCACAAACAATATGGTTTCTATTCTTTGCTCCAATTACCCCGGCTGACCCCCCCTAGAGATAAAGCTCCGAGGAACCCATACCCCAGTGAGGATCCCAGTGTACCCGGGGCTTCCCAGTCAGCGCAGAATTCCCTGCTAATAGCCCGGGTTACTATTCTCCTCCGGATGTACCCCTTCTGAGGGCATGGAACAGTCAGTGGCCCGATTGTTCCTACCGCAAAACGGTTTGGGAGGTTTGGTGTTTCTGTCATGTAGGTACCATTGAAGAGGAATACATACCCCTTCTTAGCCCGGTAACATTTAGTGTCCTGATTATGAGTTTGCTCATACTGCCAATTGTTCAGTTTATTTGGCTTCCCGTTTGATCCCGCCACCTGGTAAGTATCAAAGGGGTATGTCCATTTGGCTGAGCTTACGTGAGTTCCATTACATTGCCCGCAAATAAGCTGTCTTCCCGCGGTTATATTTAAACATTTCCGTTCGTCACAAATACAAGTAATCTGTCCCTTGTTAATCCGACAATGTTGACGGACACTCTGTGTCTGTACACAAGAATCATTCTTAGGGACTAGGGCATAGGCACATCCCCATCCCTGCCCCATGAAACAAAACGGATAGTTTGCAGTATCTGGACAAGCTTTTCCTCTCTCCTGTTGGGACCCCTCGCATGCAGGATCTGTGGGGTTTACAAGTCCCACACACCTCCCCTGCAAACCTCTTTTATATTTGCCAATTTGTCCCTTACAGGGTGTCTCTGATGCATCTACAGTATATAAGTTATGAGGGGTCCACCCAGGGGTGGCTACAAATAGGGCTTCTACAGATTGTGTTAACGGGTAACATACAGTTTGATTCCCATGTAAATGTATGTGAGCTTTGTAAAACAAATTATCTTCCAGCCCAGTCAGATTTACAGTTGCCACAACGCAAAATAATACAGTTACATACGCGATTACATACATATCCGCAACAGTCATAAAACTTAACACTACAATTCAATTTTTTACAAGTTATTTTATTTATTAACCCGCGCACGCCGGCTCTTGCTTGCAGTCTTTGCCTGTGTTGAGGAAAGCAGTTCTGTTAGTTCATCAATTTAGCTACTTATCTCCTTTGTGTAATTTCAGCTGCGTCCAGTGCTTCCAGGCACCTTTCCCTCTTATGTCTATACAGGCACAGGTGTCCCCACGAATTATAATTTCATATGGCCCATTCCACTTTGGTGCAAACCCTGGTTTGTCGGGTAGTGTTTTCACTAGGACGCGACTTCCCACTTTTGGGACGTCAGGGAGCATTTCCAGCTCTCTTTCTGCGTCTTTTATTTCCTGATTATCTCTTACCAATTTGCGCATCCCTTTTAGCTGGGTGCTCAGGTCCAGAACGTATCTCTTGATTTTATCTTTTAGTGGACCGACATCGGTCCCACCTGTTATGATGCTTTCTGGTAATTGCATCGCCCGTCCTGTCATTAGTTCATAAGGGGTTAATCCGGTTGTCCGGCTTGTGGTAGCTCTTAATTTCTTTAAAATAGTGGGCAATACCTCTGTCCACCTTCTCCCTGATGTTCGTATGGCTTTAGCTAGTGCATTATACAGTTTAACTATATATCCCCCTTCCATAGGAAGCTTAGTGTGAATTAAATAACACTTAGAACATAGAACATAGAACATTACAGCGCAGAACAGGCCCTTCGGCCCACGATGTTGCACCGACCAGTTAAAAAAAAAACTGTGACCCTCCAACCTAAACCAATTTCTTTTCGTCCATGAACCTATCTACGGATCTCTTAAACGCCCCCAAACTAGGCGCATTTACTACTGATGCTGGCAGGGCATTCCAATCCCTCACCACCCTCTGGGTAAAGAACCTACCCCTGACATCGGTTCTATAACTACCCCCCCTCAATTTAAAGCCATGCCCCCTCGTGCTGGATTTCTCCATCAGAGGAAAAAGGCTATCACTATCCACCCTATCTAAACCTCTAATCATCTTATATGTTTCAATAAGATCCCCTCTTAGCCGCCGCCTTTCCAGCGAAAACAATCCCAAATCCCTCAGCCTCTCCTCATAGGATCTCCCCTCCATACCAGGCAACATCCTGGTAAACCTCCTCTGCACCCTCTCCAAAGCCTCCACATCCTTCCTGTAATGTGGGGACCAGAACTGCACACAGTACTCCAAGTGCGGCCGCACCAGAGTTGTGTACAGTTGCAACATAACGCTACGACTCCTAAATTCAATCCCCCTACCAATAAACGCCAAGACACCATATGCCTTCTTAACAACCTTATCTACTTGATTCCCAACTTTCAGGGATCTATGCACACATACACCTAGATCCCTCTGCTCCTCCACACTATTCAAAGTCCTCCCGTTAGCCCTATACTCAACACATCTGTTATTCCTACCAAAGTGAATTACCTCACTGGCCTTTTTTGGCTGCAGTTGGACATCCGTTCATTTGTAAGTAATCTTATCAAAAGACATCGCTTTCCCCATTAAAATCACATGCCATACAGTTCCGATCTTTATATGATGTACTCTTACATTATCTCTAATTTGATCATTTGTTCGCGCACCACAGTACTTCACAAAATAATTATGTCTTTATCAATACACAATATAGTATATGAATATATCATACAAAGTTGGTTAAGGCTTTTCAGGATTTGATGTTATTCTTGTGTCTATATGGCAGTGCTATACTGTATAATAAAAATAATCAAGCGGCAGTTGTATCATACCACTTTACACATCGTAACCGTGATATCCAAACCCTTTCAATTCAAGCCGTTTCCATTTTTAAACTGAGCTCCAGATCAAAACCCCCGCACTCTAGGAAAAATAACAGGCACCGAATCAAAATCAAAGCAGGTACAATACATACCAGTTATTTGAATCGGAACAGTTTGGTTTCTTAACTGGCTAGATTTTAAGCTTTGCAGTGTTTTTATATTTGGCAAACCTTGAACAATAAATGGCACATGAAATTCCGACGGCAGTACATAATTTTAATTAGTTCAGAATACTAAACTATCCGACGTTCGTAAATCGCGATATTCTGCGATTAATACTGTATTTCACTGACTTGATATACTTTAAACTGACTCATAGACAATATATTTACCTTAGTCTTTTGTTCCTGCTTTTCTACCTTTCCACAAAATTACTTATTTTCTTCTCTTAACTCCTCAACTAACTCTTATAATTTCTACTTCAAGCCAAAGGAAAGAGCACATGCTTCCTTCCAAGGTTTAAATTCTTTCTTAACATTAAAACATTAAAGCAAACAACAAAACATCCACGCAACCACTTTGTTTAAACACACACACATACACATGGAAGCTTCCAAACGTCATTCCACAGCACATCCTTTTTCATTCAAACTTAACATTTCAAACTGGGATGAGTGTAAAACATTCAAAGAGAATACAGAACATTGATTAAGACAGTCGCTTTTATTCTTCTTTCTTCCAAACTGTAATTAACTCAAAACAGAAGTAAATTCAAGAAATCTTATCACTTTAATCTTTAACAGTTTTAACACTCTCCCAGCCCCCCTGAGGCTAAACCAAGGTGCAATGCACTGCACCCACTGCCTGCAACAAACATTCCACAGGAACAAACAGGCTTCTCCAGCTCCCTGCTCTCAATCTAATACAACAACAACCACCTACATTCGACAAGCTACCAGATCTCACAAACACACTGAAATACAAAAACTAAGATCTCCCCTATCCATCTCCAGGTATGCCGCTAGCCCATTCTACCAATTCATCGTAATCTTGGGACATAATCACTCCCATTTTTAGGATGACCTGGTGAGAACTAGAGAGTCCATCCTTAAAAGCCTGGATGAATGCTCGATCTCCTCGCCCTGGATTCCCTTGTCCTGAGCACTCTTGGTATATTCGGAACAATCGTTCCCCGTACTCAGAGGCTCCTTCTCCCTTTAGCTGTGTTGTGGTGGTAATTCTGCTCCAGTTAGTGGGAGCAATCCCTAAGACCCTCTGAATTTCTTCTTTAAACTGTAAGAAGGGTGCCTGTTGGGCATCTATCTCTGCTGTTAGGGGGATTACATGTGTCCACCGTCCCCCATTATAATCCTGTGCTATAGGGGCAGCGGGTCCACCTACTACCTGCCTCCACTTATCCGCTGGACAGGCTGCCCTGACCAGCTGGTGTACGTCTCTTAGGTGTAATTGATGTCCTACCCAGATTGTGTCTAATTCTTCCCAGAATTCAGTGTTCGCGCTTCTAGTTTGTAATTTGCCCAGGGAAGCCATTATCTGCTGTCTCTCCCCTGGGGTAAAGGGTTTATAATTGCCTTTGGTCGCGCTGCTGTCCCCCCTCTAGTTATGGGCGCTAAGTTGTGTTCCAGCTGTTCCCATTCTCCTGAGGGAGCGGTTGGTCCTTGCTGGGTAGACTCATAAGAAGGTAGAGGATCAGTTTCTCCTCCCCATTGCCTTTCTAAAACCTGATTTTGTTTTTCCAGTTCCCTCACTCGGGATTCTAATTCTCTTATTCTTTCTTTATCTTCCCTCCATTTCCTTGTAGAGGCAACTACTTGTTCAATTAGACCTGCTAACTGATGTGTTAATATTATTCCTATTTTCTATTTTCTGTTTCTTTTTTCCTTATCTATCCACTTTCTCTGCTGCTCTAAGGTTTGAGAAGTATCCCAGCCATCCTTTTGCATTCTCTTTATTAACTCCTTCCTGTCTGTCATGTAGATTTCAATCAGGGAACCTGCAGATCCCCTTTTAACTTCACTATCTGCCATTTCGCAGATTTCACTAACCCCGGCCATGATTATTCTTTAGTAAAGTGTGCTAACTACCGTAGGGACTTCACTACCCCCGGCCACTATTACTACTCTTAGCAAAGTGTGCTCTCTACCGTAGGGACTTCACTACCCCCGGCCACTGTTGCTATTCTCACACCGTGTTTCACTGCCGTTATAGGGTTTCAAGTTATACTCACGGCTTCCACGATTACCACTTCGGCAATGTGCTTCTCCACCGGAGTCCGGTTTAGATCAGAGTTGATCAAACTCCTGTTCCGCCCCGCTTTTCACAACATTGACAGTACAGTTCCCAACTTTTCAATACTTTCATGCAATCAGATGGCACCTCTGCGTCTGTTCGCCACTACAGAGGGTGATGTTAAACCGACTTCTGCCCTTTTGTGCTTCACAATCCTTTAGTGCCCTTGGTGTCTCTCACTCACTTCAATTCCTGACCTTCACGTGGCAGATTTCTGCTCTTAATAGCCAGTCTAAGGCAGAGGTTTTGAGACAGGCACTACCTTGTCCTTTTGTCGATCAGCACAAATCACAGTTATTTATTACTATCAGCAGTTAGTACTTATCACTATAACAAAATACTATCACAAATACACAGTACAAATATTTCCCCCTTATAAACCGTATTTTCCGATCCAGTCCGACTGTCACAGATTCCGCGATCTCTACCCTGGCTGTGACTGTGGCCAATCGATCTCACCAGTAATAGGATCCTAGCCGACTCCGCCAATTGTTGTGGGAAAAATCCACTAGTAGTCAGACTTTGAGATTCAGAAAATACGATTTATTAAACGGAGCTCCGTGGAGACAAGGCACATGTCTGTAGCAAACCTTCTCTCACTTGAATGTCAGGAGCGGTTCATTTTTATACCCTTTACACAATGGGTAAACCGGTGATTCGAACATTGTCACATCGTTTAAGTGAGTACAAGCAGGTATAGACATTTAACATTTTATGAATGGGTACATCCCTTCATGTTTAAGCAAGTACAAGCGGGTATAGACATTTAACATAATATGAATGGGTACATTTCCTCATGTCTGTATCTATCAATGGTTAGTTTCGGCTCATTCAGGTGTTAATCGGTTTCCTCGCATTCATATTTTCCCGCTTCCTAAGGTTAAGCTAAGCTCTTTGTTTCGGGTTTTTCTTATCTTAAAAGATGTCTTGACCCTTGGCTTGGCTTCCTGAGGTGTTTGTTTGCTATGAGTCACTGTCTGTGATTTGGAAATGGCTTGTCTGTTAGGTTTTGACTTAAAGTGATTTCTGAACAGCAGGAGCCTGTGTCTGCTTTTTTGGCTTCTTTCCCAGTTAACCCTTTATGTGCCAGGCAGCCATTTTAAAGTGTGCTTTCTTGTATTGCCATTTTAAAGTGTGCTCCCTTGTATTTTTCCCCTTACAAGGGTAATTCTTTTCAATAAAGCTTTTAGCTCAGGGTTGAGCTGTCTGCACAGGTTGAAGGACATGAGGCTGATTAGCATATTTAAAGTAGTATTTAAATATGCTTAGCCCCTCTGGGTATGAGTATTTTTTCACATCTGGGATTTTTTTTAATGTACGAAAGTTGTGAATTTGTTGCACCTTCCGCGTCTAACCACCTCTGGACGAGTTAAAACATCACTGTCCAGGAATCGGACCAAGAACCTCCTGCTCCGTACGGTACTTTACTCGCTGAGCTTTCCGGGAGGTAATTGCAGATTTGGGGTCAAAGAGAGAGAGAGAAACGGGTCGCAATCCTGTTTAAAGAAGCTACAGTGAATGGTTTTGCAATCGGATGTAAGACTGTTGTTTTGCCATTTCCAATGAGCTGGAGTTCATTCAACTGTGAATGAATGAACGCAGGTTCATTCCCAGTTGAAGTTAAATGGTTGATGAAGACGTCATTAACTGCACAAGGGTTTTGCAGTTCCTCGCACTGCCGGGTAAAACATCAGCTCTCGGTGCTGGAATCGATAATGAAAACGGGTCAGTACGAGAAAACGATTGAGAAAAGAGATTGCATATCCACACCGCTTATATTATGTTATCCATCAGATGGCGCTGCTGTGCCGTAACATCGTTTGAGTTTAGACTACTGGACAGCAGCTAATGCAACTACAGCGGGGAAGTTTACGTGTGAGGAAGAGGTCTAGTTTGTATGTCTAAGTCGTACAGGTTTAAAAGGCAAGCGAGAGAGAAAACGCCAACATTTGGAAGGATGACAGATACGCACAGGACACAAGTTCAGCTTCCTATTCGGCTAAAAAGGCAAATTCTTTCACTGGGTCAGTTGTGGTGTCAGGCCACCGATCTGGAACATTCTCCGTCCTTGCTGAGCATCTCTAACCTTTTCTGTTTTGGTTTCACTGAGATAATCGGAAGAGAGAATAATTGTATTTCACAGATTAATGGCACAAACCGTTATCACTGAACCTCAAACACAATTGTTCAAACTTATAAACAAAGTTTAAACCCTTCAGCAGAATTGAAAGTTTAAGAATTATTTTTCTCTGCATAATTCCGGGGCACGGATCACTATTATGAAGGTTCATTATCTTCAAAGCAAGGGGTGTTATTTATTCCATCCCTAATCGTCCTTCAAGGTGCAATTAACAGTCAACCCCATTGCTGTACACCTGAAGTCACATATAGTCACCAGACCAGGTAAGGACAGCAGATTTCCTCCCCGGAAGGGAAATCGACAATGGTTTCATTGTCATCATTAGAATTTTAATTCTAGATTCGTTTTATTGAATCGCACCTCTGCCATGGTGCTGGGGGGCGAACGCACATCGTTTCCCAGGGTCTCTGGATTACCAGTCCAGCGACAATACCACTACCCCACTGCCCCCCGGTGTGAATATTTTAACCAGCATTATTGGACAATTCCTGACAGGTTATTTGTGACATCTGACTTAGAAACAAAATAATGATTGGAAATTTGAGTTTGGATGAATTTTATTTAAAAATGAAAAGATGACTTTGATTCTACCCAGTTTTGCAACAAACTCCAAGTAACAATTGTTGCTGTTTTTTGTGAACTACAATCCAAGGGCCAGAAAACAAAATCTGAAAGAGAAACAATGAATACACGAAATGCTCAACGGGTCTGGCATCAACTGCGGACAGAGAAATAGCGTCTCAGGTCAACTATCGGCAGCACCCCAAAGTGATGGAATATTGGGTATGCTTTTAGTTTATGACAAGCTTGTATCCCACTGCATTCTCCGTGTAACTTCTTGTCTTCACATCAGTCTTTTATTTCACAACTGTGAAATAACCGTGGACACGGTGGCGCAGTGGTTAGCCCTGCTGCCTCACAGCACCAGGGACCTGGGTTTGATTCCCGGCTTGGATCGCTGTCTGTGTGGAGCTTGCACTTTCTCCCCGTGTCTGCGTGGGTTTCCTCCAATTTTCTCCCACAGTCCAAAGATGTGCGGGTTAGGTGCATTGGCCATGCTAAATTGACCCTTAGTGTCCTGGGATGCGTAGGTTAGAGGGATTAGCGCGATAAAAATGGTGTGGGTGGGATTGTTGTCCGTGCAGACTCGATGGGCCGAATCCTTGTAGGGATTCTGAGTATTTTTCAGATGTTAGGGTCTTTTTTGCTTCCAACCATTTTTGAAGTGTTTGTCCACTTTTCACCAATTTTCTAGATATGTATGAAAAACTGATTGAATTTAGAACTGTGTCACGACCCGCAAAAGACAGTTGCAAAATAAAATGACCACAAAAGCTCAGCGAGACAATGTGTCAGCTCATTGTACAACTCCAGATTGGAATTCACATGTTATACTGATTCAAAAGCCGGGTGAAAGGTCTCAGTCCAGTCTCCCAAACTCTGGAGAGGTGCAGCACAAGTGAAGGGGACCGAGGACATAATCAGGTTATCAGCGTCGCAGCTCCAAACAGGGACGGTACCTTCACATAGGAGGAGAAGTAATCTATCTGCCTGTTGCCTCTTTTTATTTGAAATATACATCCGAAGAACCCTCTCAGACATCAGTGAACATTTAGTGAAGCATTGCGCGTCCAGCTCTGACATCTGTGATTGCAGTCATTCAGCACTTGATACTTGTTGTTTGCAGCACTGTAAAAGATCTAAAGACAATTCACACATCCCAAATCCAGTAATAAACATGGTTCCTCATTGTATACAGGGTCCCACCAGTATTTTGGATGGGGTGTATCTGATACAAAGAAAATTGCAGCACAGGAACAGGCCCTTCGGCCCTCCACGCCTGCACTGACCATGCTGCCCGACTGAACTAAAACCCCCTACCCAAAAACAAAGAAAATTAAATTAAATTGATGTCGATGATATTGATGTCGATATCAAACCGGCCCCTCTGCAGCTCACTGAGGCTCGAGATTTAGGATTAAACATAGGCATTTAAAGGCAGGGTTCTCTTCTCTGTACGGTGTCATTTCTAGTTTCTACATCATAGTATATATATAGAGGGAGCCGCATGCAAATCTCTGCAATGCTCAACTTGCGCTGCACCTCTCCAGAGTTTGGGAGACTGGACTGAGACCTTTCACCCGGCTTTTGAATCAGAGTAACATGTGAATTCCAATCTGGAGTTGTACAATGAGCTGTCTCTGTTCCAAAAGTTACAAGGGATTGTCGCCACTTCACCAGATGGTGACTTTCGCTGCGTCCCACAGTCCGATGTGGAGATGCCGGCGTTGGACTGGGGTAAACACAGTAAGAGTTTTAACAACACCAGGTTAAAGTCCAACAGGTTTATTTGGTAGCAAATGCCATTAGCTTTCGGAGCCCTGCTCCTTCGTCAGATGGAGTGGAAATCTGCTCCCGAACAAGGCACAGAGACACCTCTGTGTCTGAAATGAAATATTAGTTTTATGAAACATGTGAATGCAAATTGAATGCACGAGGACTTATCCAGTCTACTGTGTGACTTAAACTGAAGTGATGTTACACCCTGAGACTCCAGTTACAGAAATAGGAACCTTTATTTAGATAGAATTTACAAAGCAGAGGTATACACACCAAATTTACTCATTGAGTTCTCGAGCTACACAGGACATACTCAACAATCACTAAAACCACTGACTTTGATCTCTCGGCACTAATGTATTAACCTTCTATAATCTCAAGATAAGATCAAAATGTTGTTTTTTGTTATTTATGTGCACTGTTGTAATATCTGCCTTAACCGTGGATTGGTGTGGTATTAACTAGTTACATTCTTGTAGCATTGAAACTCTTTTACACCACTGACATGGCCACTATGCCAATCAGACTTACACAGCAGGCTGCCCATCCACCTGCAGTCATGATGTCCCCAACCATGCATGTAGATTATGATTCTACCATCAAGCCCAATTCCTATTTGCTCCTGAACACGGAGCATGTTCTACAATTGCAATACATGCAAATGGCTAATGCTCAATGTACATCAGTCGGAACACTCTAACAATTTGAGGTGTATACCAATTCATTAGCAAGTAACTTTATCCAGTTCCATTTGTGAGACATACTTCGCGGGATTCTCCGGCTGGGCTCGCCTGAAAACCTGAGATTCCCGCCCAACTTCAATGGACCTTTACATTGTCCGTCCCCCCGGCCACAAGAACTCCAGTGGCAGGCAGGATGGGAGAAGTTCTTGAAAATAATGGCAAATGTGTCGGCTGTATCAGAAAGCAGGAAACAGCAGTGAGTAGTGGGCAGAGAAAACTGTCGGGAACAGAAAGTAATTGAAAATTGCTGTGGCTCAAATATATTATTTTAGCATGGAAATAATTGATCTCTGATACGGATTCCCATCAGAAGCAATTGACACTACAATTAGCTGTTTTATTAAAAAAGATTCTGAAAGGAGTGGGAGTAATTCAATAGCACTTTCAAAGGGCTGGCCTAGGCACAATGGCCTGAATAGCCACATAAATATGTGGTTATATGTGGCCATATATTAAACATTATCTGGAAGACATTCTGAGGTCTTGAGACCAAATGGGTTTTAGTGGAATGGTGCAAATTAATGTGCTCTCTTGTATTCATGTTTTGTTGGTTTACAATCTGGTCTCAACTTAACTGCTCATTTGTACTTGGAGAGGAGTACATCACAGCCCAAACTGTATATGATCTGTGGAAGGATTGATCTGAACAACACTTATTCACCACACACTCTGTGTGTGAAGAAGTTGCTCATTAAACTTAGCTGTTGACATTATTTACTTTATAATTTTCTCTGTTGGCTCTGCACAAAACATCTCTCTACGTTCACAATCATTGCTTCGTTTTATGTCCTCACAACTTATTTTCCAAAAATATTATTTCAATCCCTCAGCAACATTTGCTATCAGTTCTGCAGGTAAACCCACTCAACCAAGAGGAACAAAATAGTCAAATAGTTCTGAGAGTGTACTGTGCAGGTTTTGATTTCTAGCATACTTTGAGCTTTTCAAGGTAAGAATGTCAGTGTTGAGGGGAGGGGAGAGGTTTGGACATTTTTCTTGCAATTTGATACCAAGCCAATTTCAGTTTCTAGTTTTAATTCACGTAAACCCCACAGTTCCTTTACAGAGTGCGACATTAAGACAATTGCTGCCTAACACTAATGAAGCTATTGTCACTAACATCAATTGTCATCATATTATTTGTTATATTTATAACTCAAAAAGCTGTTATTCAGCAACATTCATGAAGGGACAGTAAGAAAATATTTGGTTTTAATGAGCTCTATAAAAAGTGACGCAAGTATATATATTTGAACTGTTATCTCAGGACCAGCTAAGTTTGTAGAAGCAACTTCTTGCAAGTAACTGATATGTTGTGCTTGTGTTCATTGCACAGAGTGGCCCATCTTTCTGCCCTGGTGTTGTTTGAGTGCGGGTGTTGCATAAATGACCTTGTCACCTCTCTGCTGGTTTCTCGGTGGCAGATGGGGACATGCTTTTCTCTTTTCCATCTGCTGGTACTTTGTGTCTTTAGCAAGGCTGCTGAAATCCATAGCTGTATATACCATCTTGCAATTAGCTGCTTTTTGCATATGCTGCAAGACAATAGTACAAAAGAGATTGACAGGAGATTGATTTTGACAGTATCTAAATCCCTCTGTGCCCCACAAGGAAATGGATTGTGCTTGGCCCAGGCTTTTTCTGCCTTCACTATTTACCTGACTGCCAGCCACCTTTCCTGTGAGTACTTGGCTGCAACCCTGACCCTGCTGGATTGCCACTCCCATGTGCCAGCCAGATAACAAATTGGCATATTTGGGCAAGACTGATATAATTTGATGAAATGAGGTCCACACATTAAAATTGGTTGATTCTCAATGTCTCCATTGTGTTGCTCACTTCAGTACTTGTGTACATTTCCTCCAATCCCCGGTTAAAATTAGGGCCTCACTGTTGAGGTTCATACATGTAATGTCACTTCAATAAGGTACCAGACGAAACCCAGTCTATAAAGTTATACTCCAGCATGAGTTAGTACTTCCAGGAGAATGATTAAATATACATATACACATATTATATATAAATGAAAGTCACTCAATAAATAATCCTACAAGATAACAAAGGGAACATAATAATTTCTATGTATTACATTCTAACCATGCCCAGGACTCAAGGTGGAATGTCCACAGCAAGATCCAGTGAAAACCTTTGCTGCATAATCTCAATTCTCTTTTTTGTTGTTTAGGATATTTTATTTTACACAAAATTCATTAAGGGATTTCAGAAGAGCTTATTTTAAAATGCTTATTGGCAAGTTACCTGCTTTTCCTGAACGCATCTTTTCTCTTTTTTTCTCTTTTTGCCTAGAATAAATGGATAGTAAATAATATGACTTAAAACTTTAAACATCAGCAAATTGCCTTTCAATGCACTACTGCCTTTGAGCTACATCAATTAATGGAAACATCTCAATTTCACAATCTAATAGAACTCTTATTTTTCAAACCAGATGTCCACTAATTATTACCATAATCTTTCATTGATTCATTTTAATGATTCATTTCTCATCACCTCACTTGAAAACAAAATCTACAGATCAGTTCAGAACAACCTGATTAATATCAGTTGGCAATCAAATGAGTCTCAGTAATAATTATTAGAGTCAGTACCAGCTGTTGCTCAAAGCAAATGACCTGAATATGAATTAATCTAATTAAATTTAGTTAATTACTAACTTTACTTGATGGATCCAATTAGCTTCAACATCACAAGCTGGTCTCTTATTCAAGCTTATGAAGGAAGACAAGATGATCCCCAATATCTAGATTGTGAGGGTGGATGGGAATGTTCCCAATATTTGGATAGTATCCTTTATCTAGGTTATGAGTTGATATGGTCCATGGCCTTTGGATGTATTGGAACCAGTGGACCTTTAACCTGATGTAACTTATGCAACTTGGTTACTTTATGGCCTTTGCTATTGATAAAGTGCAGAATTTATTGTTTTAAAAAGCCCTTGAGAAAATCTAACATGTAAGCATTTGGGATAAAGGAGAGTTACCAAATTTTACTTGTAGATTTGCAAGGAAACAATATGACTCCAGGGCAGCATAACATACTTCGCTTGCAGTAATTATACATACCACTCTTTTCTGTCATATTTACCATGGGGCAGAACTAGGCTACAGGACTGCACTGTGAAATATGTCATGTTAGGATACTTGATGCAATACATAGTGTAAATATCTGTGGCAGTGATTCATCTGTTTGCCTCTCTTACATTTACTGAGATCCTACAAAATGTATTCAATTCACATGTGGATGGCATGCCTAGCAACTGAAGAGGTTGTCTAGTGATGCACAATAAATGCTTTAGCATTCATCACTGAAGACTTCTCCATACTTACAGACCCTCAGTGTTCACTAAACGTGTTGTTGAAATCCATGAATACAGTTACTTCAGACAAATATAATTCACTTACTTCACTTCAGTCTATTGTAACTTGTGTTAAAAATCAAATATATTGAAAATTCGAAATCAAAACCATTTAGCAAATTCCAGCATGCTTACCTCTGCACACACAGAATTTACACAGAATTGATGTAATAATCAGGAGCAGAAGGAGAGCCCCACTCCCGATACAGATATAGATCCACCAGGGTACAACATCTGATTTTCGCTCTGCAAAATGTCAAAGTGCACATATTTAACTCAATGTAATAGTTATATTACACCACAGGAAATGTGTAAACAATACAACATATGCATCTTTCAACACTTAATTCAAGCACTGATACACAGTAACAGTATGATTTAATCTGACTGTTACCACATCCTGGTAAGTAAACATAGTGGGTTCAAATAATACTGGTTAGAAATACACATGTATTGTTAAAATTGTCAGGATGACAATGGGGTATTGAGTAAAGGAGACATGTTTTAATTTACCGTCTCAATTTACCGTTTAATTTACCTCTCCCGTTCTAATTGTGCCCCCATTCACTGTAAAAGTTCAGTCTTCCCTGGGCTTTGCTCAACCCCTGCTAAAACGTGTCAATGCCATTTAAAATCGAACAGTTTCTATTTTAATTTCTCAACTACAGGGACAGAAGCTTTCCCAAAGCGTAAGGGTATTGCTATACCTTGAAGAGGTTTCAAGTTTGCGAGAAGGCATTTGGGGGAAGAGTTCTTTTCTTGAAGCAATTTAAGCAGCGACATGTATCACATGAATGCACGTGGCTTGTTCAATTCCAGATCACATTGTTGCTGCAAAAACTAGATATTGGTTTTTGGGTTCTTCACTCTCTGAATATGGGTGCGCTATTAACACTTTCTGATCAATGAAGGCCAATGCCATCCGAGTGACTTCGAATGAGGTTGCCTGTTAGGTTGGTGATCTTTTGTGTTAATATAAAATGCACGGGTTCTATTATAACACTCTGTCTGCTGGCATCAGCGCTGCGAGTGTGAGCGGCTGTGACCATCTCTTATTTCAATGCTTCCAGCCAGCTCCTGGCCCCAAAGTGGGGAATGGATGTTACTGGATCACTCTAATGCTTAAAAACACGCGCCCAGAACATTTCAACTAGCCGCTTCTACTGGGAATGGGAAATGCCGCTAATAGGGCAAACATACAGCACGAGAGGAGGCCACTCGGCCCCTCCTGCCTATGGAAGACTAATCCAGTTATTCCCATTCGGATCTCTCTTCCTTATAAATCCCTTTTTTTTCCGATTTATATCCAATAGCCTTTAGAAAATTCTTATTCCCCCCATCCACCCTTTCAGCCAGTACATTCCACATGGACGGTTCTGGCCACTTAGTAAAGTCTGCACTGAACAATAAAGTCAGTGCCGCTTTCATTGTCACTAAGGCGGGAGTCACCCAAAATATCACCTAGGATTCCAATCTAAATTATCGATTCATTTCAGTCCCCAGAACGGATGTGATCATTTCCCCTCCCGATAAAAGCAGGAGATTTTCCCACCCAGTGCGTCCCGGGAAATCTAAAATTCAATGCTGTCCATCACATCAATTAACAAGGTGTGCAAGATTCGCGACCTGTTAAAGTGGCCATACCGTCCAGACTGGAAATGTAGGTGTAATGGGTTTGCATCTGGCTATCCAGGTAGGAGACTCGGCAGGTATAAACTGTCCCATTCTGCACAGGCTGGGATTCCTCCAGAAAGCTGGAAAGCTGGAAGAGTTCACCCGGTCCTGCTGGCTGTGCCTCTGTACGGGTCCCCGTTACAACCTCGGTGCCGTTCACAAACCATCTGATGCTCAGCTCCTTGGAGTGAAGGGTGCCGGTGTTACAGGCGAGCCTGAGGAAAACTGCTGACTCTTTTCCAAAGAGAGTGGGGACAATCTGCGGAGAATCGGGGGGAACTTCGGAGCGGAGGAGAGAAAGGTCACATTATTTTGATGGAAATTCATCAGATTTCATTCAAACCCGGCTTTAATCGTTCTCTTGGCTTCATTTCACTTTGAAAACATGTATCTTTTTCGTATTCAATTATTTCTCTCACTCGTATTCACATCGCGATCCTTAATTATTTTCTCCCGATTCCAGTTACCTTTGTAATATTGGTGTTTACTTGTGAAGGAGGCCAAAGTCAGAGCCATTACTCCCGGCTTTCCGCCGAAGTTACGACGGGAGAATGGCTCTGGAATTAGAAACTGGGACAGGGGGAGGCTCCCCGCCTTGTTTCCTAATCCCGACCAGAATAAAAGCAGCTTCCATTCTCAATGCCCGAATCTTATCCAATTTCTGACATCTACTGAGCCCGCTAAACTCTTCACAAAGACACTGGAGCGCGACAGAGGTTTGAATTTGCACTGCATTTACATTCATATTCTAAATAATTGCAGAGCCATTGGAATGACTCGGGTTAATTCACTGATCGGACTCTGTGCCTAGACTTGGTTATAAATCAATAGGAAAAATACCCAGCAATATTTGCTGAAAAATCTCAGCGGGTTTGACAGCAAGAGTCATCTAGACTCGAAACGTTGGTTCTATTCTCTCTCCACAGATGCTGTCAGACCTGCTGAGATTTTCCAGCATTTTCTGTTTTTGTTTCAGATTCCAGCATCCGCAGTAATTTGCCGTTAACCCAGCAAGATTTGTTGTGTGGGAATTTCCAACTCTTGTACAGGATTAAAATCCATGGAATTGAAGGCTGATTATTGAAATCGCGCGAGGCACAGGAGACTGAGATTGGGATAATGGGCAGATACTCTGATTTGACAGGGATCTGAGTTGAGGCCTCAACTAGTCACTTATTGAATCGTTGGCGATTTCGATGGTGCGATAGAAAGCCACCTATCCACATTTGCCTAAGACACAGACATTGAGAACATAGTCGATCAATATTTCTTCATAATTCCAAGTGAGGGGGTAAAACTGTATCAAATAGATTTCAACATTGGTAAATATGAGGTCTATCCCCTGGGAGGTAAAAAAGGAGAGAAGAGTTTATTGTAAATGGTGAAAAGCTATTGTCGGGTGGGGGGGGGGGGGGGGGGGCAGGTGGGAGACGGTGTCCAGGTACATCAACGATTAAAATGTCATGAATTGTTTTGGAACACAATTTAAAAGGCCAGCAATGCAAAGACCACACCTGACGTAACTGTGAACAATTCTGAACACATTAAAGGACGGATACATTGAAGCGAGTGGAGATTTACCCGGATGATATCTGCACTTCAATCAGTCACAGAAACTGGGGTTGCATTCCCTTGAGTTTAAAAGGTTAAGGGGCGATTTCAAAATATTCAGAGGAAGAGCTAGGGGCGATAGCTGGAAACAATTTCTGCTGCTTGGGGAGTTTAGGACCCCGGGGTAAAGTCTAAAAATTCGAGCCAGACATTTCAGAAGCGAAATAAGGAAATTTCACCTCCAAAGGAATCATTACACCAGTTTTACATTTTAAATCTGTGATTGGTGAGATCTTTGTTAGCCAAAGGCGGGTGTGTGAAATGAAGTCAATGACGAACAATGATCGTATGGGCTGGCAACACAGGTTCCATGGGGCTGAATGGCCTCCTAATGTTCCCATGTCCCTATGGGAAGGTTAGGCCTCACCCGGTTCCGAAGGGAATGGAGAAAGCTCTCATTCTGTTCCCAGCTACAACACTCCCCTTTTTCTTGAATAAACTCATTCCATTGTTTTTAGATTGAGTGAACAACTCTCGATCCATCAAAACTGCTAAAAGCGAAGGGCCAAAAATGATGTTTAACTCTGAATAATACAGGAACTCATACCTGGTATATTAATGTGGCCGTTTCTAGATAAACCTCTGAGAAGAAACGGTGATGGTACGTGCGGTGATTTGGGGTAATGATAGTGTACAAGGAGAGTGCTTTTTGTGTCGAATATACTTTTTGTTTCTCTGTTTATTTCTACTGCTCTCTCAGGCTGTGTATTTCAGATAAAAGTTATTGGTTGATATTGGACATCCTCCTGTTTGTGGGTACGCATTGCACAGTTCGCGTGCCCATGCAGCGGGTCTAATGAATGACGGCCAACTCGATTGTTGTAATTAGTTTCCTGTTAGACTCGGATTGGATGGGTTGCTGAGGCGGAGAAGAATCCGGGGGGGGGGGGGGGGGGCGGTGTGGATGTAGCCCCGGCAACCCATTCTGATAGAGGGTTTAGAGCAATGAGCCAATCTCCACATCAAGCTGTTGGCACCGAGTGAATACATTCTTGGTACGGTTATCTGGAGCTGTTTCCCACAGCTTAAAGACAAGGGCAGTTTTTTGTTGCCTTTTTGACCCTATCATTCTCTCCAAATACCATTAACTTGCTCATTCTGATCTGAGGCACATGTTTAAAATCTATTCCCACTCCTTGTCTGAGTCGCTCCACTCAGGTTGCTACAATATGGACCGTACTGGTGGAAGTCATGAATAAAGTTGCTTGGAACAGATTACTGCTGCCTCTGCAGCAACTTCCCCATTGCCTCCAACACTGTTAACCTCATCAGCCCCAGCCAGCTGTGTCCCAACTTTGAGATCCTCACAGTATGTCAAAGTTAGCTGAGATTATATTGTCACCAGCCGCTTCTAGTGACTGGCCATCACTCTGAGTACCGTGTTCAATGATTGAGATCTCTTTCTTCATTTATATCCAAATCTTCTGGAATATCAACTGGAGGTGTGGGCAAGGCTCAGTATAGAAGCTGAGGATGCTCCCTCTTCTAACTCTCCAGCTTTTCGCTGGATCCCAAAGCTGTCTCCACCTTTCCCGCTGATATTTCTGATCTTCAGATATGGAATCTGCCAAAAGTGCCTCCGGGCTAAATATCGGTAACGCTGTAAAAGACATCTTCATTTTTCATCTCTACACAGAACCAAGCAGCCTGGAAATGTAAAGCTAGCTTTACTGATCAATTGCAAGCCCAGTCTTTTACCCAACATCCCCTGAGGACAAAAACAGATCAAACTCTGCACCTTCCAGTCCTCCCTCCTTCTCTCCCTCTTCTGCTAAAGCCTGGTTAACAGTGACCACCTTGAGGAATAAAGTTCCCCAATGAACTATTTCAGAGTAAGGAACCCGCCCTCCTCCCCCTACCCAGCGCGTGTCGAGTTCCCCTGATTCCTCCTCCCCCCCCCTTCCCCACTCCTAACAATCGAATTCAAAATCCTCGTCCTTATATTCAAATCTGTCCGTTGACTGCCCCCATCCCATGTTGGTAATGCCCAGCCGGACATGCTCAGTTGGTTCAATTTTGGCCCGTTCACTGTTGTTTGATCCCGTCAGCAGCGGCCCATTCAACTCCACGGGAACTCCAACTCTCTCTCCAACACCTATAATCCGGCAGCAACTCATTCTAGCCTTCAAAAAACCTCCTCTCTCTCTTTCGCTCTGGTTTTCTCCCTCCTGCTCCTGAGCACAACTGAACTGTGCTCTGTGAGGACATGGAGACACCTCTTTGTGCAGGTGGAAAGCGCGACAGAAATTACTAAAATATCAGAAGGAATTTGAGTCATTCTGAGTACACTCCTGATGATTTCAAAGCCCTGAATGGTCTAATGTGTCACACGGAATAAAATGAATAAACTGAATACATTTTGCAAATAGGTTCGTATCAGTCATTCAACAGTTGAAATCGTCACCAATCTCTTCCCTATTTTAATAATAAACACCTTTTACTATTAATGCTCTGCTGGTGCGTTCGAAATGCAAACTGACTTCTTTATAAGGCGCTGAACACTCAGTTCACCCCCTCTGCTTGCTACTCTGACTGTTTGGCCATGGTGTGAGACTTAACACACGAGTCACCCTTTAATATCCAGATAGTGTCATAGAATCATAGAATCCCTACAGTGCAGAAGGAGGCTATTTGGCCCATCGAGTCTGCACCGACCACAATCCCACCCAGGCCCTATCCCTGAAATCCCACATATTTACCCTGCTAATCCCTCTAACATACACAGCCCGGGACACTAAGGGGCAATAAAGGGCAATTTAGCAAGGCCAATGCACCTAACCCGCACATCTTTGGACTGTGGGAGGAAACCGGAGCACCCGCAGGAAATCCACGCAGACACGGGGAGAACATGCAAACTCCAGACACACAGTGACCCAAGCTGGGAATTGAACCTAGGTCCCTGGAGCTATGAGGCAGCAGTGCTAACCACTGTGCCACCATGCTGCCCTCTAATGTGTCGGTCACATGGCCGTGCCCTGGACCCTTTATATTTCCACTGAGGTGACAGCTCTGCAGAGAGGGTTGGATTTACAGAATGAGGCGAGAGATCCCGGGAGAAACGGGAAAGAGTCTCTCGGTGTGAGGCTGGTGCAGGGACAGCGATGAAGAAAGCAGCTTCAAATGTCCAAGTAAAACAGACACACAGCGGGAAGATGGATCCAGTCTCACTCCTGAACGTATCTGAAGATGAACTACCTTCTCTCCGAGAGATTTCCAAACCATCCTAAACTCATTCTGAGCATCAGCAGCTGGATCTCGGGATGAGACTAATTCCTGGAACTCCTTTTCGGAAAAAGAACGGGATCTTTCTCTTCCGTGAAACTGAATGACTTTCCTTCTCTACTTGTTGTGATACAACTTCATTTCCAGATGAATTTATTTAACATTCTGTCAATGGTTCCGATTTTAATGTTATTTAATCCAGGTCAGAAATGAAGTTTTTGACAAATGCAACAACAACCAAAAGGAAAATGACCGAGGGAGAAATTTGATAAACAAGTGTCTGTGAAATCTTACAAATGAGTTAACTTGTTCAAACCTTGAATCATTGCAAATTTATGACGTGAAATAAACGAGTTAATACCTCTGCTAATGAGTGGGAGGAATTTTATTCCAGGTCCCCCTCAGTCATTTTCAGGCGAAAGATTTTAAAAATACTGAAAAGCTCACAGTTTTATTTACTCTCGTATCATTTGCTGGATTCTCATTCTGTGTTTGAATATATTTTGTCCAGTTTAGATTTTTGGTGGTGAGATGGACAGGCGAAGACTGGTCTTATCAGACACATTGCCCGTCCAATATCCAGTAGGGATCCAGGAGCCGTTATTACTCAGGGAAAAGTCATGAATATTTCACAAGATTTGAACCTGGGTGACTTTCTGAGCAACAGGTGGGAAGAATTGAAGGGAGGGGGACTGAAGATTGAAGCCATTAGATTGGACCAATTACCTGGGTTCATGGATTTCACCCTCAGACGAACAGAAAGTCCAGTCCCCGCTCGGGTTAAAGTCTCTTCTTAAATTGAAAGTTGCAGCTTAGGGGCTGAGACAGCGACCCTCCATCGGCAGGATTCCCAGAGGAAAGCAAACCCTTTAGCTCCGGGGTACTCAGTCCCCAAACAAATATTCCAATAAAATCCAGGATTATTGCAGATAGTCCCCGTATCCCTGCACATTGTTTCTATTCAAATAAACATCCAACACCCTCTTTAATGCCTTGATTGAAGCTGCCTCCAGCTCACTACCAGGGAGAGCACTCCTGACCCCGGTCAATGATTTCAGTGTTAATGTTTAGAATCGCTGAGCTGACCCTAATCTATCTCTCTGACTAATCTGTAACCTCACTAAGGACTGAGACTGGGCTTGCAGTGGCGGGATGAGCTCCAGTTACATTTCCCAGGGTTGCCCACTCACCTGACGAAGGAGCAGCAAGCGCTCCGAAAGCTAGTGGATTTTACTACCAAATAAACCTGTTGGACTTTAACCTGCTTTTGTGAGACTTCTTACTGTGTTGTCACTTTGCAGGGGATATTTTCAGCTGTCAGTCACTCACCGCTAACCAGCAGCCTTGTGCCGGTTCCATTGTCCGCTTTGCCCGCGTTGCTAACTCTACAGTAATACCGGCCGGAGTCCGGGACATCCGCATCCAGGAGCACAAAGACTGCGCTGGCTTTATTCCGTATTTCAAACCGATATCTTCTGTCACTTTTTGCCTGGAGGAAGCTCCGCTCGCCCTCTCTCCACCAGTTCACCCGGACAGTGGAGATGTCCCGGGCAAATGAGAAGCTGCAGTAGAAAGTCACATTGGAGCCTCTGCTCTTGTTCAGCGTGTCCGGGTGTTGACCCACACGGAAAGTGGGATTCCCAGCAACTGTGGAGAGAGAAAGAGTATCAGAAATGGAAGAAGATACACACTGCAAACACTCAGCAGGGTGGGCAGAACCTATCGAGTGAGGGTGACAGAGTTAACATTTCACACTATAGGCCTTTCCCTAGGTTTGAGATTTATACAGCATCTTGCACAAGCTCAGGACTCACTGAAACCTTTTACGTCCCCAAATGATCGGAGGGAACGCCGTTGAAAGAGAATTAAACTGTCAAACATTCTTGAATGGGAAGATATTGCGCTTTAGTTTCTGGGACACACCTGCAGAGAGGATTGAGGCGGTGAGCACAGAGCGCAGGGAAATCCACTTTCCCATGTTGAGAGCTGGCAGTTAAACGGTACAGCTGCTGCTGTTACTGAGGAAAGAGGCCCCTGCCCCCCCGCCCCCCCCCCCCCCCAGAGCTCCCCCCTCACCGGCAGTCCGCTTCAAATTGCGGTTTGTACCCAGAGCCTGACTGTGCTTATTGGCTGCTCTGCAGATGAAGCATCGCGCCCACACATACAGAAACTGCGAGATCTGCCCGAAAGATAAATGCCGTTAAACAGAGGTTCAATCACTTCTCCCATCCCAAACTCGCCCCAACCCCTCTGCCTTGTCCACAGAGGCGGCTTGTTCATAAATATTAAGATAAAAGCAAAATACTGCAGATGCTGGAATCTGCAACAAAAACAGAAAATGCTGGAAAAGCTCAGCAGGTCTGACAGCATCTGTGGGGAGAGAATTGAGCCAATGTTTCGAGCCTAGATGACCCTTCGTCAGAGCTAAGAGCAAAGAGAATCAGCGGAGATTTATATTATGAGGGTGGGAGGAGGTGGAATGGGACAAAGGGATACAGAAGGCTGAGAAGGTGCTAAAAAGTGTCCATTAAGTGATCAACTTTTCAGAAATTTTACGAATAAAGCATATTTTTGTGGAAAAGTTGAAATACCTGTGATTTATGCAGAAAACTTGAATATCATTATACTTTCTGTGATGGTCATTTTGAAATGTTTGAAATGGTCTTTCAGATTTTTTTGCATAAAGTGTATTTTGGCAACAAAAGCAAATTCACCAATTTATCTGACAGAATCTATTTCCCATAAGTTCATTGAATTGAATAAAGCCACAGATTGTGTATCCCAAAACAGGTTTAGCATCATTATAGTGTTCAAGGACGGTGTTGGAAGGGTGACTTGGACCTGCCCATCGCAGGTACCGAGAGGCAGGTGCTCCCATCAAGCTTCCAGTCTGAACTGCTGGCTGGCTCTCAATCCCCCATCATTCACTGACTTGCTGTAACCTCCAGGCGTAACTGCTGCCAAGGGACTGATAATCACATTCCGAGCTGCCGATGCGGTAACTTTGAGGGTCCCCAGTTCTTTTCCAGGATTCTGGAACAACTACAGTGGGTGGGCTTTATGACGGCCCACTTCAGTCTATTTCAGCTTCATTATTTAAAGGGGCCCTTGTAAGGATGAGAATGGAAACAATCTAGAAGTGTCAGAACAGAGTTAAGAGCTTCACAGATGTGGGAAGACTGTCAGAATTCTCAGGTGTGTCCTATTCATTGTGCTTGGAGCTAAAGTGCCCGCAGGGAGATTCTGTTCCCCATGGATCTGAGCAGTGTCGGATTTAGACTTGATGAGGCCCTAAGCTATATAAAGCTTGGAGGCCCCTTGTTAAAAAGTTACACCAAAAGGTCTCACAAACGGTGTGTACCAAAACAGGACTTTGGGTCGCCACAAAAAAATTGAAAACATAATTATGCCTTTTAATTATTTAATAGCAAGGTATTTAAAGTGAAAAATACAAATTATTTTCAAATGAATGCATTTACTGATTACATATTTATCATTTGGCTGGCTTGATCTCTCTCATAGACTTTGGTAATTTTGGTAATTTTTTGAGTTGCGCTTCAAGCTGGTGCTTTCTTTTTCTTTTCTGGTATCCGCTCTTAAATGTTCTCTTCATTGTAAACCTTCTGAAATTTTGTGAGGCCCCTGCGGATTGTGAGGCCCTAAGCTGTAGCTTGTTTAGCTTATGCCTAAATCCGGCACTGGATCTGAGTAAGAATACAATCTCAGAGAACAAACAGGATTAGCTGCAAGTTGCAGAGGAGGTCAGCTACAGGAGGGTGATGCCTTGCTCCTGGATACATTGGCGCAAGAGTTTTAATGAGACGTTTGAGCAGCGGTGCTAAGCTGGTCTAGGAGCCACTGAATCTCCAGCCCTGATTATACCGCTGTAAAACCGGGTCCCAACAGAACTTCAAACTCTTCCTGCATATTTTCATTGAAGTTAAAATGGGCTTGGGCTTTATTTTGGGAGGCGGATATAGTTTCTTGCCATACCCTTAATGGTGGTAATTGTATATTATTCAGTCATGTTTTCATTGACTTTGCAGGACACAACTTGATGGAGAGAAACACAGTATCTTTGTATCTAAAGTTATGCAGTACAAAATGTACATAATTGCAGATGTCAACACCAGTACTAACCAACAAGAGTGTCAGACCACACGCTGAGCAGTGGAAACCACAACAGTCTTTAATGCTCCCAGCTGGACTTAAAAGATTTGCAAAGCAAAATGGTTGCCCCATATTCTCTTCTGCTTTTTTAAGTTTTGGGTTTCCGTCTGTGATTCCTGAGTCTTGGGGTGTGAGGCTTCCTCGGCAGGCAGAGTTCAAGCTGGTCACCAGGGGGATGCACAGGTGTGATCTGATTTCAACTATCCTCTTTTTCCATCCTTTCTTTATGAAGGAACCTTGTCCTTGATTGGCACCGCTCCCAGACACCCCATTGAGTTTCCATTGGAGGGAGAGAGAAGAGGGGAACCTCCATTTAAGGACCCTATAGGGCAGTATATCATTACCTCAGTGCAACATGGCACAACAGCTCAGTTCATGTGACTTAACGAGGGCCCAAAGCCATGTGAACTGATTTAGAAATGCAATGAGATTTTTGAATTTTTCTGGACTTTGGTGACTGTCAGAGCCACTGACAATGGGGGGGGGGGGGCGCGGGCTGACAGCACATCAGGAATCAGGAGGTTTCAGCAGTGTGTTTGTGGGTGGCTTTTTAATTCAAGACACAGCCTTTGTATTCCGAGTATCTGGAACAATTACAGTGGGTGGGCTTTATGACAACCCACTGCAGACTGTTTCAGCTTCATTATTTAAAGAGGCCCTTGTAAGGATGAGAATAGAAAACAATCGAGAAGTGTCAGAACAGAGTTAAGAGCTTCACAGATGTGGGAAAACTGTGTCAGAATTCTCAGGTGTGTCCTAGTCATCGTGCTTTGTGCTGGAAGCTCCCACAGGGAGATTCTGTTCCCAATGGATCTCAGTAAGAATATAATATTAGGGAACAAACAGGATTAGCTGGAAGTTGCAGAGGAAGTCAGCTATAGGAGGGTAATGCCTTGCTCTTGGATACATTGGCACAAGAGTTTTAATGAGCCATTTGGGCAGTAGACATGGCACATTCAAATGCAAACCCTTCACACTCCTTCCCCAATCTTCTGCACATTAGACCAACAAACCTTGCACCCATCCCTCTCTCTACAGAACAGCCATATTGGATAGTTTATTGCCATGTCACACCCATCCCTCACACTGACCCTACACAAATGTTGGTCTTTTAGCTTCTCAATACATTCCACAGATCCTACTCATAGGGCTCTCCTGTCTATCCTGGGAGAAGAGATCACAGAACACCAGGGAGCAGCAGAGGATGAGAAGTAGCCCTCCAGTCACCTATATACTGACAGCTGCAGAGGAAGAGGCACTCGACATAGGCTAGATACCAACATGCCTGGCCATTAAAGATGGAGTGATGGAGATATCCCAGCTTCCTGGTGGTCCAAATTATATATCACCCACCCAGACACTTACTCATGTTGACTTGATGTCGACAGCCACTGAGAGATAATGATATGCACAATGATGGCCTTGAACCCTGTTCACCTTCTCAGTTTGAATTCATGTCTTCCCTGTAGAACAAGTCCTACAAGAATCCCTCAGGAGCTGGTCCTGGGGAAAGAGTAGGTCACTCTGTCAGCAAACATTGTCATGGGAGTCACATATACACCCAGCTCACCTTGGTGAAGCAATGAGAAGGAGGAGGTGGTGGGGACAAGGAGAGCTTTGGAGAATCCCCATTGGAGAGTGAAGGAGCCGCCAAGCTTTGCCCAGCTTGATGTAGATGCTGCATCTGGGGGTGTTGTTGATGAACAGGACAATTCTGGAGCAGCATCAGAAAATAAGTGAGTTTATCCACCTTTTCCAGCAGCTCTAGATGTGAATGGAGAGAGACTGGAGGACTCCGTCTCTAACATGAGTGCCATGGTGTCTCAAGCCTTTCCGCTGATGTCTACGTCCATAGAGCAAGTGGCCCCTGAATGGAGCATGAACCACAGTAGACAACCGAGAGCATGTTTGAGCCTCCATATTCAGACTGCATCCTTAAATAGGAAAAGGAAAGTTTCCTTTCGACAGTCCAGGGAGTCACTGAAGTTCAGCAAAGGGTTCTCCAGCTCCTGGCTCGGAGGAAAATGTGGGTGGATCATGAGGGGGAAGATGGAGAAAGGGCAGATTGATGTGGGGGCTTTTCTCAAAACATTTCCCTCTGCACCCCTTCCCCCAGTGCCTCCTCCCCAACCTGAGAGAGTCTCACATGCTGCCTTCTGTTGGAAACCTCTCTCACATGCTGCCTTCTGTTGGAAACCTCTCTCACATGCTGGCTCCTGTTGGAAACCCCTCCACAATATGGCCAGTGGCAGCATCTGTGAGCCGCTGATAACTGCGGCTGCAGTGAGGATGGGAGTGAGGGGGAGTGTAGGAGGCACCCCCATAAGGCCAGTTGCCTGCAGACACCTGCCAGGCTTGGCTCTAAGTGAGGGGCTTGTCCATTTCCGAAAAGATCCTAGTGACATCCTATAAGAAGAATTTTCTGAGGTGTCCCCCTGGGGTGCCCTGTATATAGTTGACCTTACTCAACCAATACACAGACTGCGAAAGACAGTATATAGTTAAAGAATGAAAAGGAATTTATTTGCTAATGCATGCATCAGGAGGGAGACACAGTCAATGAGGGTTGACTGTCCTCTCTGAGCTAATATTGCAAGGTAAAATTATTATATTATTCTGAACATTTTAATATCCCATCCAGTCTCATCAATCAGACTGGAGGGTCCAATCACGATATTAGACATTATTACCTTAGCCAATAACGTTCCACCTGTCAACAGGAATAGGAGATTATTAGCTCCTTGCCCATGTAGGTTCCTCCCCCATTACCTAGGAAACCAAACTTACGTCATTTCCAGTGTCCAAGGCCATAGCTAACATCTGTGATTTTTACTTGGCAAAAGGAGTCACTCCCTCGCTGGAAATGGCGCCTCCTTTAGCAGCTTAAGAGACTGCTCCAGCCTCGCTACCCATGAAGGAATTTACTCCCTTAAATACCAGGCCTATGATTAAACTTGTTTTTGCATACCCAAAGATAAGAAAAATTGCCTTTCTGTGCTCCATTGTGTTAAGAGAATTTGGCATGTCTCTCATTGTGTTTCCCATCATGCTGCATTCAGAACGAAGTTGGCCAAGGCGACAATACACATATATTGAAAATACAGTTTAAGTTTATAATACTTGGTTAATTTGTGGTCATGCAGTTTATAATACCTTTGCAGTTTATAATACCTTTGCATATTTTGTTCTAGGCACATTGTGAATTCTCACTATATATAAGGCACTTTATAATTACCTTAACCTAGTCTACTTATATAGTAAAACTAAAATGAAGGGCCTCATACTAAGAATTCTATACTGCCCCCATCAGTCCCTGCTTTTGGCCCTCAGCTATAGCTCAAGATAAGGCCACTAAATAGAAGTCCCAATGTTTGTTCCTGTGTCTTGAAGGACGACTAGTCCCTTCATATCTTTGCTTGCTCAATTTAACTGCCATCACAGGTACCATCCCTTTTGTGAACTTGGACAACCTTGCACAGGCACACTTAACTACATTAAGAAGAACCATCTGTGCCAAGATCACCATGAAGGACATTGCAATCCCTCATAGGATTGATGTTCCCAAGGATCCTAGCCAGCCTGAGAGCCAATCACCCAAGGTAAATGGTTCAGGGTCTTTGAGTTTCTCCATTGCTTTCCTAATATGATTAACCAGATCAGTTATGTTTTCTGAACTATCTGGTATATACGTGCAACACTCTCACCCAATTACTGCACAAGTCCCACCCCTTGCTACCAAGAAATAATCCACTGCTAATCTGTGTTGAAGTATCACAGTGCGCATGGCTATCATCTCATCATTAACCCTAGCAAGGGCAGTTGCTGTGTCACTGGTGACTTGTTCCAAAATGGAGCATAGAACCAGAATTTCACTCATCGCTTTAGCTACTCCATATTGGAGAAACAATGTGCCAAAGAACCGTTCTGTTTCTGTAATAGCTCGTTGATGTCTTGGCAGGGGAGAGAGTTTAGGAGTGTGATATATGTATGGGATTACATTTCCAAGGTAACATGACCCCTTCCATCCCACAGGGAGCCAAGGATATGCCCTATCCCCACAAATCCAATATGTTCCATTGAGAGTTGGATAAATGTTGCCTCCTCTAAAGCAATGAGAAATATTGCAAGATTGGTCATTAATGGGTGGACTCAGACATAGCCGGGTGGTTTGATCTACCATGTGGTCACGTTCACTAATGCCTAAGTTTTCCCGTTAGCCTTTCATGTTTCTAGCACAATATATCCCTTTTGGTTTTGGTGTTGGCTGTTTTAAAACTAAACTAGGAGCTGGGTTCCCATGTTATAGATAGGTGTATATGTGTTTATATGACCTAACCTCCCTGCGCAAGACTCACTGTTACTGAAATTCTTTCCTTACCTCTCTACTGATGAATCCTGGTATTGGGTGTCCAGGATACTTGGAATTCTGTGCTGTTTGATCCACCATTACCAATTCTGACCATGTCACGGGCATTGGCTGTAAAGGTATTCCCCCTCCTAGATGTATGGGGATCTGCGAACATACCCAACACTTCGCCTGACTGGTGTGCCATACATAAGTAAGTATTAACACATTCCTCCCAAGGGGAACACTGAAGAACCTCAGTTGCTGGTCTCACCTGAGTCAAAATCTGTACATTCATTCTATAAAGATATAATCACGTGCATTCATTATAGCAGTCTCTACAACTTCTGTCTTACAATCAAACACAATTGTTGATCAATGTCAGATAATAATACAGCTTGTTTACAAAACTTGCACAATCACCACGCCACACTTTGCACATGCTCGCAACTTGACTTGCTTCTGCATTGGGGGATGTCAGGCTGATCTTGATTGGAGCTGTACCTTGATTGTAGTCTTTGTTATAGAGCTCCAGATTTCTTCTGCTAGCAATAATCTGCAATACAACACAGATGACCTCACAGCCTTAAAATTAGCAATCAGAATAAATTCCATTTAATCAGATTTTCTCGACTTCAACTATTATAATAAATCATTCAGTCACTGTCAGGTTCGCCATCTAGGGGTTTATCACCGGGCTACGGCTTTAACTGAGTCCAGTGTCTCCAGCATGGGCCGCACTTCTCATCAATTAGGGCACATGTCTGCCCTGTAACCACCACATCAAAAGGCCCTTCCAAGCATGTTCCTAGCCCCTTTTTGTCTGTCATTAGTTTCACCATTACCGTATCTCCCGGTGAAGGCAACTTAGGAGTACTCTCTCCCACCAATTTAGTCCAATCACAGTGTGCTTTGTGTTCAGAACTACTCCTCCAGTTTTGTGGTTGATTCACTACTTTGCAGATCCATGTCATACATTTTAACTAGAATGCACTATGGCATTCCCATCATTAAACAGACACTCCCATTCTACCTTATGTAACTCCCCACTAAACGTTCACTCCCCTTTCTGTTAGACTTTTGATTTTATATCTTTAAACTACTGCAAGTAGTTACATGATTGTTTTAAGAGCCAGTCACATAATTTGATGGTGATGTCATTAGGATCCTATTTAAATTCAGCTTCTTACTCTGTTCAGGCAACAGCCCCTAAAATAAATCTATTGTTGTTAGTTTGAATCTATGTGTGCAAACTACGTCCTTTTCTTTTTGTTTAAAACCCACAACCCCTAACATAATTAGGACATTACAACCACCACTCTGTTAGGAACAGGGCAGAAAGTTCAAGGCATGTTATGAAGTGAGCCGAGACCCCAACTGTTTTTGACTTTGACATTAATGTGAGCATAAGGTGTTTTGCTCCAGATGTGATTCTATTGACCCACTAGGAAGTTTTTACTAAAACAAACTTTATTTAACAATACAGTTTAACTATACCAAAAAGATTAGCATAACTTTAACCAATTGAAATATTTAAACATGACAAGATATAATTCTTAACTATTAGCTATCTCTATTTGTTCCAATTTAAGTAATATTCATCAAATAAGTAAACTTCCCTTAAGAATTAGTTAGCAAAAACACACAGCTTACTTGAGTTGCAAGTCTTCCAGCCTTTTAATACCTCTGGACAGAGATAACTGTCTTCTGCCTCTCAGACAACAGACTCCAGCGAGAGGGAGAGGGAGAGGGAGAAAACACCTCTTGCCTTTTGCAAACCTCTGGAGAGAGATATCTCTTTTATAGCAGGTCCCAGACTTCAATTTACAGAGAGAGAGCGAGGAAAGAGAGAGAAAAGATAAAAGAGAGAGAAAAGAGAGAGAAAAGAAAGAGAGAGAGAGAATAAAGAAAGTGAGAGAGAAAAGAAAGAGAGAGAAAAGAAAGAGAGTGAGAGAAGAGAAAGAGAGAGAAAAGGAGAGAGGGAGAGAAAAGGAGAAAAGGAGGGATGGAGGGAGGGAGGGAGGGAAAGAGAGAGATGAACTGCTGCTCCATTCAAATTCAAACAAATTGCCTGCTTTTATATTTTCTGTCAGCCAAGATCCACCCACTTACATTTGTGTCAATCAAACTAATCAAACCCTATTCTGAAACCCCAGGGAACAACTCGAAGAATAACAGTAATGCATTAGCCCAGATTAAAACAAACACTCCAATAATTAGGAGTAATTAACCTTCTGCAGGATCACAGGTGGGCTGCTATTTGTAGACAATCAGCACTGTAATCAGAGTTGAACTATAAAACAGTCCCTTCACAAGAAACATGACACAAATACATTTCGTAAAGGCACTGTATCATCACACTTCCAGATTGGAAAGGACAGTGTTCATGTTCTGTACAAATCCTTGTGCCAAGTAGGAGCCTGACTCCTCCATACTCCATGTGTGACAACAGACTTTCTGGCAGGCCTGCCAACGCACCAAACATTTCTGTTTGCATGTACATCAGCCTTTTTCTGTGTCTTATCACACTGAAGCTCCCACCTGAGAATTTGGCAACAGAGCCAATCTGCCACCTCACCCTCCTTGGAGCAGCCACCCATACAGTCCTTTCCTTCTGCTCTGGCTGCCCTGTGACTCTCCACGTATAGATCCTGTTTTATGTCACCTGTCAAACTATGTGTAGTATCTGTCTCTGAGCTGGTGACTGTGTGTCGGATGGAGTGAGAGTATTTCTTCCTCATCAATGTCTTCTTGCTCGTGGTCTTCAGCCTCCCACATCACTGCCTGGCCAAGAGGTAGTTCTCAGATATCGAGATGGTGCAAGGCACAAGGGTAAATTATGGGGTAAAGGGAAGTGCGTGGTTACACCATCTGCAGCTTGTAAATCATAACAGATTGTGGGAAGAGGGTAACATGGAATTGGAGAAGGTAGATTATACTGATTCTGAATGGGTGATTTTCAGTCTGCAACGATTATTGGGTCACCAAGAGTTGAATGTATATTCTGCCAAACCAGGACAAGTGAAACACTGAACAGAAAACAGAACTGAGACAAAGTAAAAGTATATTTTGGCTGAAGTATTTTAATTTAAAACAGAAAACATTAATCATACCAAACTGAAATTAAATCTTCCTGTTCTTCAGCCTGCGAGAATCAGAGTACATGGTCGACCCTGGGTGGAGGTACCTGTACAGAGTGTGTGCAGGGCTGTGGGTGTAAATACCTGTACAGAATGCGTGCAGGGCCCTGGGTGGAGATACCTGTACAGAGTGTGTGGAGAGCTCTGGGTGGAGATACCTGTACAGAGTGTGTGCAGGGCTCTGGGTGGAGATACTGTACAGAGTGTGTGCAGGGCTCTGGGTGGAGATACTGTACAGAGTGTGTGCAGGGCTCTGGGTGGAGATACTGTGCAGAGTGTGTGCAGGGCTCTGGGTGGAGATACCTGTACAGAGTGTGTGCAGGGCTCTGGGTGGAGATACTGTACAGAGTGTGTGGAGGGTTCTGGATGGAGATACCTGTACAGAGTGTGTGCAGGGCTCTGGGGGTGGAGATACTGTGTAGAGTACGAGCAGGACCCTGGGTGGAGATACCTGTACAGAGTGTGTGCAGGGCTCTGGGTGGAGATGTTGTATAGAGTGTGTGGAGGGCTCTGTGTGGAGATACTGTGCAGAGTGTGTGCAGGGCTCTGGGGGTGGAGATACTGTGCAGAGTGTGTGCAGGGCTCTGGGTGGAGATACCTGTACAGAGTGTGTGCAGGGCTCTGGGTGGAGATACTGTACAGAGTGTGTGCAGGGCTCTGGGTGGAGATACTGTACAGAGTGTGTGGAGGGTTCTGGATGGAGATACCTGTACAGAGTGTGTGGAGGGTTCTGGATGGAGATACCTGTACAGAATGTGTGGAGGGCTCTGGGTGGAGTCACCTCTCCAGGTGACTTATCTATTTTTAGCCAGGTAGGAATCTGCATACCTCAGTGCCCTTGATAGCTATTATTTCCACCAGAAAGTTCATTTCTAATGAAGACTCGAGATCAGAAACACTCGCACTCCATATTAAACTCTAGTTCTAGTCTATATTATTACCTGCTTTTCACAGACACCGTCATGTCTGTCCAATACAATCAAATTGGAACTGGCCTCAACACTGCCAAATCGTTGATTCTTTAAAGCCTAGCCCAGGTCATACTGGATCACCATTTGAAATAACAATCTTTGTTAGGAGGAAATAAAACTCCAACATCTGAACAAAGACCAGTTTCTGTGGGTTTTTTTACAGTTAAAATCAGTTTCAAAAAAAGCTGGAGGAAGCAAAGACAAAGAAATGGAAATCTCGGCAAATAAACAAATACTGGTTTAAAACACCTTATTGTTGTTAAATAAAGACATCAGCACATAATGCAGGATACCATTACAGTACTGTACTGAGGGGGTGCTGTACTGCCAGAGGGGGATTGTCCATCAGCTGTGGCATTAAGTTAACCTCCCAGCTGGTCAACTATCACATTCAAAAGAAGGAGTTTCACAACACCAGGTTAAAGTCCAACAGGTTTATTTGGAATCACGAGCTTTCGGAGCGCTGTTCCTTCACCAGGTGAGTGGAGGTAAGGAGCAGCGCTCTGAAAGTTTGTGATTCCAAATAAACCTGTTGGACTTTAACCTGGTGCTGTGAGACTTCTTACTGTGCCCATCCCAGTCCAACACCAGCACCTCCACCTCACATTCAAAAGAGGATTGGACAATTACCTGAGGAGAAAAGAAAAATGCACAGCTACCGCAATGAGGGGCTGTAGGATTACTGAGTCGCTCTTGCAGCATTTCATATTTCAGTGTCTTAATCAAGCTTCTGAATTGTCCAGAGCACTGAAACTGCAGTGTCAAAAGTTGCCTTTAATTTTGATTGTAGCACATTGGATGTTCTCAAGCTCTCCCACCAATCTCCTCACTTGTTTTATTTGGACGGCACGGTGGCACAGTGGTTAGCACTGCTGCCTCACAGCGCCAGGGACCTGGGTTCACTCCTGGCCTCGGGTGATTATCTGTATTTGTGGAGTTTGCACGTTCTCCCTGTGTCTGTTGTGGGTTTCCTCCCACACTCCCAAGATGTGCGGCTTAAGTTTAAAGTTTATTTATTTGTGTCACACGTCGGCTTACATTAACACTGCAATGAAGTTACTGCAAAAATCCCCTCGTCGCCACACTCCAGCACCTGTTTAGGTACACTGAGGGAGAACCATGGTTTTACATAGCTGCAACATGATTTCACAACTGTTGTACTCAATGTCCCGGCTGATGAAGGTAAACATGCCAAGTGCCTTCTTAATCACCTTGGCCACCTGTGATGCTACTTCCAGGGAACTGTGGACCTGCACGCCCAGATCCCTCTGTATGTTAATGTTCCTAAGGGTTCTGCCATTTACAGTGTGATTCACACCTAAATTTGATCCTCCAAAATACATCACCTCGCATTTGTCCAGATTAAACTCCACCTGCCATTTCTGTGCCCAAATCTCCAATCTATCTATATCCTGTGTATCCCCTGACAATCCCTGGCACTATCAACAACTCCACCAATCTAATCAGACCACCCACGTTTTCCTCCAGATTGTTTATATATATATATACTACAAACAGAGGTCCCAGCACTGATCCCCTGCAGAACACCACTAGGTACAGATCTCCATTGTGAAAAACGCCCTTTCCACTGCTACTCTGTCTTTTATAACCAAGTAAGAAGTTTAACAACACCAGGTTAAAGTCCAACAGGTTTATTTGGTAGCAAAAGCCACACAAGCTTTCGAGGCTCTGAGCCCCTTCTTCAGGTCAGGCTCAGAGCCTCGAAAGCTTGTGTGGCTTTTGCTACCAAATAAACCTGTTGGACTTTAACCTGGTGTTGTTAAACTTCTTACTGTGTTTACCCCAGTCCAACGCCGGCATCTCCACATCATTTTATAACCAAGCCAGTTCTGTATCAGTCTAGCCAGCCCATCCTGAATCCCATCTGATTTTAGTTTTTGTACCAGTCTGCCATGTGGGACCTTGTCAAACACTTTCTAAAGACCATATAAACTACATCCACAGCCCTTCCCTCATCAATTATCTTTGTCACCTCTTCAAAAAACTCAATCATGTTGGTGAGATATGATCTTCCCCGTACAAAACCATGCTGCCTGTCACTAACATTTTCTTCCAAATGTGCATATATCCTGTCCCTCAGTATCTTCTCCAAACGTTTCCCCACCACTGACGCAGGCTCACCGGCCTATAATTTCCTGGATTATCCCTGCTTCCTTTCTTAAAGGGAACAACATTGGCTATTCTCCAGTCCCTTGGAACCTCACCTGTGGTCAAAGACCCCAGCTATTTCTCCCCTTGCCTCCCACAGTAACCTGGGATAGATCCCATCCGGCCCTGGGGACTTGTCTACTTTAATGCAATTTAGGATACCCAACACTTCCTCTTTTGATATACTGAAATTCTCTAGACCATTCACATACCTATGCCTTACCTTAACATCCGCCATGTCCTTTTCCTTGGTGAATACTGATATAAAGTACTCATTAAGGATCCCACCCACTACCTGTCATTCCATGCATAACTTCTCTCATTTGCCCTTGAACGGGCCTACTCTTTCTCTTGCTACCTTCTTACTTCTAATATATGCGTAAAAAGACTTGGGATTCTCCTTAACCCTGTTTGCTAAAGAAATTTCATGGCCCTTTTAGCCCTCCTAATTCCATGTTTAAGTTCCTTCCTACTTTCACTATACTCCTTAAGGGAACAGCCAGGAATTGAATCTTCAGCATGCTCCAGCATTCCAGCGCCATGTTCTACTGCATCAAGTCCAAACTCTCATTCAATCAGAGCACAAACAGCTAAAAGGGTGGCACTGTGACGGCAGTTCTTGAAGGACCGTGAACTATAAATTCCAAATAAAACACTTGCATCCATTAGTTACATAAAATTCAAACAGGACAAACCAATTAGTAAGAAATAAAAGTGAAAATAGAACTGAATTGCTTGTGCTTTATGTACAGATTGCCAATTTTACTGTCTCATCCACAATCAAACTCAGACATCTCCATAAAATGCAACTTGTCCATTTGTGCCTTCATTTTTCTGCCCTCATTTCCTCTCCCCTCTCTTGACCCTGTAATTCTACAAGCCACAAATCATGCTCAGTCTCTGATCATCCTTTCTCCCAGTTTCCCTCCATTTTCAGATGGACATAATCTAATCCTCTTTATTGTTGAATTCCACTTCAATAAGACGTTTAGCATCTTCCCTGCAGTTTTCATTCCCACATCTCCCTCCATAAGTGTCCTCATCTCCCTCATCTGACAGCTGCTTAAGACCTGCACCCTCTGGAAGCTTTAGGGTATTCAGGATTCAAATTGTGGGTGTCAAGGCACAGTGACTGATGGAACTCAACCAGTTTCCATTTTTTTGTGTGTTCAACATGCCATGACAAGAATTCCTGTCCACACACAAAAAATATCGCACTGTCAGCATGTGAGTGAGGTGCCTTCAATCTTTCTGTGTAATTTCCCTTCGACAAAATACTCACTTCATAAGGGGGGTTTGTTTATTAATGTTTCTATTAACTTTCTGTAGCTTTGGTTCACAGTGACCTAGTGATTAATGACATTCCAATTGGTTTCCTGCACCTCATGGTGTACTAAGGCAGACTGCTGTGTTCCGGACTAATGTGAGGTTATACATTTTTGGAAGGTCCAATGCATATAGGAATTATACAGTAAATGGTAGAACCCTTAGGAGTATTGACAGGCGGAGAGGTCTGGGCGTACATGTCCACCGGTCAATGACAGTGGCAATGCAGGTGGAAAAGGCATGCTTGCCTTCATTGATCAGGGCATTTGACCATTCACACCTTTTATTCTCTCTTTGGATTACCGTTAGCAGCCTTTCCCCTTGTTATTGTAGCTATGACTCATCTTTCATTCCCTCACTCTCCAGTATAAATTTTGCCCTCTTTCTATGCCTTTTAGCTTTGACAAAGGGTCATCTGGACTTGGAGCTCTTTTCTCTCCTTGCAGATGCTTCCAGACCTGCTGAGATTTTCCAGCATTTTCTCTCTAGAGGCAGTGAAATGTTGGTGCGATGATTCAAAAGACTGCACCATGTCTACTTGCTTCACAGCGCTCACTGGTGGCGTTCTTATCCCATAACAGAATGGGCACATACTCCAGAGGCTGCCTAACCCTCCAAGGATGAGGCCATTTATGCAAGATTATTACAACTCATTCTGAAATAGATGTCTATTGAAACAGCACACTTGCTGTTTGTGAACAGATCTCCCACTCACCTGACAAAGGAGCAGCGCTCCGAAAGCTAGTGGCGTTTGCTACCAAATAAACCTGTTGGACTTTAACCTGGTGTTGTGAGACTTCTTGCTGTGTTTATCCCAGTCCAACGCCGGCATCTCCAAATCATGGCTATCAGTTTCAGTCAGGATACTGTCAGCCTGTCTCCTTCGAAGTAATCTAGAGATCAGATTCACACTAATATAATGAGTGCGATCTTACCAGCCCGCTGTGCCAGTTGATCAGTGTGGTGAGCCAGGAAGAAGCCAAAGCCGGTTTGCACCGGGTGCAAACCAGTTTGGCGCCAAGTGCCATCGTCCCCGCCCTGTTTTGGTGGCAAGACTAAGCACATTTGAATATTAACTTCTTAGCAGGGCCAGCATGGCCATTTCCGGCCTCCCAGATCCTTCCCCTCTCGCCAGCAAGAGGTCTTGCCACTGGGAATCACTTATGATTCCCACCAATAAGGACCAGACGCCATGGCCATGCCAAGGGGATTGAAGGCCATTGAAGCCCCCAGGTCGTCGGGGGCATGGCTGGGCCATGCCCATTGGCTACCCTGGCAGTGCCCACCGGGCAACATAACTGTGCTGGGGCAGAGCTAAGGGGGTGAGGCCTGAGTGAGGGTGGGGCTATGACGGGCAGGGAAGCAAATAGGGGGAGCTCTGCAGTGGGGTTATGCAAGGGGGATGCTCTAAAGGGGAGGGTATGCAAGGTGGGTCATTTGTAGACAGGGTTGATTGGCAAAGGGGAGTGCTGTGGAGGGGGTGGGCGCAGAGAGGGGACTTATCGGGAGGAGGTTACCAATGCCCCGATGCCGGGGACCTGTGTTGCATCAGTGATGGGCCATGTCTGTGGGGGATGAGGGGCTTGGCAGGACTTCTCCCAGGGCACTGGGAGATTGGGGCACCTATGCAATGGCTCCTGAGTGCTCTGTAGGCAGCATGCATAGGGTCTGCCCCCACCTACCAACACGAATCTCCCAACTGCCAAACGAATGGGCAGTGTGTGGGAAGATTGCAGTGCCAAACCCGTCCAAAAAACTGGAGTAAAATACTCCGGTTCTCAGACTTTTTTGACACTTATTTTTGACAATTAATTTGGTAAGATTGCACCTAGTGATCATAATCATTGAGGTGTGTAAAAGCTGACCCTCTCAGCTGCAATGTGTAGAGTTCTTTGGGGCATTTTGTGTATGTATTTTAGCTATTACCTCTTTACAGTTGGATCCTTGTGACCATTGCGCATTCCAATGAGAGGGACAATGATCATTCAAACCCAAATAACATTTGGCCTTGAACCAATACAAATTCTTAGAAGAATGCGCACCATGAGTTTAGGTACACAAATCCTTCAATTGGAATTGGAGGTTTTCTAACATGTCTCATATGAGCCTTGCTCTCCATGTCCTGAAAGGGAAATTAATAGCGTTCCCCTTTGACTGGCTCAAAAATGCAGTAGTCAACTCCTCCCACAAGCCCTCAGCCCCCTCCCAGGCAATTTGTTTTCCTGGATTATTTTTCAACTCTCTCATTCCATTGGCTGTTGAAATGGTGCTCCTCTGCTTCCACTTTGAGACCATCTTTCAGCTTCTTGCCCACTGTTACTGTCCAAGTCCTTCGCATCATCCTGGAAGAAGTTTCCCTCCGATCACTCTCCCTCCACCTCCTCTAATCTTGAAACCCGTTGGATATCTCGGTGGTCCCCTCTAAACCTTTGTGATTGATCCCATGTCGACTTCACCCTTCCCCAGATAATGATTTTTATAATTAGTAATTCACCGTTACAGACACCTGGCATCAGGACGGATGTAACCTCGTTAAGAATGAAGGCACAATCATCTGTAGCTGTGACCGTTTGGGTTATTCCTTCACTCTGACACTGGAATCAAAGGTAAGAATAATGTTTATCTTTACAGTTTAAATAAACATTAATATAACTATACATTATCCTGAGGAATCAGACTGCCTTCCCATTCGTACTGCAGTCCAGTCAGACTCTGCCCAGATTTTAAAGAGTCTCCTGTAAAATATTTTGTGAATCTGCAACCCCAATTTCTGTAAAGTTTACATCATTTTCATTAAGGGTGACACCAGCCTCAAAAGAAATCCACTGAAATGCCAGACTGGATTATCCTCAAATAAAAAATCAGTTTTCAGTGGGCTTGAGACATTCTGGGAATAAAACAAGGCAAAGGCGCTGGAGCTCAGGCCTCAATAAAATGGACAGCTTGGTTTTCCTCCTGTGACTCTGCTGTGTCCTGATCCACTGGGAATGCCTCCCACTGAATTTAAATGAAGCACAAACACAGCCAATTGGCTTCTGAGATTTCCCTGCATTTCCACCTACTCAACACAACAATAATAACTTACCTTCATACAGCGCCTTTAATGCAGCAAAATAGGAACATTGGAACAGGGGAGTAGGCCATTCAGCCCATTGAGCCTGCTCTACCATTCAATACGATCATGGCTGATTGGACGCTTCAATGCCTTTTACCCACACTATCCCCATAATCCCTTACGTTATTGTTCATCAGGAATCAGTCAATCTTTGCTTCAAACATAGTCAATGACTGAGCTTCCACAGCCCTCTGGGTAGAGAATTCCAAAGATTCACAACCCTCCGCATAAAGAAATTTCTCCTCATCTCAGTCCAATGTGGCATCCCCCTTATTTTGAAATTGTCCCCCCTGGTTCTAGACTCCACAGCCAAGGAGAAACATCTTTCCCGCATCTACCGTGTCTATTCCTTTAAGTATTTTGTCAGTTTCAATGAGATCATCTCTCATTCTTCGAAACTCCAGAGAACTGTAGCATCTGAAAAAGAGTGGCGGCCACCAAGTGGAATAACAAAATAACTATTTATCAACAGGAATAACAGTATACAGAGAGTGAGAAAGATGCTGCCACTTACATCAACTCCAGTCTCTCGACTGCCTGGGAGAGCCTGCCATCAGCCCCAGGATTTGTGTGCTTCAGTCCAATTGGCCAAATGGGTCACATGACCCTCCAAAACCTTGCCCCTTAAAATGGCTGGCTACTACATCCCTTCCCCTTTAATTCCCTTATTAACACATACCAACAAAAGTTGAACTATTTATAATATAACACCATAAATGAATTCTTTAGCACAGTCCTTATAAAGTCAGTCTATCAGGGGATTTCCTCTCCCTCTTGGAGCGATGCAGCTCAACAGGAGGTGCCTCAAGAGCAGGGAAAGTTTCTGTTTGACTTTCAGAAATCAGACTTCCAACTTGTAAAGGTGCATCAGTGAAGATCACTTCTCCAGTTCCCACTGGAACACTACCCAACCCTTCCTCAGGCTGATTCGTTTCCATACTGCTTTCAACCACAACAATATTAATGGCAGGCATACTCAGAGGGCACTGTCCCACTGGTTCTCTATGTGCCTTGCTGGTAAATGCTGTCCCATTGTCTGAAACCAACACCTCTGGCAAAACATGAATGGCAAAAGTTTTCCTTAACTTTTCCACTGTTGCCAAAGTAGTTGTGGACTTCATTCCTCAGATGTCTATTCGTTTTGAGTGGGCATCCATTATAAGTAGGAACCTGGTGCCCATGAATGGGCCTATAAAATCAGCGTGGAATCTGACCAATGGTCAACGTGCCTACTCCCAAGGATGTATTATGTCTGCATCTACTCCGGGCCACCACACAGAGCTGCGAGCCAAAGTTTTCATCTTGGACATACCTGGCTGGGCGCTGTGTAGTTCCTCCAATAATAACTCCCTGCCAGGGGTGGGGATGACCACCCTTGTCCCCACTTAAGGACTCTGCTTTCACTGTTCAATTCATCCTTTCTTATTTGAAAGCGATTTAGTTGTTCAGACGTTCCTTGGTAATGCCAGCCATGAAGGACTATATGCTTAGCTCTGGACAATATTTGATCCTTCTGAGTCCAGTATTTGATCTGTTGCGATGACACAGATAGTGTGTCGAGGAAATTCAAGGCAAGGACAATTTCTTGTGACACTGGCGGAACGATGTACTGTCCGGTAATGGGTGGTGGCTCAAGGCATTTGCATTTGATATGTATCCCTGGTCTGTGTTGGAAGGTATATTCATAAATGACCAATAATAAATCCCAAGTTGTATCCTTACAGTTGCTACCGGGATGATGGCTTTGTCTTCTCTAAATTAAGGCTAGCAGGGGTTTATGATCAGTAATTACGGCGAAATGCTGTTCGTAAACATATTTGTGGAATATCTTTATCCCAAAGATCATGGCCAACCCCTCTTTCTCGATTTGAGTATGCCTTTTTTGCAACAGTTAGGGTTCTTGAAGCATTGCCCATTGGTCTTTTTAATTCTCCCTTCATTTTATGTGACAAAACAGCTCCAATTCCATAAGGAGATGAATGTCAAGCGAAAATGATTTCTTTTGATGGGTGAAAGTGGACCAAAAGGCAGGACGACTGCAGGGCTTGTATCACTTGACTGAAGGCTTCATTCTGCTGTGTCTTCAAGGACCATCTTCAGTGTTTTTTTGATAATGCGTGAAGAGCTGCCAACATGGTAGACAAGTTCATAATATATTGTTAGCGTTCTCTTGAGCAACAGCAATCTAAAGGCACTCAGATGACTCCTTACACAAACAGCGCTGGTCACCATGCATCCAATGCAAGGTCTTTAATTACTTGTGCACAAAGAGAACTCTCCACGGCTAACACCGAATGACCGGAGCAGTTCTGAAGTTAGAGAAACAGCTCAGCAGTTATAGTCAATCACAGCAAATCAGGAACAAGAGATTTTTCACATCTTTCATTGATATACATATTTGCCAATTAAATCCCAGCCTTTTGCCCTTTCTCATTCAATTAAAAAATTGACTTCTGCTAATCCTTCATTTGCATAGCATATCCTCATATCTTGCCTTTGGTATTTGTTGTGGAAAAAATCTGGTCTTGTTCACCCTCTGGCAAAGGCCGAAAAAGGAAAATGTTATGGGGGCTTGTGAAGAAATAGCAGAGACTGACTCCTTTTGAAGGTCAGTAAGCTGATAAACTTTTTCCACTACTGGACAGAGAAAGCATTTTTTAATTTAAACACTTTAACTTCCGCACAATTTAACTTCCAAACTATCTGAACTTTTTAATTTCCACACTTCCCTCCTTTTTGTCCTCTAAGGACAACCTTATGGGTCCTCTATGATTTCTATGTCGATGTGCATCAGCTTTCTAAATTCTTCTTTGGTCTGTTCATAGACTGGGAGATCTGGAAGGAGGTGGGGTGCTGGGCTGTGGATAAAAGAACGAGGGTGACAGATAGAACAGATACAGCAAGAGACAAGCTGAATAACAACATACAGGACAATGAGCAAGGCCAGGCCCACAACAAGGTATTTGAGAACAGTCTCCAAACTGCCAACAATGTTAGGGAGTGAACCCGACCGATCAAAGGGCTTTTCCTGAGCAATTGAGTGCAGGAGGTGCACCTGCTCCTGAATAGTATGCACATTGGTCTCAATCCTATAATCCTTATTGACACAGAAGCAGCATGTCTCATTGACTGCTGCATAAACTCCCCCTTGTAAGAGATCAAGGGCCATGTGGTTCTGTAGCACCACTTTAGAAAGGGACTGAATCTCTAACTGCAGGCCCTGAATGATGTCCACGGTGCTGTTTTTCAATTATTTCCATCGTAGCAGAAATATTAATAATGGCCTTTTTTAATTCTGAAACCCCAAGGCCTGGGAGGAGGACTTGGACAAACTGGTGGAAGCCGATGTTACGGGTGGCTAGCGGGTTCGGAACTGACCATCCCTGACGCCTCATGAATCCTAGATGGTTGTGGAGGGAATGGATGGATAGGTGCTTGACTCCAAAGGCCTCAGGGATCATGTGACCTATGGTGCAGGTGCTGGCCCAATCGACAGGGAGGGTCTTGTAGACTCTATCCTCACAAAACCAGAACGAGCAATTTCGAACAAGGGTCGGGTACCAGAATGTGAAGTTTTGGCAAAGGGTGAGCCAATACTGGGTATGGGGAGATTTCTCCTGGGCATACCAACGGATAAGCCAAGTCCGACTGAGATGTAGAGCCCTCAGGGCTACTTGGTCTGCACACCTGGACCGATCCCCATGGTTTCAGGGCCCTGATCCCTTGGGATAGATGCTGTCAGAAGGCCTGACGATAATGAGACTATTGAGGGTGAGGTTGTGTGACCACTGACAATCACACTCGCCCTCAGTATAGTGGAGTTTGGCCTCAGATGTGGGGGGCCTGAGCAATGCATGAGGGATTGTTAGTCATGCAATCCCCAAAAAGGGTGTCATGGGACCAGACAAATTGTGGAAGCGAAACTGGGCTTCCCAGTAGTCATAATCAGCAAGTGATCAATGGAAGATCACCCACCTGACTGTTCCCATGGGTATAATTCCTCCTTACACACAGCCATGCCGGTGTCTTAATGGCCACAGGGGTGGGCTGTTGCCTCCAGGTAGGTGCCCGTTGGATGAGGATCACCGAGGCTTCAGCAGGCCACTCAAGGTTTGAAGGGGGAGCACAAAAATGCATTTCTGATGAGACGGGGGTGGCAGGGAGGTGAATACAGATCCAACATTGGGTCTGGTTGCCCTGTGAAGCAACAGTCTGCATACTTCGAATCGCGGAATTGCTAATCCATGCCTCTGCAAAGGGTAGTACAACCAATGACAATAAAAAATTCACATTTCAAACAGTAACAAGTCTTTGTTTAAGTTTCTTCCTCTGAGGGTGCCCGCTTGGTGTGGGTCACGTGTATCCACAAAGGTTTCCCTTCCACCTCCATAGCTGTGTGAGTTGTCAGCAGGACATGGTAAGGTCCCTCCCACCGAGATTCCAGGCAATGCTTTCTTAACGAAGACTAAGTCTCCTGGTTGGTAGGTATGGCAGCCCTCAGTGGTGACTTGGTTCTGAGCTTCGATGATCTGGGAATACAAACCTTTAAGAGAGTTGGTTAGAGTTATGCAATAGTCCATCATTCCTTTATCCCTGAAGTGGATATTCATTTGTTTAATAGTGAAAGGTGGTGAGATAGGTAAGTGCAGGGGACATCTCATTACAATCTCATAAGGTACAACTGGGATGAGAGCGCATGACCATGTGGGCCAGGGATAGGGCTTCAGGACACTGTCGCTAGATAGTGTCTCGGGAATCCCGAATCGAAGAACATATTCACATAACAGCAACTTAGCTACAGTAACAGTGTCATTCTTTCTAGTTGGGCATTCTTCTACCCATCGCGAAAATAAATATACAATAACAAGTACATTGCTGTACCCCATATATTTGGGCATTTGTATAAAGTCCATTTATAGCTGTACAAAAGGGCCCCATGGTTGTGGGCCTGTTGTTGCAGCCACTGGTGGCATCTTTCCAGAGTTATTGCTATGGCAGAGTAGACATCGAGCAGCAACATTTCCTGCCAAGGTGGAAAATCCTGGTGCGAACCACGACTGCTGCACTATCCTGATCATCTCCCCTTTGCCTACATGGGTAAACTCATGTAACATGTGGTTAAGCCGTGGCAGGAGTGCTATAGTAGGATCCCACCCTGTGAGATTGGGTGGGTACGGCCTGGGAGAACCCATTTTGCTTGTGGCCATAAAAGGCTAAAGGGCTTATCATGGTTTAGTGGCACGAATACAGGTGCAGAAGCTACAGCGGCCTCTGAATCAAGGAGGGATTGTGGGATCCTCTGTATGATTTGCCCAGTTAAAGGGCTTCATTTCATGGCATTTCTGCCTAATGTAACTAAATGTTTAGCATACCACAATTAGTTACATTAAGCTAACTTGGCCACATCAGCCTGGAATTCTGGGTCCAGCCTAGGAATTTAGCTGCATTCTTTGGAAGTACAATGTAAGATAAACAAGCTTGCTCATGGCCACTGAAGCAAGTTATGTCTGTGCGCAACTTTCAACAATATAAGGTAAGTATTCAGTTATTGTAGACACAGATCAATGTTAGTTAGTTCGATCCAGACTATGTTTTGAGTTGTTCAATCCAGTGCCGGCCTTTGGCTACTCTCTCTCCCTTTCCCCTCTTAAGTAATCCCCATTTCACTGGGAAAAAGAGCCCCAGAGGACATTGTCAGGGGCCGAGGGAAGGGTGAGGTCCTGGAGGGGACGGCTGATTTCAGCATAGTTGGGAATCCATGCATAAACCTATATCTGTATTTGATAGAATCTTTGTAGCAGTAGCACTCTGAACTTCTGACACAAACTAATAAGCATTATGGCAACTGAAGTTAGTTCCAATTAACACGATTAATTAGCTCTTGTTGTGATCCTGAATGATCTCAAAGATTGTCTATTCGGGTAAACCCTTAAAATAAGCTACTGCCATTAGCATACTAACACTTAAAACACTCAATCTACTTGCTATGTGACACCATTTGGCACTATCTGTAATTTCAACAGCAACAAGCACCCGAATGAATCCCAAGATTCAATGAAATTAATTTATGGCGATCGTGTAAAATGGGTCATCACAGTTCACTACCAGTCACACCTCTCTGCTGACTTGTTGAGAGGGATGTAAAATGAACAGCAAATCCACAATCGCTCATTTTAGGCAAATGGCAAAAGTCAAATTGCTCCCAATCTTTCAATATTGAGCATCAAAAGGAAAAAATGACTGTCTGAAATATTTGTATTTATCATGTTATCACATTTGTATGGAGTTCCTCGTGTTATTTCACTGTATTATTTATGTACACCAGATATTTATTTCATTCTCTTAATTTTGGTGTCTTCCATTTAATTGATTTTATACTTTTAAAACTAATTTATTACTCTGATTATTTCTTTTTGTATTTATGTTTGGTGTTTAAGATGAGGATACGTTATGATTCCCATGGGGATCTGAATCGCCAATTTACTGAGCAACCCCATCCCCCAAATGACTGCAGATTGTTTCTTACTGTAATCGTTAAAGCATGGTTTTTTCTCTAACAGCAGTTATAATAGTTTGTTCACACATGAAAAAGATAAGATTACATACATCAAATGCAAGAACTAAAGTAATCAGCAAAGTAAAGTACCAGCTGTATTAAATTACAATTCCATAAACCCTACAGAGTTACTGTTGCGAAAATAAAGGCGGACTTCGCTGGCAGCTAGCGAATGGAAATTATATTCCAATACTGGGCACTGATAACAACGCGGCAAAAACTGAAGCTTCACAAGGTCAAGAAAATTAAAACAAGCAAAAAGCAAAAATTGCTATCACAGGAATAACGTTACATAACAAATTATACAAGTAAATTCGACTATTTTAAGCAGCAGTCACATATTGACATTTATGGCTAAATTAAATGCCGGTGCATGGTATAGGGAGTTGTTGGGGGTGCAGGCAGTGGGGGAGGCAAGGGTGGCAGGGCTGAAGGTCTCTGGATACGGTCCCGGGACCAGTGTCCCTAGAGACCGCAGGTGAAACAGGCACTTGTGTCGTTGTCTTGGCTGGCTGATTGCCTTATCCCCAGTCTGTGTGCTCCACCTCTACCCCAACTGGCCAGCGTACAATACATGATCTGTAACTTTACTTCTCGATTTTGGTTTCTGGTATTGGAGCATTCACAGTGCTAGAGGGCTCTAACAAGCTTGGTTAGGTCCTGTCTTCCCTCCCACCCAACACATGTCATTGCAAACATTTTCTTCAGGTCAGGATGCAGCCCCGGTACAAGAATATTTACAAGTGCTGACATTCCAGCGTTTTGAGATATATCCAAACAATTCATGAACACCAAGCGAAACTTCTCTACATAATACTTCCTGTACCGTGCTATGTATCCTATGCCACTGTATATTTAGAGTCTGGACAATTAAAATACAGCTTAGAGAAAAATTAACTAAGGGTGTTCCCCAGAGTCCGGGAAAGGCACGGAGGGGCAATTGTCGCAGCGGTGCAGCAGGGGTGCCTGGGATCTGGTTCCGGATGAAATGGGGGTTCTTGGGGATGCAGCTGCTGCGAATCCTGAGGGGCCCGCAGCTGGGGGGTGGGGGGTGGGGGGGATCTCCACTGATAGAACTGTCAGGAACATGGGCAGGGAGGGTCGACCCATATGAAGGTGGGGAGTTTTGTGTGACCTCAGCTGGACTTGACTGTGAATCTGATGAAGGAGGATACGAGGACGATCAGTCTTCCTCCTCATCAGCCTGTTCTGCAGAAAGTGATTTTTTTTTGTTTGTGAGGACGCTGCGCAACCAAGATCTTGGCTTTAACATCTCCCTGACAATTCCTTAGTTCCTCAGACCTTCTAACATTCTCTAAACCCCTTTTCCCTGGACTCATCCAACCGCTTCTGCATCTCCATTCGCCACTGGAAATATGCAGACCATCCTACGTCTCTCTTACCTTTCCTCTTCTTCACTCATTTCGGAACATGGTTCACACTTTCTTGCCCATAATACACATACATGTTTGCACTGAGTGTTCCCTTGGAAGGAGGTTCATATGCCTTCCCGAATGAATTTCCCATGATCAAAGAGGGGATCTGTTTTATCCTGGCGGCTGGCGTGAGACACGGTTACACACAGAAAGACAGAAGATGTGGTAATGTCCACACAGGACAGCGTGTATATTCCCCTGGTCAAGTTGGCTCAATGCCCAAAAATCAGGCAGCCACGGTCTCCGAACCCTTGGTCAGCGAGGCACCACGCTTCCTTCCCGTGTAGACACTCCAAGGGTTTGCAATCTCAGCAGAACCTCCAAAACCTGGTAGCAGAGGATGGTGTTAGAGTTCTCTTGGGTAACAGCAATCGAAAGGCACTCAGTCGACTCTTAACACAAACAGCCTTGGACACCATGCATCCAATGTAAGGTCCTTGTGCACAAGGAGAACTTTCCACGTGAATGATCGGGGCGGTTCTGAGGTTACAGAGAAACAGCTCAGCAGTTATAGTCAATTACAGCAAACCAGGAACAAGAGATTTTTCACATCTTTCATTGACATACATATTTGCCAATTAAATTCCTGCCTTTTGCCCTTTCTCATTCGATAAAAAATTGACTTCGGCTAATCCTTTATTTGCATAGCACATCCTCATATCTTGCCTTTTGTATTTGTTATGGAAAAAATCTGGTCTTGTTCACCCTCTGGTGAAGGCCGAAAAAAGAAAATGTTACGGGGGCTTGTGAAGAAATAGCAGAGACTGACTCCTTTTGAAGGTCAGTAAGCTGATAAACATTTTCCACTACTGGACAGAGAAAGCATGATTTTTTAATTTGAACAATTTAACTTCCAAACTGAGACTTCAATCTGAACTTTTTAATGTCCACAAAACCTTTCGTAATTTACCATTCCAAGAAAAGATTTCAACTCTGATACATTCTTTAGGGCAGGAGCTTTTTTGATGGCCCTAACTTTATCTTCCATTAGATGCAACTCTTGTGCATCTACTCTAAATCCCAATTAAGTCACCTGGTCTGCTTTAAAGGCGCATTTCTCTCTCTTTAATCTTACTCCAGCTTCCTGGGACCTTTTAAAACCTCCTCTAGGTTGGTTAATGCTCATTTTCTGTGGCTCCCGTGATTAGCACATTATCCAAGTAAACACCTACCTTATGAAAATCCTGTAGGCTCTCCATTGTCCATTGATAGGTTATACAAACTGATGAGACTCCAAATGGCAGTCTGGTGGACTGATATAGGCCCCTATGTGTGTTAATAGTGAGAAACTGGATGCATTATCCATGCTGCTGGTACGCATGACTGATGTCTAACTTTGAGAAGGTTAGACCTCCAGCTAGCTTGACGTACAGGTCCTCCATTTTAGGTATAGGATACTGGTCTAATTTTGCTACATACTCGTATGGTCTTATTTGGGAGCAACTCACTCTGCGAATTACGTGGGCTTGATTATGGTCAGACCTTCTAATTGTCTCAATTCAGTGTCCACCCTCTCATGTAGTGAATAGGGTATAGGTCTTGCTCTGTAAAATTTTCGTGTGGCCTCTGGCTTTCAAGCTCTGTATTTTGCCTAGTTCTTCTTGAAATATCTCCTGAGCATGTCCCGTAGTAGGTCCCCTTCATTAATCTTGAATATTCCTAGCCAATTCAACTTTATTTGCTTAAACCAATCTCTTCCCATCAAGCTTGCCCCTCAATTGCAGTTAAAGGCTTTTGGACAGACTGCTCTCTCGCTCTGTAACTTCCAGGTGCTGTTGTTGTTCCCACAATCCATATAGCCTCCCCTGTATATGTCACCAGCCTGGTTGCAGTATTTTTAAATCTCAGGCTGGACCCCTCCCTGTAAATATTGATAAGATTGTTCTCCTACTACTATGGCAGAGGCACCTGTGTCTACCAACATTTTGAACAGAAGACTGTTAACCATCAGTATGATTGGATGGGAGGAGGATCATTGGGTGGGTGGAGCTGAAGCTCCGCTCAATAGAAAAACTAATGGAGAACGTTGGTAATCTATGCTGTCAAGGCAAGGTCTCTCCATATGGTCTTTGAGGAGTCAATGGAGAGAAGAGGAATAGTGTGAGGGGGAGGCTTCTCACATGTAACTCAGGTGAACCTTGGCAAAGAGTGATGTCATTTTGCCCACCTTAATATTATCCAACCTTTATACAGCTGATCCTTCTTCAGAATTACTCTCTACGCTGTGTACTGGAGCCAGACTTTTTTTCCTCTAGCATTGGGAAGGTCCTGTTAGCCTTGCACTTGCTTCTTATATACCCCTTTCTGCCACAAGCATAACGCACAGCTACCCTAAGCCTGCACTCCTCCTGGTCGGTTCCTCGACACCGATAGCATTCTTCACAGCTCTGGGTTTGTAGATTGAATCTTCAATACCTCTTCACTCTCTCTGGCTCAAAGGTACTTCTTTGTTCAATAAACTCTGCACCTCTACACCCTCCTTAAAGGGGCTCACTACTACAAGAATACAAACTCTGTTTGCCCAATTTTGCCATCCCCAGAACAAGTCTGGTGAACCTTTGTTGCATTCCCTGTATTGCAATAATATCCTTACTGAGATAAAGAGACCAAAACTGCACAGTACTCCAGGTGCGGTCTAACCAAGATTCTATACAATTGAAGCAAGACCTCACTACTCCTGTACTCAAATCCTCTTGTGATAAAGGTTAGCATTCCATTAGCTTTCCTTGCTGTACCTGCATGCTAGCCTTTAGCGACTTATTCCACTATTCCAATATAGTTCACAGGGGTAGGATCAGAGAAAAATTAACTCTGAACCAAAGATTGAGGCACAGTTCACGTACAGCTTGGTCAGAAAGGTAGATTCATAGCCATTTACAACACAGAAGGAGACCATTTGGCCTATTGTGTCCACGCCAGTCAATAAAGTTCTGACTACACTCATCCCATTTTCCAGTGGGTAAGGTAAGAAAAAAATAAAAGGTGTTGTGTTAATACAGGTGGCATGGGTGCACAATTATTATACATAGTTTCAGCACTTTTGTAAATATATGAATCATTTCACTTCATGGAGGTCTCCTGGGTGTTTCTTGCTGCTGATGTGTTATTGGTTGTGTACACTCCCCTCCCTTCCAGGGGAGACCAAGTCTGGGTCTATGTCAAATAGAAGACATCACTCTTTGCCAAGGTTCACATGAATTACATGTGAGAAGCCTCCCCCTCACACTATTCCTCTTCTCTCCATTGACTCCTAGGAGACCATATAGAGAGACCTTGCCTTGACAGGATAGATTATCAACGTTCTCCATTAGTTGTTCTATTGAGCGGAGCTTCAGCTCCACCCACCCAATGATCCTCCTCCCATCGCGAAGATTTTCAGTTGGACATTCAGGTTGTTGATTCCCTGATCTGCCTGTGCATCAGGATGGTGTGCGTCACCTTCCAGACAGTGTACAACACCTATTACCATCCCCTGCTAATCCTCCCCTAATCCCTCCCATATCACCATTGACTCTGCACGACAGGAAAATTTCACCCCCTCTCCTCCTGTCTCTCACAAACGCACTCACACACTCTTTCACACACACTCTCACACACACATACACACACTTGTGCTCTCTGTCTGACATACACACTTGCGCTCTCACACACACTCTCCCTCATACATTCACACACTCTTACACACATTCACATACTCCACTTTCACACATATATTCACACACACTGTCACATGCACTTAAGTTCATAAGATATAGGAGCAGAATTAGGCCATTCAGCCCATCAAGTCCGCTCCACTATTTGATCATGGCTGATATGCTCCTCATCCCCATTTTCCTGCCTTCTTCCCATAACCCTTCAACCCATTACAATTAAAAATCTGTCTAACTCCTCAAATTTAATCACTGTCCCCAGCATCCACCGCACTTTGGGATAGCGAATTCCACAGATTCACAACTCTTTGGGAGAAGTAGTTTCTCCTCAACTCTGTTTTAAATTTGCTACCCCTTATCTTAAGATTATGACCTTTCGTCCCAGAATGCCCCACAGGAGGAAGCAACCGCTCTGTCTATTTCATCCATACCCTTTATCATCTTGTATACCTCAATTTGATCTCCCCTCATTTTTCTAAATTCCAGAGTATAGGCCTGAACTGTTCAATCTTTCTTCCTTCACACTTTCTCTCACACACTCATGCTCTCTCACAAACATTCACACACACGCCTGCTGTCTCTCAAACACACTTATGCTCTCTCTCTCTCACACACACTCATATTCACACTCTCCCTCACACACTCACACACACACACCCTCTCACGCACGCACGTGCTATCTCTCACACACTCACTATCACAAACATTCATACTCTCTCACACATATCACACTCTCATACACACACACACCCACGCTCTCACACAAAATCTGGCCTCAGAAAATAATGCTTGAGGCGATTTCTGAAATCTCAGCCTGTGTACTTTGTCAGAGAAAACTCAAGAAGGAACAAGAAACAGAGTGCCTTAACTGAGACAAATCATTCTACTCAAAAAGGTAATCTATGATCATGTCCAATGACGCCCTTCAGATCTGATCCTACAGATGCTACAGGGTCAGAGAGACTGGAACGTATTAACATGAGGATACATGAGTGCTTTGAGTGAATCTACGGTACCTACCTCCTCCATCCCAATAGAAACATTTAGATCATAAGACATAAGACATAGGAGCAGAATTAAGTAATTCGGCCCATCGAGTCTGCTCTGCCAGTCAATCATGGCTGATGTCTTTCTCATCCCCATTTCCCCATTGTTGTGGGAAAAATCCACTAGTAGTCAGACTTCGAGATTCAGAAAATACGATTTATTAAACGGAGCTCCGTGGAGACAAGGCACATGTCTGTAGCAAACCTTCTCTCACTAGAATGTCGGGAGCGGTTCATTTTTATACCCTTTACACAATGGGTAAACCGGTGATTCGAACATTATCACATCGTTTAAGCAAGTACAAGCAGGTATAGACATTTAACATTTTATGAATGGGTACATTTCCTCATGTCTGTATCTATCAATGGTTAGTTTCGTCTCATTCAGGTGCTAATTGGTTTCCTCGCATTCATATTTTCCCGCTCCCCTTTAAGGTTAACCTAAGCTCTTTGTTTCGGGTTTTCCTTATCTTAAAAGATGTTTTGACCCTTGGCTTGGCTTCCTGAGGTGTTTGTTTGCTATGAGTCACTGTCTGTGATTTGGAAATGGTTTGTCTGTTAGGTTTTGATTTAAAGTGATTTCTGAACAGCAGGAGCCTGTGTCTGCTTTTCTGGCTTCTTTCCCAGTTAACCCTATATGTGCCAGGCAGCCATTTTAAAGTGTGATCCCTTGTATTTTTCCCTTTACAGTCCCTCCTTTTGGTCGGATTATAGCTTTAACAATCCCCAGACCAACAACCATACATTCACACATACAAATCTTCGTTCTTCTCTCCTTCTTTGCTTCTTTCGATGTCTTCATTTCTTCCAGTATCTTCATTTCTTCTGATGTCTTCAGGGATCTTCATTAGGGGCTCTTCTTCGATGTACACACTGGCTCCTGGCACAATTCTTGTCAACATTATTTTAAAACGGACTTTAAGGCATCCCACAGTCAGACAACAGACAAGTATAATGACAATGAGTATGACCAATCCATGTAACAGGTACGACTCCCAGGACTCTCTCACCAGCCATGCCAGCCAACTACTTCCTCTCCTGGGTCCCTGTCTAAAGTTATCAAGTTGTTTCCTGATGTCATTGATGACCTGTGTAATATTGTAAGACTCATCTGTGACATGGGTTATGCATTTGTTGCCTATGATTGCACATACTCCCCCTTGTTGTGCTAACTGGTAGTCCACTGCATATCGTGTCTGCTGAGCATACAATCTTAGTTCAGCCATTTCTTGGTTAACAGCCTCCAATGCTTTTGAAGTGCTGTTTCCCAGGATTGTTAGTCCACAAACAATATGGTTTCTATTCTTTGCTCCAATTACCCCGGCTGACCCCCCTAGAGATAGAGCTCCGAGGAACCCATACCCCAGTGAGGATCCCAGTGTACCCGGGGCTTCCCAGTCAGCGCAGAATTCCCTGCTAATAGCCCAGGTTACTATTCTCCTCCGAATGTACCCCTTCTGAGGGCATGGAACAGTCAGTGGCCCGATTGTTCCTACCGCAAAACGGTGTGGGAGGTTTGGTGTTTCTGTCATGTAGGCCCCATTGAAGAGGAATACATACCCCTTCTTAGCCCGGTAACATTTAGTGTCCTGATTATGAGTTTGCTCATACTGCCAATTGTTCAGTTTATTTGGCTTCCCGTTTGATCCCGCCACCTGGTAAGTATCAAAGGGGTATGTCCATTTGGCTGAGCTTACGTGAGTTCCATTACATTGCCCGCAAATAAGCTGTCTTCCCGCGGTTATATTTAAACATTTCCGTTCGTCACAAATACAAGTAATCTGTCCCTTGTTAATCCGACAATGTTGACGGACACACTGTGTCTGTATACAAGAATCATTCTTAGGGACTAGGGCATAGGCACATCCCCATCCCTGCCCCATGAAACAAAGCGGATAGCTTGCAGTATCTGGACAAGCTTTTCCTCCCTTCTGTTGGGACCCCCCGCATGTAGGATCTGTGGGGTTTACAAGTCCCACACATCTCCCCTGTAAACCTCTTTTATATTTGCCAATTGTCCTTTACAGGGTGTCTCTGATGTATCTACAGTATATAAGTTATGAGGGGTCCACCCAGGGGTGGCTACAAATAGGGCTTCTACAGATTGTGTTAACGGGTAACATACAGTTCGATTCCCGTGTAAATGTATGTGAGCTTTGTAAAACAAATTATCTTCCAGCCCAGTCAAATTTCCTGTTGCCACAACGCAAAATAATAGTTACATACGCGATTACATACATATCCGCAACAGTTATAAAACTTAACACTATAATTCAATTTTTTACAAGTTATTTTATTTATTAACACGCGCACGCCGGCTCTTGCTTGCAGTCTTTGCCTGTGTTGAGGAAATCAGTTCTGTTAGTTCATCAATTTAGCTACTTATCTCCTTTGTATAATTTCAGTTGCGTCCAGTGCTTCCAGACACCTTTCCCTCTTATGTCTATACAGGCACAGGTGTCCCCACGAATTATAATTTCATATGGCCCATTCCACTTTGGTGCAAACCCTGGTTTGTCGGGTAGTGTTTTCACTAGGAAGCGACTTCCCACTGTTGGGACGTCAGGGAGCATTTCCAGCTCTCTTTCTGCGTCTTTTATTTCCTGATTATCTCTTACTAATTTGCGCATCCCTTTTAGCTGGGTGCTCAGGTCCAGAACGTATCTCTTGATTTTATCTTTTAGTGGATCGACATCGGTCCCACCTGTTATGATGCTTTCTGGTAATTGCATCACCCGTCCTGTCATTAGTTCATAAGGGGTTAATCCGGTTGTCCGGTTTGTGGTAGCTCTTAATTTCTTTAAACTAGTGGGCAATACCTCTGTCCACCTTCTCCCTGATGTTCGTATGGCTTTAGCTAGTGCATTATACATTTTAACTATATATCCCCCTTCCATAGAAAGCTTAGTGTGAATTAAATAACACTTTGTACTGGCCTTTTTTGGCTGCAGTTGGACATCCATTCGTTTGTATGTAATCTTATCAAAAGATATCGCTTTCCCCATTAAAATCACATACCATACAGTTCCGATCTTTATATGAGTACTCTTACATTATCTCTAATTTGATCATTTGTTTGCGTGCAAGCGCCGCAGCACAGTACTTCACAAAATAATTATGTCTTTATCAATACACAATATAGTATATGAATATATCATACAAAGTTGGTTAAGGCTTTTCAGGATTTGATGTTATTCTTGTGTCTATATGGCAGTGCTATACTGTATAATAAAAATAATCAAGCGGCAGTTGTATCATGCCACTTTACACATCGTAACCGTGATATCCAAACCCTTTTAATTCAAGCCGTTTCCACTTTTAAACTGAGCTCCAGATCAAAACCCTTGCACGTGGAGGCGTGAGAGAGAGTGCAGAGAAGGTTTACCAGGATGTTGCCTGGTATGAAGGGTCTTAGCTATGAGGAGAGATTGGGTAAACTGGGGTTGTTCTCCCTGGAAAGACGGAGAATGAGGGGAGATCTAATAGAGGTGTACAAGATTATGAAGGGGATAGATAGGGTGAACAGTGAGAAGCTTTTTCCCAGGTCGGAGGTGACGATCACGAGGGGTCACGGGCTCAAGTTGAGAGGGGCGAAGTATAACTCAGATATCAGAGGGATGTTTTTTACACAGAGGGTGGTGGGGGCCTGGAATGCGCTACCAAGTAGGGTGGTGGAGGCAGGCACGCTGACATCGTTTAAGACTTACCTGGATAGTCACATGAGCAGCCTGGGAATGGAGGGATACAAACGATTGGTCTAGTTGGACCAAGGAGCGGCACAGGCTTGGAGGGCCGAAGGGCCTGTTTCCTGTGCTGTACTGTTCTTTGTTCACTCTAGGAAAAATAACAGGCGCCGAATCAAAATCAAAGTAGGTACAATACATACCAGTTATTTGATTAGGAACATTTTGGTTTCTTAACTGGCTAGATTTTAAGCTTTGCAGTGTTTTTATATTTGGCAAACCTTGAACAATAAATGGCACATGAAATTCCGACGGCAGTACATAATTTTAACTAGTTCAGAATACTAAACTATCCGATGTTCGTAAATTGCGATATTCTGCGATTAATACTGTATTTCACTGACTTGATATACTTTAAACTGACTCATAGACAATATATTTACCTCAGTCTTTTGTTCCTGCTTTTCTACCTTTCCACAAAATTACTTATTTTCTTCTCTTAACTTCTCAACTAACTCTTATAATTTCTACTTCAAGACAAAGGAAAGAGCACATGCTTCCTTCCAAGGTTTAAATCCTTTCTTAACATTAAAACATTAAAGCAAACAACTACAAAACATCCACGCAACCACTTTGTTTAAACACACACACACACAGACACACATGGAAGCTTCCAAAAGTCATTCCACAGCACATCCTTTTTCATTCAAACTTAACATTTCAAACTGGGATGAGATTAAAACATTCAAAGAGAATACAGAACATTGATTAAGACGGTCGCTTTTATTCTTCTTTCTTCCAAACTGTAATTAACTCAAAACAGAAGTAAATTCAAGAAATCTTATCACTTTAATCTTTAACAGTTTTAACACTCTCCCAGCCCCCCTGAGGCTAAACCAAGGTGCAATGCACTGCACCCACTGCCTGCAACAAACATTCCACAGGAACAAAGAGCTCCCTGCTCTCAATCTAATACAACAACAACCACCTACATTCGACAAGCTACCAGATCTCTCAAACACACTGAAATACAAAAACTAAGATCTCTCCTATCCATCTTCAGGTATGCCACTAGCCCATTCTACCAATTCATCGTAATCTTGGGACGTAATCACTCCCATTTTTAGGATGACCTGGTGAGAACTAGAGAGTCCATCCTTAAAAGCCTGGATGAACGCCCGATCTCCTCGCCCTGGATTCCCTTGTCCTGAGCACTCTTGGTATATCCGGAACAGTCGTTCCCCGTACTCAGAGGCTCCTTCTCCTTTTAGCTGCTTTGTGGTGGTAATTCTGCTCCAGTTAGTGGGAGCAATCCCTAAGACCCTCTGAATTTCTTCTTTAAACTGTAAGAAGGGTGCCTGTTGGGCATCTATCTCTGCTGTTAGGGGGAATACATGTGTCCACCGTCCCCCATTATAATCCTGTGCTATAGGGGCAGCGGGTCCACCTACTACCTGCCTCCACTTATCCGCTGGACAGGCTGCCCTGACCAGCTGGTGTACGTCTCTTAGGTGTAATTGATGTCCTACCCAGATTGTGTCTAATTCTTCCCAGAATGTAGTGTTCGCGCGTCTAGTTTGTAATTTGCCCAGGGAAGCCATTATCTGCTGTCTCTCACCTGGGGTAAAGGGTTTATAATTTGCCTTTGGTCGCGCTGCTGTCCCCCCTCTAGTTATGGGCGCTAAGTTGTGTTCCAGCTGTTCCCATTCTTCTGAGGGAGCGGTTGGTCCTTGCTGGGTAGACTCATAAGAAGGTAGAGGATCAGTTTCTCCTCCCTCTTGCCTTTCTAAAACCTGATTTTGTTTTTCCAATTCCCTCACTCGGGATTCTAATTCTCTAATTCTTTCTTTATCTTCCCTCCATTTCCTCATAGAGGCAACTACTTGTTCAATTAGACCTGCTAACTGATGTGTTAACATTATTCCTATTTTCTTCGTTCTGTTTCTTTTTACTTTATCTATCCACTTTCTCTGCTGCTCTAAGGTTTGAGAAGTATCCCAGCCATCCTTTTGCATTCTCTTTATTAACTCCTTCCTGTCTGTCATGTAGATCTCAATCAGGGAACCTGCAGATCCCCTTTTAACTTCACTATCTGCCATTTCGCAGATTTCACTAACCCCGGCCACGATTATTCTTTAGCAAAGTGTGCTAACTACCGTAGGGACTTCACTACCCCCGGCCACTATTACTACTCTTAGCAAAGTGTGCTCTCTACCGTAGGGACTTCACTACCCCCGGCCACTGTTGCTATTCTCACACCGTGTTTCACTGCCGTTACAGGGTTTCAAGTTATACTCACGGCTTCCATGATTACCAGTTCGGCAATGTGCTTCTCCACCGGAGTCCGGTTAAGGTCAGAGTTGATCAAACTCCTGTTCCGCCCCGCTTTTCACAACATTGACAGTACAGTTCCCAACTTTTCAATACTTTCATGCAATCAGATGGCAACTCTGCGTCTGTTCGCCACTACAGAGTTTGATGTTAAACCGACTTCTGCCCTTTTGTGCTTCACAATCCTTTAGTGCCCTTGGTGTCTCTCACTCACTTCAATTCCTGACCTTCACATGGCAGATTTCTGCTCTTAATAGCCAGTCTAAGGCAAAGATTTTGAGACAGGCACTACCTTGTCCTTTTGTCGATCAGCACAAATCAGTTATTTATTACTATCAGCAGTTAGTACTTATCACTATAACAAAATACTATCACAAATACACAGTACAAATATTTCCCCCTTATAAACCGTATTTTCCGATCCAGCCCGACTCTCACAGATTCCGCGATCTCTACCCCGGTTGCGACCATGGCCAATCGATCTCACCAGTAATAGGATCCTAGCCGACTACGCCATTTGTTGTGGGAAAAATCCACTAGTAGTCAGACTTTGAGATTCAGAAAATACGATTTATTAAACGGAGCTCCGTGGAGACAAGGCACATATCTGTAGCAAACCTTCTCTCACTAGAATGTTGGGAGCGGTTCATTTTTATACCCTTTACACAATGGGTAAACCGGTGATTCGAACATTATCACATCGTTTAAGCAAGTAGAAGCCGGTATAGACATTTAACATTTTATGAATGGGTACATTTCCTCATGTCTGTATCTATCAATGGTTAGTTTCGTCTCATCCAGGTGTTAATTGGTTTCCTCGCATTCATAGTTTCCCGCTCCCCTTTAAGGTTAACCTAAGCTCTTTGTTTCGGGTTTTCCTTATCTTAAAAGATGTCTTGACCCTTGGCTTGGCTTCCTGAGGTGTTTGTTTGCTATGAGTCACTGTCTGTGATTTGGAAATGGCTTGTCTGTTAGGTTTTGACTTAAAGTGATTTCTGAACAGCGGGAGCCTGTGTCTGCTTTTTTGGCTTCTTTCCCAGTTAACCCTTTATGTGCCAGGCAGCCATTTTAAAGTGTGCTCCCTTGTATTTTTCCCTTTACACCCATAATCCCTGATCCCCTTATTAATCAAGAACCTATCCATCGCTGTCTTAAAGACACTCAATAACCTGGCCTCCACAGGTTTCTGCGGCAAAGAGGTCCACAGATTCACCACTCTCTGGCTGAAGAAATTCCTCCTCACCTCCGTTTTAAAGGATTGTCCCTTTAGCCCAGTGGTTCCCAAACTTTTTTCACTGGGCTGCACTTTCGGAATAAAAATTTGCTCGCGCCACACCGAATTTTTTATTGATAAGAAATACATTCAAAAACAAAAAAAACCAACTCCTAGCTGTGCTTGATTCATAACATAGAACACAACTACTTTATAATATGATCATGAGACATCCAGAAAGTGTAAAACAATGCAGCTACATAAAAACATGATTCATTCCCAAAATATACTTATAGACGAGCGTCTTACATACGTAACCTTAAGTAAGTATACAAACTCAATGAGAGGCGTGAGCTTGTTTTTGTTGGGTAACCTCATTTATATTAGATCTAATTTGAGACAAACAAATTCTCATCTCTTCATCAACACAAAGAAGCCTTTCTCTTTTCTGGTCTTTGATATTTGTCAGAGCTAAAAATCCCTGTTCACAACAATATGTCGTGGAGAACTGTAGAAGAATAGCTAATGCTCTTGAAGAAATGCGTGGATACTCTTTCTGGTTGTATAGGGCGGCACGGTAGCACAGTGGTTAGCACTGCTGCTTCACAGCTCCAGGGACCTGGGTTCGATTCCCGGCTTGGGTCACTGTCTGTGTGGAGTTTGCACATTCTCCTCGTGTCTGCGTGGGTTTCCTCCGGGTGCTCCGGTTTCCTCCCACAGTCCAAAGATGTGCGGGTTAGGTTGATTGGCCAAGGTTAAAAATTGCCCCTTAGAGTCCTGAGATGCGTAGGTTAGAGGGATTAGTGGATAAAATATTTGGGGGTAGGGCCTGGGTGGGATTGTGGTCGGTGCAGACTCGATGGGCCGAATGGCCTCCTTCTGCACTGTAGGGTTTCTATGATTCTATGATATCCAAAAAGAGCCCAGTGGCATACTCCCGTGTTTCATTTTCAAGTTGCGATCACTCGAAATGCAGGCCATTTCCTCCTCCTCATCCAATGTCAGAACTGAACAGCTGGAATTCGCAAAGGGGTCTCTAACCCAGTTGAATTTTTCTGTAGACAACGATGGGAAGTAATGATCAATCTTTTCTACCAGTGTTGCAAGATGTTCCTGTATGAGGCCGTACAATTCATTGCTCGTTTTAAAACTTTTTACCAGTGGGAACATTTCGAGGTTATGTTACATCGCTCTTCCGAGCCAGAGCTGAAGCTTTTCTTTGAATGCAGTTAGTTTGTCTGTAGTTGTGAGGATATTGTCATCGCGGCCTTGCATACTGTCATTGAGCACATTCAACCGGGAAAAGATATCGGCCAAATATGCCAGCTTTGCACACCAGTCATTGTCATCCAGTTGGTGGTACAATGGGTTCCCTTCTTGTTCCAAAAATTCTCTTAATTCGTTTTTCAGTTCCAACACCCGATTTAAAACTTTTCCGCGGGACATCCAGTGAACCTCCGAGTGCAGAATTAGGCACTGATGTTTTGATTCCATGTCTTTGCAGAGTTGAGCACCTTTAGTGGTTTTGCTTTGGTGAAGTTCACAATGCGCACAGTCTGATCTAGAACCAACTTCAAATCAGCTACAAGAGTCTTGGTGATTAATGCCTCTCTGTGTAAAAAACAGTGAGTTGATATTACATCTGGATTTTTCTGTTTGATGAGTGCCGCCAAGCCTCTCACATTCCCTATCATACATGGCACTACATCCGTACAAATTCCAATACAAGAATCCCATGAAATCTCAACTTTTTCCAAATACTCAGACAAGGTTTGGAAAATATCTTGTCCTCTGGTAAGTTTTTCAAGTTCCTTGCAAAATAGAAACTGTGTGATTATTTCGTCATTGTGAATGAATCTGATATAGGCAAGCAACTGTGCTTTTCCACTAATGTCGGTCGATTCATCAACTTGAATGGCAAATTTAGAATTCTTCATACTTTCGGAAACACGCTTCTCAATATTAGCTGACATATCAACTATTCTTCTGTGAATTGTATTATCAGACAAATGAATTTCCATAACTTCTCGCTCAGCATCATCACCAAAGTTTTCACAATCAAGCTGCAGGCAGGCTGAATCAATTTTTCAGCTATTGTATGTGGTTTTGTCTATTGAGCAATCAATTCAGCCACTTGGTAAGATACAATCTGCATCTCATCTGAGACTGTCATTCATTTTTCGAAATATGATCGTTGGCATTTCTGCTGTTCCAAAAGCCTTTCAAAATATTGAACATCCTTGATTGCCAGATTTCCATGTTTTGACAACAGATGTCTTTTCATCTTGCTTGGGACCATATTGGAATTGGAAAGCTTCTCACCACAGATCAAACACATAAGCTGAGGTACGTTTTCATCTCCAGTCCATGTGAAACTGAGACTCAGATAGCTATCCATATATTGTCAACAAACTTTTTTTTTTGGAGGTTTGTTTGGGCCTGCTACTGGTGTAGAATTAAACGACTCTTCTTCAGCACTCTGTTTGAATGGCGATTCTGGATCACAACGTGGACTTGGATCGTCCTCAGCATCACTTGATGCTCTTGCTCTCACTTTGGAAAAATATCTATCCATGTTTAAATGTTTCTTTGATTGTCCTTGAATCTTCCCGCCACACTTTCCATCCTCTCTCGCCGCACCAGTATGGCGCGCCGCACCCTTTGGGAACCACTGCTTTAGCCTGAGGTTGCACCCTCTGGTTCTAGTTATTCCTACTAGTGGAAACAGCTTCTCCACATCCATTCTATCCAGGCCTCGCAGTATCCTGTAAGTTTCAATAAATTCTCCCCTCATCCTTCTAAACTCCAACGTGACAGACCAAGAGTCCTCAACCGTTCCTCATACGACAAGCTCTTCATTCCAGGAATCATTTTTGTGAACCTCCTCTGGACCAGCACATCCTTGCTTAGATATGGGCCCCAAAACTACTCACAATACTCCAAATGGGGTCTGACCAGAGCCTTATACAGCCTCAGAAGTACATCCCTGCTCTTGTCTTCTCGCCCTCTCGACATGAATGTTAACATTGCATTTGCCTTCCTCACTGCCGACTGAACTTGCACGTTAACATAGAACATAGAACAGTACAGCACAGAACAGGCCCTTCGGCCCACGATGTTGTGCCGAGCTTTATCTGAAACCAAGATCAAGCTATCCCACTCCCTATCATCCTGGTGTGCTCCATGTGCCTATCCAATAACCGCTTAAATGTTCCTAAAGTGTCTGACTCCACTATCACTGCAGGCAGTCCATTCCACACCCCAGCCACACCCCAGCCATACCTCTGATATCCTTCCTATATCTCCCACCATGAACCCTATAGTTATGCCCCCTTGTAATAGCTCCATCCACCCGAGGAAATAGTCTTTGAACGTTCACTCTATCTATCCCCTTCATCATTTTATAAACCTCTATTAAGTCTCCCCTCAGCCTCCTCCGCTCCATAGAGAACAGCCCTAGCTCCCTCAACCTTTCCACATAAGACCTACCCTCCAAACCAGGCAGCATCCTGGTAAATCTCCTCTGCACTCTTTCCAGCGCTTCCACATCCTTCTTATAGTGAGGTGACCAGAACTGCACACAATATTCCAAATGTGGTCTCACCAAGGTCCTGTACAGTTGCAGCATAACCCCACGGCTCTTAAACTCCAACCCCCTGTTAATAAAAGCTAACACACTATAGGCCTTCTTCACAGCTCTATCCACTTGAGTGGCAACCTTTAGAGATCTGTGGATATGGACCCCAAGATCTCTCTGTTCCTCCACAGTCTTCAGAACCCTACCTTTGACCCTGTAATTCACATTTAAATTAGTCCTACCAAAATGAATCACCTCACATTTATCAGGGTTAAACTCCATTTGCCATTTTTCAGCCCAGCTTTGCATCCTATCTATGTCTCTTTGCAGCCTACAACAGCCCTCCACCTCATCCACTACTCCACCAATCTTGGTGTCATCAGCAAATTTACTGATCCACCCTTCAGCCCCCTCCTCTAAGTCATTAATAAAAATCACAAAGAGCAGAGGACCAAGCACTGATCCCTGTGGCACTCCGCTAGCAACCTGCCTCCAATCCGAAAATTTTCCATCCACCACCACCCTCTGTCTTCGATCAGATAGCCAGTTACCTATCCAATCGGCCAACTTTCCCTCTATCCCACACCTCCTCACTTTCATCATAAGCTGACCATGGGGGACCTTATCAAACGCCTTACTAAAATCCATGTATATGACATCAACTGCCCTACCTTCATCAACACACTTAGTTACCTCCTCAAAAAATTCAATCAAATTTGTGAGGCACGACTTGCCCTTCACGAATCCGTGCTGACTATCCCGGATTAATCCGCATCTTTCTAAATGGTCGTAAATCCCATCCCTAAGGACCTTTTCCATCAATTTACCAACCACCGAAGTAAGACTAACCGGTCTATAATTACCAGGGTCATTTCTATTCCCTTTCTTAAACAGAGGAACAACATTCGCCATTCTCCAGTCCTCTGGCACCATCCCCGTGGACAGCGAGGACCCAAAGATCAAAGCCAAAGGCTCTGCAATCTCATCCCTTGCCTCCCAAAGAATCCTAGGATATATTTAATCAGGCCCAGGGGACTTATCGACCTTCAGTTTATTCAAAACTGCCAGGACATCCTCCCTCCGAACATCTATTTCCTCCAGCCTATTAGCCTGTAACACCTTCTCTTCCTCAAAAATATGGCCCCTCTCCTTGGTGAACACTGAAGAAAAGTATTCATTCATCACCTCGCTTATCTCTACTGACTCCATAGGAGTTAACCTATTTACTTAACCTCAGGAGAATTTTGATCAAGGACTCTGAAGGCCCTTTGTGTTTCTGATTTCCTGAGCATTTTCCCATTTAGAAAATAGTCTATGCCTCCATTCCTCCTTCCAAAGTGCATAACCTCACACTTTTCCACATTGTATTCCATCTGCCACTTCTTTGCCCACTCTCCTAACCTGTCCAGGTCCTTCTGCAGCCCCCCGCTTCCTCAATACTACCTGTCCCTCTACATATCTTTGTCAGTTTGTCATAGGTTTTAACTCCTGACTTTGCTGGATGGACTAGACTTTGTAGTGATGTAAAAGTTTCATATCCTACCAAACTGAGAAATGTTGCAACCTTTAGGTCATCTGGTATTTGATTTGCTTGGAGAGAGTATTGGAATCTTTCTTCTTATGAGCTCCAGATCTCTCAATCTTCATCAAATACATCCATGGCACCACCTTTGCCTGCCATTTCAGTTACCGGTTCCTGATTTTCTTAAGTTTTCTCCCTTTTTTTTCCTCTTTTGGATTTGTAATTTGATTTTTTTTCCCAACGACCCTAGTATAATGCAAAAGAAGTTCTTATCTAACTATACAAAATTTTTCTTTTGCCTGGAATTCTTCCTTTTTCCCGAAAAGTAGCTCCTTTAAGATCTCACAGACCTTTTTTTCTGTCTTGTGAGTCTCCGTTCCTGCAGCCTGTTTCAGTTTGCCATGTGCAGGGTCTCTGCAGCTTGGAACTCTACCCACTTTATTTAAACGGTAAGGAAGTTGTTTTTGTTTCTTGCTCACTCTCGGTTTTGTTTCTAAATCTTTTTTTTGCATCAGTGGTTTCTCTTCCTTGCCTTCAATCGTTTGTTTGAACTGAAGTGCTGGAATTTATTTTCAGAATCCGGTTGAAATTTTTTTTTAATGTTCCACTCTTGCCGCCAGTTTTACTCTTTGTCACGTATTGACTGGGAATTTAAACAAAAGGAAAAGTAATGAGGTGCCAACTCATGGATTAAAGTCAAACACGTTGCAGGTTTATTGAGGGGATGTGGCTTCTCCAGGATCCAAGGTGGATGTACCGTAAAAGCTCACAAACCCCTCTGCTTACGTAACATGATGTTCCACCAGCAGAGATACAACTACTTTAAATACATAAAATATGTAAACATATCTTCACTCAAACCATCCTATCCACACACCTTCTCCTGACTTCTCAATGTGGCTGGGACCTTTAAATCTACCTGCTTTACAGCAGCTAGTGCTGTAAAAAAGAAGACGTGGCTTCCTTTCGCCTGGCGTTGCTGCGCTCGACTGAAGGACTCGCCACCCACTGCACTGCATACTTCTCATCCATGATGTGGAGATGCCGGCGTTGGACTGGGGTAAACACAGTAAGAAGTTTAACAACACCAGGTTAAAGTCCAACAGGTTTATTTGGTAGCAAAAGCCACACAAGCTTTCGGAGCTGCAAGCCCCTTCTTCAGGTGAGTGGGAATTCTGTTCACAAACAGAGCATATAAAGACACAAACTCAATTTACATGAATAATGGTTGGAATGCGAATACTTGCAACTAATCAAGTCTTTAAGAAACAAAACAATGTGAGTGGAGAGAGCATCAAGACAGGCTAAAAAGATGTGTATTGTCTCCAGACAAGACAGCCAGTGAAACTCTGTGGGGGTTACAAATAGTGTGACATGAACCCAATATCCCGGTTGAGGCCGTCCTCGTGTGTGCGGAACTTGTATGCGGAAACTGATAGCCAAGTTCCGCACACACGAGGACGGCCTCAACCGGGATATTGGGTTCATGTCACACTATTTGTAACCCCCACAGAGTTTCACTGGCTGTCTTGTCTGGAGACAATACACATCTTTTTAGCCTGTCTTGATGCTCTCTCCACTCACATTGTTTTGTTTCTTAAAGACTTGATTAGTTGTAAGTATTCGCATTCCAACCATTATTCATGTAAATTGAGTTTGTGTCTTTATATGCTCTGTCTGTGAACAGAATTCCCACTCACCTGAAGAAGGGGCTTGCAGCTCCGAAAGCTTGTGTGGCTTTTGCTACCAAATAAACCTGTTGGACTTTAACCTGGTGTTGTTAAACCTCTTACTGTACTTCTCATCCAGCCCAAGTTGGACGCTGCATTGCAGTGCAAGGAAGCAGGAGCAAAGTGATAATCCCACTGTGATTGTCATTCCTTGGAAGTGCTGGTTTTTGTTACTTTTTGCACTCTGACCTTCGTTCTCATTTCTTTTTTTCTAATCTTTAAATGACTATTTCCACTATTTCTATCCATTCCTTCACAATGTTTATAAATTTACTCATGAGATGTGAACGTTGCTGCATTTCTTGCCCTTGAGGGCATGGTGGTGAAATGCTGCGGTGTACATACACCCACAGTGATGTTAGGGAGGGAGTTCCAGCATTTTTACCCAGTGATAGTGAAGGAACAGTGATATATCTCCAAGTTAGAATATGTGTGACTTAGAGGATAACTTGTATGTTATGGATTTCCATGAACCCATTGCCTTTGTCCTTCAAGATGGTAGAGATTGTGGATTTGGGAGATTCTGGCAAAGAAATCTTGGTGAGTTGCTGCATTGCATCTTATCGAGGTTACAAAATCCATGCGCGGTTTCTCAGTGGCGGATGGAGTCAATGTTTAAGGTAGCTGATGGGTTCCAGTTGATGCTGCTGCCCTCGAAATCTAATGGGCTGCTTTGTTCTGTATAGTATTGAGGTTCTTGAGTGTTGTTGGAGCTGTACTCTCCAAACAAGTGAAGATTAATCTATCACACTCCTGACTTTTTGATTGTAGATGGTAGACAAACTTCGGGGAACCAGGAGGTGACCACCTCCTCTAGCCACCATATTAAGATGATTGGTTCAGTTGACTCTGGACAATTGTGACCCTCAGGATGTTGATGGTGGGTGATTCAACAATGTCACTCTCACCTCTAGAATTCAACTCTCTTGTCCATGTTTGGATCAAGACTGAAATGAGGTCTGGAGCTGAGTTGATCTGGTGAAACTCAACTGAGCATCAGTAAGCAGGTTATTGCTGAGTGTAAGTTTCAGAACAATCCTCCATATTTTAAAAGGACTCAGGAGAAACCTGACAGTTTAAAAGTGGCCAACTCTGGCTGCTGGCTGATAAAAACCTCCCAGGACAAACATAACCTGCCTGTGGACTGTGCTAAGAAAAAGGTGTGAGCCCCCTGAATATGCAAGTGGCCAGAAAGGCAGACACACCAGTGATCTAATCATCAGAAGGACAAAGGGAGATGGAGGCCAGCAGGCGAACAGTAAACAGACCAGCAGGGAGACAATGGCCACAGAAATCGGCCCATCCACAGAAGACAAGAAGACCCATCCCACTAATGGGATACCGTTCAGGAAGCTCCGGAGGAGCATTAAGAAGCCATTAAGATAACGACCCACGGGGGTCAAGGCAGTTCCAGCCTTTTGTGTTTGGACTTGACTCAATTAAACCGAGACTGCCGGTGATCGGAAGCCCATTGTCCTTGAAAATCACTCCGGGGGCAGGGAAGTTGGTTGTTAAATTGGGCTGAAGTTAAGATCAAGGGAGGCAAACAAGCAAGAGAGTCAGACAAGCAGGACTGAGCTCTCTTTCAGAATCGCAAGCTGAAAGTCAGACAAGCAGGATGGAGCTCTCTTCCGGAATCGCAAGCTGATGTGCAGAGGTGAAGACCAACAGCAGCCCAGTTCCGACCCTGCACTAAGACATTCGAGCCCACCACAAAGGAACCCCTTTTTTGAATTGAGTATCCCAGCCAACCTTGTGAAGCTCCTGAGGATAGGATAGAGGTTGAGGCAAGGGGAGGGGTGATGTATTGTGATTTTAAAGTTCAGTATTCTTGTTTTGAACTGTGTAAAGTAAGATTTTACGTTGTACCCCTTAGCATTTCTCCCATAGTGATAGTATGAAGTATAAGTTTTATTCATGTGTGGCGGGGTATCGGAGAGGTTGATTCTATTGTTAAATAAATCACTAAGTTTTGAAACTCGTTTGGAGTCCGTCTTGCCTTTGTTCTCTCATCAGCGCACTCTGGCGAGGTCACAGTTTCAATATCCCTTACCATAAATCCGGAGTCTAGAACCGAGGGTGATCTGAGCGATTCGAACCCGCTCACTCAAGGGAGACTGCTGGTCAGGAGATAAAAAGGACAGAGTCTCTCTGTTCTCTCTCTTGGAGACCTACTCGAGTGGAGTGGGTGCAGGGTGGCCGTTGTCCCACCGACAAGGGAGAAAACCACTCAGGCCTTGGTGGTGGTTTTGGGATGGCTGTGTGATATAAGTATCAGGTTACTGGTCAGGTATAAACGGTGAGCCTGGTTCAGCGCTCTCTCCTGCGGAGTTGCCCCAGTGCAGCATTCACCGGCCTTTGAAATTTCGAGGCCTGTAAGAGAGAGACACTCACAGCTTTCGGCAGACCCCCAAATACCAGCCTGTAAGTGGAGTAAAGAGAAAGATCCCGCTACATGAGTAAGTGCTCGTTGATAATTTTCCAACAATTTGATGATATGAGAGTCGATGGAAGAGGAAGTAATAGACTTTGTCTTGCTTTTATGGGGATAGGACGTACCTTGGCAAGTTTTTAGACTGTCGAACAGATGTCACTGTTGTAACTGCCCTGGAATAGTTTAACTAGGGACATGTTCTCAAGCACAAGTCTTCAGTACTATAGGGTTAGATCTCAGCCAGCTCAGTCAGTAGTGGTACTTCTGAACAATGCTTGGTAAAGGTTATTGAAATCCCTCCCCAGAGTACTTTCTGTGTCCTTGCAACTTCCGTGCTTCTTTCACTGGGGGCAGCATGGTGGCACTGTGCTGCCTTATAACCAGGGATCTGGGTTCGATTCCTGGCTTGGGTCACTGTCTGTATGGGAGCTGCTCATTCTCCTTGTGTCTGAGTGGATTTCCTCCGGGTGCTCCAGTTTCCTCCCACAGTCTGAAAGACGTGCTGGGTAGGTGAATTGGCTATGCTAAATTCTCGCTCAGTGTACCCGAACAGGCGCCGGAGTGTGGTGACTTGGGGATTTTCACAGTAACTTCATTGCAGTGTTAATGTCAGCCTACTTGTGACAATAATAAATAAACTTTAAAACTTTAAGTTGTGTTTAACACAGGAGGAAGACAGAATCAGCAGCTGCTGGATTATAGTTGGCGGTATTTACCAAAATGTTTCCTTGCCCATGTTTGACCTCGAGGATTTTCACAATAACTTCATTGCAGTGTTAATGTAAGCCTACTTGTGACACCACTAAATAAATGTAAACACAATGCCACGAGACTTCACAGGATCCAGAGTCAATGTTAAGGACTCCCAGACAGTATACCACAATACTGCCACTTCTGGTGACTTGGTCCTGTCAGTGTGATAAGGCATCAAGCTGTCTGGGATTTTGGCTGAAATTTATGTTCCTGTGAATGTGATTACATCGTTGCTTGACTAGCTTGCGGGAGCTCTCCAAACTTTGGCACAAGTCTGCAGATGTTGGTGAAGAGGACTTTCCAAGGCATTAATGGAATTTCTTTACTCCAAATATTACCGCCAACCTTCTTTTTCAATGTGGGCAGACTTTCTTTCTGCTATGGCCAATGTCCTAGAGGCATATGTTGCAGGGCGTTTCTCTCCATTTGGGCATCTATATGCTAATACTGCCCTGATGCCATACGGAGATGCATCGCAGGTTAGCACTAACTCTTTTCTAGGGTCGTAATGTGCTAAGACATTCAGCAATGAAAGCTGTTGCTTTATTCTCTTAAAAGCCAGATCTTGATGGGTGGACCATTCCCAAACTTGATCCTTTTTTTTTAACAGTTGTTGTAGCGGAACCAAGGTGGAGGCCCGGTTTGATTTTAATTTTCCATCGTACGTCATCAGCCCTATAAACGACCATAGGTCCTGGAGCTGGGGTGTCTTTTATCACCCTCACCTGGCCCTCCAGCCGAGGCATGGTTGCACAGTGGTCAGCACTGCTGCCTCACAGCGCCAGGATTCGATTCCCGGCTTGCGTCACTGTCTGTGTGGAGTTTGTACATTCTCCCCATGTCTGCATGGGTTTCCTCTGGGTGCTCCAGTTACCTCCCACAGTCCAAATATGTGCGGGATAGGTGGGTTGGCCATGCTAAATTGCCCCTAATGTCTGGGGGACTGGCTAGGGTAAATGCATGGGGTTATGGGAATAGGGCCCGGGTGAGATTGTGGTCAGTACAGACTCGATGGGCTGAACGGCCTTCTTTTGCACTGAAGGATTCTATGATTCTTGGTAGGTCACTTGAGGTACCAGGAATTTGCATTTTTCCCTTTTTGGGTGCACGCCAGCCCTTGAAAAATGACTAAAAACTTCCTCCAGGTTCTGTAGGTGTTCCACCTTTGTTTTACCTGTGATGAGAATGTTATCATGGGGGTAAAACTTGTAACATGTTTTTCATTGTTCTTTGGAAGATCGAGCAGGCCGACGATACCCCAAAACCTTATGTACAGATAGAAGCCCTTTACAGTTTTTGTTGGTGGAGTATTTTTGCGAATCCTCATCCAGCTGCAACTGCAAATAAGCATGACTCATATGTAATTTTGAGAATAAGAGTCTCCTTGCCAACTTTGATTATAAATCCTTAATTCAGGGAATTGGGTATTTGTCCAGCTGTGATTGACAGTTTATTATTTGTTTAATATTCCTGCAAAGACAGACTGAACCATCTGGCTTCAAAATAGGCACAACCAGAGTTGCCCATTCCGTGGACTGTACAGGTTTTATTATACCTTCTTGTTCCAGTCTCCTAATTTCTGTTTCCACTTTTTCCCTTAAAGCAACCAGTACTGTGCGGGCCTTGCAAAATCATGGCACTGCGTCCTGGTCACCATTTAAAGTCATCTTGGCTTATTTTATGGTTCCGAGCTCTTCTTGGAAAGCTTCTGGGTATTTGAGCAGGACTTCACTCAAGCGACCATTTTCTTTCTGGAAGATGTTTATTCAATCCAGGTGGATTTCTCTCAACCAGTTTTGCCCCATTAGGCTCAGGCCAAGCCCTCCACTGCCATTAATGGTAACCAAACTGGTTGCCTTTCATAAGGGACAGGAACAAAGGTTGTACCCACAACTCTTAGAGGTTCCCCTATATAAGTTCTCAGTCTTGTCGAAGTCTTGATTAAAGTTAAGGGTTGGAGACCAGTGCTAATTTAACTGAACACTGATTACAGCTGCAACTGTATCAATCTCCATTAATACTGGACGTCCATTTAATCTTACAGTTATCTTAATTGGGTCTGATTTGGACATTGCTATGCAGATTAATTGTTCCACATCGGTGGACCTTCCAGAGTGTGCACTCTCCTGGACACCGGCCTAAGTGTCGTTTTCCAAAATCTAGGTCTTGAAGTCTTACTTTGTTGCTCTGACTCTGCATACCTGCAACAGTTACAATACCTTGCTGGGCAGGATTCTAAAGGGTCTACTGACTGTCTGGTCAAAGCTTGGCTTTGCTTTGGGGCTGTACAGCAGGCAGACCTGGGTTTACTTGTATCCAGATATTTCCTGAAGGAGGCTATGCAATCGCGTGCACTGAAGTGGTGGTCCTTGAACTCAGTCGAACTGGCGTGGGTGTCTACTTCCATCGGGATACCTTACAACTCATATGCCCCACTTGCAGCATTTTCCAATGTTAAGGCAATCTGTAGCGCCTGCTTGAAATCCAGTTGGGCTTCAGCCAACGGGTGTTTTTGGATAACTACATTATTTATTCCGCATACCAAATAGTCTCTTAGCATCTCATTAAGTATCAACCAGAATTCACATGCTTCCGCCACTCGTCTCAACCTTGTTAGGAAATTTGCAGCAGACTCCCATGTCTCCTGAGTGCCGAGTAAAACCGGTACCTTCTCAGGATAAAAGGTAGCTTAGAATCATGATATTCCCTTACTACGTCTGCCAATTCCTGGACGGTTTTGGTCTCTAGTGCCTTTGAGAAAGTTAAGCTGCAAAAAACGGCAAATGCAGTCAGAAGAATGACCCATTGCTTTTCATCTGTCACAATGTCATTAGCCCTAAAAAAAAGTAATGCATACGTTCCACATATTGGGCCCAGTCCTCCATAGCAGTGTCAAAGGAGTCCAGTTTCTCAAACAGAAGGTGCTTCTTCTTTTGGGCAGAACGATCAGCAGCCATGAAATAGACATATAAGAACTGGAGCACTGCTCCAGTGTTGAAGTGTAACTTTTTTATTTGTAAAAGACAGACTCTACAAATTAGTTCTCATCAAAATAACAAGCATTTAACAACGAAGCTCTGTGTGCAGAAGATGGCTAAGATTTGATGTCAGAGAGCAGTTGGTACAGCTGCTAATTCCTCCGCCAAGTCCGCGCCTAGCCCCAGAAATAGTCCACAATTTATACAAAATCAGTATCAGGTTTTGTGACAAAGGCTTACGCGGGAAAATGAGCAGTAAAACAATTAGTAGCAACGTCAATACAAGTGGCATCTCACCGTGACTTCCGAGGCCCCTCGGTCTTATCAATAATAACATTATCTTGTCCTTTGAAAAATGGTTCGATGACTCCCTCACCTCCGACCTTATCTTGTTTATGTACGTAGTTTTAAAGTATTTCTCAAAACACCCTGAGATCAGGCCAGTTGGCCTTGTTTTATGTACGTAGTTCTAGGGCACTTCTCAAAACAGCCTGAGATCAGGCCAGTTGGCCTTGTTTTATGTACGTAGTTCTCGGGCACTTGTCAAAACACCCCGAGGTCAGGCCAGTTGGCTTTATATTGTTTTATTACTTCCCTTCCCTAAGATAAGCAGAGTCAGCCTTAGTTTAACCGTACTAGTTTGGGCGAGGGTCAAATTGGTTTAGCAGCTGCTTTGTTCTGTGGTTTTTTGTTAGTATCACCTCGAGCAAGTAGCCACTTTTCCCATCATGCCATTATTAGTTTGTACCATATCACACCAGGACAGCCGAGAACTGCAACTCCTGTACTAAGTTTCTCTTATCAATAAATACCTTTTGCTCCAAACATAGTCTGTTGATGAAATCTCTTGATGATGCTGGGGTGCCACAAAATACTTTAGCTCTGAAGAAGAGTCATACGGACTCTAAACGTCAATCCTGTTTCTCTCTCTACAGATGCTGCCAGACCTGCTGAGTTTATCCAACATTTTTTGTTGATATTTCAGTGTTCCAGTCTCCGTAGTAGTTTGCTTTTATCCTACAGGAAGGAGTCCTATACACATTTTCAGAATTCCATCCCTTTTCACCTTCTGACTTACCCTCTGTTCCAGATGCTGACAAGAGAATGGAATTGACACACAAGGCCGTATCCTTGATAAGAAATAGATTATGGCCTTCCAACAACTACTGATCTATTTCTCATGAATAATGCAACCTATTCATGATCTCAGCATCTGGAAATACTCTGTAAACTCTGTGTCATTAACTTGCCTGGTTCTCTGCCCCCATAAATCCAGTAAACACCACTGATATATTTCAACCCTGTACACCACCATGATTCAAAGTTATACAGAAATGATAAAAGGTACTGTGCTGACGAATGAGAGAGTACAGGAGAATTGGGAAAGAGTTGAGGCAAACACCTACAACCTCCACTAGTGGTAGAAAAGAATGGGAGATTAACTCAAAATGTTTCAGTAAGGCAAAACATGCTCCATAATTGAAATTGGGATTAGAACACTGAAGTCCCTGTTTGGAATTGAGAAAATACAAGATCCCTTCTACAAATACACAGGCTATAAACATGAGCAACGTCCATGTGATCAGTGCCACTTGAACAACACAACACTCCTAAAGCTCACAGTCGGAGATGACCAACCCGAGAATGCCCACCCAATGCCTCATCCGCCCATCAATGCACCACTGTATCTCCCGCCACCACACTGGAACAGGAAGTCAGTGTCTCTGATGTCACCATTGTGCTCCTGGAACAGGAAGCCAGCATCCACTTAAACAGTAGGAGCATATGTAGTGCTGCTGACATCATCAGTGTGCATCCATTGATGTCCCACATGCTGTCCCCCTCTGCTTAACTGTCCCAATCACTACTTTCTCACTGCCCAACTCCCAACCCCTGGCTGCTTCACTCAGTGCCTGCTCACAGCCTGTAAACAGTGAGGGGGCAGTGTGGCTAGTGAGAGGGAGGCAGCGAGCAGGGCAATGAGCAAATCACAGTCGTTAACCCAGGATTTGTAACTGGTGTTTTGGGATTTGATATTCTGTGAAAACTGCAATCCTTAATCACGGTGAAAAAATAACACATTTTATTGATGCTGCACTTGTTCAAATCTCTTTACATTGCTGAATATCAGGATAATCCTATTCTTCACTGGCAGTGATATCAGAGGAGCTGTAACTGGATATGTGGTGAATGCAGCTCTCATGATTCATCCCAACATCCCTTGCAGAGTATCTTCCAAATGCACACAACCTATTTTTATAACTGAAATGTTAATTTATGTGAGTTTAAGAAAGACTCATCCTGGACAATTACCCACTCAGTATTCTGGACCAATTGGTGAAAGGATAAGAAATTAAACAAACTGAATTATTTACCAACACCAAATATATGCTGAATGAGACTCTCATTTGGAACATTTGTTGTAATATTTTTATCATGTTTCTTTTCAGGAGTTTAATGTCTTTGGATTTTCTGGTCCATTTAAAATTACAACACAGAGTAATCATTCCAATAATGTCAATGTCACTACACCAGTGATAGGCAGCCCATGTGAAACGTTCCTGGTAAGAGAGAATTAACATATTTCACCTCCAGTTTTTAAAAGTTATTTCATTGAAACATGATCTGATGTTGTAAATTTCTACTTTAGGAATCAACAAACAGCGTGTCCTCTTCAACAGGTAAGTAAATATTTTTTTAAATAAAATCTGTCATTCAGTTCTGCAGAAATGTATATCTGAAATAAAAGCAGTTTAACTGGAAATCTTCCAAATTGATCTTGGGTGGAATCCTCCATTTATGAGACTAAGTGTGATCGTGGGCAGCTCTGGCAGTATCTTTCCCACTGGCTAGATTAGCAGGATCCTACACCAGATTCTGTGCTTGGAAGCTCATTAATTATGCACAGGCGAGTTCCACTCTGAGTCACCTGGTTTGCCGGCAGCTTATTTGTCCGTCCGCTGTCAGCTGGTGGGTTTGAAGGTACCAGCACCGTATTTAAACACGAGTCCAACACACTCATAGCACTCTCTCCAGCCCACCTGTCTTCAGGAGACCCTCCAACATGCCAGGAAGCCAGAAGCAAAAGACAACCACCCCCAAAGAGAAGGCAGTACCTGCTGTCAGCTCTGTTCCTTACTCGGGGAGTATGGGCTTACTGGCATGTGCTCTACTCCAGCCAAGGTTCAAGAAAGCACACCAACCTCACCTCTCCAGCTCGGGAGGCCATTGCCCAAGAGCTGTGAGGCAGCAGTGCTAACCACTATGCCACCGTACCGCCCTCTTAGGATTAGTCTAATAGGCATGGGAATTGACCAGTGTAGGGGTCCGGCTTTAGCTAAATTCCCACTCAGTCCCTATAAGTCAAGACATATCGGAAACCCGCTGTGCACCCCTCCAGTACTCCAGGAAATAGCCTTAGCTCTTCTCGTGGTTGACTCTAAAGTTTACCTTTACCCCCTGATTAACTTAGTTAGATTCACTTCATAAATTCTGCCTTTTGTCAAGTTCTGTAAATACTTGGTTTATTTTCAATTACTGATCAATCCACCTTGTTCCCCATTCACCCACGTGAATCCTGGCCATCACATGGAGTACACATAGTCCACAAATCCTTGAAGGTGGCAACACAGGTGGAGAAGGTGGTGAAGAAGGCATATGGTATGCTTGCCTTTATAGGACGGGGTATAGAGTATAAAAGCTGGAGTCTGATGATGCAGCTGTATAGAACGCTGGTTAGGCCGCATTTGGAGTACTGCGTCCAGTTCTGGTCGCCGCACTACCAGAAGGACGTGGAGGCATTGGAGAGAGTGCAGAGAAGGTTTACCAGGATGTTGCCTGGTATGGAGGGTCTTAGCTATGAGGAGAGATTGGGTAGACTGGGGTTGTTCTCCTTGGAAAGACGGAGAATGAGGGGAGATCTAATAGAGGTATACAAGATTATGAAGGGTATAGATAGGGTGAACAGTGGGAAGCTTTTTCCCAGGTCGGAGGTGACGATCACGAGGGGTCACGGGCTCAAGCTGAGAGGGGCGAAGTATAACTCAGACATCAGAGGGACGTTTTTTACACAGAGGGTGGTGGGGGCCTGGAATGCGCTGCCAAGTAGGGTGGTGGAGGCAGGCACGCTGACATCGTTTAAGACTTACCTGGATAGTCACATGAGCAGCCTGGGAATGGAGGGATACAAACGATTGGTCTAGTTGGACCAAGGAGCGGCACAGGCTTGGAGGGCCGAAGGCCTGTTTCCTGTGCTGTACTGTTCTTTGTTCTTTGTTCTTTGAAGGGGGGGAGGTTTAACACAGATATCAGAAGGACATATTTCACACAGAGGGTCGTGGGGGCCTGGAATGTGTTGCCGGGCAAGGTGGTGGAGGCGGACACACTGGGAACGTTTAAGACTTATCTAGACAGCTATATGACCGGAGTGGGAATGGAGGGATACAAAAGAGTGGTCTAGTTTGGACCAGGGAGCGGCGCGGGCTAATTGTTCCTTGTTTCTCGTTTCAAGGCTTCATTCTATGATCATCTTGCTGGTGCCAGTACAGAGCGAGACTGCGGATAGTTGGGAACCTGTCTCGGGGGCAGGGAATTCATATGGTGTTCATGGAAGTGGAAATGACTAGGGTTGGGAAGCATTTTCCGATCAGGGCCATTGTGATCTCCTGGACTCGTTTCGATCGCCTCAGGGGGTCGGAGAGGAATTTCCCAGATTTTTTTTTTCCCCATATTGGCCTTGGGGTTTTTCACTCTGGGTTTTCGCCTCTCCCTGGGGATCACATGGTCTGGAATAGGGGGGTGGGGGTGAGTTAATAGGTTGTAATGAACAAAGCATCGTAGCTGTGAGGGACAGCTCGGTGGATAGGATATTGGTATGTAGATAGGCTGGAAAATTGGGCGGGGATCCTGGATTCAGGATTCAATCCTGGACCGGGGAGCGGCGCGGGCTTGGAGGGCCGAAGGGCCTGTTCCTGTGCTGTATTGTTCTTTGTTCTTTGTTCTTTACTGTTGTCTTAATTACAGGCTGAGGTTGGATGTCTAAAAATGTGTGAGGTATTATGGTTGATTTTGGAGCAATCTCAGCTACTTCTTATCAATGCCCACCCAGGGACGCCAAAATGTTATCCGACTGTAAACTTAAACCATCTCCTCAGGCATTTTCCCCATGTGTAACAAATGAAAGGACAGGGAGTTGATTTAATTTTACTTAAATGAAACATTTATTTCTCTTTATTCAGCACTTCAGGTACCAATATTCAGCATAAACTCACATCAGTTGCAACATTTTTGATAAATCATTTGACCCTAACCTCGATCTTTAGATCTAAGGGAGCAATCTTACGAAAAAAATTTGAAGTGCTGAATGAGCATGAAAACGGGAGTTTCAGACTTGTCTTTTCGGCGAGTTGAAAAATGAAATCTTACGACACACAGTCTGAATAATAGCCACAATGCAATTCTCGCCAGCAGGAGGAGGGGGCAGAGTCTAAACTCATGGGCCCCTCAAAGGTCCCAGGCACCTGTGAGTGACTGAAGATGTAGGCGTCACGGCAACTCCCAGGAAACCCTGTACACACGTGCAGGATGTGCTTGCAATGGTCACACACAAACTGCATGTTGATGGAAATGAAACACTTGCAGTTGATGAACATCAAGGGCTACTGCCAGGGAGCCCATATTCCCACATGGGTGCAGTCTGTTGTTCCCTTTCCTTTTTGGGAAGTGCAGGTAGAATGAAAAAAATCCTTTAGAGGAGGAAATCTGCCATCCTACCTGGGCTGGCCTACATGTGGCAGCAATGTGATTGACTCTTGAAATGAAATTGCCTAACAAGCTACTCAGCTCAAGGGCAATTTAGGGATGGACAATAAATGCTGGCCCAGCCAGCGATGCCTACATCCAATGAATGAATAAAAAAAGGTAGGCTTTGTGCACTTACCTTAGACTCTCTGGTGAAATGCTTTTTGCATGTCACTCTTTATCAACTGATGTCATTTTCTGCTGGTGTGACACAGGGCTGGGCCTGAAGCTATTCCGATGGGCAGTAGTTTTAATGAGCATTCATGGGATACAAATGAATGCACCAACCAGTGGGAAGATCAACCTTTCATTCACCTGCCATTGGGAGAATTGTAACATGATTTTATGTCAGGGGGTTTCCAACCTTTTGGCTCCTGTTAGATTCTCCACTCCGGTCCATCGCCAACCTGCCACAGGCAGGATGGGAGAATTCTGCCATTTGACTCAGCTCATTTGTTTATCCATTGAAGGAAGTATTGGCAAAAGTCCCACTTGAAGAGGAGCCATGTTCTGGGATGCTTCAAACTTAAAGTACAGCCTTTATAAAGTCAATTCTGGCAGCTCAACTGCAGAGTATTTGATTGACTCCAATCACTGTTAACTAGTTGGACTTGGATTGGGTTGGATTCTCCTCTGCCCACCAATAAGTAATATTTTCATTTTGCCTTTGTCATGAAAATTATTGAAAATAATTGAGAGAATAAATTCATTGTGGGTGCTACCAGGAAGATGAATATTCTACTGCCAGTGACCACAAACCCCACTTTGTTTTTGGAACAGAATCCCATTATTAAATCAAATGGATACAGTTGGAGCCCTCAATGCCAATGTGGGAGTAATCAATGATAATCAATGCGTAATCAATAATCCTTAAAACCTGAGAGACAGAATAAAACATTCTCTCTGATTCAATGTGAAGATGGTGGATGTCACCATGCCCCTAATTAATTAATCTGTCACTGCTACAATGAGAGTTCCGTTTGAATGTGTGCAACAAACTAACCTTTTGAATTCATCCTACCTGGGGTCTGCTGTGGGGTTATTAGTAGGAATTGGATCACATCAAAACTGAGTAGGGAAATACACCATTGTGTATTAAAAAGGAAACAAATCAAAATACCTTTCTGTTTATAGACAGGGTGGAGATAGGAGCAATGAATGCAGTTTCAAGCAAACCTCACTTCTGTCTGGAACACTCATTCTCTCTTCATCCATTGATGTATCTTTATTTACATTCAGTAAATATGGATTCAGTTTTTTGAGCTGTGTTTCTTAGGGCATTGTTATTGTGTGAATGAAACTAATTAAGGTGCAACTCCAAAGATTTTACTAAACCATTGACTATAATTGATTAAAACGATTGGCAGTGATCGAGAGTAACACATGGCAGTGAATCCAGCCGTGTACTTTGTAAATTTATATGTGAGACCATGACTAACCTCTACATCTGTTAAAGTCAGCTTCATTGTACATCATGACTGCTACAATGAGGCGGTGATTAGTGAACTGTCAAATATGGCCAATGTTACCAGTCGGGTATTGAAATTATTCTGTTCTATAACAAATAACAGCTATAATTCTCTTTGCTGTTACTGATGATGCTGCTTTATTGGAAGAACGTGGCTAACTTTAACAGATGTAGAGGTTAGTCATGGCCTCACATATAAACTTACAAAGTACACGGCTGGATTCCACTGCCATGTGTTACTCTAGATCACTGCCAATCGTTTTAATCAATTATAGTCAATTGTTTAGTAAAATCTTTGGAGTTACACCTTAATTAGTTTCATTCACACAATAACAATACCCTAAGAAACACAGCTCAAAAAACTGAATCCATATTTACTGAATGTAAATAAAGATACATCAATGGATGAAGAGAGAATGAGTGTTCAGAAGTGAGGTTCACTTGAAACTGCATTCATTGCTCCTATCTCCACTCCGTCTATAAACAGAAAGGTATTTTGATTTGTTTCCTTTTTAATACACAATGGTGTATTTCCCTACTCCTCAGTTTTGATGCGATCCAATTCCTACTAATAACCCCACTGCAGACCCCAGGTAGGATGAATTCAAAAGGTTAGTTTGTTGCACACATTCAAACAACACAAATAGACATTAACTCACAAATAGAGGGTCAACCACCTTAATGGTCTTTATTCAGCCAAAAGGTCCAGTTTAAAATTAATAGTTTTCATAGAATCCCTAGTGCAGAAGAGGTCATTTGGCTTATCCAGTCTGCACCAACTCTCTGAAGGGACGGCATGGTGGCACAGCGGTTAGCACTGCTGCCTCACAGTGCCAGGGACCCGGGTTCGATTCTTGGCTTGGGTCACTGTCTGTGTGGAGTTTGCACGTTCTCCCTGTGTGTGCATGGGTTTCCTCCAGGTGCTCCGGTTTCTTCCCACAGTCCGAAGGATGTGCTGGTTAGGTGTATTGACCCGAACAGGCGCCAGAGTGTGGTGACTAGAGGAATATCACAGTAACTTCATTACAGTGTTAATGTAAGCCTTACTTGTGACTAATAAATAAACTTTACTTTTTACTTTACTAGTGGGCCTGGAGACTTCAGTGCCAGGCCCACTAATGATATATTAAATAGATTTAAAGGGTCATTTAAATAAACTATGCAGCTCCATGCTGATTTCTGGCACGGGAAATCCGGCACTCGGAGACTTGCAGATGCTGTGGCGCCCAGCGGAGAACCCGCAAGTGGCCTCTGCTTGAGTCTCCCAGCTCGCTGTGCTACAAAAGCAGCACGAGGGGCTCGGAGAATCACCCCCTCTGTCTGGAGCACCTGTATAGTCAAAATTAGCAAGCAGGGATGTTGGAAACTGGATGAAAGAAAGAGAGAATCCACTGATCCTTCAGTTACTTGTCCTATTCTGCAGAGAGAGCAGTGCTTAAAGCATGCAGCAGCTAACCAGTGATTCAAATGTAGTCATTGCTAATATATTCCTGTTGTAATGTGATTAGATCATGACTGGGAATTCCACGTTCAGCTAAGGTCCCATTGTCTAAGTGAGTATGTCTAATGGTTTGTCTCCAACTTTGCTGATGGGATATGAGATGGTGTCTATTCATATTTTTCAAGTGCATTGTTCTTGATGTGGCTTTGCAGCTAGGTTGTCTCCATTTCAATGGTTATGGAATACAGACAGTGCAGTGATGAAAATGTGCCGTCATCTTTAACCGTGATTCTAAGTCACTGGATCAAAATCAATTATCAAAATCATTCAAAAATCTGTAGATTTTTAACAGTCATGTTTATAGATCTATATATATGAAGATAAGATAATTTAATTAAATTACTTCCAATAATCACATTGCTAATAAACCACTATCTGCAACCCTACCAAGAGCAGTGAGTGGCAGACATGTTCATCCTTTACGCAGTGCCATCCTTCATTTCTTGAAGCTGTTGTCACCAGTGGATTTCCTCCTGTAGAACTTTGCCATAGTCTCAAACGAGCTGCAATAATCTGGAATCTAGGTGAATAACTGAGCTTCCTGGGAGGTACTTTCTCCCACAATGGGTGCTCAGTTCCATCTTTTCACCTTTTGTTCAGGAAAATGAGTCAGTAAACATATTGGGTCTGATGAAGTCACTCAGTGTCTGTGTACAAACTGTACTGACCTCACCAGGTTACACCAGGCCTTTTAATTTACATTGTTCTGTCTGATTCCAATTGAGTGGTGCATGTTAGGCAGGGAAATTCAGGACAGCAATATTGAGCACTGTCTGTGTACAAGTCATTGGGCAGATCCCAGGATGTTAGGAGCAGCTGGCTGCCAGTATGAGAATGTATTTTAATCAGACACGCAGCCTCACATTTAGCACCCGTTCCAACTAAGCACCAAATGCAGCTGTATCATGGGAAGCTGCACATTTCCATTAAGGACAATGAACCTAATGAACCTCATTCACAACTTTAGCCCTGTCCTTAACCAGCACATGGTCAGGCACCTTGGGTACATTGCAGGCCTCAGGCCAGCACACCGTGTAAAATGATTGGTCCTGATTTAACAAGGTTATTTAACAATGCTCATTAAAACTACTGCCCATTGGAATAGCTTGTTGACTATTTCCATGACAGTAATATTCTTTCACTCTCAATCTTTTACAGAGCATCAATCAGCTCAATTCTGGAAAATAAATTAATGTATGGAGATTGTGAAGGGGAAACACAAGTTGATGAAACAGAAAATATAACATTTTATATTAAAAAAGTAAACCCTGAAAGTCTCACAGGAATCCAGTTTCCTAATTCGGATACGGTGAGTGTGTTTGGAATTGTGATCCAGTTGGAAATGTGGAGAGTATGGGCGGAATTTTCTCAAAAAAAACTCTAAGTCTAAAACGGGCGACTTGCCGGTTTTTCCAGCGAGGTTAGTCATGGAAATTTATGGCACTCTGTGCAATACAGAGGCCGCGATGTGATTCTCACCAGTAGAGGGGGGCACGGAATCTCAGCTCGCCTGTGAGGCAGCTGCTGAGCTCTAGGGGCACCATTGCACAGGCACCCCGATCTCCCAATATATGTGTACATGTCCGTACAAAGTACATTAGAACATCTGTCACACCTCCCCCCCCCCCCCCCACCCCAATGGACATCACCCATAACACTCCCCAGACATCACCACCCCAGGCCCTCCCCACAACCCTGACCGATCGCCCCCCAACCTCTCCCCGATCGTGGCCGTTGCTGATCGCGCCCTCGATCGCTGCCCCGGCCATCGACCACCCTCCCTTCCCACCCCGTTTGGAACTCCCCTCTGCCTTGGCCCTGCCCACAACAGGCCTTGCCCCATCAGCCCCCTCCTGAATCAGCCCTCCTGGCCCCACCCATTCAGACCCTCCCCTTGGCACTGCCCAGTAGGCAGTGCCATGGTGCCAGCATGCAGTGTCAGGGTGTCAGACTGGCACTGCCATATGCTAACTGCCCAGTCCTGCCCTTGACCACCCAGAGGCTTCACTGACTCCAGTCCCACCAGCGAGGCCATCACGTCTATTTCTCGTTGGTGGGGATCATCAGTGATCCTCACAGTTGAGGTCATCAACCATCAAGGGGACTAAGATAAGTGACCCTGAATGATTGTGTCTCGGGCATGTTAATTGCATGTTAACCATAAGTATTTAAATCGGCCTTGTGTCCTTCCGGATGCGAGGCTGATTTGACCAGGAAAACACGGCCTGCAAGTCAGGAGAGGCGAGAAATCGGGCGAACCTGATTTTTCGCCTCTCGTCCTATCTTACCAGCTTGCTATGCCGGTAAGATCCTGCCTTGTGTGTCGCAGTTTGAGTTCTGGAGGCAGGAGGTGTACACGCTATCCTCTATCACTCTTCTTAGTATTGCAGTTTCTTTTCATCGTTACTCCTAATTTGAATGAGTAGTGTTCACTTGCTTTGCTCCATCACCACCACCGACATTGACCAGCACCAGCGCCCACACATATAACCACCCACTCTCTCCTGCTACACACAAACATGCACACACATTCACACACACAAACACTTATTTTCCCATATCTTGACTAAGAAAATGAATCACTGTCCCATTCTGGGGCTGATTCAATGGTCCATTATTTATAGGGAGGAGGGGATGAGCTGAATTAGATAGGATTGAAAATTGAGTGTAAAATGGTCTGTTGTTTTGCACCCATTTCACACGGGACTAGTGAGGTTACAATTACCTTAGACGTTCTCCCCTATAACACTGAAAACTTGAATCTGACGACCAGCAGAGAGGAATTCCAGCAGTGAGTTCAAATGGCCTTGGGGTGATAACAATAATTCTTCTCGTGTTGTGACTCTGATTACATTTACTGCTTCCATTCGCATTTCACTGGTGGCTGTGATCACTTCGCTGTGCCCGATCGGAGTCATCACAGACAGGATGGAAAATTCAGAGAGGCGGCTAAACACCCATTTACTTTGGGTTGGAATTCCTGGTTTGGTCACTGACAGGACTGGAAAATCTCGGTCCACGTTTTGAAATATTGATTGCTATAAGGGCTGATAAAAAACCCTCATAGTTTTCAGATTTTCCACTAAATGTAATCACTTCTAAAGAAAAATTTTTTTTTTACCATCACCAAACGTCACAAAGTACTTAGAGCGGGATATAACAGGCCAGTTAGCCACAGGCACAAACCCCGTAATGACCGCTAAATCTTGCAACAGAAATTGCCTCAGCGAGATTTGAGAACACAATCTTTGTATGTTCAGACCTGTTTGAATCTTCCCACCCACCAGGCATGAAGTCACGCAGGCGCAAATTTCTATTGCTTTTTGAAACGGAAACCAGGCACCATGACCTGTGAGAGGGAGGAAGGAGGTGAACACCACTGTCTGCAATTAGCACCAGGGAACAAGGGGCAAGAGCCTGGTGGCCAACTCCGGAGACCGGATGGGAGGGGCTCGTGGGTGTCTGGGGGTGGTGTAGGGGGTGGTCAGAGGTTACTGGGAAGAGGGGGTGTCACAGCTGGTGTGGGTGGTTCAGAAGTATTGTTTAAAGGTTCTTAGAGGGCTGTGTTAGTGTGCTGCCTGTGGCATGGGGGTATGGGGTGGCTGCGGTTGCGGGCCACATGGGGTGTGGATGAGATGTGATTAGAGGTGGGCCTAATGGGCTGGGTGGATGAGACCTCAGAAGAGACGGCAACACAGAGTCAAGCCTGACGGAAGTGGCAAAAAATATGGAGTGGCTGTCCAGGGGTCTTATGTGTAGAGGCATGATAGCAATGAGATCTTGGAATGATGCAGCCTGCATAAGAAGGATGCCTATCCCTGATGCAGAAAGCAATTGTGCCCTCGAACATTCCTGAGACTCATGCTTGTTAATCTAATTGGCCATCAAGAGTTAACCTTTAAGTTGAAAAACAGGACCAGGATTTTAATCTTGGAATGACTCCCCACGCCACGTGGTAGTGAGATAAGGAATATGAAGACAGTGCAGCTTAACAAGTGGCTAAAGAGTTGGTGCAGGGAGAAAGGTTTCAGATTTTAGATCACTGGGATCTCTTCCAAGGCAGGTGGAACCTGTACAACAAGGACAGGTTGCATCTTAACTGAAGGGGCACCAACATCCAGGCGGGGAGGTTTGTTCGTGCAACTCGGGTGAATTTAAACTAATAAGGCAGGGGGTTGGGAACCAAAGCAGCAGGTCGGTATGTGAGCAGAAGGTAGAAGTTAATCGGATAAACAGGCAGGGCCAGTCTATCGGGATCAAAATGTGAGTTGAAAGTTGGCTAGGATCCATACATTGCCCAGGGGATCAGAGAGAAATAGAGAGAGAGAGAGAGAGAGAGATAGGAATATTACTGCAATATTGGCCTCTAAGAAGCTGATGCACTCACAGGCTCTACACAGGTGCTTGATGACAGGAAAAGGCCCCCGTCATTCAGGCCAGACCCCACCGCAGCTCACACCACAGCTCACAGGCAGAGCTGCAAAGATCCAGACGCAAATTGGGTTCATTCTTTACCTGATTTTCCTCCTTCAAATTAACATATCTCATTTTATTTCTGACATTTATACACTTAAATGTTCATTTAAAAAGATTGGAGATGAGAGAGAGATGCGTATAGCCAGGGTTGAAGAGATCTCCTGACCCCTCAGATCCCCCACACCACCCCACCACACACCTCTCCAAACTCGCTGTTATTAAGTCGCATCCTCAGCCGGAAAAATGCACACAGTAGTTTGCACAAACAGCCATGAGAAGATATCCAGGTAAAATCTTTTCAGTAATATTATCTGAGAGATATTCATTGATCAGAATATCAGAGAGATGAGTATTACTGCAGCATTAACATCTCAAGCCTGATGATGCTCACAGACTGCACACAGGTGCCCGCTGACAACAACAGGTCCCAGTAAAATAGGACATTTCCCTCCACAGATCACACATCTGGACACACATCTGGAAGTAGCAAGAGGAAAATGAGATCCAATTCTCTACCGATCCTGCATCACTTAAAATAACACACTACATTTCTGTGTATCATATTTCTAAATTAAACGTTTAAATAATAAAAAAGAAGCAATCTACAAGGCAGAGAAGAGGAACAACAGAGCGAGTGCAGTAAGAAGTCTCACAGCATCAGGTTAAAGTCCAACAGGTTTATTTGGAATCACGAGCTTTCGGAGCGCTGCTTCTTCATCAGGTGAGGGATGAATATGCTGTTTGTGAACCCACCTCTCCACTCACCTGACGAAGGAGCAGCGCTCCGAAAGTTTGCGATTCCAAATGAACCTGTTGGACTTTAATCTGGTGTTGTGAGAGTTCTTACTGTGCCCACCCCAGTCCAAGGCTGGCATCTCCACATCATGACTGCCACCAACACAGAAAGAGAGAGAGAGGAAGGGGAGAGAGAGATGGATGGAATAGATGGTTTGAATAGATTCATCCGGAACACCAACCTGATGAGAAGCTGGAGTAGTGGCTGGTTTTGTGCTAACTTGCGCTAACAGATCGTAACTGGAATTTAAGACCTTACCACGCAGCTATTGTCCACTGAGTCACCAGAGAAATACGTAAAATAGATAAAGTAAACTATTTAGGTTGAACAGCCAAAAATCATATTTTACCAATATGATTTTTCAAAATGTGAACAATAGTATAAATTACTTTTAGCTTTTGCTGCAGTCTCACGGACATTTTCTGAAGTTTGCTATGCAATGTAATAAAATCTTCCCATTTTAACCAGGCGTGCTTTTTTATGCCTGCTTTCACTCAGATTTATACCACTGTCCAACTGCAGCTTAACAACTCACAAGTTATATTTAAAATATTATCGTCCTTGTTATGCAGCAAATTTTGCAGGCAAATTGCACGCAGCAGGCTTCTCCAGATATCTATGATTATATTTTCTGATCAAACTGTTTCAGTAATATTGGGGGCGATTCTCCAAAAGTGCTGAATTGGTGGGAAAACTGTTCTAGGTCACGACTGTTTTTTCAGTGCAGCCTCACACCCAAATCTCCCCACTGTGTGCACTGCAGAGATCACAATTGTGAATCTGATTAAAAACTCAGGAGGAAGGGGCCTATTCACGCCAGAGGTCGACAGCTCCGGAACTTTGTGCATGCGCAGTGGTTCCGATTTGTCAGATATCTCGTTTGCTGGCCAGCCCTGGACCCCCGCAGTCCTGCCCCTCCAGCACCCCCCATGGCCCGATCGCGGCCTCCACAACAATTCCCGGGCTAGGACCAATCCCCCCCCCTCCCCTCCCCTCCCCCCCCAGTCCTGCAGCACCCCAATGGCCTGCCCAGCTCCCCAGCAGAGGCACTCCCCCTTCACCCCAGCAGACACCCGCCCCAACCCCCTCACTCCCCCCACCCCAGGAGGCAGACACCCCCCCCCCCCAGGTGGCAGGCCTCCCCCCGTCAGGCCACACCCCCCCTCCCCCCCCCCCCCCCCCCCCACCAGCCCGCCCCGATTGCTGGCCTCCCTCCTGTCTGCAGAGTGGCAGGTGGACCCCCCAACCGCACTGATCCCCCCCTAGGCCCTGCCCACAATCGACTCCACCCCTTTGGCACTGCCTGATGCCCGATGGGCAGTGCCAAGGTGCCCCTTGGGCCATGCCAGGGGGCACTGGCTGGCACTGCCACGGTGCCCATGCCCAGGGGGCACCACTTCCCCACTGCCCGACCCCCTGGGGGGCCCCGATTGCCCCTCCTTCATTCCGGCGGCGTCTTTCACTAGTTCCCCGAACATGGGGAGCTACTTTAAACCCTGTCAGAATGAAGTACTCCTGGCAGGGTGGGAGATTCAATCAGGCCCGGCAAGTTCCTGGTAATTACATACAAAACATATTTAAACTGCATTAAAAAAAGATTCAAATCACTTACCCGCCTTCCCGCCGGTTTCCAGTGTGGTCTGGACACTGACTGTTCCCCGGCTCTGGGAGATGTGCATGCTTACCCTGTGCATGCGCAAATCCCGGAAAAAGGCGAAGCCGCAATTCTCCCAACTGAACCCGCCAGAAAAGTTGCGGGTCGCGGTGGGAGAATCGGACTCACTATCTGTGGGGTATTCATTGATCAGAATACCAGAGAGCTGAGCATTACTGCAGTATTAATATCTCAAAGCAGAGAACATGCACAGGCTCTACACATGTGCTCGCTGACAAGAGCAGGCCTCAGTCAGTCAATTCCTCCCACAGGTCACAACATCGGCACATAGAATTGGAAGTAACAAGAGGGAGTCCAATCCTTCACCATTGTTCCGCCACTTAAATTAACAGCCTATTTCATTACAGTTTGTCACCTTATTTTAAAGTAAATCTTTAAATGTAGAAACAAATAGGGAATCTGGAAGACAGAGGGATAGAACGGTGGAGAGAGAGAGAGAAAATGGAAGACAGAAGCAAGAGAGAAAGCACTAAAGTGGGAGAGACAGATGCATCATTATTTGATCAAGATCAGTGCACAAAAATAGAGGGTGGAATTTTACGACCTCATTGTGCCTGTTTTTTGGTGAGAAAATGTCGTAAAATCGGGATAAGCCGACCAGCAGGAATGGCGCCGTTTTCGCGCCCATTCCAATCGTACCAAAAAAATGGGCATGATCAGGAGCTTGCCCAAAATGGGCGAAACGTCAATTTGCAGTTTTTGCATACATCTTAATGTCATAAGCGAGCTTAACTCGAAATCCTTCCACTCACCAGCCTTAACAACCTCGTTCACTGCAGCTGCAAGCAGCGAGTAAAACACCTCCTCTATAAAAGTCTGCTGCAGGCACTGGAGCAGTGAGGGTGAACCAGGAAGTAGGTCTCTGGTTTCAAACGGCTCCATGCTGCAGAGGGGAAGGGTGGGTTGATTTCTGGTGGCCATGTTGCATTTCGGATCAGGGGGGCCTGTGTGTGTTTTGGGGGTGGGGGGATGTTGTTGCTCACGGGGTCTGACTTTGGCCTCTCAGTGCTGACCTGGGTCTTAGGTCTGAGCGCTGATCTCGGGTCTTAGCGCTGACTGTGGGTCCTAGTGCGAGCAGCAGCAAGCAATGTTGGTGGTGGGGGGATGGACTGGAAAATCTCAGAACTGGTAATGCTGCAGCCTCGGGAATTGTAAAACAGCTGGGTTGCATGGGTTCTGGGTGTGTGTGTGTGGGGGGGAATTGGGGGAGCAGTGTTGGCTTTCCAGGGGGCTGAGGGGGTGGGGGGGGGAGGGGTGGAATTTGGGAGTGTGTGCGGCTTGTCTGAGGGAGGAATTGGGGAGTGTTGCTTGTCTGGGGGGGGGGGGGGGAATTTGTGAGTTTGTGTTGCTTGTCTGGGAGGGCTGGGTGGAAATTGGGCAGTGTGTGTTACTTGTCTGGGGGCATAGGGGGATTGGGGAGTGTGTGTTGCTTGTCTGGGGGCTAAGGGGTAGCAGAGTTATCTAACTTGCCTCAAACCCCCGTCCTCTCCAGATTGACGATGGCTTACTTGTGCAACCCATTGGTTGCTGCTGGAGCTGAAGAGGAGGAGCAGGAGCATGAATTGCGGGGCACAGGAGGCCCAGACTACACCACTCGCAGGAGGAGAGGGAGACAGCCACCGGAGGCAGGATACAGCCACCAATCGCCCTGAAGCTGGGGGGGAGGCATGAGAAGGAGCGAGCGAAGTCCCCAGCAGTTCTGGACGCGACTGTCCTTCGAACAACTGTCGGACATCACATGCTGCCGACGGCTCTGGCTCCAAAAGGTGCCACACCTGTGCCATTTGTTGCAGGACCTGGTACCTCAGGGCACAGGGGGCACCGGTGGCCATGAAAGTGTCAGCCGCCTTAAACTTTTATACCACCGGGTCCTTCCAGGCCAGCAGTGGAGACCTTTGTGGCATCTCGCAGTTGTCTGTGCACAAGTGAGTTAGGGAGGCCACAGATGCCCTGTATGCCTGGACTGGCTGGTGTATAAAATTTGACCAGGGCCAGGCCCAGCAGGAAATCCAGGCTGCAGGATTCACAGCCATTGCAGGGATTCCAAATGTGCAGTGGACTATTGACTGCATCCAAAATTGTCCTCAAAGCCCTGGTGAAAAATCCTGGAAGATTGATGAATAGAAAGGGCTTCCATTCCATCAATGTGCAGTTGGTGTGTGACAATCAGCTGAACATCATGCATGTCAGCGCAAGACATCCTGGCAGCATGCATGACAGCTTTATATTGAGGAGCTCCAATGTCCCGGAGGTCTTTGAAGAGGGGCTCAGGGTGCAGGGATGATTTGTGGGGGATATGGGATACCCGCTTTGGACTTGGCTGATGATGCCTGTGCAGAGGCCTGAGACTGAGGCGGATACTCGATATAATGAGTCCCCTGTTGCCACTCAGTTAATTGTGGAGCGGTGCCTTGGGCTCCTCAAAATGCGGTTCAGGCACCTGGACTGCTCTGATGGGGCCCTCCAATATAGTCCCCTGATATCGTCCCACATTGTGGTGGTGTGCTGTGCCATACACAACCTGGCGCAGCAGCGGGCAAACCTCCTGGAAGAGGAGGAGGTGGAGGCTAACCAGCCAGGCATCACTGGGGAGGGGATTGCCCAGGAGGACGTAGAGGAGGAGAAGGACGACGATGACCAACACCACCCAGGCACTGGAGGGTTGACGGCAGCAAGGGTAGGGCATGTGAGAGTGGCTAAGGAGGCCCTGACCAACACACGGTTTGACAACTAGGGGCCTGTGTTGCCGCATGTGGTTTTCAACCCCCACCCCTCCCGGCACTTATGCACCCCGACAATCTCCTGCACCGTTGTAACACCAGAGTGGTGGGCCTGGATACGCTGTAATAGTGAGTTTCTGTGGCAAGCAGGAGGGTGATGAGGACTCGCTGTGCACCATTGTGATGATGCCCTGGTGCAAAACTAGTCTGACTCCGACATGAACTCTGCATGCACGCTGGCACCTGAGCTCACATCTGGGTGGGGGTACGGGAGCACTCAACACCTCAGCGTGGGTGGGGTGGGGGGGGGGGTTGGGAATGACTCCCTGCTTCTGGGGGTGCTATGGCAGATATTGTAAGTTGCTGCCAGTGCATGCCACCCGCCGTAGCTAGTGAATGATTTGAGCGCCTTGATTTTCACAGTACCGGTGCACTAATGGACCTCCCACAAGGACATCAACGTGCCGGGTGCCTCCAGTGAAGGTCGGGGTAAGTACATCCCTGTTAGAGGTTAATCAGAGACAAATTAATCACAGCTGTGGAGTGCAATAACAGTTATTGGTGGCAATAAAAGTGCTATCAAACTAAGTTCTCATATATAACAAATGCAAGTGAAACTCAACAGTGCCTAATTATTCTATCCAACTGGTGCGCTCCTTCACCCATGCCATCTTAGTGCTGCTACAACCTCTTAGCTTTATGTGGTCTACCACTGCGTCTCTGTGTCCCCAGGATGTACATTGGAGATGGAGAGGCCAGCTACCTGCCGCGCCCCATGGTCTTTGATGCCCTTGACAATCGTCCTCTGGAGGGCCTGGAGCTTGAGGGCTCCAGCTGGCTTCCAGGTGTCTCGGTCATATCCATGCCACCCTGTTCATCCAGCTGCCCTTAGACGCCCTGGTGTCAGGAAGGGAGAGGCAGAAGGTGTAGCCACTGCCGCAGTCTCCTGGACGGAAGGATCTGGCACGAGCTCCAGCCCTTCCTCCTCCCTCAGGGCTCCTGTGGGTCCCTGGGTCACTCCATGGGATGGCAGTGCTTCTGCAGTGAGCTCCAGCTTCACCTGGCCCTGCCAGTCCTGGAGGTCCACCTGCGTTCTTGTCATGCCGGGTGAGCCATTGGTGATGACGCTCTAAGTCTTGGGCCACCTGTAAATGATGTGGAGATGCCGGCGTTGGACTGGGGTAAACACAGTAAGAAGTCTCACAATGCCAGGTTAAAGTCCAATAGGTTTATTTGGTAGCAAAAGCCACAAGCTTTCGGAGCGCTCGCTGTTCTGACGAAGGAGCAGGGAGCGCTCCAAAAGCTTGTGGCTTTTGCTACCAAATAAACCTGTTGGACTTTAACCTGGTGTTGTGAGACTTCTTACTGTGCCACCTGTCAATGGCAGCAGTAAGTACACTCTGAGACTGGGTGATGCTCTGCAGCCCCCCAACCATGACCCTCTGCGAGTGGGCCATGTTCTCAAGGGCTGCTGCCATAGCTTGCTGCATCTCAGCACTGTCCTGCTGTGTCTCCTGGAAGCTCTGCAACCTCTCAGCTATGGCCGCAGAATCTCGATAAGCCTGTTGAGACCCTCAGATGTGGCCCGCTGTGACTCCGCCATGGCCCTCTGGGACTCTGCTGTGGCCCGCTGTGACTCCGCCATGGCCCGCTGTGACTCAGCCAGCGCTTGTACCCTGCCACTCATGGTGATGATTCCCTGCCCCAGGCTTTCCATTGTGGAGGCCACCTGTGCAGTGTTGGCCTGGGACTTCGCAAGACTGGCAATAGCTGGCCCACCTGAAAGCTTTGGGACTGCTCCCAACAGGCTCGCAGTTGGTCCAGTGTTGCTGTCAGCCCCTCCTGCATTCCCTGGCTCTGTTGCTGCATCTCCAGCAGCTCAGAGAGAAGTGATCTCAGAGGTCCAACATATAGTTTGGGGCCTGCTGAGTCCTCTCCTCGCGTGCCAGAGACCTCAGGTGTTCCCTCCTCCACCCGATGTACATCAGCAGATGTGCCGTGCACACCAGACAGTGACCCAGATGCCTTGACACTAACTTGACCCACTGATGTGAGAGTCTCTGGGGTGAACTGCGAGGTAGAAGCTGATGCAAAACCGATGCTGGTCTTGCAGGTCCCATCATTGGCTTCCTCCGTGGATTCTTCCGAGCTGACATGGGGAGGATGGGAGGGAGCAGCAGGTGTGGGGGTGTGGGTTGGGGCATGCCAGATGGGCCTGGCACGTCGGGGCCCCTTCCTGCAACAAGGACACAAGGTTAAGTGCAAGGGAGGGAGAGGAATCTGGGCTGCATGCAACTTACTTGTGCTATCTCCAATGAGTGGAGGATTGTCAGGTGATCACTTCTGTGCTCCAACCCGACTTAGCTGTTGCTAATGGTACGGATCCTTTCCATCCCGTGGGCTCCAGTGCCCGCTCCTCAAAGGGGTGAGGACCCAGATCTCGACACACTACCCTATGTCTTGGCCCTCTCCTGTCTGTTATAGGCATTCTTCACTTGTGGGGACAAAGGGAGCCATGTAAATTCTGATGAAAGGAGTTCTGCAGGGTGTCTGGGGGTGACCCTCAGGGGTCAGGGGCTGTGGGACTCTTGGGGGGGTGGGGGTTGGAGGAAGGTGGTAGGGGGTCATGGGCTGGAAAGTGCTGAGAGTGGGGGAATCTGGGAGTCATTTAGGGAAAAGATGCGAACAGGGACAGCCCGGGAAATTACCGACCGGTGAGTCTAACCTCAGTGGTTGGTAAGTTGATGGAGAGGATCCTGAGAGACAGGATTTATGATCATCTAGAGAAGTTTAGTATGATCAAAAGTAGTCAGCACGGCTTTGTCAAGGGCAGGTCGTGCCTTACGAGCCTGGTTGAGTTCTTTGAAAATGTGACCAAACACATTGACGAAGGAAGAGCGGTGGATGTGGTCTATATGGACTTCAGCAAGGCGTTCGATAAGGTCCCCCATGCAAGACTTCTTGAGAAAGTGAGAGGGCATGGGATCCAAGGGGCTGTTGCCTTGTGGATCCAGAACTGGCTTGCCTGCAGAAGGCAGAGAGTGGCTGTGGAGGGGTCTTTCTCTGCATGGAGGTCAGTGACCAGTGGAGTGCCCCAGGGATCTGTTCTGGGACCCTTGCTGTTTGTCATTTTCATAAATGACCTGGATGAGGAAGTGGAGGGATGGGTTGGTAAGTTTGCTGACGACACCAAGGTAGGTGGTGTTGTGGATAGTTTGGAGGGATGTCAGAAGTTGCAGCGAGACATAGATAGAATGCAAGACTGGGCGGAGAAGTGGCAGATGGACTTCAACCCGGATAAGTGTGTGGTGATCCATTTTGGCAGATCCAATGGGATGAAGCAGCAGTATAATATGAAGGGTACCATTCTTAGCAGTGTAGAGGATCAGAAGGACCTTGGGGTCCGGGTCCATAGGACTCTTAAATCGGCCTCGCAGGTGGAGGATGCGGTCAAGAAGGCGTACGGCGTACTGGCCTTCATTAATCGAGGGATTGAGTTTAGGAGTCGGGAGATAATGCTGCAGCTTTATAGGACCCTGGTTAGACCCCACTTGGAGTACTGCGCGCAGTTCTGGTCACCTCATTACAGGAAAGATGTTGAAGCCATTGAAAGGGTGCAGAGGAGATTTACAAGGATGTTGCCTGGATTGGGGGGCATGCCTTATGAGGATAGGTTGAGGGAGCTTGGTCTCTTCTCCCTGGAGAGACGAAGGATGAGAGGTGACCTGATAGAGGTTTACAAGATGTTGAGAGGTCTGGATAGGGTAGACTCTCAGAGGCTATTTCCAAGGGCTGAAATGGTTGCTACGAGAGGACACAGGTTTAAGGTGCTGGGGGGTAGGTACAGAGGAGATGTCAGGGGTAAGTTTTTCACTCAGAGGGTGGTGGGTGAGTGGAATCGGCTGACGTCGGTGGTGGTGGAGGCAAACTCGTTGGGGTCTTTTAAGAGACTTCTGGATGAGTACATGGGATTTAATGGGATTGAGGGCTATAGATAGGCCTAGAGGTGGGGATGTGATCGGCGCAACTTGTGGGCCGAAGGGCCTGTTTGTGCTGTGGCTTTCTATGTTCTATGTTCTATGTTCTATGCGAGGTCAGATTAAACATTCACCCTTGCTGCCCTGATTAGGTCGTTCAGTTTCTTTCGGCACTGTTTCCCTGTCCTCCTTTCCAGTACCCTCGCACTGACACATGCTGCCATCGCCTCCCAAGCTGCATTGCCATCCCTTCCCCTGGGGCGGCGTTCCACTTGGGGGGGAAGAGGGTTCCTCCATCTAGCCTCCACCGCCTCCAGCAAACGACTGAGATCTCCATCAGAGAAACGGGGGGCTGTTCCCCTTGAGGCCATCTTCCTGCACTGCCTGCCTGTCTGTGCATCCTTGGGGCTGTATTGGAGCTCTCCCTTGTTAAGACAGATCAGTTGCAGGCAGTTTGGGTGAGTCACAAGTCCGTTAGAGCATTACAGTGAGTTTAATACAGTTTGCCTTGTTTCCGTGGAGAAGCCAAGTCAGCATTTGCAGGTATGCTAATGGTGGGTTTGGGGAGGGGTGGAAAGGGGGGTGGCAATGTCACTCAGCGATCGGGACCAGGAATGTGTTGAGGGGGCCATGTGCAGGGGGGGGGGGGGGGGGGGGGAGGATGGGAGGGGCAAGTAAGTGGGTTGGTAAGTTTGGGTGGGGTGTTCCTGATGTCCGTGGGAAGCGGAGGCTGTATCTGCCCCTGGGTGGGGGGCTCTGTCAGGAGACTTGGTGCTTTGGTGCTTTTCCTGCGCATGTGCATTTTGTGGCTCCAATCTATACTGCAGGCTAGAAATGGTCTAACTCACCTAAAGAACAGATCTGGAACTCTCCCGTTTTCACGCGAGCTAGACACTTCGAATTTTTCTCATAAAATACCGCCCATAGACTCAGAAATGTTCACAGGTTTGTGGGGAAAGTGAGGAGAGTGTGGCTAATTGGTTAGTTCCTTCAAAGAGGCAATGCAGGCATGATTGATTCAAATGAGCTCCTGTGTTGTAAGATTCTATATATATTAGATGTTGTCGCATACGAGGCTAACGGAACAATAAATTGTTAAATCTGTTATATATTTGCAGTAATTCTTTTAACTGACATTTTGGTGCAGTAATACCATCTTACAGCTGCAATTGGCATTCTTATATATAGCTGAATGTGCCATTTGTAAAGCAAGGATTGGCAAAAATGCTTTGGTTTGACTGAATACTTCAAATTCAATAGAAATAATGGTGGCGTTCACTGCAATAATCCCTAACAGTAATATACTCTGAAGGGGGCACATTTCCTGACCATGATATGCACTCTAATGTGTTAAACATATATTGCAGTCTGCACTATTTCATTGGGTTGCATTATACTGATCTATTGATGAGGGCATGCAATGTCAGTGCTCTCAGCACTGCGACTGGTATTATAGGTGGATCTGCAAAATATTGTACTCCTAGTTCATGCTGGACTCGTATAATTCACAACAGAGAATATTGAATATTCAGTAAGCGAGATCTGTAACGACATATTCCTGGGTAGCTCCCAGTGGGAGCTGAGTCAAAAAACTGAATCCTTTATTTTTCATTTGGAAGCTGAAACATTTGTTTCTGAGATTCTTTTCGGAGTGCATTTAAAATAATTTAAATGTTGTATGCAGTGTGGTGCTACATATTGTTCTCTCTGGAGCAGAGGAGGCTGAGGGGAGACTTAATAGAGGTTTATAAAATGATGAAGGGGATAGATAGAGTGAACGTTCAAAGACTATTTCCTCGGGTGGATGGAGCTATTACAAGGGGGCATAACTATAGGGTTCGTGGTGGGAGGAAGGATATCAGAGGTAGGTTCTTTACGCAGAGAGTGGTTGGGGTGTGGAATGGACTGCCTGCAGTGATAGTGGAGTCAGACACTTTAGGAACATTTAAGCGGTTATTGGATAGGCACATGGAGCACAGCAGGATGATAGGGAGTGGGATAGCTTGATCTTGGTTTCAGATAAAGCTCGGCACAACATCGTGGGCCGAAGGGCCTGTTCTGTGCTGTACTGTTCTATGTTCTATATTGTCAACAACCGAAGGCACAATTTTTAAAAATGGCTTTAGCCAAATTTAAACAGATCAGTCTGGGCTAACTCAACACTTCCTACAACATAGCAGCTTTGAGGAGCTTTTACATGCATTGGGCCAACCAAAACGTGGTTCCCTTCTCAGCATTAAATTTGTGGAGTGCAGGAAATGAATCAAAATCATTTCTCACTCACATCACACTGAACACCAACTAATTCCAGACTGGATTAAAACAAATGGCATCTCCTGTCTGACTGCTGGAGAAGATTAACAAATAACTCCCACCCAAATTAATCCAAAGAAGGAGTTTAACTCTGATTAAGACTGAAGTCAATAGTAAACCAATTGGTTAAAATGGATCGGGTTAAAAGATGATTGGATCATGGGTTAATTGGATAATGAAACACAGAGAAAGAGAGAGCAAGAAGAAGAGAAAGGGATGGGGAAACTTAGAGAGAGGAAGGGTGAGAGAGCTAATTCCAGGAAATCCAACTTTGAAATGCTGCAGGCAATTTGCATTGTAAGTTCCCACAAACAGCCCTTCGAAAATAACCGGCTTCATTTTATTCAGCCATGTTGTCTGAAGGGTATACCTGCACCAGGAGATCAGACTCTAAGAAGCTGATGCCACTCACAGACTCGACGCAGACACCCGCTGACAGGAAAAGGCCCAGTCACACTGGCCAGTTCTCTCTGCATTACCTCCATCCTGAACGTTACCACTAAGTAAGCTGGATTTAATTCCCACACACCAGCCAGCATGCAGCCCCCCCAACCCCATATTGTGCCTATGCACCAGGCCCCGACCAATGTGTTTCATTGTAAGTCCACCTCTGACTTCTTGCCCCAGGCTTTCCATTGCGGTCATCACCCTTGCAGTATTGCCTTTGGTGCCACGCATTGACAGCAACACTTCCTGTGATGAAGGCTTTGGGATTTCTCCATTCGATCTTGCAGTTGCAGGAGTGTCACTGACACCCCCCTCTGATATTCCCAATTCTGTCTTTGCATCTCCTCAGTTAAGAAATGAACATATCCAGAGAAACGGCACCTGGCTGGGTCACAGCTGAATCCTGAGATCCAGCAGACCTCTGATTGTCCGATCCCTGGGATGTTCCTGCCTCCCACATGATGTGCTTCAGAAGCTGTGTGGTGCTCATCAGATAGTGATCTAGACGCCTGTCTGTTGGGCGCGCCCACCGAGGTGTGTGTCTCTGTGATGGTGGATGATGTGGGTGATAGCTGTGACACTTCATCCGTTTCCTCCTCCAGGATCTCCTGAGGTGGTGTTGAAGGTGGGCAGCTGCACACTGCAGGTGGACTGGCCAGACTCTTCAGGTGATGTTCCTGCAAGGCAAGGTACATGGTTTTAATATATGGCCTGGTCAAGGGTTTGGACTACATAGAACTCACTTGAGCCTGGTCATCTGGATGATGTAGTGGCTCCTCACTTTTCTCTCACAGGCCCACCTTGCTCTCAGCACGGGCCTGCTCCTGCTCCTTCCCTTGTAAGCTCCATGGCTCTTTTCTCGTACGGAGTCAGGATCCTCATCTTGGGCATCTTACCACCTGTTAGCTCTCACTCTCGGCGGTTGTGTGTAAGCTTCTCCTGTAGGAACACAAATGGGGATTATGTGAGCTGGACGTCACATACTATGAGAGCTCACATGTATGTGAGCTCACATACTATGTGAGCAGTATGTGGGATCGAGGTGAGATTCCAGGGGGAATGGAACATAAGAACATAAGAAATAGGAGCAGGAGTAGGCCATCTAGCCCCTCGAGCCTGCCCCGCCATTCAATAAGATCATGGCTGATCTGACGTGGATCAGTACCACTTACCCGCCTGATCCCCATAACCCTTAATTCCCTTACCGATCAGGAATCCATCCATCCGCGCTTTAAACATATTCAGCGAGGTAGCCTCCACCACCTCAGTGGGCAGAGAATTCCAGAGATTCACCACCCTCTGGGAGAAGAAGTTCCTCCTCAACTCTGTCTTAAACCGACCCCCCTTTATTTTGAGGCTGTGTCCTCTAGTTTTAACTTCCTTACTAAGTGGAAAGAATCTCTCTGCCTCCACCCTATCCAGCCCCCGCATTATCTTATAAGTCTCCATAAGATCCCCCCTCATCCTTCTAAACTCCAACGAGTACAAACCCAATCTCCTCAGCCTCTCCTCATAATCCAAACCCCTCATCTCCGGTATCAACCTGGTGAACCTTCTCTGCACTCCCTCCAATGCCAATATATCCTTCCTCATATAAGGGGACCAATACTGCACACAGTATTCCAGCTGCGGCCTCACCAATGCCCTGTACAGGTGCATCAAGACATCCCTGCTTTTATATTCTATCCCCCTCGCGATATAGGCCAACATCCTATTTGCCTTCTTGATCACCTGTTGTACCTGCAGACTGGGCTTTTGTGTCTCATGCACAAGGACCCCCAGGGCCCTTTGCACGGTAGCATGTTTTAATTTGTTTCCATTGAGATAGTAATCCCATTTGTTATTATTTCCTCCAAAGTGTATAACCTCGCATTTCTCAACGTTATACTCCATTTGCCATATCCTCGCCCACTCACTCAGCCTGTCCAAATCTCTCTGCAGATCTTCTCCGTCCTCCACACGATTCACTTTTCCACTTATCTTTGTGTCGTCTGCAAACTTCGTTACCCTACACTCCGTCCCCTCCTCCAGATCATCTATATAAATGGTAAATAGTTGCGGCCCGAGTACCGATCCCTGCGGCACGCCACTAGTTACCTTCCTCCAACCGGAAAAACACCCATTTATTCCGACTCTTTGCTTCCTGTCGGATAGCCAGTCCCCAATCCACTTTAACACACTACCCCCAACTCCGTGTGCCCTAATCTTCTTCAGCAGCCTTTTATGGGGCACCTTATCAAACGCCTTTTGGAAATCCAAAAACACCGCATCCACCGGTTCTCCTCCATCAACCGCCCTAGTCACATCTTCATAAAAATCCAACATGTTCGTCAAGCACGACTTTCCCCTCATGAATCCATGCTGCGTCTGATTGATCGAACCATTTCTATCCAGATGCCCTGCTATCTCCTCTTTAATAATGGATTCCAGCATTTTCCCTACTAGACGTTAAGCTGACCGGCCTATAGTTACCCGCCTTTTGTCTCCTTCCTTTTTTAAATAGGGTGGAGTCCACTTACCCTGGCTGATTAGAGGAGGTCATTTATCTTTTTCCTGCATTGCTCACCCTGGTCAGCCTGCTGGCATTGACCAGTGGTGCCACCGTCTCTCAGGCAGGATTAGTCACCTTGTTGGAGGGGCTCCTGCCAGCCCAAGGGTATATTGTAGCCTGCTTCTCCTCCACGGTATCTAGCAAACAGCTGAGGGACCCCTCCATAAATCTGGGTTCTGGTTTCCTCACTGCCACCCTGGCTTGAATGAGAGCAAGTGCTGTGGAGCTGTTTAAAAGCAGCACTCGTTCATTGAAGTGCTTAGATGACCCCAGGCGGGCAAATCAGATGCTTCATGCCTCAAGTGTGGCGTTTTCACACGAGGGGGGGAAAATTTTCAAGTGCCTGACACTTGCGGTCTGATTTGTGGTGCCGGGGCCACTGGGAATCACTCCAATTTTATCACCAAAAATGACACTTTTCAAAATTTCACCCTTACATCCTGTGAAATACTTTTTCAAATGTCAGCAGTTTTGTAATGTAGGAAAGAGAGAAGGCAATTTGTTCACATCAAGTTCCCATAAACAGCAATGTGATAATGATCAGATAATCTCTTTTGTGATGTTGACCGTAGGATAAATATTGGCCAGGATGCCAAGGATAATTCCCTTAGTCTACTTCAAAATAGTGTCATGGGATGTTTTACATCAACCCAAGTAAACAGGTGGGGCGTCGGTCTAATGTCTCATCTAAAAGATGGTATCCCTGACAGTGCAACACTCCCTCTGTACTGCACCAGAGTCTCAGCCTTGGTTTTTGTGCTCAAGCCCTGGAGTGGGACTTGAACCTAGAACTTTGTGGCTTCTTTCCCACTCAGACTCATTGAACATGTTACTCCCGAACGTAAGGGAAACGTTATTGTAGATTGTTCTCAAATAACCAAATCTTTTACATTTTTTGATTTTTAAATATAAAACTCAGGAGAATATCTCTACCTCTGACCTACAGATTGAGGTCAAATTGCCGTCAACTCTCCTGGACAATGTCAACATCATCGGCAACTACTTTAATACCACTGCACTTCGAATCACTTTTCTTATGTTCAAGGATACGACACTGTTCCAGGTAACATAATCACAACTGCTCTTCTCAGAGTGTGTAATGAGATGTTGGATTTTATTAAACAGTAAAAGTATGTGACAATACTGAAAAAGATGTCAGTAATGATTTCACTTGCTGCATGTTACTCATTGAGCACTTTGACCAATGATATATCTTTAGTTCTTTGTGTGTATTATTTCAACAGCTGTTGAACTCTTGTTGTGTTAAACTGATGGATTGACCACTGAGTTATCTGTGTGCTAGGTTAGTACATCTTCTTAACTGATGAGGATAACATGTCCATAAAGAAAGGGATTCTACAAAAACTGATCATCAAATGTTTTTACCTCAGGATTTTTCCAGAAGGCCAGTCATTTCAGTCACTTTGCAATACTTCACTCCATAAAACAGATGACTGTATGTTGTGCGTTAGAGCAAAAAGAAATACATCTCCTTCCTAATGGACAACAGTGAGTGATAGATTCAAGCTTCAGGTTTCAATCACTGAGTTTCCTGAGGTGGCTGTGTTTTGGTAGGTGAACACTTAGGGGGCAATCTTATCAAAAAAATTCTGAGTGCTGAACGAGCGTGAATTAAAAAAACTTTTGGCATATTATTACTACAGCTTTCTCCTCTTTATCTTTCTTTTGTTGGGATCACCACTCAGTGTTTATTGGAACCCATTTGGGGTCCCAACCATCCTTTTCCATCTAACCCTCAGTTTTCTTATGCTTGTCGGTAAAGTACCTGATTACAGTCCCTCAGGTCCCCACTGTGAGTCATTCTCTGACATGGCTGATGTTATCATGCAAGGACCATACCTTTCTATAGGAAAGGCTCTCCTCCATTTCCCCTGTAAGATTCAGGGACAATACTCCCAATCCTGGGATTCTACTCTGATTAAATTTCTGTGACTGCTGAGGATACTATCTATCCTCGAACTATTGAATCTTCTGTTAACTGTAATATTTCTGCTCTGCTCCTCCCTCCTGCTCACAGTAGGTCAGTGAGCATCTGTAGAAACCTGTGAGATTGGTAAAGTCTTGACTTCCCACTTTTCAGACTCCGTGTGGAAGATGAATTTATTTGCTTTGGCCAAGAATGGATCTGTTAATGTTGCTCTTGTCACCTGCTGCAGCCCGGAATGATGTAGGAATGCATGGTCACAGTCACATTCAGAGTGCCAGGCAACAGAATGTGTAACTGGGGCTGAGTTTCTGTTGCTGCTGCAGGAGACATAATTGTATAACTGCTTCACCAGATGCACAGGGTGTACAATCTTCTTGTTCTGTGAACACACACGGGGCAATCTCCTGCATCTCCTCTCCTTCATTCTATTCTCCAGTCTTTCTTGCTGCTCTTTCTCCTGCTGGTCTTCCAGTCACAATGGCAGACTGAGAAACATAACCATGTTGTCCCCAGGCAGAAATTCTCTCCCAGCTCCAAAAAAGAACTTACTGCAAATTTTGAGAACTGCTATAGCGGTCATCACAGCCAGAAATAGCAAATTGAAGTAACGAACTAGGCAGTTAGCTAACTTAGTTGAGGTTTCTTTAAGTAACACTGGGATCATTTCCCACTCATGTCCTGGTTCTGTGGATTTATGGGTGGGATTTAGAATGAACAAATTCCACTCTGGGGAAATTGAAAATGGAATTCAGGCTCTGAAACAGAAGTCGGGCCCTCATTTATACATATTTGTTAGATTTTTCCTAAAGTAACATCGACTCAAAATGGCTGCTGGTGCACATCAAACGAGAAAGATCCCAAAACAAACTTGAGGCCCAGTGTCCATCTTTCGAACACAGAACAGGCAAATGAAAGTTAAAACTTTCTCGTATCACCCAACATGTCGTGATCATAGATGCAAACAAGGATTTCCATCCCATTATAGAACTTTCCATTCCATTTGAGAACAAACATCTGGATTGTTAGAGTTGTTTGGCACCTTTGTTTCTGTGAGGTGTGTTTGTTTTGAGTTACATGTAAATTTTGATTTGACTGTTTCTTTGACCACAGTTGGAAATGTAACTAATTTAGGAGATATGTTACTCTCATTGTCACGGGATAACAACAGAGAATAGAATACATAATATTAACTGGAAGAGTTAAAAATGCAGCAGCTCTGCCATTTAGTCTATGCAGTGCCCAATATCTCCTGTTTGATCGCTGGATATTTCTCTCTAAGCTTCTTTGCCTTGGTTTCCTGTCCATCAGGTGCGACCATTTTGAAGAACATTCAAAGTAACTGGTTTAGGCTGAACTGCCTCAAATCCAATGAGGAAAGAAAAGGTAACTTGTCAAGGTGATCGACAGCCAGTGAACCTGAATTGGAGGCATCTTGACAGGTGTATTGTAGTACAACTAGCAATAAGTAACTTGCCTCTCCCCTATCAGCAATGAACTGTGCACTTGGTGCTGGTGGCAAATAGTTCACTTAGAGGGCCTGATTTTGCATGCATTTAAATTGAATTAATGGGCTGTCCGCTCAACTTTACCAGCATTTCCCCCTTTATCATTGCGTTCGCGCATCGAGATTCGGCGCAAAACAGACCTGCTCGGCAAAGGTCTGTTTTGGACGCTCCAGCTTCTGAGATGGTAAGTTCAGAGCTTCCAATGGCTCTCTGACTCAGATCGGTGGTGATGGGGGGAGGCAGGCAGGCCAGATCATTCTCTATATACTAGTTAGATTATATTTCACTTGCCACGAATGTTGTTTTTTTTCCCCTACACCAGCAAGTTCAGAAGTAGAAAATTATCTTATTACCATTTCCCAAATTATTTTCTAAACTTGGAAATGCAGCTCTTCGAATTTACTGCAAGTTGGCTCTTGCTAAACACAATTGCAAAGGTTGTTGAATCAAGCAACGGTTATTTGTACACGCACAAAATAGGTTTCATTGCACAACTTCAATAAAGGCCTGGATATGTACCTCAGTGGATTTTGCAAGTACAGGCAGCAGAGAGAAGGGATTCCACAGCTATAATAGTGCACGTGCACTTAATTAGTGAAACTGTCAACGTACGCGGCTGTGAGTATGTGAAATATACTTGGAGGGAGGCTAGATGGATCCCTGGCCGGGGTGGGGGGGGGGGGGGGGGGGTCGCGATTGGTCTGGCTAGCGGCAGGGGAGGTGGGTGGATAAGGGAGACAGATTGTGGGAGTGGGCTGGTGTCTGTGGGGGCCATTGTTCCCACTCTTCACTCCTGGACCGCTTTATCTGCTTTTTGCGGCCCAGGAGCGATATGGCAACGGCACGTTTTTCAAATTTTTTTCCTGACTGCGCATGCGCAGTTCAGAGCTCCGATAGTTTTGGGCTCGCTAAGCCTCGCCCATAGCGCAATTCAGACTCGCGATTTTTTTTCCTGGCCGGGTGCGTATGGGGGCACCTGAAAGCAGATTTCCAAGTCGGATCTGAATTGCACCCAGATTTAGCACTTAGAATGAAAATGTAAAATCCGGCCCAGAGTCCAGGCTGCTGTGGCCACATGTACTTTCTTTCACATGATATTGTATACAGGAGTAATGGATAGTGGTGGAGGTCCAACTTTCCATCAGGAACCTCTTCCACTCTTACTGCCTGCCATTAGCATGTGTTGGAAGGATTTTCAGGTTGATACTCAACCTGTTCGGTTGGGTTATGCCCATCAAGTCCTGGGGTGGGACTTGAACCTTCTGACTCAGAGGCCAGTACATGACCCACTGCACCACAAGATCTTCTGTGCTATGTATTTGAGGAGCCACAAAGCATGGATTTTTTGCTGACTTCCTCTCAGACTAAGATCGAATATTTCCTTTCATTTCTTGTCATAATCCTCTTTTCTTTCAGCGTTGAATAAAGTATGAATGGGTCAAAATGCCTTTTGAATCTTTCCAATGGGTATGGGGATTTTTGTTACCAGTCTTTAAATATGGTTTGCATGTGGTTCGACCATTAATGGTGTCTTAATGTGCTAACTTTTAATATTTTCTTTCCTAAAGGGGCAACACCTCACCTTTTGCTTTATCGATGAAATATATTGCATTGATTGCCGCTGTTGCTTTTATCATTTTTATTACAGTTACGATTCACTGCTACAAGAAAATCAGGTAGGAAAATCTGTTTTCCCCTTAGACTGCATCTCTCCTCTCTAACTGCATAACAGCTGAAAATCCATTCTCCTTCACATTTCCACTTTATCATAGATTTAACTTTTCTGCTGAATGAACTGTCGTTTGTAGACTGAACATTTAAAACTTGGAGTACAACTTGATTCTACAATCATTTTGGCTAAAATTTCAAAGTAAAAAAGCTTCAACAAGAGCAATACTTCAATTGTTACACAGACATGATGGACCCAATTCTCCCAACAAAATTCTAAGTGCTGAATTGGCAGGAAAACTGGTGTAAATCACGATTGTTTTTTCAGTGGGAGTTCAGACTCGAATCTCCCACACTCTGTGCACTGCAGAGGTCACAATCGTGAATATTATTAAAAGCTCTGGGGTGGGGCCTATTCACGCCGGAGTCTGGCAGTTCTGGGCCTCTGCACATGCGCAGTGGCTCTGATCTGTCAGCTTCCTGTTCACTGGACAGCTCGATCGCTGGCCAGATCAGGACCCCTGCACTGCTGCCCCTCCAGCAACCCCCACGGCCCGATCGCGGCACTCCCGTTCATTCCTGAGCCAACCCCGACCCCCACTCCCGTCCCGGAGCACTGCGATCTCCAGCCACACTCCCCCCACCCACCCCCCCACCCCCAGCAGTGACGATCCCCATCTCCCCCGGCAAGCAGATCTCCCACTGGCAGGCAGACCCCCCAGTCTGCCCCGATCGCTGGCCTCCCTCCAGCCCAACCGATCCCTATGCAGAGTGGCAGTGGGAACCCCCAATCGCCATGAAGTCCCGCCCACAATAGGTCCCACCCCCTTGGCGTTGTCTGATGACCGGTGGGTAGTGCAAAGGTGCCTCCTGGACATGGGCACTTTGCCCCTTGAGCAGTGCCAGAGGAAGAGGCTGGCACTGCCAGGGTGCCCATGCCCAGGGGGCACCACCCCCCACTTCCCTACCCCCTGGGGGGCCTCGATTGTCCCCCTTCACTCCAGCGGGGTCTCCCGCTAGTTCCCTGAATGTGAGGAGCTAGTCGAAATCCCGCTGGAGTGAAATATTCCAGGCAGGGTGGGAGATGCCATCAGAGAGAATTCAGCCCCGGGCCCGATAATGACATTTAAATTACATGAAAACTAGATTAAAATCACTTACCTGGTCTTCCCGCCGGTTTTCAGCGTGGTCCCGACCGCGCGTGCTCTCTGGCGGTGGGTGACGCGCATGCGTCAGGAACGCATGCACGAATCCCGTGAAATGGCCAACACGTGCATCTCCCAACCCGACGCACCAAAAAATTAGCGTGTCACAATGGGAGAATCAGGCCCGATGATTGAAAACACACAAACTGGTTAGGTCAAATGTCATTTCCATCTTTTAACTTTCATATATTTCCATGCATCCTTTGATTACTTTGATTTGTTTCAATCTAATGGTTGGTTTGAAAAATAGCACTCAAGGCACAACAACAATTGGTGAGAAGAAGTGGAATTACCTGAAATGCTTTTGGTTACTATCTTGCTTTCTAATGATTCAGAAATATCAGCAATCATTCCAATGTGTTTGTCCATATTGTAAAACTGTGCAATACCAGCCTGCAATTTTTACATCCATTGATTTTTTTGAAAAAAACATCCTGTCGTGGCATTTGGGCATCACTAAGAAGGCTGTTACCCATTCCTAAATGTCTTTGAGAAGATGTGATCCGCCTTCTTGAACTGTTGTGTAGGTCCACACACAGTGCTGTTAGGGAGTTCCAGGATTTTGACCCAGTGACAATGAAGGAATGGCGATAAAGTTCAAAGTCAGCTTCATGTGTGGCTTTTGCAAGGGCGGGGGGGGGGGGGGGGGGGGGGGGTAACTTGCAGGTGCTGGTGATCCTATGCATCTGCTGCTCGTCTTTCTCGGTAATACAAGTTACGGGTTTAGAATGTGCTGTCGATGGAGCCTTGGTGCGGCAGTGCATCTTGTAGATACACACTGCTGCCATTGTACGTCAGTGGTGGAGGGAGTGAATTTTGAAAATGGTAAATGGGTTGCCAATCAAGTGGGCTGCTCTGTCCTGGATGGTGTCAAGCTTCTTCAGTGAAGTTGGAACTGCACTCATCCAGCCAAATGGAGAGTATTCCATCATACTCCGGACTTGTGCCTTGTAGTTAGTGGAGAGGCTTTGTGGAGTCGAGGGTGAGTTACTCAATGCAGAATTCTCAGCCTCTGATCGCTCTTATAGCCACAATATTTACATGACTGGCCCAGTTCAGTTTCTGTCTGCTATTGAAAGTCAAAAATATACGGTTGGATTTTCTCTTGTTGGAGATGGCCATTGCCTGGCACTTGTATGGTACGAATGTTACCTGCCACTTTTCAGCCCAAGGCTATATGTTGTCTAGATCTTGCTGGACATGATCACAGACTGCTTCAATATCTTAGGAGATTCAAATGGTACCTACATTGTGAAATCATCAGTGAACATCACTAATTTTGGCCATGTGATGGAGGGAATGTCATCGATGAAGCAGCTGAAGAAGGTTGTGCCTCGGACACTACCCTGAAGAACTTCTGCAGTGATATCCAGGGACTGAGATGATTGAAATCCAACTACCACAACCATCTTCCTTTGTGCCACATATAACTCCAACCAGCTGAGAATTTCCCTGATGTATTTTGCTTGGGCTCCTTGATGCCATACTTGATCAAAGCTGCCTTGATAATTCCATAAGATTTCGAATAGTCATGGATAAGGAGATGAATGGTTCTCGGGTGGGGGTGCTTAATTGGGTGAGGACCAATTACATCAAAATTAGACAGGAACTGGGGAATGTGGATTGGGAGAGGCTATTGAAGAGCAAATTCACATCTGACATGTGGGAGGCCTTCAAAGTTCAGTTGATTGAAGTGCAGGACAGGCATGTTCCTGCAAAAATTAAGGATAGAAATGGCAGGATTCAGGGACCATAGATGACAAGGGAAATTGTAAGCTTAGTCAAAAGGAAACATACAATAGGTCTAGGCATCTAAAAACTGACAAAGCCTTTACGTACAGTGAAAGTAGGAAGGAACTTAAATGTGTAATTAGGAGGGCTAAAAGGGATCATGAAATGTCTTGAACAAACAGGGCCAAGGAGAATCCCAAGGCTTTTAATGCATATATTAGGAGCAAGAGAAAGAGTAGGCCCACGCAAGGACAATGAAGGGAAATTATACGTGGAGCCACAAGTGGTTGAGATCCTTAATGGATACTTTGTATGGGTATTCACCAAGAAGAAGGACATGACGGATGTTGAGGTCAGGGATAAGTGTGTAAATGCTCTAGAGAATGTTAATATAGCGAAGGAGAAAGTGTTGGGTATCCTAAATTGTATTAAGGTAGACAAGTCCCCGGGGCCAGATGGGATTTATCCCAGGTTACTGTGGGTGACAAGGGGAGAAATAGCTGGAGACTTAACAGATATCATTCAATCCTCTTTGACCACAGGCAAGGTTCCATAGACAAAGGCTGAGGGGAGACCTGATAGAAGTCTACAAAATTATGAGAGGCACAGACAGGGTGGATAGTCAGAGGCTTTTTCCCAGGGTGCAAGTGTCAATTACAAGGGGACACATGTTCAAGATGAGAGGAGGAAAGTTTAAGGGAGATGTGCAGATGAAGTTTTTTTTTTACACAGAGTGCTGGGTATCTGGAACATGCTGGAAGCAGGCACATTAGCAACATTTAAGAGGTACTTGGATGGGTGCATGAATAGGGAGGGAATAGAGGGAAAATGACCAAGTATGGGTAGAAGGCTTTTTTTAATTTTAGTTAGGGCATCATGATTGGCACAAGCTTGGAGGGCCAAAGGGCCTGTTCCTGTGCTGTACTTTTCTTTGCTCTTTGATGTCAAGGGCAGTCATTCTCACCTCATCCTTTTGTCCATGTTTGGATCAAAGCTGTAATCAGGTCAGGAGTTGAATGGCACTAGCAGAACCCAGATCAAGCATCAGTAGAGCAGGTTATTGCTGAGTAAGTGCTGCTTGATAGCACTGTTGATGACAGCCTCCATCACTTTACTGATTTAGATTCTTGAGATGTATGAGGAACGAATTCATCAGGGCTTTCACATGTAAACAAAGAACTAATTGAAAACATTAATCTTTCAGCTTACTCCCAAAATTGTCCATGTATTATTGGAAGCCAGTTGATTTGTCTTTAGAATCTCTCTGAAGCTGGGGCTCGAGTTCTGCTCCTCTCCTGGGATATATTTTTAATCAGTTTATCTTTGTCCAATAATACTGTGTGATGTGGACCCTCATGCTTGTGACAAATGAAATGTTGCCATTGTTAAATATATTTATTTTGAAATTGTGGCAGAAATGGTTGTGGGCTCACGTTCCACTTGAGAGACTGGAGCCCATGATTTAGGTTGACACCTCAGTGAAGTGCTGAGAGTGCTGTCCTATAAGAGGTGTTATCTTTCAGATGAGGCACTAAACCAGGAGCCGGTCTGTCCTCTAAGATGGGTGTAAAAGATCCCGTGGGTCTCTACTGAGGAAGAGCTGGGGAGTTACCCCTATTTCCTGGTCAATATTTGGTCTGAAAGATGTGCTGGTTAGGTGCATTGACCTGAACAGACACCAGAGTGTGGCGACTCGGGGAATTTCACAGTAACTTCATTGCAGTGTTAATGTAAACCTTACTTGTGACTAATAAACAGAAGTTAATGTTTACCTGGTGCTAGTGGATCGAGATTGCTGGGTTTCTGCTCCATTGCTGGAACTCCAATCGGGAGGGAATTCTGGCTTTTGACTCTTCAGGTTGTTGACATCACCCCAATTCCGGAGGATGGGACATTTTAATAAACGGAACAAGTGTCCTGCACCCAAAGAGTTTTAACTGCGGCTCCTGTATTCCCCTTCACCTCTCCCTCGTGTCCAATGATAAACTGATGTGAAACCTTGTCCCTTCAATGTGGGAAACCAAAGGGCCTAAATGAGCTGAAGAGCAAATTGGAAAAGGAAATTTCCAGAAGAGAAAGACCTACACTTAGTGAATTGATAATTTTTGGACTTTGGTATTTGGTTGGCCAATTGCAGAGTCCACTCCTGTCTTCAGCAGAGGTGGAGTCAATTGGCCCTAAGAATGATGTACTTACTGGAATCCCAGGCTAACCTCAAACACTCCCTGACACAGTCTCAGACTTCTGTTGCAACATAGAGGTTGAGGTTTCCTCGCAATAAGGATTTCAGATTAAATTTAACTGAATCAATAAACCATCCCAATTTCCTGCCCCTCGCACAAAATGAACCCAAGTTCAACCCAACTCCCTAACGCAGGAATTTCAGGCCCCAAAATGTTGTTTCTATTGGCAGAAAATTGGAGCTTAAAGCCCAACAATTAATGGTAAAACAGTGTTTGAAACGAATGGCGAGGTGATGCTAACGAAACCAGTTCACTCTAAAGTAAGTGTTCTTTTATTCATTCATTTGATGTGGGCATTGCTGGCTGGGTCAGCATTTGTTGCCCATCCCCAATTGCCAGTAGCTTGTTCGGCCTTTTTTCAGAGGATAGTTGAGAGTCAACCACATTGCTGTGGATCTGGAGTCACCTGTCGGCCAGATTTCCTTCTCTAAAAGGACATTAGTGAACCCAATGGTTTTTTATGGCAAGTTGTTGGTGATTTGTTACCTCTGAAAAGATGTTTTTATTTCTCTCAACAGCAAAATGACACAATGCTCAGGAAAACAAGCAGCCGGCTCCTGGTCCTCAGCAACTTAAACACAATCGTTCTGGATTATGTCACGCAGTGTCGTTACATTCAGCAGCCAGAATACTTTTCAAATAGCTAAAACAAATTCAAAACTTCTGCTGATAAAGAGATAGGAATGCGACCTGATAACCAGATTTTGATAATCTCTGTGCAGTAATACATGATAAATGGAACAAAATAACAGAATATGCACCAATTACATGTTTTCCAGTGAAGCCAGTCTTTTTAAAAATGAATTGTTATTGCTGCCTTGCTGAAAAGATGAAGCCGTTCCCTGGAGGACTGGCAATGTCGACATGGCAGGATGCAGCTGGGAAGGGAAAATAAAGGTTCAGAGCACAAACTTGCATAAGTGGGACCCCCAGTAAAATCAAATTCAAAATAAACACAGATGAACTTTAATTAAGCGTTGGGGGAACCCAGCAGCTATGCATTAATGTGCACTCGTCTGTTCGAGTTCACCAAAATAACACTTAAAAATTCAATTCTGCACAGAAAAGACCACTTAAATTGCTTATGGAGCCAAAGGGGTTATTAATTCGTGCTGAGTGGGTTTTCTGTTCCCTTCCCCCTCATTCCACTGTTCCTTTGAACATTGAAACCTGTCCCAGAGACATTGGGATTCTTGACAACCTCTGGGACTGGAATTTTCAAATCCCACCCAGGTCAAGTCCCATCCCCACATCTCTTTCAAAACCCAACCCATGATTTTGGGTTCATGGTGAATTTGTTCTCCTGAATTGAGGCCATTAATCTGGAATTTCCAGAGGTTTTACACAAAAGCTTTAGGAGAAAATTCCACGCAAAGCAAAGTTGGAAATTCATGTCTATTATATTGTAAATGTTACCAAAGCTTCAAATCGACATTAATCACAAGCTTCAACATTGTCATCATCCTCAAGATGCTAAAATTTTAAAGTGGAGTGGCAGCAGCCTGATCCTTTGATTTATTCTCATGATAAATTTAGTGAATTGAATTCATGCTCAGCCCATATCCTGTCACTCCCATCCTGTTCGATTTTTGTACACACAGGGCATACTCACTCATCACTGGATGCACAACCATTCCCAGAGAAGGTGGGCCTTACATGCTCCACAAATTGTCTTCCTTGTCTCAAGAGTAATTATTTTGGGTCATACTGGCCCACTTGAGATAATAATTAATCTCCTGAGGTGAGATTATTCCTGGTTGTAACATTTGCAATGTTCGGCTTTAATATTATGTGTGAACATGGAAACAAGCGAGTTGACAGGGTTTTAATCAGCAGTCGGGCTTGTACAACATCAAGATGGATTGTGAGAAATGTGTGGTTGAACGTGAATCGTGGGCAGATTGGGGTGTGCTGTACAGGTTAGAATAGACAATTGATGGAGGTTAGATTATGTTTCTCTATCACATATGCTTATTGACCTGAGTGTTTCCAACATTGTGATTATTTGGTTTGGATCTCGGTGAATTAACCTGTAGAAATCCCCAGATCCCCAGGTGTACAACTGCCAGGATAAGATTAATTCAGCCTTCCTGTTTATTGTAAATTATTACACTTGTTTCAAGATTTAAGTCTTTGCTTAGCTTTTCCATTGACCAATGTGGTATATTTTACCAGCAATTTATTAACTAGTTTCAAAGTTTCATTTTAATAGTTTTTAGCATTATACATCATAATCATATTAAATATTGCTGATGTGCTTTTCTAATAATTAATTTTGTTTGGAGAATTTATCTAAAAAGAAATGTTATGATTTAGAAAATGATTGGAAACATTATTTAGGGTTTATTGGTAAACTTTTGTTTTAGTTTCATATTTTAATTTTTAGACAAAATGTTATTTGGGTTGAGGGTAAGATTTTGCTTTATATTTAGACATTCCAAAGTTATCTTTTAACCTAATGTACCACAAATGTTGAAACAATTATCACTGATCATTACTCTGCTCGTTGAGAATATATTTTCATGGACAATGTAAAGGACACTTGTATTTAATCCTTTTCTTACCAATAATAAAATACCTCCTTTTACATTGTTATATCTGAATCTTTTTTGACTGTCATAGAAAGCAATGATGACAAAACTGGACCCAAACCAGCAGATTTATTCAATTTCATTGAAAATTTCTCTCCATTTGTCACTTGGGACGGAATCATTCCATAATGAATTCTGGAGAAAGTCAATGAGAAATTTTCGAGAAACTTCTTTATCCAAAGAACGGTTAGAACATGGAACTTGTTACCACACAGAATAGTTGAAGTGAAGATAGAAAGTTTCATGAGGGTGAAAGGAATAGAAGGATATCTGTAAAGGGTTAAATGAAGTAAGGTAGGAGGAGAGACACATGGAGCAGAAATACTGGAATAGACTAGTTGGGCCGAATGGGCTGTTTCTGTACTATAAATTCTATGTAATATTTGAATCTTTTGTCTCTCAGTTGCAGAAAATAATCATTTATGACTGGATATTTTTAAAATTAATGTCTTTGTTTTCTATATTGTCCAACAGCAAATAGGGAATTTAAACTCTATTCTCATGGACATTTGAATAATCTGGAGAAAACCGTTGGGACACTTGGGGGGGAAGAAAATCCAATCCGTCCCAACCAAACCAGGACTGTATGGCCACCCTATAGTTATGTATCCCGGAGACAGTAGGAAACTAACACACAATCTAAATTTTCAAATTATGTCCATTCTTGACCTTGCCCCAGAGGTGATTGAAAAGCAAGCCCTCGGAGAGCCAATGAGAGCTGAGTTAACAGGTCACCTTCTGAATCTTTGGTTACCTTCCAGAGCATTTCAGGGCAATATCATTATTTTGAATAACTCTTTTTTTAGCAGCCCTCAAAACAGAATGAACACAAGAATTAGGAACAGGAGTAGACCATATGACCCAAAGGCTGGATTTTACCGACTTGTCCCACCCATCAATGGGAGCGAGAGCTGGATTTCGAGTGAGGTCAGCCTCTTGCTGGAAATGGGCAAGAGGCTGACTAAATTATTTAAATATATTGTAATATTCATTAGCATGTCTTTAGCGAGCAGGGCACTCAGTCATCCGGGCACGCTTGCCTTTCTGGCCTCGCCGGGACCTGTTCTGTCTGGCGAGGAAAACACCTGCTCCCCATGAATGGTGGACAGTAGTGTTGGCCTTGCTGGTAGAACAAGGCCATTGAGGCCCCCTGGGAAGGCTGAAGGCAAGGGGGGTGTCCCTTGGGCAGTGGCAGTCTGGCACCTTGGCACTGCCCACCGGGGATTGGGGGTGGAGGGGCTGCTGCTGCTCTGATCGGAATGGGGAGGGAGGGTGGCCCACTCTACTTCGTGATTGTTGTGGGGTGGGGGGGCAGAAACGCAATCAGTCTGGGCAGCGGGGGCTGCATTTCAGTTGGGGGGTGGGGGTGGGGTGGGGGAATTTGTTCAGACTGCCTGTCTGTTAGGCCTTTGCAGCTGCTTTTGCACATGTGCAGAATTACTCTGCTCGTTGAGAATATATTTTCATGGACAATGTAAAGGACACTTGTATTTAATCCTTTTCTTACCAATAATAAAATAAAATACCTCCTTTTACATTGTTATATCTGAATCTTTTTTGACAGTCATAGAAAGCAATGATGACAAAACTGGACCCAAACCAGCAGATTTATTCAAATTCATTGAAAATTTCTCTCCATTTGTCACTTGGGACAGAATCATTCCATAATGAATTCTGGAGAAAGTCAATGAGAAATTTTCGAGAAACTTCTTTATCCAAAGGACGGTTAGAATATGGAACTTGTTACCACACAGAATAGTTGAAGTGAAGATAGAAAGTTTTGTTGTGGGAAAAATCCACTAGTAGTCAGACTTCGAGATTCAGAAAATACGATTTATTAAACGGAGCTCCGGGAGATAAGGCACAAGTTCGTAGAACACCTTTACTCACTAGTATGTCAGGAGCGGTTCATTTTTATACCCTTTACACAATGGGTAAACCGGTGATTCGAACATTATCACATCGTTTAAGTGAGTACAAGCAGGTATAGACATTTAACATAATATGAATGAGTCCTCATGTCTGTATCTGTCAATGGTCAGTTTCATCTCATTCAGGTGCTAATTGGTTTCCTCGCATTCATATTTTCCCGCGCTCCTCGAACGTTAATCTAAGCTCTTTGTTTTGCGTTTTCCTTATCTTAAAAGATGTTTTGACCCTTGGCTTGGCTTCCTGAGGTGTTTGTTTGCTATGAGTCACTGTCTGTGATTTGGAAATGGCTTGTCTGTTAGGTTTTGACTTAAAGTGATTTCTGAACAGCGGGAGCCTGTGTCTGCTTTTTTGGCTTCTTTCCCAGTTCACCCTTTATGTGCCAGGCCGCCATTTTAAAGTGTGCTCCCTTGTATTTTTCCCCTTACAGTCCCTCCTTTTTGGTCGGATTATAGCTTGAACAATCCCCAGACCAACACTCATACATTCACATATACAGGTCTTCGTTCTTCTCTCCTTCTTTGCTTCTTTCGATGTCTTCGTTTCTTCCAGTATCTTTATTTCTTCTGACGTCTTCAGGGATCTTCATTAGGGGCTCTTCTTCGATGTACACACTGGCTCCTGGCACAATTCTCGTCAACATTATTTTAAAACAGACTTTAAGACATCCCACAGTCAGACAACAGACAATTATAATGACAATGAGTATGCCCAATCCATGTAACAGGTACGATTCCCAGGATTCTCCCACCAGCCATGCCAGCCAACTACTTCCTCTCCTGGGTCCCTGTCTAAAGTTATCAAGTTGCGTCCTGATGTCATTGATGACCTGTGTAATATTGTAAGACTCACCTGTGACATGGGTTATGCATTTGTTGCCTATGATTGCACAGACTCACCCTTGTTGTGCTAACTGGTAGTCCACTGCGTATCGTGTCTGCTGAGCATACAATCTTAGTTCAGCCATTTCTTGGTTAACAGCCTCCAATGCTTTTGAAGTGCTGTTTCCCAGGATTGTTAGTCCACAAACAATATGTAGCGCCATGCCAAAGCAGTCCAAACAGTGGAACCACATCTTCAGGAGGCCGATGCACCACTCGATGAGTGGGCTTCATTGTAACCGGCTTCCCCCTCGGTCTGGGACCTCCGCACAGGCATCATCAGCCATGACCTTAGCAGGTAGCCCTTGTCCCTCAATAGCCATCCCCTTGGCAGAGGGTGACCCTCTAACTGTGCCAGGATAAAAGTTATACAGAGACGTGCATAATATTCAGGTGGTCACACACCAGCTGGATATTCATGGAGTGGTATCCCTTCCTGTTAATGAAGGGCACCCTGTGTCGAGATGGAAATCCAGCTCTTCCTACTACCCCCAATCTTACGTCTCAGGCTGGGTGAGGTCCGTGTAGCACAACAGGTTCCTGGGACAGTCGAGGGCAGCTCAGTCCCAGGTAAGTAAGTCACACCCACTTTTTTTTTTAAACAGCACTAGCTGCCGTAAAGCAGCTAAGTTTAAAAGTCCAGCCAAGTTTGACAAACCAGGGAGCAGGTGAGTATTTAGGGTAAGTGGGTAGGGTGCAAGGCAGCCGAGTACGATTTGTTAGCAGTGGGGAGTGGAGGCATTTGGAATTGGGTGGTGAGTCAGAGGGGTAGGAGCCGGGTCAGTGGGTAGCAGAGTAATTAGGTCGCCAGTGCTATAGGTATCCAGAAGGAAGAAGTGGTTTAAATTTGAATCTTTTCTGGGTAATTGCAGCTCTAAGAGAGTCAGAAACATTTGGGGCCTACTTTCCAAAAATAATTAAGATCCCAACAGAAAACAGGAGATTTTCCTGCCTGCTTTCTGGTGAACTGAAGTTGAAGAGCAATTGGCGCATGCGGACTGGCCTCCCAAATCACTGGCCCCAACACAATGCTCCCACCAGCAAGGCCATCAAGCCTGATTCCCATTGATGGGGACCAGCTTTAATCCCCACTGGTAGGAACCTCCCCCGGTGGGGTCGGAAACATTCGCTAGTCTGGCTAATGAGATGGAAATGTTAATTTTAATATTGTAATCAGCCTCGCGCTGTTTGCCGGTGTGAGGCAGGTTACACCATTAAAAAAATGACCTGGGAGAGTTGCGAATGGCATCCCTGCCCATGCATTGCTACTGCAGCAGCAGTGGACCAGGAAAATCGGGCCCATGAAGTTTGGATGTTTTCAGATGGTCTCTGCTGCAGGGCAATTGTCAAAAGGAAGTTTGATCTTCCCGTGCTATCGTTACCTGGGAGCTTCAAAGGGGGGTTCACCAGCGCATCTTTGGAGTACTCCAGTGTAACTTCCCCAACCCCCTCAGATACACTGTCCCACTCTTGTACTCAATCTGGTCTGCTGTCAGTCGGGATTCTGCAGAGAATTATGTATAAGATGCTTGTTTTAGAAGTAGTCATCATTTGCGAGAAATTGTGATACCCATAGAAGACTGTACCCCCTTTTGGTACCGACTGATTATCCCCAAAAATTGAAGGTTTGTTCTGCAGAAATAGAATACACCCCATGAATCCAGTGGTAGGAGGGAAATCCCTAGCTCTGGAGGGATTGACGGCGTCAAGCGACTCCAGAATAGGTTTGTGCTACAAAAATGGGAAAATGTGGGATGTGCAGTTCTTTTAGCTCGGGTTCAAGGCCACCCCATACAATCTTAGTTCAGCCATTTCTTGGTTAACAGCCTCCAATGCTTTTGAAGTGCTGTTTCCCAGGATTGTTAGTCCACAAACAATATGGTTTCTATTCTTTGCTCCAATTACCCCGGCTGACCCCCCCTAGAGATAAAGCTCCGAGGAACCCATACCCCAGTGAGGATCCCAGTGTACCCGGGGCTTCCCAGTCAGCGCAGAATTCCCTGCTAATAGCCCGGGTTACTATTCTCCTCCGAATGTACCCCTTCTGAGGGCATGGAACAGTCAGTGGCCCGATTGTTCCTACCGCAAAACGGTTTGGGAGGTTTGGTGTTTCTGTCATGTAGGTACCATTGAAGAGGAATACATACCCCTTCTTAGCCCGGTAACATTTAGTGTCCCAATTGTGAGTTTGCTCATACTGCCAATTGTTCAGTTTATTTGGCTTCCCGTTTGATCCCACCACCTGGTAAGTATCAAAGGGGTATGTCCATTTGGCTGAGCTTACGTGAGTTCCATTACATTGCCCGCAAATAAGCTGCCTTCCCGCGGTTATATTTAAACATTTCCGTTCGTCACAAATACAAGTAATCTGTCCCTTGTTAATCCGACAATGTTGACGGACACACTGTGTCTGTACACAAGAATCATTCTTAGGGACTAAGGCATAGGCATATCCCCATCCCTGCCCCGTGAAACAAAGCGGATAGCTTGCAGTATCTGGACAAGCTTTTCCTCCCTCCTTTTGGGACCCCTCGCATGTAGGATTTGTGGGGTTTACAAGTCCCACACATCTCCCCTGTAAACCTCTTTTATATTTGCCAATTTGTCCCTTACAGGGTGTCTCTGATGTATCGTCAGTATATAAGTCATGAGGGTCCACCCAGGGGTGGCTACAAATAGGGCTTCTACAGATTGAGTTAATGGGTAACATACAGTCCGATTCCTGTGTAACTGTATGTGAGCTTTGTAAAACAAGTTATCTTCCAGCCCAGTCAAATTTACAGTTGCCACAACGCAAAATAATACAATTACATACGCGATTACATACATATTCGCAAGAGTTATAAAACTTAACACTACAATTCAATTTTTTACAGTTATTTCATTTATTAACCCGCGCACGCCGGCTCTTGCTTGCAGTCTTTGCCTGTGTTGAGGAAAGCAGTTCTGTTAGTTCATCAATTTAGCTACTTATCTCCCTTGTATAATTTCAGTTGCGTCCAGTGCTTCCAGACACCTTTCCCTCTTATGTCTATACAGGCACAGGTGTCCCCACTAATTATAATTTCATATGGCCCATTCCACTTTGGTGCAAACCCTGGTTTGCCGGGTAGTGTTTTCACTAGGACGCGACTTCCCACTGTTGGGACGTCAGGGAGCATTTCCAGCTCTCTCTCTGCGTCTTTTATTTCCTGATTATCTCTTACCAATTTGCGCATCCCTTTTAGCTGGGTGCTCAGGTCCAGAACGTATCTCTTGATTTTATCTTTTAGTGGACCGACATCGGTCCCACCTGTTATGATGCTTTCTGGTAATTGCATCGCCCGTCCTGTCATTAGCTCATAAGGGGTTAATCCGGTTGTCCGGTTTGTGGCAGCTCTTAATTTCATTAGTATGGTGGGCAATACCTCTGTCCACCTTCTCCCTGATGTCTGCATGGCCTTAGCAAGTGCATTTTTTAGTGTTCAGTTCATACGCTCCACCATTCCAGAGCTCTGTTGGTGGTAGGGGATGTGAAATTTTTGTTTTATCCCCATTAATTGGCATACTGTTTTTATCACCTTTCCGCTGAAGTGCGTTCCCTGGTCCGAATCAATTTGTAGGGGTACTCCCCATCTTGGGATTACCTCCTCTGCCAATATCCTAGCCACTGTGGTAGCAGTGCAGTTTGAAGTTGGGAACCCTTCCACCCACCTGGTGAACTGGTCTATGATGACCAGACAGTAAGCCTTGCCATGGGACTATGGCAGTGGTCCTGTAAAATCTAGTTGTAGATGTTCCCAGGGTCTCGGCTGGTGTCCCATTTTAATTTTTATGGGTCTACCAGGGTTGTGTTGCGCGCACGTCACGCATCGGTGACAGTGTCGGGCAATATCTTTTCCCATTCCCTTCCACCACCACTCCTTCCCAATATTAGTTATCATGGCCTCTCTACCCACATGTGAGAGTCCATGATGTAACCCCAATAGGGTGTTTTGTACGCACTCTGGTGCTATTACCTTATCTTCTCGTCTCCAAATGTTATCTGTCCCCTTGACTGCTCCCTGAGCTTCCCATTTCTCTTTTTCTTCCTTTGGGGTGTCCTCATGCAAGCCCTGAATGTCTACTTCGGCTTCTGTTGGTTCTATTGCTGCTATTGGCAATTCATCAATTATTTCCTGCTCTAGGGCTACCTGTGCTGCCCTATCTGCGGCTTGGTTTCCTTTGAAATTTAACCAGTCTGGGCTCTCTCTTCCGGGCTCCTTCTGGTGCGCTTTAATTTTTATTACTGCGGCTTCTCTAGGTCTCTCGCTAGCTCGCAATAATGCCTCAATTCTCTGCTGGTGCTTGATAGGGGTTCCCCCTGTCGTTATGAACCCTCTCCTTCCCCAAGCTGTCATATAATCATGTATGACTCCGAAGGCATAGCGGCTGTCTGAATAAATGTTTACCGCTTTACCCTTGGATAACTCAAGTGCCTGGGCGAGTGCCACCAGTTCTGCCACTTGTGCGGACAAGCTTCCGTCAATTCTACCTGAACTTACTGTTTCTAATTTATCATTTACTACTGCCCATCCTGTCCGGAGTGATCCTTCCACATATTTGCATGACCCATCCACAAAGAGGGTCTCTTCCGCTGTTACCAGGGGCATATCCTTTATCCTACCTTCCCCTTCTCCCACATCCACATTCCCACAATTGTGGGGTTCTCCTTCATCTAAGATTCCTTCTGCTGGGTTATTTCCCGTATCCCTTGTTATTGTTAGGGACTTGCTGGGAGGTAGGAGGACAGCTTCCCATTTAGCCCTTCTCATGTTGGAGACTGCAAAGAGACATAGTGAGGTGGAGGGCTGTTGTAGACTGCAAAGAGACATAGATAGGATGCAAAGCTGGGCTGAAAAATGGCAGATGGAGTTTAACCCTGATAAATGTGAGGTGATTCATTTTGGTAGGACTAATTTAAATGTGGATTAAAGGGTCAAAGGTAGGGTTCTGAAGACTGGAGGAACAGAGAGATCTTGGGGTCCATATCCACAGATCTCGGAAGGTTGCCACTCAAGTGGATAGAGCTGTGAAGAAGGCCTATAGTGTGTTAGCTTTTATTAACAGGGGGTTGGAGTTTAAGAGCCGTGGGGTTATGCTGCAACTGTACAGGACCTTGATGAGACCACATTTGGAATATTGTGTGCAGTTCTGGTCACCTCACTATAAGAAGGATGTGGAAGCGCTGGAAAGAGTGCAAAGGAGATTTACCAGGATGCTGCCTGGCTTGGAGGGTAGGTCTTATGAGGAAAGGTTGAGGGAGCTAGGGCTGTTCTCTCTGGAGCGGAGGAGGTTGAAGGGAGACTTAATAGAGGTTTCTAAAATGATGAAGGGGATAGAGTGAACATTCAAAGACTATTTCCTCGGGTGGATGGAGCTATTACAAGGGGGCATAACTATAGGGTTCATGGTGGGAGATATAGGAAGGATGTCTGAGGTAGGTTCTTTACTCCGAGAGAGTGGTTGGGGTGTGGAATAGACTGCCTGCACTGATAGTGGAGTCAGACACTTGAGGAACATTTAAGCGGTTATTGGATAGGCACATGGAGCACACCAGGATGATAGGGAGTGGGATAGCTTGATCTTGGTTTCAGATAAAGCTCAGCACAACATCATGGGCCAAAGGGCCTGTTCTGTGCTGTACTGTTCTATGTTCTAACTCACTGGAGGAGAAGGCGCCACAAATATCCCCATCTCAATGATGGAGGAGCCCAGCGCATCAGTGCAAAAGATAAGGCTGAAACATTCGCAATTACCTTCAGCCAGAAATGCCGAATGGATAATCCATCTCGGGCTCCTCTGGAAGGTTTCAGCATCAAAGATGTCATCAGTCTTCAGCCAATTTGATTCACTTCAATGATGCCAAAAATGGCTCAAAGCAAAAACAGAAAATGCTGGAAAATCTCAACAGGTCTGACAGCATCTGTGGAAAAATAGAGCTAATGTTTTGAGTCTGGATGACCCTTTGTCAGAGCTCAGATGGCTGAAGGCATTGGATACTGCAAAGGCGATGGGCCCTGACAACATTCCAGCAATAGTACTGAAGACTTGTGGGAAGTTCTGGAACACATCACTAGCCAAGCTGTTCCAATACACCTACAAACTGGAATCTACCTGGCAATGGGGCACTCTGGTGAGGCACCACACTGCTGCTCTATTGCATATCGGGTGGAGGCTGGAACATCCAAGGAGGCGACCAAAAGGCTGTCCAAAAACTGCTGGCCCCAAGGTAGATGTCAGGCCTCTGGAAATGTTCATCCCAGCAACGGTCAATATGCAAAAGCAGAGCCAGGCTTTCCAGGAGGGGGTGTCAGCGATCTTCAAGCAAATGCAGAGACAAATGGAGGAGTCTGGGAGCCTCATTTCACAGGAGATGGTGTTGCCATTGAATGGTACCCAGGCTAACAGTGCAAGGGTAGTTTCCGCAGTGGAAAACCTGGTTCAAGATGTCCATACCATGATGTATGATTTCCAAGACACGGACCACTCAGTCATGTCCATGGCTGCAGTCCCAAGCACCAGGACCCAGTCACACAAGAACATGTCGCTGCATTGAAGGAGATTGGTGATGTGCATCAAAGCTTGGCCAGTCACGCAGGACCACGGCTGAGGGCACCACAGCATTGCCCAATCGCTAAGGGCCATGGCTGAAGGCATCGGGCTCATGGTGCAGACAATGGCGGGCCTCCAGGCAGTGCCGGATGACGGAGAGGTTTCTGAAACTCACTCCAGCTGCCCCTCCATCCCAAGGAGTGACCCAGGGGCCAACAAGCACACGGAGGTTGGAGCAAGTGCTGCAGCCTAGCCCAGGGTCTTCAACCATGGAGACTCAGGCCGTTAGTCCTTCTGAATCCTCTCTTCCTGACACTGATGTTTTTCCTGGACAGCAGGCAGACCAGGGTGGCCGTTGTCACCTGTGACATCTGAAAGTCCCCAGGTCCCCTCCAGAGGATGCCTGCTAAGTGCATCAAAGGCCAGAGGGTGTGGTCATCAGCAATCCGCCTCCACCTCTGATGTGTAACCTAGAGACACACATAGGAGGAGTGGGAGAGAATGAAAGAAGAGGAAGACAGAGGACCACTAAGTAGGCACAGGAGAAGTTTGACAGTTGCAGTTAGGGAGATGGGGACACCACATGTACACTGTAAATAATAAATACATCACTTCCACACCCACTGGCTTATCAATATTATGTCTGTCCCTTAAGGGGAAGGGGATTGGGGAGAGAGAGGGGGTGGGCATGTCAATTACTTGGACCTCTGATCTTCCCACAGGGCCTCCGCACATATTCCTAATTGGAGGTCTTTGAGAGCAACAGTGTTAGACACTGCCTTTGACAGCATTACCAGTCCATGAGCCTAAAGAACTTACCCTTGGACCTCCCCATTCCCAACCCCTAACTGTTATGCGGAATCAAGTGAACCCAATGCTGCAACAATCAAGAGCTGGGAGGTAAGTGGGCTGTCACCAGAAAGGCTGGAGCCAGACTCCTCAAAGCTGAGGAGTCCTACAGCTTTCCTCACAGCGAGTTGTCATCACCCTCCAGTCTTGCAATTAGGCCGCTAACACTGCTAACACAGGCCCATCACCCTGGTCTGATGCCATGCTGACCCTTGGGGGAGTGGGAGGAATGTTATATGGGAGTGGGAGATGGGGCAGAATGATTGAGGGAGTGGGAAGAAGCCCAGAATGAGGGAAAGGAGGAAACAGGGGGCCGGCTAAAGCAGGATATGAGGATGGGAAGGGGGGGTGGGGGTTTGATCTGTCGGACAATGAAGTTCTGATACCTCGATGTACCCGTTGGACCCTGGCTGCCAGATGGTCAGCTCTCTCAGCATCCTTCTTGTTCTTCTCCTCCTCCTCTGACGAGGCTTGCATGCTCCCCTTCCTCCACAATGACCCGCTGCTGTGTGAGGTTTTGCAGCACACAGCAAGCGACCACTATCTGAGCTACCTTCTGGGGGCTAAAATGTAGCGCCATGCCAAAGCAGTCCAAACAGTGGAACCACATCTTCAGGAGGCCGATGCACCACTCGATGAGTGGGCTTCATTGTAACCGGCTTCCCCCTCGGTCTGGGACCTCCGCACAGGCATCATCAGCCATGACCTTAGCAGGTAGCCCTTGTCCCTCAATAGCCATCCCCTTGGCAGAGGGTGACCCTCTAACTGTGCCAGGATAAAAGTTATACAGAGACGTGCATAATATTCAGGTGGTCACACACCAGCTGGATATTCATGGAGTGGTATCCCTTCCTGTTAATGAAGGGCACCCTGTGTCGAGATGGAAATCCAGCTCTTCCTACTACCCCCAATCTTACGTCTCAGGCTGGGTGAGGTCCGTGTAGCACAACAGGTTCCTGGGACAGTCGAGGGCAGCTCAGTCCCAGGTAAGTAAGTCACACCCACTTTTTTTTTTAAACAGCACTAGCTGCCGTAAAGCAGCTAAGTTTAAAAGTCCAGCCAAGTTTGACAAACCAGGGAGCAGGTGAGTATTTAGGGTAAGTGGGTAGGGTGCAAGGCAGCCGAGTACGATTTGTTAGCAGTGGGGAGTGGAGGCATTTGGAATTGGGTGGGTGAGTCAGAGGGGTAGGAGCCGGGTCAGTGGGTAGCAGAGTAATTAGGTCGCCAGTGCTATAGGTATCCAGAAGGAAGAAGTGGTTTAAATTTGAATCTTTTCTGGGTAATTGCAGCTCTAAGAGAGTCAGAAACATTTGGGGCCTACTTTCCAAAAATAATTAAGATCCCAACAGAAAACAGGAGATTTTCCTGCCTGCTTTCTGGTGAACTGAAGTTGAAGAGCAATTGGTGCATGCGGACTGGCCTCCCAAATCACTGGCCCCAACACAATGCTCCCACCAGCAAGGCCATCAAGCCTGATTCCCATTGATGGGGACCAGCTTTAATCCCCACTGGTAGGAACCTCCCCCGGTGGGGTCGGAAACATTCGCTAGTCTGGCTAATGAGATGGAAATGTTAATTTTAATATTGTAATCAGCCTCGCGCTGTTTGCCGGTGTGAGGCAGGTTACACCATTAAAAAAATGACCTGGGAGAGTTGCGAATGGCATCCCTGCCCATGCATTGCTACTGCAGCAGCAGTGGACCAGGAAAATCGGGCCCATGAAGTTTGGATGTTTTCAGATGGTCTCTGCTGCAGGGCAATTGTCAAAAGGAAGTTTGATCTTCCCGTGCTATCGTTACCTGGGAGCTTCAAAGGGGGGTTCACCAGCGCATCTTTGGAGTACTCCAGTGTAACTTCCCCAACCCCCTCAGATACACTGTCCCACTCTTGTACTCAATCTGGTCTGCTGTCAGTCGGGATTCTGCAGAGAATTATGTATAAGATGCTTGTTTTAGAAGTAGTCATCATTTGCGAGAAATTGTGATACCCATAGAAGACTGTACCCCCTTTTGGTACCGACTGATTATCCCCAAAAATTGAAGGTTTGTTCTGCAGAAATAGAATACACCCCATGAATCCAGTGGTAGGAGGGAAATCCCTAGCTCTGGAGGGATTGACGGCGTCAAGCGACTCCAGAATAGGTTTGTGCTACAAAAATGGGAAAATGTGGGATGTGCAGTTCTTTTAGCTCGGGTTCAAGGCCACCCCATGGAATTTTTATGGGACATTGGAGGTGCCTGCACTACTCGCAACACATCAGAATATTTAAAATGCACATGGGAAACACCTGGGAAAATCATCCTTAGTGGTTTCACAGGTCCTTCATAGAATGCCTACAGTGCAGAAGGAGGCCATTCGGCCCATAGGGTCTGCACCGACCACAATCCCACCCAAGCCCTATCCCCATAACCCCATGCATTTACCCTAGCTAGTCCACCTGCCACTAAAAGACAATTGAGCATGGCCAATCCACCTAACCCACACATCTTTGGACAATTCAATGGAAAGAACTAGTACAAAGCCGTTAGAATTCATAAATAGGGAATTTGCAGTGTTCACATTCAGTTGTTCTTGTTAATTTGCAAGCAGGAGCCAAACGTATTTTTGGATCTGATCGAATAGAGTTGAAACTGTCTTTTGATCTGGCAAGCTGCTGCATATGGAGAATGAGTGGAAAAAGCAGGAACCTCATTCCTACAAGAATTAATCAAGAAAGAATTTATTCAGTTGGGGAATTGTGGATTTGATCATCCAAGTTGTCTGATAACAAAGATGTTCAGTGTGTAATTTACCTGGACCACTTGGCCTTCTCCAGTCATAAACTTGACTACAGTCATATGATGGGTGAGATTAGCATTGAGGGACCTGACCCAAAACCCCATTTTCCCGAAAGGAGCAGAACAAGATGTGGTTCGATTGGTTGATAGTTTGCTTAACCAGGGAGTTCTTTAACTGGTCGCATCAACGAATAACTCTCCAATTTGGCCAGTTAAAAAGCCAGATAGGTCATGGCGTCTTACAATTGATAACAGGGAATTAAATAAATTTATTCCTTTTGAACAAAGAACAATACAGCACAGGAACAGGCCCTTCGGCCCTCCATGCCCGTGCCGCTCCCTGGTCCAAACTAGACCATTCTTTTGTATCCCTCCATTCCCACTCCGTTCATATGGCTGTCTAGATAAGTCTTAAACGTTCCCAGTGTCCCCGCCTCCACCACCTTGCCTGGCAGCGCATTCCAGGCCCCCACCACCCTCTGTGTAAAATATGTCCTTCTGATATCTGTGTTAAACCTCCCCCCCTTCACCTTGAACATATGACCCCTCGTGAACATCACCACCGACCTGGGGAAAAGCTTCCCACCGTTCACCCTATCTATGCCTTTCATAATTTTATACACCTCTATTAAGTCTCCCCTCATCCTCCGTCTTTCCAGGGAGAACAACCCCAGTTTACCCAATCTCTCCTCATAACTAAGCCCCTCCATACCAGGCAACATCCTGGTAAACCTCCTCTGAACTCTCTCCAAAGCCTCCACGTCCTTCTGGTAGTGTGGCGACCAGAACTGGACGCAGTATTCCAAATGCGGCCAAACCAACGTTCTATACATCTGCAACATCAGACCCCAACTTTTATACTCTATGCCCCGTCCTATAAAGGTAAGCATGCCATATGCCTTCTTCACCACCTTCTCCACCTGTGACGTCACCTTCAAGGATCTGTGGACTTGCACACCCAAGTCCCTCTACGTATCTACACCCTTTATGGTTCTGCCATTTATCGTATAGCTCCTCCCTACATTATTTCTACCAAAATGCATCACTTCGCATTTATCAGGATTGAACTCCATCTGGCATTTCTTTGCCCAAATTTCCAGCCTATCTATATCCTTCTGTAGCTTCTGACAATGCTCTTCACTATCTGCAAGTCCTGCCAATTTTGTGTCGTCCGCAAACTTACTGATCACCCCAGTTACACCTTCTTCCAGATCATTTATATAAATCACAAACAGCAGAGGTCCCAATACAGAGCCCTGCGGAACACCACTAGTCACAGGCCTCCAGCCGGAAAAAGACCTTTCCACTACCACCCTCTGTCTTCTTTTGTTACACTAGGAGTAGCTACCAGTCCCGAAGCCATGATGCAACAGATCCCAGAAACAAAATTCTTTACTGTCCTGGGCATTAGCAATGGTTTCTGGTCCATTCAGGGCCAACACTACACATAGTACTGCCCCCCACAAGGATTCCATAATTCGCCCTCAACTTTTAATCAGCAGTTGGCTGATGGCCTTAAAACATTCTAAAAGCCTGAATGTTTAATATAATATGTGGGTGACCTGTTACAAACTGAAAATTTGAGGAACATCTTATATTGTTGGATGAATTATTGAAAGTTTTGACTTCCCTTGAATCAAAAGCAAATTTGAAAAAGGCACAAATGATGCAAACTCAGGTCACATATTTGGGCATGGAGATAAGACATGGAAAGAAAGAAATTGACAAGCACAATAAATGATGCTATATTAAAACTACTATTCCCTGTGGATGTGAGGTCTTGAAGATCCTTTTTAGGATTGGTAGGTTACTGAAGAAATCACATTGACGGATTCGCCACAAAGGCAGCACTGTTGTCTGAGAAACATGCCAAGTGGTAATGGATGCCTGAGCACACACAGGCAATTCATGAGCTTAAACAGCCTCTCAACCCAGAATCTCTTTGTGCTGGAATTAGCAGCAACTCTCTCAACAATGTTGTTCTGTTGCAGAAAAGATATGGCTGATTCATGCCGGTTGCCTACGCTTCATGGCAATCAACTCCAGGGGACCGGTTTTCTTTGTGCGAGTGCCACCTTTTTGCAGTATTTTGGGCTGTCCAGTATGTTATTAATATACGGTTAAATCCCCTCACTATTCTGACAGAGCACACTCCTATCCAACTTTTACTGGAAGGATGTATAAAAGATGGCATAGTCATCCAAAATCGCAATGCCCCATAGACTCTGTTGCTTCAGAGTCGAGATGTCAGTTAAATGAATTCACACAAAGCCATGGATCTTCCGTGGTGGAAGATGGTACTGGAAAAGCGGGTTGTGCTATTTAAGTTAAAGACCACACAAGCAGACCTGTGAGAAAATTAGCTTTAAAAGTGGCCCTCGACAATGAGCGCACACACAGCTCAGCAGCCATAGTTTATGTGGTTAGTTATCCAGAGAACTTTCTGCCACCAACTACCATCTATTCAGACAGTATGTATGCGTGCAGCAGCCTAACAGATTTCCTTCCCTTTATGGGCAGCCTGAGTGTTTGAAATACTTAGTCCATTTGTGCGATAACAGTCAGTGAGACGCAAGTTAGTGATTTAATAGAAGCTCAGATAGGGGAGGACAATTTAAACCAATGGCTGCAGGAATTACATCTCCATCGTACAATAAATGGAAAAAGATGGATTAATGATAAAAGATGCAGTCACCACACAGGATCAAGAGCCAAATTATAAGGGACATCAGGGAATTGAAAATACAGCTGAAAGAATAAAGAATGTATGTTGGTGGCCACAAATTGAAAATGATGTGAAGCATTACACAAAAAATTGTTGAATTTGTGCTCAGAACAATCCGGACTGCTATGCTAATAAAGCAGCACTCCATGGGCTAATCTCAGAATAATCATATGGCTCCTTTACCACAGAGCAAGGGGAAGAGTCATAATTGATGCTTCAGCCCATTTACTGAAAGTTTTTCCTACAATTTTGAACACAGCAATGGCTAGTTAACATTTTGGTCCAACAGGTTTTTACTCAACGGAGACTGCCCCATTGTAGAGAGTCGGACCAAGGAACACATTTTACTGCCCAAGTTATGCAAAACGCTATGATAGATAAAAATTTCAAATTTCATATCGCCCACCATCTAGCGGATTTGTGGAACAAAAACGGGCTTTGAAAACTACGATTAGGACAACGGTGCAGCAACAGTTCCATTTGGAATAAAGCATTGCCATTTGCACTCATGGTGATTAGAAACACTAGTTCTACAGGATGTACCCCACACATGTTAATGACCAGACACCCCATGAGAGGTATTGAAACACTATTAGGTTTAGACCTGATCGAACCAGAGATACAGTCCGTGTCACATGAGAACGCAGTTGAGCATCATTTTGAAAATGTTAAGGCAGAACACATGGCCACCCTAGTTAAAAATGGAAAAAAGAAACAAACTAGCAAAGCTCATTTTGATGCCACAGTCAATACGGTAGAACTTGAAGTGGGCCAGAAAGTTATGATCAGAGTCTGTCAGCTTGGGATTTTCTTGTCACCAAGGCATACTGAACCATTCCCTATCATAGACAAAGTCAGTCCATCAGTATACAAAGTACTTGTGGACAGTGACAAATCAGGATGGTACCATATAAATCAGTTGAAACTCGACAGGAGGGGGACAAGATTGTCATTCCTATCACATCATGATCAATGATATGGAAGAACCCTTCATTCTTATGTTGCCTTCCCCACCAGTTACACCCCAAAATCAAGGACATACAGCACAGGAACAGGCCCTTCGGCCCTCCAAGCCCTGTGAGGACCTGTGAGGATAGTGCCAGAATAACCACCCTTATTGCTGATGGAGCACCAAAATCAGAGGGGAACCTTAAAGAAGGGTAAGGAGGCAACCTGTCTGATATAGTTCACCTTTGCCTCCTCAAAGGAGAGGACCACACAGCCCCTGATGACCGAATAGATAAAAAAGTCAGAAACATTAAATATCAGGTATTATCTTGATTCAAAGGGTTGGTAAATAAAGCAAGAGAATGGACTGGAAAATATATGTTATGATCATGAGCGTGGTGATTTTCTGAACCAATGGAACAGCATCAACAGATATAACTGTCTATAGGAGACATGTCAAGATGTCTGAGGCGTTAACTTTTAAAGGTACCAAAAGATGAAAACAGTCCCGACAATGGACCATTCCAGACACTGTTTGTACAAGCCACAAGGACCCACTGGAGTTTATACTTTGTCTACTGTTATAAATATGTACATGATCGTTAAGATTCCTTTAAATAAACAAGTATGTCTCAAATTGTTCCCCAGAGTTTCCCAACCTTATTTATGTTGAAGCATCACCTCCGTGGCACGGTAGCACAATGGTTAGCACTGCTGCCGCACAGCATCAGAGATCCTGGTTCGATTCCCGGCTTGGGTCACTGTCTGTGTGGAGTCTGCATGTTCTTCCCATGTCTGCCTGGGTTTCCTCCAGGTGCTTTGGTTTCCTCCCACAGTCCGAAAGATGTGTTGGTTAGATGTATTAGATGTATTCTCCCTCAGTGAACCCCAACAGGTGCCAGAGTGTGGCTAGGGGATTTTCACAGTAAATGCATTGCAGTGTTAATGTAAGCCTACTTTTGACACCAAATAAACTTGAAAAAGAGATGGGGTATTATTGGGCTGAGCCTAGGCACCATGTGATTTTGACAACAGTTAACATTTCAACTAGGTGCATGTTTCTAAATATGGGTGTGCTGACCCCAAGTCAAACGAAAGAAAGTGCACCAAGTCTTAAGACTCATCTTGACAGTCTCAGTGTGCAAGCAGAATAATATCTATAGAAAGGAATGGAGAATTGATAGGATTGAGACTTGATCGGTGCCAAAGAACAGACCAATTAGTAATATGCCTTTATCCTTTAGGGGTTCTACTTAATGACACATGTATAATGGGGTGGTAAGATTTTTAAACCATTAGACATTAAGACACCATCAGAACTAGCAGCATTCAGTTAAATGACTTTTAAAATAAGTTTATGAGCTAACAAGAAGCAATGAGATGCAGTAATTGATTCAAATGAGTGATGATGATTGTAAAACATATATGCTGATATTTTGAATGTATTATTATTGATTTTAAGGAATATTGTTCACTTTGACCAAGAGCAGTTTACTGCAAGGCATCATGGTAAAAAGACATGAGGATGAAACCATATTTCAAGAGAATATTTGAACCTTGGAAATATGCAAGTTTTATCAGTAAAGTTTCAGTTGGAAAGAACATTTAGAACACATCATATTTCATGAATAGGGTTTATTCACTGTCCGGATGAGATGGACTGATGCCCAGACATGGTGTCACAAGTTAGTCTGGTTAGACAGTGGCTTTTAAGGGAACCCATGAGAACGTTTATTTGAACTCTGGGTTGAGCGTCTTAGGTTACAAGGCAACCAGGGAGTGGGGTCAGCCAGGACAGGAGTTGGCTTCCAGATTAATAAAGTACCGTTAAGCTGAGGAGTGGAATGCGATTGACTAAAGTATTTGACACGTATTATTGTTGATTTGTGCATCTTGAAGATGATTGATTTAAAGTTACTGAAAGGTGGGAATTGATGAGAAAAAACTATAATTGATCTGTTTATGATTGTATATATCAGAGAGGTTTTGCAGTTCTGGCGGCTGCTGGTTTAAGTTATGTCTTTTTACACAGAGATACTTGCCTTGTGAGTCTTGTATTGTCTAAACTTTAGGCAGTACCGGTCATCTCAGTACCCCACCAACAGACACTGACAAGACAAAATGTGGTTTTAACTCAGATAAAGATGTAAATTGTACCTGGTGGGTGGAAAGTTATGAAAGGACACATGGGAAATAGATCTTACTGCATGAAGCAAAAATACATCATGGGTTTGGAAATATCACATCCACCATTCAATATTTTGTTTTAAACCCGAAATCCCAGCCAGAATTGGACAGATTTTATTGATATCCATCCTCGTGAACAAGTCATAATGAGCATGACTGAGGAATTGAAAGAAATTCTAGGAAATATCCCAAATTTGGATGAAAAGCTAGAATTAAAATGAAAGTATTTAAAACATATGTTAAAAGGTTAAACAGGAGACAAAGAAAATTGACGAGGAAATAAAAGGCATAAAAGAAATGACATGGTGGAATAGGCGAAACAATATATAACTAAATCCGTAGATACGTTTATCGTCCTATGTTGTAAGCAATTGTTACTGCGATGTTGAAAGGACAGACCAGACAAATATATGCAATGATAATGACAAAGAAGTTAGATACATTATTATAAAACATGTAACGATTGCATGATACAGCAATAGAGTCACTGATGTTTAAATTTAACTTGTAATCCATCTGGCAGCTGTAAGTAATTTTTTTCTGCTGGGAAGTATGTCATGATGAGTTAGTGAGTTTAGAGTGAACTTGTGGTTGATGAAACTGCCTGACATATTTGGTTTTATATGATCCAATGTTTAAACACCAGATCAAGAAGGTGGAATGTGGCCGTGGCTCAATTGTTGCTGGAAAGTGGGTTAAATGAAAGAGAGACGCTAAAGGTTGATGGGAAATGTGGCTAAGTTACAGAGATGCAGCCTGCCACAGGACACAAGACAGCAGGAGTTCCCTGGATTTCAAAAGGTGATTGTTATCAGTTTGAGGTGCCAGAGATGTGAAATGAACAAGTGGTTGTAAACGATCACCCATCACACAGGAAGGAGGGGATAACGGCCAGGATGCTCCCAAAAAGTTTTTCTAAGTGCCAAATTCACGTAAAAACTGGAGTAACTCCCATTGCTTTTTTTTCAAGCGGGATTTCAAATGAATCTCTCACTGAGCACTGCAGAGTGCCTCAGGGAGATTCACACTAAAAATCAGGGGGCGGGGCCTATTCCCACTGGAGAGATCAGCGCATGCACAGTAGCCCCGCATTGCCAGCCTCCCGATCGCTGGCCAGCTGAATCGCTGCCTGCCAGCCCCGTGAACCCGCATCACTGGCTGTGCGAACCCCTGTCATCCCCAATCGCTGGCCCCTCAATGTCTTCTCCCCACCAGCCCTGATCTCCCTGACCGCCCCCCCAATCTCAATCAGCCCTTTTCCCCTCTCAGACTGCATTCCCGACTGCAGAGTGGCAGTGGGACTCCCCATCCATCTCCCCACATAGGCCCAGGCCCTCTGGTCCTGGCCCCTTGGCACAGCCTGATGCCCAGTTGGCTGTGCCAAGGTGCCCCTTGGCAGTGCCACCTGGGGGACCTCCAGAGCTTCTCTTCACTCCAGTGGGGTCAGGCTGCCAGCTCCCCATTAGTGGGGAGCTGTTGTAAGCCCCACTGGAGTGAAATACTCCTTGCGAGGAAGGAGAGGCTAGCGGACCTGGTAATGAGATTAAATTAGAAATTTTAAAATGGAAATCTGAGCCCCAGAGACTGTGCGGTGCCCAGCGGGGAGCCCGCTAAATGGCTTCTGCTGATGTCTCCCGTCTGAGTGAATCTCCCTCAATAACTGTAAGGGATGGGAGGTCATTAACATGGACATTTGTGGTAATCTGTAAGGAACAAAGGAATGCAAGCAGACACAGTCCCAAGGAGGATATAAATATCACCACAGACTTAGTCAAATTAGTAATAACTAATAGAAAGAACTATCGTTGAAGGGAGCCTCAAGCTTTCAGGGTTTGATTCCCATTTGTGCCTGGCCAGTACGATTAGGTGGTGAGGTCGCCACAACTGCACTGGAACTCATTAGATAAGTATTGTTTGTTTAAACCTATGCCGAGGAATTTGCAGTGGTAGCAAAGGAAGGTGGAATCGTTTGTGTGTGTTTTAAACAGGGTACAGGAGTGATAGGAATTGGGATTTTATATTTTGTTTAATAAAGAAGCGATTTGATTCAAGAATAACAGTTGTGTCTATCAATTGGAGAGAGGGTCTCAGTCAACAGCAGTCCCAACCTCTCCAATTATTCCTCACAACTGAAGGTTCTCATCCCTGGAACTATTCTTGTAAGCACCTTCTACACTCTCTCCAATGAATTCACAGTCTTCAGTCCTCCACACAATACTCCAGCTGAGGACTAATTTGTGTCCTATACACAGTATAACCTCCTGGCTCTTGTATTCCATGTCACTATTAATAAAGCATACAGTGGACTAAGCTTTATCAATTGTTCCTCCACTTGTCCTGCCACCTTTGCACATATACATTCAGGTCCCTCTGCTCCTGCACAGAATATCAATATGAATCCTATAAAACACAATAGATAAAGTAATATTAAAATCATTAGATAAAAGCAAATTACTGCGGATGCTGGAATCTGAAACCAAAAGAGAAAATGCTGGAAAATCTCAGCAGGTCTGGCAGCATCTGTAAGGAGAGAAAAGAGCTGACGTTTCGAGTCCAGATGACCCTTTGTCAAAGCTAAAAGGCATAGAAAGTGGGAGATATTTATACTGCAGGGTGAGGGAATGAAAGATGAGTCATAGCCACAGAAAAAAGGGGAAAAGGCTGCTAACGGCAGTCCATAGAGTGAATAAAAGGTGTGAATGGCCAAATGGCAGAGACACTGAAATCAGAGGGTAAACTGTGACAGATGAAGATGTGGGGGGAGGGGGGAAAATGGGTGGGAGAGAGATAAAATGGAGAAGGGGGAAAGGGGACAAGATAGGGGGAAAGAGTAGGGGGGGGGGAAGAATAATAAAGAAAGACAATAAAGTAGTAAAAGGTAGAGAACAGTTAAAATGAAATGAAATGAAAACAAAGCAGTCAAGATGGGGTAAAGCAAATCATCTGAAGTTGTTGAGTTAGATGTTAAGACTGGAGGGTTGTAATGTGCCTAGTCGAAAGATGAGATGCTGTTCCTCCAGTTCACGTTGAGCTTCACTGAAACATTGCAGCAGGGCAAGGACATGGGAGCGGGATCATGTGTCAAAATAGCAAGCATCAATTTTTCACAAAAACAGAAAAATGCTGGAAAATCTCAGCAGGTCTGACAGCATCTATGGGGAGAGAATAGAGCTAACATTTTGAGTCTAGATGAACCTTTCGCAGAGCTCAGTAAGAAGTCTCACAACACCACGTGAAGGTCCAACAGGTTTATTTGGTATCACAAGCTTTCGGTGAGTCACCTGATGAAGGAGCAGCGCTCCTGTGGTAAACCACTGTTAACTCATTACCTGTGTGTGTGTGACATGCCTGGACATGCCCCTGCTGGCCTTGCCTGAGACTCCTCCCCCCTGGTCCAGGTATAAAGGTGACTGCTCCCCACCCCCTGCCTCAGTCTCTGGACCAGTTCATCAGCATGGGTGTGCTCCAAGTCTTTTGCGAATAAAAGCCTATTTGTTCTTGAATACAAACTAGTCTTTGCTTGATTGATAGTGCATCAATTTTATTTGCAAAAAGTTTTGGGATGGAGCAGATACTAAAACCCGAGAGGCTTGAATTGGATCCTCAAGCCGCAGGAGCCTCTAACAGCTTCGATCACTGGCTGCGATGTTTTGAAACTTTTCTCACCGCCTTCGCCCCTGTTGTCCGGACCGAAACCGACAAGCTACACATGCTCCACGCCCGGGTAAGCGATCAAGTATTCTCGATGATTAGAGACGCCGAAACTTACAAAGATGCGATCAAACTTTTAAAAGGCCAGTACAACAAACAGTCTAATGTAATCTACGCCAGACATCTTCTGGCTACTCGTAGACAACAGCCAGGAGAATCGGGCGATCAATTCCTGCGTGCGTTGCGAGCACTTGGCAGGGCCTGCAACTGCAAGGTAGTAACAGCCGCCCAAAACACTGAGGACTTAATCAGAGATGCCTATGTCACGGGTATCAGGTCAAACTATATCCGACAACGACTGCTGGAACAGGGTGGCCTGGACCTACAAAAGACTGGCGCTTACCGACTCGTTAGAGGTGGCCTTCCGTAATCTCGAGGCCTACACCCCCGACCACGGGCGTGCATCGTGGACACCGCGGTCGCCGCCACCTCTGTACTCGGGAGGGCCGCAGGCCTACGCCACGTCCCACCAATGACCCGACCGTTGCGGCAGTCTCCGGAGGCCCGAAGTGCTACTTCTACAGCCTGGGGAAGCACCCCCGACAACGCTGCCCGGGTGTGGAAAGAAGGGCCATTACATGAAGGTATGCAGGGCAAAATTGACCTCCAAGCCCAGTAGCGCCGCGTGCGACCCGCAGGGGCCGCCATCTTGGGCGCCAGTAGCCACGTGTGAGCCGTGCGGACCGCCATCTTGGACGCCTTCAGCCGCGTGTGGACTGTGCGGGCCGCCATCTTGGACGCCTTCAGCCGCGTGTGGACTGTGCGGGCCGCCATCAGCCGCATTGCAAAATCCAACGGTGACTTCGATTACGCTGGACCAATCCAGGCCTCACCAACTCGCCAGTTCCATGATGGACATCGAGGTAAACGGTCGCACTACAAACTGTTTATTTGACTGTGGGAGTACGGAGAGCTTTATTCACCCTAACAGTGAGTCGCTACGCCCTTTCAGTACTGCCAGTGAAGCAAACGATCTCCATGGCTTCAAAGTCCCACTCGGTGGATGTCCTCGGGTACTGCGTGGCGACCCTGACTGTACGGGGCAGTGTACAAAATTTTCAGGCTCCTCGTGCTGCCACAACTCTGCGCTGCTGTACTCCTGGGGCTTGATTTCCTGTGTCACCTTAAGAGCGCCACCATGGAGTATCATGGGCCTTTTCCCCCACTCTCTGTTTGCAATCACCAGTTCTTAGATTGCCCACCGTGCACCAGCTGCAGCCTCTCGACCCTTAAAGTCGCCCCTCCCTCACTGTTTGAAAATCTCACCCCCGACTGCAAGCCCATCGCCACCAAGAGCAGATGGTACAGTGCTGGAGAGAGAGTTTTTATCAGGTCCAAAGTACAACGGCTCCGAGGGGAGGGGATCATCAAGGCCAGTACCAGCCCCTGGAGAGCCCAAGTAGTCGTTGTTAAGACTCTGGAGAAACATCACATGGTCATTGACTACAGTCAGACCATTAACCGCTACACGCAGCTGGACGTGTACCCTCTTCCCCGCATATCTGACATGGTTAATCAGATTGCGCAATAATTGGGTGTTCTCCACCATCGACTTAAAATCTGCATACCACCAGCTCCCTATCCGCCCGGAGGACCGCCAATATACTGCCTTCGAGGTGGATGGCCGCCTCTACCACTTCCTTAGGGTCCCCTTCGGCATCACCAACGGGGTCTCGGTTTTCCAGCGTGAGATGGACCGAATGGTAGACCAGAACAGGCTGCGGGCCATCTTCCCGTACCTAGATAACGTCACCATCTGCGGCCATGATCAGCAGGACCACGACACCAACCTCCACACTCCTAAATCTGACCTATAATAAGGAGAAGTGCGTATTCTGCACACGCCACCTCGCCATCCTTGGTTGTGTTGTGGAAAACGGGGTCATTGGTCCGACCCCGACTGCCTGCATCCCATCTTGGAACTCCCCCCCTCCCTACCAGCCTCAAAGCACCGAGGAGATGCCTGGGCGTCTTCTCGTATTATGCCCAGTGGGTCCCCAATTATGCGGATAAAGCCTGTCCGCTCATCAAATCCACCTCTTTTCCCCTTATGGCAGAGGCCCGCCTGGCCTTTGACCGCATCAAAGCAGACATCACGAAGGCCACGATGCACGCTGTAGACGAATCCATCCCGTTGCAGGTGGAGAGCGATGTGTCTGACTTCGCCCTAGCTACCACCCTTAACCAGGCGGGCAGACCCGTGGCCTTCTTCTCATGAACCCTCCAAGGCCTGGAAATTCGACACTCCTCTGTCGAAAAGGAGGCCCAAGCCATAGTGGAAGCTGTATGGCACTGGCGCCGCTAGTTACCTGGTATACTATTCACCCTACTCACGGACCAATGGTCAGTTGCATTCATGTTTAATAACACGCAGCGGGGCAAGATCAAAAATGATAAAATAGAGGTGGAGAATCGAGCTTTCCACCTACAGTTACGACATCTTATACTGGCCTGGGAAGCTCAATGAGCCCCCAGACGCCCTGTCCCCGGAAATATGTGCCAGCGCACAAATAGACCAATTGCAGACTCTCCACAACAACCTCTGCCACCTGGGGGTCACCAGGTTTTTCACTTCATTAAAGCCCGTAACCTGCCCTACTCCATTGAGGAAGTCAGGTCTATAACCAGACACTGCCAGGTCTGCGCAGAGTGCAAGCCGCACTTCTATCGGCCAGACAGAGCACACCTCTTAAAGGCCACCCGCCCTTTCGAACGCCTAAGCGTCGACTTCAAAGGCCCCTTCCCCTCTTCTGACCGCAACAGATACTTCCTCAACGTCATTGACGAATATTCACGTTTCCCCTTTGCTATTCCCTGCCCGGATATGACCTCAGCCACGGTTGTCAGGGCCCTGCACAGCCTCTTCACCCTGTTCGGTTTCCCTAGCTATATCCATAGCGACCGGGGATCCTCCTTTATGAGTGATGAGCTGCGACAGTACCTGCTCTCCAAAGGCATAGCCTCGAGTAGGACCACCAGCTACAACCCCGGGGGAACGGACAGGTAGAGAGGGAGAACGCGACAGTCTGGAAGGCTGTTTTACTAGCTCTGAGGTCTAAGGGTCTTCCAGTCACCCGCTGGCAAGAGGTCCTCCCTGATGCACTACACTTGATTAGATCACTCCTTTGCTCAGCTACCAATGCTACCCCTCACGAATGTTCGTTTTCCCCAGAAAGTCCTCCTTGGGGACCTCACTACCATCGTGGCTGACGTCCCCAGGCCCTGTCCTGCTCCAGAAGCACGCGAGGACCCATAAGTCGGACCCCCTGGTCGAAAGGGTCCAGCTCCTCCACGCCAACCCCCAATACGCCTATGTGGCGTACCCCGACGGGCGGGAGGACACAGTCTCTATTCGAGACCTGGCACCCGCAGGTGCTCCAGGGACCACAGCGACCCACAACCCCACACCCCCGTATACAGCACGCCTGACGCAGGTGCCCCAGGGACCACAACGACCCACAACCCCAACCCCCGTATACAGCACGCCTGACGCAGGTGCCCCAGGGACCACGACAACCCACAACCCCCGTATACAGCACGCCTGAGCTCCAGGAGCCGCCACCACGCACCCGACAATCGGAAGGGACTACAGACGACTCAAGCGTCTACAGCCTGGCGCCTGAACCAACACCGTGGCCACCAGAACCGACACCACAACCGGCACTACGGCGGTCGCAGCGGCAGATCAAGCCCCCAGAGAGACTAAATTTGGAATTCTGTAAATATTGTTCCACCCATCTCACCCCCGCCGGACTCTTTTTTAAAAAGCAGGGGGTGAATGTGGTAAACCACTGTTAGCTTATTGCCTGTGTGTGTGTGTGACACGCCTGGGCATGCCCCTGCCTGAGACTCCTCCCCCCACCGGTCCAGGTATAAAGGTGACTGCTCCCAACCCCCTGATGCACCATTGATTCACGCAAAGACTAGATGTTGCGAAACAACAGGCTTTTATTAACAACAGAAGCACTCCCAAACCGATCGCTAACCTGAACTGAGGCAAAGGGGCGGAGAGCAGCCACTTTTATACCCCGAGGAGGGCGGAGCCCCGGATTAAAGCAGCAGGGGCGGAGAGCAGCCACTTTTATACCCCGAGGAGGGCGGAGCCCCGGATTAAGGCAGCAGGGGCGTGCCCAGGCATATCCCATATACAGACAGTGGTTCACCACATTCAGACCCTGTTTAAAAAAAGAGTTCGGCGGGGGCGAGGTGGTGGAACGACAGTCACAAGTTATTGCTTCAAGTTACAAGTTCAGTCTCTCCAGGGCTTGATCTGCCGCTGCGACCGCCACAATGTCAGCCGTGGCGCCGGTTCAGGATGCCACGGTGATGAGTCAGACGCCAGTCCATAACTGGTGATGCTGTCCGTAGCGCCTTCAGACTGCCGGGAGGCTGCTCCTGGGGCTCAGGCGTGCCGTAAACGGGGGCAAATTAGCGTGCTGCGACTCTGGTGCATCATGGACAACATTTGGAGCTGGGGGTGAGGGGCCGTGGGACGTAGTACCTGCAGGTGCCAGGTCGTGAATGAAGACCGTGTCCTCCCGCCCATCGTGATATGCCACATAGGCGTATTGGGGGTTGGCGTGGAGGAGCTGGACCGTTTCAATCAGGGGGTCCGATTTATGGGTCCACACGTGCTTCCGGAGCAGGACAGGGCCAGGGAACGTCAGCCACGACGGTAGTGAGGTCCCAGAGTAGGACTTCCTAGGGAAAACAAACATTCGTTCATGAGGAGCGGCGTTGGTAGCCGTGCACAGTGGTGACCTAATTGAGTGTAGTGCATCAGGGAGGACCTCTTGCCAGCGGGAGACTGGAAGACCCTTCGACCGGAGAGCTAATAAAGCGGCTTTCCAGACTGTCGCAGTCTCCCTCTCCACCTGTCCGTTCCCCCTGGGGTTGTAGCTGGTGGTCCTACTCGAGTCTATGCCTTTGCAGAGTAGGTACTGGCGCAGCTCGTCACTCATAAAAGAGGACCCCCGATTGCTATGAATATAGCTGGGGAAACCAAACAGGGTGAAGAGGCTGTGCAGGGCCCTGATGGCCGTGGCCGAGGTCATATCCGGGCAAGGAATAGCAAAGGGGAACCGCGAATATTCATCAACGACGTTGAGGAAGTATACGTTGCGGTTAGAGGAGGGGAGGGGGCCTTTGAAGTCAACGCTCAGGCGTTCGAAAGGGCGGGTGGCTTTGATGAGGTGTGCTCTGCCCGGCCGGTAGAAATGCGGCTTGCACTCCGCGCAGACTTCGCAGTGCCTGGTTACAGACCCGACTTCCTTGATGGAATAGGGCAGGTTCCGTGCCTTGATGAAATGGAAGAATCTGGTAAGCCCCGGGTGGCAGAGATCATCGTGGAGAGTCTATAACTGGTCTAGGTTTGCGCTGGCACAGGTCCCCCGGGACAGGGCGTCTGGGGGCTCATTGAGCTTCCCAGGCCGGTATAAAATGTCGTAATTGTAGGTGGAGAGCTCGATCCTCCACCTCAAAATCTTATCGTTCTTGATTTTGCCCCGCTGCGCGTTGCTTAACAGAAAGGCAATGGACCGTTGGTCCGTGAGCAGAGTGAACCGTTTGCCAGCTAAGTAGTGGCGCCAGTGCCGCACCGCCTCCACGATGGCTTGTGCCCCTTTTTCGATGGAGGAATGTTGAATTTCAGGGCCCTGGAGGTTGCGCGGGAAGGCGGCCACGGGTCTGCCCGCCTGGTTAAGAGAGTGGCGGCCAGGGCAAAATCCACCTGGAATGAGGTTGATTCGTCTACGGCGTGCATTGTGGCCTTCGCGATATCCACTTTGATGCGGTCAAAGGCCAGCCGGGCCTCCGCCGCTAGGGGAAAAGATGTGGATTTGATGAGTGGACGGGCTTTGTCCGCATAATTGGGGACCCACTGGTCGTAGTATGAGAAGAAGCCCAGGCATCTCCTCAGCGCTTTGAGGGTGGTGGGGAGGGGAAGTTCCAGGAGGGGACGCATGTGGTCGGGGTTGGGGCTGATGACCCCGTTCTCCACAACACAACCAAGGATGGCGAGGCGGCGCGTGCAGAATACACACTTCTCCTTATTGCAGGTCAGGTTAAGGAGTGTCGCAGTGTGGAGGAATTTTTGGAGGTTGGCGTCGTGGTCCTGCTGATTGTGGCCGCAGATGGTGACGTTATCCAGGTACAGGAAGGTGGCCTGCAACCCGTTCTGGTCCACCATTCGGTCCATCTCACGCTGGAAAACCGAGACCCCGTTGGTGACGCTGAAGGAAGTGGTAGAAACGTCCAACCGCCTCGAAGGCAGTATATTGGCGGTCTTCTGGGCAGATAGGGAGCTGGTGGTATGCAGACTTCAAATTAATGGTGGAGAACACCCGATATTGCGCAATCTGACTGACCATGTCAGATATGCGGGGAAGGGGGATACGCGTCCAGCTGTGTGTATCGGTTGATGGTCTGACTGTAGTCAATGACCATGCGAAGTTTCTCCCCAGTCTTGACAACCACCACTTGGGCTCTCCAGGGACTGGTACTGGCCTCAATGATCCCCTCCCCCAGGAGGCGTCACACCTCGGACTTGATGAACGCTCTATCTCCAGCGCTGTACCGTCTGCTTTTGGTGGCAATGGGCTTGCAGTCAGGGGTGAGGTGCTCAAAGAGCAAGGGAGGAGCGACTTTGAGGATAGAGAGACCACAGGTGGTGCGCGGTGGCTGGTCTGTTAGCTGTGGATTTTGGATGGAGATTGGCGGAAAAGGCCCAGTATACACCATAGTGACGCTCCCAAGGTAGCACATGAAATCTAGCCCCAGTAGTACAGCAGCGCAGAGCTGTGGCAGCACGAGGAGCCTTCCCTTGTCGTACACCGTGCTACGTAGTCAGATTTTCTACACAGTACCCGAGGACATTCACAGACTGGGACGTCGAAGCCATAGAAATCGATTGCTGCATTGGCAGTGCGTAGCGCCTCACCGTGTTAGGGTCGATTAAACTCTCTGTACTCCCACTGTTAAATAAGCAGTTAGTAGTGTGGCCGTTTACCTTGACGTCCATCATCGACCAGGTGAGCTGGTGAGGCCTGGACTGGTCCAGCGTGACCGAGGGCACTGTCGGATTAGGCGATGCGGTGGACGGTTCCCAAAATGGCTGCACCCGTGAGTCAGCTGACGTCACCCAAGATGGCGGCTCTCGTGGGTCGCACGTGGCTGATGGCGTCAAAGATGGCAGCACCTGTGGATCGCACGCGGCCGATGGCGTCGAAGACAGTCCCTCCCGCGGATCGCACACGGCGCTGCTGGGCCTGGGGGCCGATTTTGCCCTGCAAACTGTCAAGTAGTGACCCTTCTGACCGCAGCCAGAGCAGATCGCGTCTTTAGCCGGGCAGCGCCGTTGTGGGTGCTTCTCCAGGCTGCAGAAGTAGCACTTTGGGCCTCCGGGGACTGCCGCAGTGGTCAGTTCGGCTTGGGGACAGGGCGTAGGTTTGTGGCCCTCCCGGGTACAGTGATGGTTGCGGTCGCGTTGTCCACAGTGCGCCCTCGTGGTCGGGGGTGCAGGCCTCGAGGTTCCGGAACGCTACCTCCAGTGAGCCGGCAAGGTCCATAGTTTTCTTCAGGTCCAGTCCACCTTGTTCCAGCAGGCGCTGCCGGATATAGGTCAACCTGATGCCCGCGACAAAGGCATCTCTGATCAGGTCGTCGGCAGTTTGGGCGGCTGAAACGGCCTTGCAGTTGCAGACTCTGCTGAGCGCACGCAGAAATTGTTCAGTCGATTCCCCGGGCTGCTGTCTGCGAGTGGTCAGCAGGTGTCTGGCGTAGACCTCGTTCGGCTGCCGGTTGTACTGGCTCGAGGAGATTGATTGCCTCCTGGTAGGTCTCTGCATTGCGGATGATCGCGAAGACGCGAGCGCTGATGCGGGCGTGGAGCACATGCAGTTTGTCGATGTCTGTTACGACGGAAGAGGAGGAGGCAATGAAGGTCTCAAAACAGTGCAGCCAGTGATCAAAAGAGTTAGAGGCGCCAACTGCCTGCGGATCCAGATCCAATGTGTCAGGTTTCAGGAGTTGCTCTATTTCAAAAATTTTATTAATAAAATTGATGCACCATTGATTCACGCAAAGACTAGGTGTTGCGAAACAACAGGCTTTTATTAACAAGAACAGAAGCACTCCCAAACTGATGGCTAACCTGAACGGAGGTAAAGGGGCGGAGAGCAGCCACCTTTATACCCCGAGGAGGGCAGAGCCCCGGATTGAGGCAGCAGGGGCGTGCCCAGGCATATCCCATATACAGACAATATTACAGTGGTTCACCACAACCCCGTGCCTCAGTCTCTGAACTAGTTCATCAGCATGGGTGTGCTCCAAGTCTTTTGCGAATAAAAGCCTATGTGTTCTTGCATACAAACTAGTCTTTGCTCAATTTAGAGTGCACCAGCTCCAAAAGCTTGTTATACCAAATAAACCTGTTGGACTTAATCTGGTGTTGTGGGACTTCTTACTTGTGCCCACTCCAGTCCAACGCCGGCATCTCCACATCATTCCTCAGAGTTGATGAAGGGTCATCCTGACTACAAACGTTGGTGCCATTCTCTCTCCACAGTTGCTGTCAAACCTACTGAGATTTGGCAGCCATTTTCTGCTTGGGATTCTAGCATCCGCAGTATTTTGCCTTTATCACTTGCAATTGTGGTTGATTTGCTCACAATTTATATTTTGAAGCATTTTAATCTTTTCTCCTGTTAATCTTCTTCCTCCTCCATCTCTCGGTCTTTCCAATGGAAGACCCGCGGTGTGCGCAGGGAACGCGGTGGCGGTTGGCGCGCAGCGTTCGGCAGTTTGAATCAGAGAAGCGCGAGCGGGAGTCACCCGGGCGGGGTTGCAGTTGGAGGTGCGCACCTGTAAAGCCAACCCCGGACAGCGGGAACCAGGATCGCAGGTATTTCACCCAATCGACAACCCCTCCCCCGCCATTTACCCTTCTCTCCCCGCTTCTTTATCTCGACCCCACCCCCCCCCATTTTTCATCCCCACTCCCTCTGTCACCTCCTTCCCAAGGCACGGTATTTTTCATTGTGAAGGGATGGATTAATGTTATTTGCATGTTTCAATTGAAAAGGAGTTATGGTGACTGTGAATGAAATGTGTAAAGAGTTAATAGAAACATTCCTCCCCTATAAAGTGAGCATTTTGTCAAGGGGAAATTACAAAGATTGAAGGCACTTCACTCATGCTGACAATGCGATATTTTTTGTGTGTGGACAGGAATTCTTGTCATGGCATGTTGAACACACAAAAAATGGAAACTGGTTGAGTTCCATCAGGCACTGACAGCTGTGCCTTGACACCCACAATTTGAATCCTGAACAGCCCTAAAGTTTCCAGAGGGTGCAGGTCTTAAGCAGCTGTCAGATGAGGACAGTTATGGAGGGAGATGTGGGAATGAAAACTGCAGGGAAGATGCTAAACTTGTGAAGTGGAATTCAGTAGCGAAGAGAATTAGATTATGTCCACATGAAAATGGAGGGAAGCTGGGAGAAAGGATGATTAGTGGTTTGCAGAGGTGCAGAGTCAAGAGAGAGGGGAGGAAATGAGGGCAGAAAAATGAAGGTGTTATGTATGCTATGTATGTATGTATGTTATGTATAGCTCCTTTAAGAGGGTGGGTCAGATGACCCAGAGGGTGAAGAGACCCACCCGGAAAACCGGCCCTACAGCACTCGAGGGGTGGAGTGCGAGTTGTGGAGACGTTCAAATAAACCTACTGTTCCTGTGACTTGCCTTTGGTGTGACTTCTTTGAAGCTACCTTTCCAGTGGTCTGACTTAACAAAGTACAAACGGGAAGTTGCATTCAATGGAGATGTCTGGGTTTGGTTGTGGACAAGACAGTAAACTTGGCAGTCTGTACATTAAGCATAAGCAATTCAGTTCTGTTTGCACTTTTATTTCTCACTCATTGGTTTGTCCTGTTTGACTTTGTGGGACGAATGAATTCAATTGTTTTTAGAATTTACAGTCCATGGTCCTTCATGAACTGCTGTCAACCCTTTTGGCTGTTTGTGCTCTGATTAGACAAGAGGCTGAGTGAGGGGTGCACAAGTCTGGACTTGGTGCGGCAGAACATGGCGGTGGAACACTGGAGCGCGCTGAATGAAGGTTCCATTCCCGGGCAGTTCTTACTGTGTGGCCGTGCCCACGTGCAGGATTTCAGGTACTCACTGCACAGCTCCAAATTACACATGCCTCGTGTTCAGTAATCGGAATGTTTTGTAAACGGATAAAACACTGATGTTGGAATCCACATACAATATTTAAAAACAACCTGGAAAGCTTTTGACATGGTTATGGAATATTGCTTTGAATAAATAAAAGTGGCTGTGAAGAGGAAAATCCATTGACTCTGCTTTAGGAAACAGGGTTGCAATTTGTGAATAACCTACACTGATTCTCATCAAGATGGACAGAATGTAAACTTCATGCCATCGCCTCCCTTCATGGAATCACAGAATTCTTAGGACATCATTCAATCTCTCTTGTCTGCACCAGCTCTCCAAATGAGCAATTCATTTAATACTGAATTCCCACCGTCACCGATGCATTGAAGTCCCCAACAGTGGGGGTACTCAGGCTCCATCATTTTTGAGACACATTCTATACCAGACGAGGAACATAGAAATGGGGACCCTGGAATTCTAATTAAAAATTGACTAACCACTGTTTCTGGAGGTTCTGGAAGCAGCAGGATTTCTGCCTATATCTTAATAATGGAGTGGGGGGGGATGGGAGAATTGCTTAACTGGAAAATTCACTTCTGAACTGGAGCCAAGACCAAGGTTTGTGCAGAGTGGATCACAAAGTGAGTAAGCAGTATTTACGTCCAGTGATCAGAAGGAACATTGCTGGGTTAAGGCAGCCCTCCACAATCCTAGGTGGGAAAGAGTATAGGAGATTGAGAACATGGGGCAGGTGGGCACCAGAGTTACACCCAAAGTTGAGCACCAGAGTCCTATACAATGTGATGCCCTCTTGCAGATCACACTAATGCTGGCAGGGTCAGTGCCAGGGGGCAGGGGGAGCAGGAAATTAGAGTTACAATATTAGACCAGGAGATTCCACACCACTGTGCATAATTTTGGCTAAACGATATTCTTGTCTTGGTCTACAAAAAAAACTCAATTATAAAATCCCCATTATATCACAATATTCAGAAATTTACAAATAGCAGAAAGTATAGGATTAATCTTTAGCATTCCTAACAGTCAGTGTGCTAACTGTTCAGTGTTCAATGTGAAGTTAGATTAGTGACAAATTAATGCAATAGGTTTATACACCTCAACCAACCTTTCACCACCTTACCTGTGAGCTGCTGTTCCCGGACCCGTCAGTGAACACAATTCAATGTCAGAGTTCTATATGTGCTGGAAATATGCTATGATGTCAGTTTTGTATAAACAACCAGCTTGATTTAATGGAAAAATGGGAAGCCAAGATGTAGGTGTTAATTATTTGCAGCTGGATGGGTTTGCTTGACAATTTCACATCCCAGCAATCTCCAGTTCAAATATCAAAGGCCATTCTCCTCCGCATCACTAAAACTGCACAATCCAGACTTATGCTCCCTAAAACTAGTACACACTTTTAACCATGCACCAACCGCGACATACTTCTTCATGCCACCTTCTCATGTTGCCAGATCCCACAAACATACAACCTTGCACCTATTATTTCTTTCTGTAACATTGGCTTTAATAAATGATAGAAATATAAAACAATATTCAAAAATATTATTGTGTTTTTCATTTAACAATCTATAGAATTCCACAATCTTTCTCAACACATTACATCATGTACAAAAGTGCAATTTCACTTAGTCACAGTAAATTGGTGACAGCAACAACAATATTATCTGCACCCTTTTGTAATATGCTCCTATTCCTGCTGCACAGGAGGGCATTTGTACTGTATTTATAAAATTGACATCTATCAATCTTAAATTTATCACAAAGGCTCTGTCACATTTGCATCTGATGCTCAAATATCATACAGAAAGAAACCACATGAACAGAAAGGGAATCTACAAGTAAATAAACCCCATTTTAAATGGGGGTCCTGGCTGTCCTTTTGAGGGGGGGGGGCGGTGTAACAAATCCTTGGCACTATTTTGAAATAGGAGCAGGAGAAATCTTCTTGGTGACTTGGCCAATATCTATTCATGTGGTAATTATCACATTGCTCTTTGTGGGAGCTACAGGAATTGATTCTTGTTCCCTGCATTACAACAATGACTATATTTCAAACCTACTTCATTGACTGAGGCACATGGAGACATTTGATTGTTGTAAAATATGCAAGTCTTTTCTGTAAAGAAAGTTGAAGAAAAGCCAATCATTTCCTGTCCTTTCCAAAGAGAAAAGTTGGGGATTTTGAAGCAGCTTCAAATCTGCAAATTCACCCTTTGTGAGAGCTGTTAGCCATCATTAGAATAGGGTTATTTGCTATAATTAGACTATGTGCTCTGAAAACAATACCAGATTTAATACACAATATCCAGAAGTGGTTGTAGGCACTGGATACTGCAAAGGCTATGGACCCTGACAGTATGGAAGACTTGCATGCCAGAACTTGGCTGTGCCCTTAGCCAAGCTGTTCCAGCTACAACACAGGCATCTACCCAGCAATGTGGAAAATTGCCCAGGTATGTCCTGCACACAAAAAGTAAGACAAATCCAACCCAACCAATTACTGCCCCATCAGTGTACTCAATCATTTGCAAAATGGTGGAAAGGGTCATCAACAGAGCAATGAAGCGGCACTTACTCAGCAATAACCTGCTCATGGATGCTCAGTTGAGTTCTGCCAGGGTCACAGCTCCTGACTTCATTGCAGCCTTGGTTCAAACATGGACAAAAGAGTTGAATGCCAGAGGTGAGGGGAGTGTGACTACTCTTGACATAAATGAAACATTTGACTGAGTATGGCATCAAGGAACACGTGCAAAACTGGAGTCAGTGGCAATCAGGGGAAAATTCTCTGCTGGTTGCAGTCATACTTGGCACAAAGGAAGATGGTTGTGGTGGTAGGAGATAAATCATCTCAGTTCCAGGACATCACTATAGGCATTCATCTGTGCAATGTCCTAGGCCCGACCATCTTCAGCTGTTTCATCAATGACCTTCTTTCCATCATAAAGGTCAGAAGTGAGGATTTCGCTGATAATTGCACAATGTTCAGCACCATTCACATGCTGCATGTTCAAATGCAGCAAGACCTGAACAATATCTAGTCTTGGGTTGACAAGTCGCAAGTAACATTGGCGCCGCACAAGTGCCGGGCAATGACCATCTCCAAAAAGGCAACTCACCTGTTGAAAGGCAGCTAGGGATGGGCAATTAATGCTGGCCTATCTTGCGGTTCCTACAACCTGTAAGTGAATGTAAGAAAAGATAGAATCTAACCATCGGCCCCTTGTCATTCATTGGCATTATTATTGCTGAACCTATCCCCATCAACATCCTGGGGATTACCATTGACCAGAAACTGAACTGGACTAACCATATAAATACTGTGGCTACCAGAGCAGGTCAGACGCAGTCACCTCCCGACTCCCCAAAGCCTGTCTACTATCTACAAGGCACAAAGTCAGGAGTGAGATGGAATACTCGCCACTTGCCTTGAGGAGAGCATTCCAACACCACAAGAATCTCAACACCATGCACTAAAAGGCAGCCCGCTTCTCTCCACCCCCAATGAACAACAGTCGTAGTGTATTCCATGACTACACTTGACAGACAGCTGTGATACAGCATCTGGTGGTCACTTGTCTCCGTTTTAACTGCTGCACAGGCAGAAGCCAAGAAACATCTCAATGCTGCAGTGATTAATTGTTACCCCATCCAGAAACATTCATTCACTAAAGTTTTTTTTTTAAAGTTTATTTATTAGTGTCACAAGTGGGTTTACAGTAATACTGCAATGGAGTTACTGTGAAAATCCCATAGTCGCCACACTCCAGCGCCCGTTTGGGTACACCGAGGGAGAATTTTAGCATGGCCAATGCACCGAATCAGCATGTCTTTTGGAGTGTGGTAGGACACCGGAGCAAACCCATGCAGACATGGAGAGAATGTGCAGACTCCACACAGACAGTGACCCAAGCTGGAAATCGAACCCGGGTCCCTGGTGCTATGAGACAGCAGTGCTAACCACTATGCTGCCTCCACTGCATTGTGACAGCAGTGTGTACCATCTATAAGATGCACTGTACCAAGGCTCCTAGGGAGCACCTTCCAACCCACAACCGCTATCATCTAGAAGGACAAGGGCAACACATACCTGGGGACGACGACCTGGAAGTTCCCCACAAAAAACTCTCCAGGCTGACTTGGCAATATCACAGTATAGGAGTATCACAGAAAGAGACCCTTTGGCCCATCATGTCTCATTAGCTCTCCAAATAAGCATCATTTTAAAAAAACTTCATGGGATGTGAGCATCGCTAACTGGGCCAGCATTTATTGCCCATCCGAGGGCATTTAAGAGTCAACCACATTTGTTGTGGGTCTGGAGTCACATGTAGGCCAGATCAAGTGAGGACATTAGTGAAGCAAATAGGTTTTTATGACAATCGACAATGGTTTCATGGTCAGACTTTTAATTCCAGATTTTTTACTGAATTCAAATTTCACCATCTGCCATGGTGGGATTTGAACTCCTGTCCCCAGAGCATTACCCTGGATCACTAGTCCAGCAACAATACCACGACACCAATGCCTCCTTGACTTGGTGCCTTTCCCTATACCTTGCATATTCTTTCTACTCAAGTAATTGAAAGCCTCAAATGAGCCTACCTCCATCACACCTCCAGGCAATCCCAACTATTTGTTGTGTGAAAAGGTTTTTTCACACCTCGCATTTGCTTCTTTTGTAAATCACTTTTTAAATCTGTGCCCCCTCATTCTTGATCCTTTTACAAGCAGGAACAGTATCTGCCCATCTACTTTTTTACGATTTATATGCCTATCGAAGACTTTGGGATTCCCCTCATGTTAGCTGCCAGTCTTTTCTCAATCCCCCTTTGTGTCTCTGCTTTTCAACTCCCCTCTCAACCTTCCTCTTGGTTCTCAACTGTATTTTCTATCTGACACCTGTCATAAGCACATCTTCTCTTCATTTGTCTCCTTTTTCATTCAGGGGGCTTGGGATTTGTTTGCCCTAACATTCCCTAGTCAGGGAATATATCTTGACTGTGTCTGGACCATTCTGTTCTGAAGGTAGCCCATTGTTCAACTACAGTTCTGGTCTAACTGATCCAAGCTCCATTCTTGCCACATTGAAGTTGGCTCTGCCCCAGTTAATTATTTTTTATTCTGGATTGCCTACTCTCCTATGATCATCCTAAACCTTCCAATTCAATGGTCACTGTTTTCTAAATGTTCCTCCACATTCACTTAATCCTCCTGGCTTATCTCATGACCAAGAGCCAGGTTCCTCTCTCATTGGACTGGACACGTACTGCTGTAGAAAATATTCCTGAACACAATCTGGGAACTTTGCCCCTCTCCACCCTTTACAGTACCACTTTGAGTGTACATTCGGGGGCAGCATGGTAGCACAGTGGTTAGCACTGCTGCCTCACAGCATTAGGGACCTGGGTTTGATTACCAGCTTTGTCTATGCGGAGTCTGCACATTCTCCCCACGTCTCCCCAACCCCTGTGGTTTCCTCCTGGTGCGCCGCTTTCCTCCCATCGTCCGAAAGACGTACTGGTTATGTGTATTTGCTATGCTAACGTTTTCCCTCAGTGTACCCGAACAGGCGCTGGAGTGTGGCGACTAGGCGATCTTCACAGTAACTTGATTGCAGTGTTACTGTAAGCCTACTTGTAACTATATAAATAAACGTTAACTTTTAAATGAGTCCTCTATTAAAATTACTATAATGTTTTCATCTCTCTACAGTTCCCTACAGATTTCTTCTTCTACATTATTCTCACTAGCTGGCAGTCTATAGACTACACCAAGCAATGTAATTTCACCTTCTGTTCCTTAGCTCTAGCCAAATTGATTCTGTCCTTCAATCCTCTGGGACATCCTCTTTCTCCAGCACTGCAATGCTCTCCCCAAAAGAAACCACCACCCTTCTCCTTTCCTATGCCCAGGAATATTTAATGTCTCGTTGTGCCCTTCCTTGAGCCATATCATCATATTTCAACAACACAATCTGGACCTGTAACTCCCCAACCTTATTTACATGCATAGTAACCCTGATTTACTTTGTCCCTTACTCCAGCTTCACCTATTAACTTGCTATTCTCTATACTAGTGCTGCCTGTCCTCTTTTTAGGTCAAACCAAACCAAGTAAACAAACTCAGATTAAATCAGGACAAAGTAAAAGGGGCAGCTCCCCAAAAAGGAGGGGGAACAGCCCGAACAGAAATCAAAGTACAAAGGAAACTTAAAAACATCAAATTAAAATGTGATTATTAGGGCCAATAATGCACCCCAACCCCTGCGGTGCCCAGCAGGCGCAGAAAGCGTCAACCTCGCCCGTGGACACCGCATGCTCCCTCTCCAGGGACACCTGGCCGCGAACGTAGCCACGGTAGAGGGGAAGACAGTCAGGATGGACGGCCCCCTCGATCGCCCGCAGCCTGGACTGGTAAATGGCACGTTTCGCCAGGCCCAGGTTCACGAGGAGGTCGCCATCCCGACCCTCCCCTCTCCGCACCGGGTGTCCGTAGATCAGGAGCGTGGGACTGAAGTGCAAACAAAACATCAACAAAAGGATTAGCAAAACACCCTTCCGGGACCCAGTGCCAGCTCTGTTCAGTTGCAACCATCCAGCTTGTACAGGTACCATCTCCTCCAGAGCCAGTCTGAAGTAGCTAAAGCCCTCCTGCACCATCTTTCCAACCATGCATGCATCTGTCTTATCCTCTTCCTGAACTCACTTCCACACAGCACTGGGAGTAATCCAGAGATTGCTATATTTGATGCCCTGCTTGCTAATTTTCTACCTAGTTCCCTCCATTCTGATTGCAGAACCCAACTCCCTTCCTACCCATGTCACTGATGCCAATGTGGACCAGAACATCCAGCTTTACCTTCCCAAAAAAGAATGTCCTGTAGCCACTGTGACATCTTTGACCCTGGCACCAGGGAGGCAACATACCATCCTGGAGTCATATCTACTGCCACAGAAACACTAATCAGCTCCCCTGACTAATGAATCCCTTGTCACCATTGCTCTTCCCTTTTTCCTACCCTCCTGACAGCTGAGCTGCTCATGGTGCCACAAGCCTTGCTCTTTCTTCACTCCTGAGAAGCCAGTGCCCTCACCAGCTTCCAAAAACAGAAAACCAATTTCTGAGTCAGACCTCAAGGAACTTCTGCACTACTTGCCTAGTTCTCTTGGACTGCCTGATAGCCACCCATCAGTTGCAATGTGACCACCTCCCAGTCTTGTGATGCGCCAGTGACTCCAGCTGCTCCGGAGCTCCAATTGTCAGAACGCTTCTGCAGCTGGCAGCACTTCCTGCACATCGTCATCTAATAACATCCATGACTTTGCACATATTAAAGGAAACATATTCTACTCAACAGAACTGCCCTGCCATGTCTTAACTTTACTTCTCTTCCATTAACTCTATTCAATTTTGGATTGTTTGTATTACCTTACTATATAGGCCCTATCTTTCCCTTATTCCAGATGCTAGTTTTTTCATTTTACATACTGTCCCTTGCACTGAGCACTACTGGCCAATCAGTATATCAATTTTCAGTGCTGCCTCACAGCAGCTGAAATACTAGTAAATAACCAGCCTCTATTCCTGCAGCCAGGCAAGACCACTTCCTGTAGGGTGAAAAACTTAGAAAGCACAAAAGCATCTTTTTCCCCATATGTACCAAATATACTCACTCAGCCGGTCTCTCACCCAGGATGCAGTCTGTGCTTGAAAAAGCCCTGATAGAGCTTGTCACTCCACAGGTTAGCTTCTGCTCTTTTTGATCAACCAAATAAACTAAATCAAATTCAAGAAGGGATAAATTAAAATGGGCAGCTCCCAAAAGGAGGGGAACAGCCCAAAACAAAGGACAAAGTGGAAAGGAAACTTAAAACATCAAATCAAAATGTGATTAAAGGGGTCAATAATGCACCCCTGTCCCTGCAGTGCCCAGCAGGCTCAGAAGGTGGTCACGGTGCCCTCAAACACTGCATGCTCCCTCTCCAGGGACACCCAGCCACAAACATAGCCACAGTAAAGGGCAGACAGTTGGGTCAGATGACCCCCATCAGTCACCCACTGCCTAGACCAGTTTCCATGGATTAGCTTCCTGCTGCAAGTATTAATACCGATTTAGGCCCTATTTAAGCAAAGGGCTTTCAGGTGATTGACAGTTAACCAACACTGAGTCAGTCACCTATCTAATTAGACTCATTAACTTACAAAAGATTTACCAGTTAAATTCCCACTTTGTTCCAAATTCCCAAATATACTCACTTGCTGTTCCCTCATTGTGCTCTTTCGATACCAATCAAGTAGCTTTTTCGGCACCAATCAAGTAAACGAACTCAAATTAACTTAGGGACAAAGTAAAAGGGGCGGCTCCCCAAAAGGAAGGGGGGAACAGCCCGAACCAAAATCAAAGTCGAAAGGAAACTTAAAACGTCAAACCAAAAGGTGATTATCGGGGTCGATAATACACCCCAGCCCCTGCGGCGCCCAGCGGTCGCGGAAGGCGTCAACCGCGCCCGTGGACACCGCATGCTCCCTCTCCAGAGACACCTGGCCGCGAATGTAGCCGCGGTAGAGGGGCAGACAGTCGGGATGGACGGCCCCGTCGATCGCCCGCTGCCTGGACCTATTGATGGCGCGTCTCGCCAGGCCCAGGAGCAGGTTCACGAGGAGGTCGGCATCCCGACCCGCCCCTCTCCGCACCAGGTGCCCGTAGATCAGGAGCGTGGGACTGAAGTGCAAACAAAACATCAGTAAAAGGTGTTTGAGGAAACCAAAAAGGGTGTGCAGCCTAAAACACAGAACGTAGACATGGTCCACGGACTCCACGAGGCCACAGAAAGGGCAGTCTCGGGAGCCCGTGTACCGGAAAAACCTACGGTTGTACGGCACTGCTGCGTGCAGCACCCTCCACCCCAGGTCCCCGAGATAATTGGGGGAGATCCCTCCGTAGAGGGACCTCCACTGGGGACCTCCGCCGCCCGGCGGCAACAAGGCCCGCCAAGGTGTATCCGGGCGACGGGCGAGGACGCGGTAGTGGAAGGTGTGCAGCAGCAGGCCGTACAGGAAACGCCTCCGCGCGGTGGAAAAGGGCACGGAGGGCATTTCCGCGAGGCGGCACACGCAGTGGGGCACCTGACCCGGGGGGGGGAGGTCTAGGCTTCGGGCCAATGTGAAATTCCGTCCGAGCAGGGGAACGCTCGGGCGGGATCCCACCGCACGCCTGCGCCGCCTCTAGACCGCGTGCGCACTCGGGGCCGAGCACGACCGTCCTAAGGTCTCGGATGGCTTTGGCCGCGCGCCAGACGGTCACCCCCGCGCGCTCAGCCAGCACGTCGGGGCTCATCCAGCCCGCTCCTCCGCCATCCAGCACGTCCCCGATCCTGGTCACCCCGGCGTCCACGGCCCTCCTCTCCGCCAGCCACCTGAAGTCGTAAGGCTGGAGGTGCGGATTCCTGAGAGCCGCTACTCCTGACGGGGGAGAGCTGCGTCGCGAGGTGACCGTGTTCCAGACCGTGAGGAGATCCTGGTAAAAGACGGACAACTCCCGCAGGGAGGTGGGAATACGCCCCAGGTTGATGTGCAGGAGCTGCACGTCGTAATTGAGGCCGTGCAAGTGGCGGAAAAAATACGTCGCCATCGCACGCCATCGTGGAGGAGGCTCGACGTAAAGGTATCGCTGCAGGGTCTGGAGGCGGAAGGTCGCTACCTGCGTGCGGAGGCACACCAGACCTTGTCCGCCCTCCTCAATCGGACCTCTTTCAGTCAGGTCCGACACGGCCTGGGAGCAGGCCTGCGTGGACCGGACGAGCAGCGCCAGGTCCGACCAGCGGTCGAGGGCCAGTCGGACGCTGTCAGGGCGACCAGAATGGTCCTCGATGAAAGCCCTGAGTTCCCCAAAGGGGATGAGGGGCGACTCGGTGAGGGGCACGAGGGAGTCCCCCGCCTCGCTACAGGTGGACCCTGAAACGATCCCCGTGCCCACCACCGAGCAGCTTACCTCCTCGGGGCCGTCGCCCTCCGACTCCGAGTCCCCCACCGCAGGGCGTGCGGCGGGCGGCCCGGAGCCGCCGACTAGTCCTGACTCCCCCCCGATCCCACCCCCAGGATCGGCGGAGGAGGGGTTCCCCTCGGGCTCTCGACCCTGGGTTTGTGGGTCCGTGGGCGGCGGCGGCTCCGTCCCCCCCCCCTGCCCCGAACACCTGGACACCCCCAAAGCCCGGAGAACCCTCCGGATTGACGTTGGGGGTGCCCAGCATCAAAGGTTGGGACAGAGAGGAGGAGATAAATTCCTCGCCACCGCGAATTCGACCGGGCTGAACGGAGCCGCGAAGGCCCCGCTCACACCCGGCCTCGGGGAGACCCGTCCGGGGGACTGCAGCAGCACGTGTTGCTTTTAAAATTTCTTCTTCTTGCCCCCGGTCTGGGGGCAAGGTGTAAAGACAGGCAGGGGCGTGGCAGGCGATGACATGAACGTGGGGCGGGGCGCACAAACCTCGAACATACGGCTCCCGAGGGGCAGCGCCTCTTCTTGCTGTTGTGCCCGTGGGTGGGAGACGCTGCCCGCAACCCGCCCCTCTTAACCTTGCCACGCCCCTTTTTCCTGCCCGTCACGTCCCCTGATGGTGTCTGTGCCGGCTCGGGGTCACGTACCCCCCCACACCCGGACCCGGGAGCGCGCGCACCCGTGACGCCGGGCCCAGCGCAGGATGCTGAGGCGCCCACGGGCCCGGGAGATGGTTTGGGAGGGGGGCCGGAGGTGTTTGTTTTCCCCGAGCCGGCAGCCGGTGTGACTGGGGTGGAGGGGGCCGGGGGCGCGTTCCCCCCCTTTTTCTTCCCTTTTTCTTTTAGCGGGGTCTTCTGGCCTCGCGGAGGCTCCACTCCCCCCCCCCCCCCCCCCGCCGGCAGCCAAGTTGGCGGCTGCTGCCGGCGTGGTCTCCCCTTGCGGGGGGCCAGGTGGCGTTTGCTTGGGGGGAGAGGGGGCTGCGGCGCCAGCTGCGGCCGCCTTGGAGACGGGGCAGTTCTTTTTAATATGCCCCGCCTCCTTGCAGGCATGGCACCGCACGCCGTCCGCGGACCAGAAGACCCGGTAAGTAGTCCCATCGAAGGGGACATTGAAGCCCCCTTCCAGGCACTCCTCCCGGGCCAGGCGGACATATACCTGGCGCCGGAAGGAGTACACGTGCCGGAGGGTCTGGTCACGAAGACCGAGCGGGACCGGCGCCACCTCGGACCTGACCTCCCCCAGTAGATGGATGTGGGGGAGGAGGAGCTCCACGGGGATGACGGGCGGGACGTTCGAGATGACCACTCGATGTGGCGGAAAAAATACGTCGCCATCGCACGCCATCGTGGAGGAGGCTCGACGTAAAGGTATCGCTGCAGGGTCTGGAGGCGGAAGGTCGCTACCTGCGTGCGGAGGCACACCAGACCTTGTCCGCCCTCCTCAATCGGGAGATGCAGCACCTCGGCAGCGACCCATTGCAGTCGGTTGTCCCAGAAAAACCGCACGAGGGCTTTCTGCATATCGGTGACAAAGCCAGGGGGAGGGGTCAAAGTGACCAGCCGGTACCACAGCTTGGAGGCGACCAGCTGGTTTATGACGAGAACTCGCGCCCTGTAGGACAGCACTCGGAGCAGTCCTGTCCAGCGACCCAGGCGGGCGGAGACTTTGGCCTCCAACTCCCGCCAGTTCGCCGGCCAGGATTCCTCGGCTGGGCAGAGATGGACCCCCAGGTAGAGGAGGTTGGTCCTGCTCCAGGTGAAAGGCCTGAGCTCCTCCGGAAGGGGGTCCGTCTCCCACGGACCGACCAGGAGTCCGGAGCACTTGGCCCAGTTGATCCTGGCGGAGGACGCGGCGGAGTACACCGCCTGGCATTCTCGCATCCTCCGCAGGTCAGCCGGGTCCGTGAACACGAGGAGCACGTCGTCGGCGTAAGCAGACAGGACCACCCCTACGTCCGGGCCGCGCAGAGTCAAACCCGACAACCTCCTCCACAAGAGGCGCAGGAATGGCTCCACGCATATACAATAAAGTTGGCCGGACAAGGGGCAGCCTGAAAGAGAGCGGCGTCGGGTACGGGAGTTCCTCGACGGGCTCGAGGGGGAGCGGACTGGCGCGTCTTGCGCCAGCGCCCCCCCACGCACTTAGAGAAGTGGTGACGGTGGCACAATGCTACTGACATGAAGGTAATTATAGCCAGCCTCAACGTCAACGGCAGCAGCGAGCCACTCCGCAGGTTCCAGAACTTCTCGGTCCTCCGCGACGGGAAGTATGCGGTGTGCTTCCTGCAAGAAACCCGTACCATTCCGGAAGACGAAGCCCGATGGCTCCTGGAGTGGCGAGGGGGGGTCTACATGAGCCACCTCACTCTCGCTTCTAGCGGGGTGGCTATCTTGTTGGCCCCGAATTTTCAGCCGGAGATCTTGGGGGTCAAGGAGCCAGTGCCAGGCCGGTTGCTGCACTTGACGGTCCGTGTGGGGGGCGTAGTCATTCACTTGCTGAACGTCTACGCCCCGGGCGCCGGACTGCAGCAAACGACTTTCTACGAGAAAGTGTCCGCTCACCTCGACACCATCGCTGGGGGCGAATGCATCATCCTCGGGGGGGATTTCAACTGCACCCTCGAGGCACAGGACCGCGCCGGCTTCTGGCAGCGCACCCCGGCGGTGGCGAAGTTGCGGGAGCTGCTCGGGACCCGTGACTTGGTGGACACCTGGAGACATCTCCATCCTGGCTCCAGAGCTTTCAGTTTCGTGAAGCCTGGAGGCGGAGCGTCCAGAATCGACCGCCTTTACATTTCGAGGGCGCACGTGTCCGGCGTGCCGTCGGCCTCCATACGGCAGGTGCCGTGCACGGACCACCACCTGGTGTGGGCGGAGTTTGCTCCGTCTCGCGTCCGGGGGGGTCCGCGTACTGGCACTTCAACAACATGCTGCTGGAGGACGAGCGCTTCCTGGACTCGTTCCGTCGATTCTGGGCCGGCTGGAGAAGGAAGCGGGGAGGCTTCCCCTCCTTGAGGCTATGGTGGGACGTGGGCAAGACTCACGTCCGGACCTTCTGTCAGGAGTACGCGAGGTGGTCGACGAGGAGGCGGAAATCCAGGCTCGAGGAGTTGGAGAAGGAGCTTTTCGACCTGGAGGCACGTCTCAGTCAGCCCGACGCGGACCCGGCCTCCAGGGGGTCCACCGCCAAGAACGTCCCGCCCACCGTGAACCCCTTTTCCAGGGCGAGGTGGACCGCCCGCTCGGCCTTCAGAAAGAATACGGCCTTGCCGTACATCTTAGAGGCTGCGACAATGGCTGAGGGGCCAACGACCCAGCCATTGCCCGAACGCACGCCTCAATGGTCATGTCGGGGTGGGCGTAGCACGTTACCCCGAGTTGTTTAGTAATTAGTCTGAATGGTGGCAGGGCCTTGGGAGCGGCCCCATAAGGTATAGATGCGAGGTCACACGACACCAGATTACAGTCCAACAGGTTTATTTGAAATCACAAGCTTTTGGAGCGCTGCTTCTTCATCAGGCGAAGAACTCTGATGAAGGGTCATCTCGACTCGAAATATTGGCTCTATTCTTTTCCCACAGGCGCTGTCAGACCTGCTAACCACATTACAAGAATCGTTATATTTCACAGCCAGTTAAGTGCTTTTCAAGTACTTTAGACCTTCATAAAGTGTACAATATGAATGCAAATGAGCTCATTCCTTCTCAAGTTCTGTTTCGGTTATTCACTTTTGTATGGGAGGGAGTTGTCCGACCAGTCAAAATTGCAATGGCTCCAAATTAGCTTGAAAGAGAGTTACATTCCAAAGTGAAATAGTAACTTTTTATTCTATTTCACAAATTCCAGCAGTTCTTGCTTGTTATCTTTGAAAGTAAGGATACCCTTTGCAATATCCATAAAGTTGCTGAAATCCAAATCCAGTAAATTTATAATGAAATATAAACTGAAATGCTGGAACAGGAAAACTGAGTTAATACCTCAGGTCAATGACCTTCCATCAGAACTACTGCTGAAAAGTCGCACACTGGAAAAGTTAACTCTTTCTCTTCCCCACAATTGCTACTTAACCTGCTGAGTACTTCCAGCATTTTAGTTTTAATTCCTATTTCAACATCTACAGTATTTTTTGCTTTTGTAACTCGTTTTTGTATTTTTCTTTTATCTGACACTGATTTTATTCTGAATTGGGCTTTGTATTATTGCCTTTATTTGAGATTTATCCCATCATTCTTCTAGCCATGTACATATCCGTTTAGTTCCTGATTCCCCTCGCTCTTCCTTGCACGTGCTCTTTCCTTGCCACCCCATGGGGTTGGAATCTCTCAATACTCTTGGTTCCCAAAGTATCCTTTTTTAAAAAATGGCTCAATTCTTCCATCCATGGGCTTTTGGGATCCATGCATTTCACATACTTCAGCAACTTTATGGATGGCACGGTCGCGAGCACAGCAGCCTCACAGCGCCAGGGACCTGGGTTCAATTTCTGGCTAGGTGACTGTGTGGAGTTTGCACGTTCTCCCCATGTCTGCTTGAGTTTCCTCCGGGTGTTCCAGTTTCCTCTGGATGCTCTGGTTTCCTCCAAAGATGTGCGGGTTAGGTGGGTTGGTCATGCTAAATTGCCCCTCAGTGTCAGGGGGACTAGTTAGGGTGAATTTGTGGGGTTATGGGGGATAGGGCCTGGGTGGGACTGTGGTTGGTGCAGACTCGGTGGATCGAATGGCCTTCTTCTGCATTGTAGAGATTCTACCATTCTAAGATTTTCCAGCAATTTCTGTTTTTGTTGTGGTCTGACCAGAGCCTTTTAAAGCCTCAGCAATATATCCCTGCTTTTGTATTCTAGTCCTCTCAAATTGAATGTTAGCATTGCATTTGCCTTCATAACTACCAACTCAACCTGCAAGTTAACCTTAAGAAAATCCTGAACAAGGACTCCCTAACAGCACTGTGGTTGTAATTACACCTCAGGGCCTGCAACAGTTCAAGGAGGCAGCTCACCACGAGATTTTCCTTCAATTAAAACAAATAAGGAGCTTAGAGTAGGTGGGAGATCATGAGAACATCCAATGTGCTCCAATCAAAATCAAAGTCAACGTTTCACAGTGCAGTTTCAGTGCTCTGGACAAATCAGAAGCCTGATTAAAACAGTAAAATACTAAATGCGGAGATAGACGAGTTTGGTGATGGCAGTGTGTTTAGAGATAGACGGCAGTCTGGGAGGAGTTGTGTGGGGTGGGGGTGGAAGGATAATAAATACCTGGGGACGGAATTGTGGGATGCATTATTTCAAATGTCATCTGTGATGAACTGTGTAAAGTGTGATGTGGTGGCCATTACGGAGACTTGGATGTCTCAGGGACAGGACTGGATACTCCAGGTGCCGAGATTCAGATGTTTCAGGAAGGACAGGGAGGGAGGCAAGAGAGGGGGTGGAGTGGCACTGCTGATCAGGGATAGTGTCACAGCTGTAGAGAAGGTGTATGCTGTGGAGGGATTGTCCACAGAGTCTCTGTGGGTGGAAGTTCGGAGTGGGAAGGGGTCGATCACTTTGTTAGGAGTTTTCTATAGGCCGCCCAATAGTAACAGGGAGGTGGAGGAGCAGATAGGAAAACAGATCCTGGAGAGATGCAGTAATAGCAGAGTTGTTGTGATGGGAGACTTTAATTTCCCAAACAAAAATTGGAATATCCCTAGGGTAAGGGAATTGGATGGGAGGAGTTTGTTAGGTGTGTTCAGGAGGGTTTCCTAACACAGCATGTGGACAAGCCTACAAGAGGAGAGGCTGTACTTGATCTGATACTGACCAATGAACCTGGACAGGTGTCAGATCTCTCAGTGGGAGAGCATCTTGGGGAGAGCGGTCATAACTTTATCTCCTTTATGCTTGCATTGGAAAAAGAGAGGATCAGGCAAGCTAGGAAAGCGTTTATATGGAGTAAGGGGAAATATGAAGACATAAGGCAGCAAATTAGAGGAGTAAATTGGAAGGAGGTATTCTCGGGGAAATGTACTGAAGAGAGGTGGCAGTTTTTCAAGGAATGTCTGTCTAGAGTTCTACAGGACAATGTTCCGAGCAGACAGGGAGGTGTTGGTAGGTTAAAGGAACCGTGGTGCACGAAAGCTGTGCGGGACCTCGTCGAGAAGAAAAGGAAAGCATACAAAAGGTTCAGAGAGCTTGGCGAAGATAGGGATCTAGATGAGTATACAGCTTGTCGGAAGGGACTAAAGAAGGAAATTAGGAGAGCCAGAAGGCGTCACAAGAAGGCCTTGGCAGGTAGGATTAAGGAAAACCCTAAGGCATTCTATAAATATGTGAAGAGTTAAAGGATGAGAAGGAATAGGGCCTATAAAAGGTGAAGGTGGGAAAGTCTGTACGGAACCAGTAGAAATGGCAGAGGTGCTTTATGAGCATTTTGCCTCGGTTTTCACAGAGGAGAAGAACCTGGGTGGATGTACTGCGGGCTTGCGGTGGACTGAAAAGATTGAGTATGTGGACTTTAAGGAAGAGGTTGTGCTGGAATCTTTGAATGGCATCAAGATAGATAAGTCACCGGATCTGGGTGGGATGCACCCCAGGTTACTGTGGGAGGCAAGGGAAGAGATCGCAGAGCCTCTTGCGATGATCTTTGCGTCATCGATGGAGACGGGAGAGGTGCCGGAGGATTGGAGGATTGCGGATGTGGTTCCTATTTTCAAGAAGGGGAATAGGGATAGCCCAGGAAATTACCGACCGGTGAGTCTAACCTCAGTGGTTGGTAAGCTGATGGAGAAGATCCTGAGGGACAAGATTTATGAGCATTTGGAGAGGTTTAGTATGCTCAAGAATACTCAGCATGGCTTTGTCAAAGGCAGATCGTGCCTTACGAGCCTGGTGGAGTTCTTCGAAAATGTATCTAAACACATTGACGAAGGGAAAGCAGTAGATGTGGTTTATATGGATTTTAGCAAGGCGTTCGATAAGGTCCCCCATGCAAGACTTCTAGAAAAAGTGAGAGGGCATGGGATCCAAGGGGCTGCTGCCCTGTGGATCCAGAACTGGCTTGCCCAAAGGAGGCAGAGAGTGGGTATAGATGGGTCTTTTTCTAAATGGAGGTCGGTCACCAGTGGTGTGCCCCAGGGATCTGTTCTGGGACCCTTGCTGTTTGTCATTTTCATAAATGACCTGGATGAGGAAGTGGAGGGATGGGTTGGTAAGTTTGCCGACGACACGAAGGTTGGTGGGGTTGTGGATAGTCTGGAGGGATGTCAGAAGTTACAGAGGGACATAGATAGGATGCAAGACTGGGCGGAGAAATGGCAGATGGACTTCAACCCAGATAAATGCATAGTGGTCCATTTTGGCAGGTCAAATGGAATAAAAGAGTACAATATGAAGAGAAAGACTCTTAGTACTGTAGAGGATCAGAAGGACCTTGGGGTCCGGGTCCATTGGACTCTAAAATCGACCCCACAGGTGGAGGTGGTGGTTAAGAAGGCTTATGGTGTGCTGGCCTTTATCAATCGAGTGATTGAGTTTAGGAGTCCGGGGATAATGATGCAGCTATATAAGACCCTCGTCAGACCCCACTTGGAGTACTGTGCTCAGTTCGGGTTGCCTCATTACAGGAAGGATGTGGAAAAGATTGAAAGGGTGCAGAGGAGATTTACAAGGATGTTGCCTGGATTGAGTGGCATGCCTTATGAGGATAGGCTGAGGGAGCTCGGTCTTTTCTCCTTGGAGAGACGTAGGATGAGAGGAGACCTAATAGAGGTATATAAGATGTTGAGAGGCATAGATCGGGTGGACTCTCAGAGGCTTTTTCCCAGGGTGGAAATGGCTGCTATGAGAGGACACAGGTTTAAGGTGCTGGGGGGTAGGTACAGGGGAAAGGTTAGGGGGACGTTTTTCACACAGAGGGTGGTGGGCGAGTGGAAATTGGTTGTTTGTCCAATTGTGACTAATGGTTTATTGTTCGTTTAATTTCCCACAAAGACAGACTGAACGATTTAATAAGAACGTAAGAACTAGGAGCAGGAGTAGGCCATCTGGCCCCTCGAGCCTGCTCCGTCATTCAATAAGATCATGGCTGATCTTTTCGTGTACTCAGCTCCACTTACCCGCCCGCTCACCATAACCCTTAATTCCTTAACTGTTCAAAAATTTATCTATCCTTGCCTTAAAAACATTCAATGAAGTAGCCTCAACTGCTTCATTGGGCAGGGAATTCCACAGATTCACAACCCTTTGTGTGAAGAAGTTCCTCCTCAACTCAGTCCTAAATCTGCTCCCCCTTATTTTGAGGCCATGCCTCCTAGTTCTAGTTTCACCTGCCAGTGGAAACAATTTCCCTCCTTCTATCTTATCTACTCCCTTCATAATCTTATATGTTTCTATAAGATCTCCCCTCATTCTTCTGAATTCCAATGAGTATAGCCCCAGTTTACTCAGTCTCTCCTCATAAGCCAACCCTCTCAACTCCAGAATCAACCTAGTGAATCTCTGCACCCCCTCCAGTGCCAGTATATCCTTTCTCAAGTAAGGAGACCAAAACTGTACACAGTACTCCAGGTGTGGCCTCACCAGCACCTTATACAGCTGCAACATAACCTCGCTGTTTTTAAACTCCATCCCTCTAGCAATGAAGGACAAAATTCAATTTGCCTTCTTAATTACCTGCTGTACCTGCAAACCAACTCCTTGTGATTCTTGCACAAGGACACCCAGGTCCCTCTGCACAGCAGCATGCTGCAATTTTTTACCATTTGAATAATAGTCCATTTTGCTGTTATTCCTACCAAAATGGATGACCTTACATTTACCAACATTGTACTCCATCTGCCAGATCCTCACCCACTCACTTAGACTATCTGTATCCCTTTGCAGACTTTCAGTGTCCTCTGCACACTTTGCTCTGCCACTCATCTTAGTGTCATTTTGACTCACTACACTTGGTCCCCAACTCCAAATCATCAATGTAAATCGTAAAACAATTGCGGTCCCAACACTGATCCCTGAGGCACGCTACTGGTCACTGATCGCCAACAAGAAAAACACCCATTTACCCCCACTCTTTGCTTTCTGTTAGTTAACCAATCTTCTTTCCATGCTAATACATTACCCGTAACACCGTGCACCTTTATCTTATGCAGCAGTCTTTGGTGCGGCACCTTGTCAAATGCCTTCTGGAAATCCAGATACACCACGTCCACAGGTTCCCCATTGCCCACTACGCAGGTAATGTTCTCAAAGAATTCCACCAAATTAGTCAAACATGACCTGCCCTTCATGAACCCATGCTGCGTCTTACTAATGGGACAATTTATATCCAGATGTCTTGCTATTTCTTCCTTGATGATAGATTCAAGCATTTTCCCTACTGCAAAAGTCAAGCTAACCGGCCTATAGTTACCCGCCTTTTGTCTACCTCCTTTTCTAAACAGTGGCGTCACATTTGCTGTTTTCCAATCTGCGGGAACCACCCCAGAGTCCAGCGAATTTTGGTAAATTACCTTTAGTGCATTTGCTATTTCCCCCACCATCTCTTTTAGTACCTTGGGATGCATTCCATCAGGGCCAGGAGACTTGTCTACCTTTAGCCCCATTAACTTGCTCAACACTGCCTCTTTCGTGATAATGATAGTTTCTAGGTCCTCACCTTCCATAGCCTTCCTGTCATCCATTTTTGGCATGTTATTTGTGTCTTCCACTTTGAAGACCGACAGAAAGTACCTGTTCAATGCCCCAGCCAGTTTCTCATTTCCAGTTATTACATCTCCCTTCTCACCCTCTAAAGGACCAATGTTTACTTTAGTCACTCTTTTGTTTTACACATTTGTAGGAACTTTTACTGTCTGTTTTTAGATTCTGAGCTAGTTTACTCTCATAATTCATCTTGCTTTTCTCTATAGCTTTTTTCGTGGCTTTCTATTAACCTTTAAACATTTCCCAATCCTCTAGTTTCCCACGAATCTTTGTCACTTTGTATGCATTTTCTTTCAATTTGATACCTTCTTTTATTTCCTTAGATATCCATGGCTGATTATCTCTTTTTCTACAGTCTTTCCTTATCACTGGTATATACTTTTGCTGAGCACTATGAAAGATCGTTTTGAAAGTCCTCCACTGTTCCTCAATTGTCCCACCATAAAGTTTTTGCTCCCTGTCTACCTTAGCCAACTCCTCCCTCATCCCATTGTAGTCTCCTTTGTTTAAGCACAAGACACTGGTATTGGATTTTACCTCTCACGCTCCATCTGTATTTTAAATTCAACCATACTGTGATCACTTCTTCTGAGAGGATCCCTAACTGTAAGATCATTAATTATTCCCGTCTCATTACACAGGACCAGATCTAGGATAGCTTGCTGCCTCGTAGGTTCCATTACATACTGTTCAAGGAAGCTATCACGGATACATTCTATGAACTCCTCCTCAAGGCTGCCTTGACCGACCTGGTTTGACCAATTGATATGTAGATTAAAATCCACCATGATAATTGCTGAACCATTTTTACATGCATCAGTTATTTCTTTGTTTATTTCTTGCTCCACCATGGTATTATTTGGTGGCCTAGAGACTACGCCTATCAGTGACTTTTTCTCCTTACTATTTCTAATTTCCATCTAAATGGATTCAACCTTTTTTTCCATAGAACCTATATCATCTCTCACTACTGCCCTGATGTCATCCTTAAATACAGTAAGAAGTCTCACAACACCAGGTTAAAGTCCAACAGGTTTATTTGGTAGCAAAAGCCACTAGCTTTCGGAGTGCTGCTCCTTCGTCAGGTAAGTGGGAGTTCTGCTCACACACAGGGCATATAAAGTCACAAACTCAATTTACAAAATAATGGTTGGAATGCGAGTCTTTACAGGTAATCAAGTCTTAAAGGTACAGACAATGTGAGTGGAGAAGGGTTAAGCACAGGTTAAAGAGATGTGTATTGTCTCTAGCCAGGACAGTTCGTGAGATTTTGCAAGCTCAGGCAAGTCGTGGGGGTTACAGATAGTGTGATATGAACCAACAGGTCTGGGCCAACCCAGTCCCAGATAGTCAAATACAACTCAGCTGGTAACTGTCACTTCCCAGCATTTTACTTGTGTTGAGGGACCTGTCAGTCTTTGTCACCTACTCCAGTTACTGGAATTGTCCCCAGCCTGATTTGGCTTCAAAATAGGCAGAACCAGTGCTGCCCATTCCACGAGCTGGACAGGTTATATGATACCTTTTTGTTCCAGTCTTCTCATTTCTGTTTCCACTTTTCTCTTTAAAGCAAATGGTACCAGGTGGACCTTGCAAAATCGTGAGGCTGCACCCTGGTCGACATGTAAGGTTGCCTTGGGTCCTTTGATCATTCCCAGCCTTTCTCAGAAAACTTCTGGATATTTGAGTAGGGTTTCACTCAAGCGACCATTTTCTAACTGGATGATGTTTACCCAATCTAGGTGGATTTCTCTTAACCAATTTCTCCCCATTCGGCTCGAGCCCAAGTCCTCCACTGCCATTCATGGAAACCAAACCAGTTGCCTTTCGTAAGAGACAAGAACAAAGATTGTACCCACAAGTCTCAGGTGTTCCCTTGTATCAGTTCTCAGTCTTCCCAAAGTCTTGATTAAAGTTAAGTGTTGGGAGTCCAGTGCAAATTTTACTGAAAACTGATTTTCCAACCACCAATACAGCCAATATCGACCTCCATTAACACTGGACGTCCATTTAATCTTGCGGTTATCTTAATTGGGTCGCGTTTGCACATTACTTTGCTGTTTAATTGTTCCATGTCAGATGTTGGTGGACCTTCCAGGGTGTGCATTCTCCTGGACACTGGCCTGCATGTTGTTTTCCCAAATCAAGGACTTTGCTGCTCCGACTCCACATATTGGCAACAGTTACAATGCCTTGCCAGGCGAGGTTCTGAAGGGACTATTGACTGTCTGCTCAAAACTTTGCTTTGCTTTGGGGTTGTACAGCAGGCAGACCTGGGTTTACTTGTATCTGGATACTTCCTGGAGGGAGGCAATATAATCACCTGCACTGAAGTTGTGGTATCTGAGCTCAGTCAAACTGGCATGGGTGTCCACTTACATCGGGATACCTTGCAACTCATGCCCTACTTGCAGCATTTTCCAACGAATAGGCCAGCTGGAGCACCAACAAGCATTTTTGGATAGTTACATTATTTATCCCGCATACCAAATGGTCTCTTGGCATCTCATTAAGTATCAATGTGATTTCACATGCTTCTGCGAGTTTTCTCAACCTTGTTAGGAAATCCGTAACAGATTCATCTGTCTCCCAGAGTGCCGAGTAAAACTGGTACCTTTTCAGGATCAAAGGTGGCTTAGGGTCATAATATTCCCTCACTAGGTCCTCCAAAGCCTGGAAAGTTTTGGTATCTGGTGCCTCCGGGAAAGTTGAGTTGTGAATAAAAGCAAATGCCGATGGTCCACAAGAATGACCTGTTGCTTTTCATCTGCCACAATGTCGTTAGCCCCAAAAAAGTAATGCATGCATTCCACATATTGGGCCCAGTCCTCCACAGCAGCATCAAAAAGACCAATTTCCCAAACAGAGGCATGATGCCTGAAAATAGCTTACCCTCAAGTGAAGCCAGCTGTTAGTGAGCAAGTTCCTCAGAGGCCGGTGTCCCTTCACCAAATTCCCTTTATTTATAAAATCAGTTCCATTCCCAAAAGTGCTTCAGGTATAAAGTCAAAATCCGGAGTGCCAGTAGACCTGACACTCCCATATTTATATACAGGTGAGATTCCCTGATGGGGCAGGCAATTACGGCCTCAATCAGGGAGCTCATACTCCAAGAGGCCAACCTCATGGGCCTTGTTGAAGTCATTACAAGGGCTTCAGTGAAAAATAGTGGGAACAGGACTAATAGTGTTCAACAGATGGAACCTAAAGACTTTGTGCCTTAATAGCTGGAGCATTCGCAATAAAGTGGATGAATGAATTGTGAAAATAGATGTAAACGGGCATGACAGAGTCGGGATTACGATGACATGGCTGCAGAGTTGACCAAGGATGGGAACTGAACAGGAGTATTCAGTATTTAGGAAGGACTGACAAAAAGGCAAGGGCAGTGGAACTGCATGGCTGGTTGAAGAGGAAATTAACACCGTACTGAGGAAGGATATTAACTCTGACAATGTGGAATTTATATTGTCCAGCAAAGAAACACCAAGGGGTAAAACATTAGTAGCGGTTGTATATAGGCACCCAAACTGTAGTAGTGATGTTGGTAATGACATTAAACAGGAAATTAGAGATGCATGCGATAAAGGAACATCTGTAATTATGGGTGATTTTTATCTGTAGAGGAGGAATTCCTGGAGTATATAAGGGATGGTTTTCTGGACCAATACTTTGAGGAACCAAGAAGAGGGCAGGCCACTCTAGACTGGGTATTGTGTAATGAGAAAGGAATAATTGGCATTCTAGTTGTACGATACCCCTTGGGGATGGGTGACCATAACATGATAAAATTTTTCATCAAGATGGAGAGTGACGTAATTGATTCCGAGACTCGGGTCCTGAATCATAATAAAGGAAACTACAATGATATGAGGCACGAGTTGGCAATGATAGATTAGGAAATGATGGTGGATCGGCAATGGCAAACATTCAAGGAGTGCATGGGTGAACTGCAACAATTGTTTATTCCTGTCTGGTGCAAAAGTAAAACTGAAAAGGTGGCCAAACCATGGCTCAAGAGGGAAATTAGAGATAGCATTAGATCCAAGGGAGAGCATACAAATTGGCCAAGAAAAACAACAGATCTGAGGATTGGGACCAGTTTAGAATTCAGCAAAGGAGGACCAATGGACCAATGAAGAAGGGGAAAATAGAGTATGAGCGTAAGCTTGCAGGGAACACAAAAAGTGCCTGTAAAAGTTCTATAGATATGTGAGGAGAAAAAGATTGGTGAAGACAAATGTAGGTTCCTTACAGTCAAAATCAGGGGAATTTATAATGGGGAGCAAAGAAATAGCTGACAAATTAAATACATACTTTGTTTCAATCTTCACAAAGGAAGACAAATAAAATAGCAGAAATGTTGGGGAACATAGGATTTCGTGAGAGGGAGGAACTAAAGGAGATCAATATTACTAAAGAAATATTGTGGAAACTGATGGGATTGAAGGCTGCTAAATCCCCAGGCCTGATAATTTGCATCACAGAGTACTTAAGGAAGTCGCCTGAGAAATAGTGGATGCGTTGGGATCACCTTCCAAAATTCTATAGACTTTGGAACAGTTCCTACAGATTGGAGGGCAGCTAATGTAACCCCACTATTTAAAAAGAGAGGTAGGGAGAAAATAGGGAATTATAGACCAGTAAGCCTGATGTTGGTAATGGGGAAAATTCTAGAATCCATCATCAAAGATTTTATAGCAAAACATTTGGAAAAAAGTGGCAGGATTGCACAGAGTCAGCATGGATTTATGAAAGGGAAATCATGCCTGACAGATCTACTGGAATTTTTGCAGGATGCAACTAGTAGAGTTGATGAGGGAGAGCTGGTGAATATGGCTTACTTGGACTTTCAAAAGGCTTTTGATAAAGTCTCACATAAGAGCTTAGCGTGTAAAATGAAAGCACATGGGATTGGAGATAGTGTATTGAGATGGATAGAAAACTGGTTGGTAGACAAAAAACATAGTAGGAATAAATGGGTCTTTTCCAAATGGCGGGCAGTGACTAGAGGGGTACCGCAGGCATCAGTGCTGGGACTCCAGCTAATCACTATATATATTAATGATTTAGATGAGGGGATGAAATGTAGTATCTCCAAACTTGCAGATCACACAAAGCTGGGTTGGGGGGTGAGCTGTGAAGAGGATGTAGAAATTCTTCAGTGTGATTTGGACAAGTTGAGTGAGTGGGCAAATGATTGGCAGATGCAGTATAATTTGGACAAATGTGAAGTTATCCACTTTGGTAGCAACAACAGGAGGGCAGATTACTATTTGAATGGTCATAAATTAGGAGAGGGGAATGCGCAATGAAATCTGGGTGTCCTCGTACACGAGTCACTGAAGATAAGCATGCAGGTGCAGCAGGCAGTAAAAAAGGGAAATGGTATATTGACCTTCATAGTGACAGGATTTGAGTACAGGAGCAGGGATGTCTTGATGCAATTATATATGGCCTTGGTGAGGCCACACCTGGAATATTGTGTGCAGTTACGGTCTCTGTATCTGAGGAAGGATATTCTTGCTCCATAGGGAGTGTAGAGAAGGTATACCAGACTGATTCCTGGGATGGCGGGACTGACGTATGAGGAGAGATTGAATCGGTTAGGATTGTATTCGCTGGCATTCTGAAGAATGAAAGAATGAGGGGATAACTCACAGAAACCTATAAAATTCTAACAGGACGAGACAGGGTAGATGCAAGAAATATGTTCCCAATGGAGGGGGAGTGGCCAGAACCAGGGGTCACATTCTGAGGTTACAGGATAGACTGTTCAGGACAGGGCTGAGGAGACATTTCTTCACCCAGAGAGTGATCAGCCTATGGTATTCACTACTACAGAAAGTAGCTGAGACCAAAACATTGTATGTTTTCAAGAAGCAATTAGATACAGCACTTGAGGCAAAGGGGATCAAGGGATATGGGAGGAAGGCGGGAACAGGCTATTGATTTGGATGATCCGCCATGATCATAATGAATGGCGGTGCAGGCTTGAAGAGCCTAATGGCCTCATCCAGCTTCTGTTTTCTATGTTTTTATGAGGTAGGTTGGGAGTGAAGCACATGGAGCAGAAATACTGGGATAGACTAGTTGGGCTGAATGGGCTGTTTCTGTACTAGAAATTCTTTGTAATATTTGAATCTTTTGTCTCTCGGTAGTGGAAAATAATCATTAATAAATGGATTTTTAAAAAATTACTGGTGGGTGATTCTCCTTGGACTTTCAAAAGGCTTTAGACAACAGTCCGGGAGACATCAGCCAAGGCCATTTAGCAGGCTTCCAACTGACTCCCGCCTATTGGGCGCCACGGCTTCTGATGACACCAGGGCCAGGATTTCTGGTGTCATCAGCTTCCTGCTGGAAATCTGCGCAGAGCTGATTTAAATATTAAAATCGCTATTTAAATATCATTGGTGGGCCTGGGACTGATGTCTCCAGGCCCGCTAGCCTTCCCCAACCTCCCCCTACCGCCGCCCCGCTCGTGAGGAGTGGTTCACTCCAGTGGGATTTAAAACATCTCCCCACTAATGGGGAACTGGCAGCCGACCCCGCTGGAGTGAAGGGAGGCCATTGAGGGTCCCCCCCCCCCTCCAACAGAAGGTCGGGGGTAAGAGGGCGGTGTCAACGGGGAAGGGTCTATTAGGGGTGGGGCCTATGGGGGAGATCGTGGGGATGGGGGGGTGTCCCGCTGCCACTCTGCAGTCAGGATCGAAGACCAAGGGAAGGAGGAAGTGATCGGGCTGGCCATCTGGTGGGCGGGAGTGGGGGTGGGGGGGGGATGGGGAGGTGGAGGAGGGGGGCCACTGGCTGGGGGGAGAGGGACATCAGGGTTAGCCCGGAGACGTCCAGGAGTCCAGCAATCAGGGGAGTAGGAGGACCGGTAGGCCAGTGGCCGGGCTGGCCAGCAATCAAGAGGCCAGCAGTACAGGGCTATGCCGATATAAGCTATGACAGATTGGCGCATGCGCAGTGGCCCGCTCAGCGCTATCCTGCCGGCCTCTCCAGTGGGAATAGCCCCGCCCTCTTATTTTAAGTGTGAATCTCCCTGAGGCACTCTGTAGTGCAGAGAGTGTCGGAGATTCATTTTGAAAATCCCGCTGAAAAAACACAGCTGGCGTTACTCCAGTTTTTACACAAATTCAGCACTTAGAATTTTTTTGGGAGAATCACCCCCACTGTCTTTTTGCTTTATTGTCCAACACCAAATAGGGAATTTAAACTCTGTTCTAATGGGCCATAGGATCATTCTGGTTTTCTAACTCAATAGAAGTTTGATCATAAGAAAGAGGAGCAGATGTAGGTCATTCAGCCCATTGGGCCTGCTCCACTATTCAGTAAGGTTACAGCTGATCTGATTGTGGCCTTAGCTTCACTTTACTACTTGGTCCCCAGAACTCTTTTCGTGACTTCCCTCGCTGACCAAACATGTCAGTCACCCTTGAATATATTCAATGACCCAAGCCCTGCTATTCTCTCTGGTAAAGAATTCCAAAGATTACTGACCCACTGAGAGATGCCTCGTGATTGTGATTGTTTCAGGTTGCATCCTCCCATTTGCCTCTTTATCTTCACAATTCTTGGGATTCTTTTTGTGTCTTCCATTGTGAGAACGCTTACAAAATACATGTTCAAAGTCTCTGTCATTTCCTTGTTTCCTATTATTATTTCCCTGTTCCATCCTCTAAAGACCAACGTTCACTCTTTACCTTTTTATTTGCTTGTATTAGCTTTTCTTGTCTGTTTTTTTCTACTTCTTATAGTTTCCTCTCAATTTCTCCCTCTTATTTTTTGTCACTTGCTTCTTTCTACACTTTTTTCATTCTTTTTTGCATTTCTAACAAAATGCCCAATTATCTATTTCTTAAGAAATACTTTATTTAAAAATACCATTGAAAAAATCCCTTTTGAGAATAGCCAGACACCATGTCGACTCCCTTAGTCCAACCAATCGTTTATCCCACATTTTTCTAGACCCCTTTCTGTAAATGGTGATTTTTTTGCCCTTGTACATCTGCCTTTGTTATTAGCAATCCACAATCCTATACTCCCACACGTGAATCTTTGTCTATTTTACTCTTTCACTCTGTCTTTGTATTCCAGACTTATTGGTTGACTTTCTTTATGAAATGCTGCTGTTTTCAAGTATCTGGGAGTGTCGGCTTGTATCATAACATTAGAGGTAAGGACTTCCTGCACATATGCAGTTGCTGGCTGTGATTGTCAGGACCAGTTCGCAAATTTCAGCATGGTGCGAACTCTCGGAAGAGGACCATACTAGAATTTGCAGCAGTCAGATCTCAATTTGAGATCTTCCCCTTCCCCCACCGGCGACGCCCTTTCTGGGCGTGAACCTGATTTCCATAAACTATAATACATTTCAATGTAATTAAAAGGCTTAATACCAAATCTTGAGACAATGTCAGATGCTACCCGCTGTCGGCATGATGTCACGCTGGCGGGGATTACACTGGTTTGCAAAAATGGAAACCAGTTGTGATGACCTTGCCTGGGGTGCGAATATAGTGGTGGTAGGTGACATGGCTTGGTGGGATAGGGGGGGGGCCTATTGGGACTCTGTTTAGGGGTGTTCCCATCATGTGGAGGGGCCAGGGGTGGGGGGGGTTGTTGAGCCTGCACGGTGGTGAGGGAGGGTGTGCAGTCACTCCGAATCGGGGAGGGCGGGGTGGGGGGGTAGTGCCAGCAAAGATGGGGTGGCTGGGTCACCCTGATACCTGCGTTTTGTGGAGGGTGGGGGGGGAGAGTGACACAACCATTGACTGATGGGAGGGAAGATGTCCCTCTGTGATGGAGGATTAGGGTCTTTCCCTTGTCTGCTGGGTGTCCCAGTGTCCTGTACCTTTACTTTGAGACTTAAAAAGGTCTTGCCGGTGAGTTTAGGCACTACCCCCTCCAGCTGGCTGTGTGATCTTCATCACACATTGAAATTGCACAGACTGCTATTTGATCTGGCTGGCAAAGGCGGCCGTGAAACCAGCGAGATTCACACAGCTTTTCTCGCCTGATCCAGCACTCTATGCAGTTTTGGGGAAATTCTGCCCGCAATCTCTAGCTGGGATTTTCTGCTCCCATTTTCGTTGAGTGGGATCAGCAATGGGAGCAGAAAATCTGGTGAGAAGTCTAAATCGTATTCCAAACCCGCATAAACGCGTGACACGATTGTCCCCTCCTCTGTCAGTGAGGTTGTGCTTTGATACATTGGGAACATCATTTGAATACACTAACATCATATTATCATGTCCCTATGCCTGAATTATCCCCCCTTGTCAACCTGGTCTCGGTGGATAGTCTGTTATTGCGGTTTGATGGAGGCGATGGTCTCTGGCAGAAAACACATTTGTTTACATGCTAACTATTATTACAAAGATTAAGTAATGCTAAGACGCAGCTGGAATTACTCTGCAAGATGTTTCTCAGTCACCTTATCTCGCTGAGTGACATGACTGTGACAGAGCTCCTTATGCACATGCTCGACATGGACAATCCTTGGTCAGACCCCGAGGCTTGGCGAGAGATCCAGTTCGGGACCAATATTGTTTACTTTAAAGTGGATAAAGTTTGAGATTCAAGAACTTATTAAGTAAACAAAGGCACAAGATTGTCGAGCTTTGAATAAACAACAATAAAATTTACTGTCCAAGTACAGGAAAAGAAAACGATGGGCCGGATTTTATGGCCTTGCTTGTCCCAAAACTGTAAAATCCTGTCCGAGGTCAACGGACCTTCCCATTATCAGCCCCTGCCCGCTCCGATTCCCGTGGCAGGCAGGACGGGTAAAATTCCGGCAAATATGTATCTTATACTCTAACATTCAGGGTAAGTTTGAGGTACATGTAAACTGAGGAACATGTAAACTATGGTTGGACACGCTGCACTACACAATAGATGACAGATGTGACCAAACCAGGTGGCTTTGTCAGAGCTATCCAAACTCGAAACATTAGCCGGAATTTTACCGTCCCGCCCGCCCCAAGAATTGGAGCGGACAAGGGGTGGAGCCTGGAAAGGTCCTTTGTTCTTGGGCGGGATTTTACATTTCAGGATGAGCTCGGCCATATAATCCCGCCCATTAACTCTGCTCTCTCTCCATAGATGCTGTCAGACCTGCTGAAATTTTCCAGCATTTTCTGTTTTTGTTTCAGGTTCCAGCATCTGCAGTAATTTGCCTTTACAAGAGCAATGAAGTTATGATGAACCTTTATGAATTGTTGGTTGAGTCTAAACTGGAGTGGTGTGTTCAATTCTGGGCACCGCACTTAATGAAGGGTGTGACCGTCTGATTGAGAATGCAGAGGAGATTTACTACAAATGATGAGGGATGTGAGATTAATGTGGAGAGACTTGGAGAAACTGGGGGCCCGATTCTCCCAAAAAAATTCGAAGTGCTGGACTGGCGGGAAAACTGGTGTAAATCATGATTGTATTTTCAGTGGGAGTTCAGACTCAAATCTCCCACACTCTGTGCAATGCAGAGGTCACAATCATGAATATCATTAAAAGCTCAAAGGGCTGGAGTCACGCTGGAGTCTGACAGTTCCGGCCTCTGTGCATGTGCAGTGGCCCCGATCTGTCAGACTCTTGTTTGCTGGCCAGCTTAATTGCCCCGATCTCCAGCCCCACTCTCTCCCCAGCAGTGACAATCACCGTCCCCGTCTCCCTCCCAGCGGTAGCCCCAGCCCGCCCCGATCGCTGGCCTCACTTCAGCACCGACTGATCCCCATGAAGAGTGGCAGTGGGAACCCCCACCCTAAGTCCTGGGCCCCTAAGCCCTGCCCAAAATAGGTCCCGCCCCCTTGGCACTGCCCGATGCCCGGTGGGCAGTGCCAAGGTGCCCCCTGAGCATGGGCGCTTTGCTCCATGGACAGTATTGGGGGCACAGGCTGGAACTTCCAAGGTGCCCATGCCCAGGAGGCACCACCCCCTCACCTCCCGACTCCCTGGCGGGGCCCCGATATCCCCCTCTTCACTCCACTGGGGCCTCCCACTAGTTCCCCGACCGTGGGGAACTGCTCTAAACCCCGTCAGAGTGAAATACTCCTGGCGGAGTGGGAGATGCTATCGGGCCAGGAGAATTTAGTCCCGTGCCCGATAATGACATTTAAATTACATGAAAAATAGATTAAAATCATTTACCTGGTCTTCCCGCCGGTTTTCAGTGTAGTCTCGACTGCGCGTGCTCTCTGGCAGTGGGAGATGCGAATCCTGCGAAATGGCCGACACGCGTATCTCCCAACCTGACATGCCAAAAAATGTGCGCATCGGGATGGGAGAATTGATGCCCTGGGTGTGCTGCCCTGATGTGAGAGGAGATTTAGGGAAGCTTGAATAGATGAGAGATTTGATAGACTAAATGTGGAGAAAATTACTTCAGTGGCATAAAGGTCCGTAACAAGAGGATACAGATCTAAGAAAGTCCATTGAGGAAAGGCTGAGGGACTTGAGGCTGTTTTCGTTAGAGAGAAGAAGGTTAAGAGGAGACTGAATAGAGGCATATAAGATGATCAGAGGATTGGATAGGCTGGACAGTCAGAGCCTTTTTCCTCGGATGGTGATGGCTAGCACGAGGGGACATAGCTTTAAATTGAAGGGGTGATAGATATAGGGCAGATGTCAGAGGTAGGTTCTTTACTCAGAGAGTAGTAAGGGCGTGGAATGCCCTGCCTGCAACAGTAGTGGACTCGCCAACATTAAGGGCATTTAAATGGTCATTGGATAAACATACAGATGACATTGGAATAGTGTAGGTTAGATGGGCTTTAGATTGGTTTCACAGGTCGGCGCAACATCGAGGGCTGAAGGGCCTGTACTGCGCTGTAATGTTTTATGTTCTATTGACAAGGCAGAATGGTGTGAAACCAACTCGTCTCCCAAAGCATGCACCTGGTGAGCGGCTCTCCCAGAGGAGCTCAGTTGAGTGCATCGCTCAGGGAGTTCATGCCTGGGCACTGCCCCAAGCACTCCCCAGGTTCTCCCCTGGCACTGCCCCAATGCTCAAAGGGGCTGGCAGCAAATCACAGCAGTTTGTCCTCTAGCAGGTTACAAGATTACTGAGGTGTCACTCTGCGGCCGTGCAGTGGTTCCATAATGCACAAACCTCTTGTCCTCCTTCAGGATGACAGTATTCATCCTCCCACCTTGGCACTTCACCAATGCCTTCTTCTATTAGAGCGGTGAGAATTACAACTGGTAAACCGGGCAGATTGTACACTCTCTGACTGTGGTATCTTTCTTCAGCAGTGAGGAATGTCTCTGGGCAAATATATAAATGTCAACTTCAGACCTCTGAGAGAAGCTGAGAATTTCAAAGAGAAGTGTTAATGAAGATACTCAAAGATCCAAAAGACAACTTTCTGGGCATGTGATATTGGAATATAATATTTTATTTTCCATTATCTGCTCAATCTGAGGAACATGGAGAGCAGGCAATTTAGCCCCTTAACCTTATTCCATCATCCAATGAAATCATGGTTAGTCTGTGACCTAACTCCACATACCCGCCTCTGCCCCAAACCCTTTAATGCCATTGGATAACAAACTCTATTTAAAATTTACCATCGGTTTAATGCCAATTGCTATTTGTAGAAGAAAGTTCCAAACTTCATTTAGTATACAATCTGAAGAGAATTAATACCTTCTACGATGGTGAACGGTTGCTGCCTGTGTGCTGCAGCTATGATATTAAGCATTTGGAAACCTATTACTAATATTGCCTGTGGGAAGAGAAAAGGGGCACTTTGAAAGGTGTCTGTTGGATTATGGAAACATACAAAAACAAATGAGAGATGTGAGAAGCCCGACTGGTCCAAATAGCTGAAATGTGATATCTTACAGATCACAATATACATTCCCCACTCCACCCAGAGTCATGTTATCTCCTCTGAAAATCAGACCATTTAAAGGAGTTTTAACAACTACAAAAACAACTGGACGGATTCTCCATTTTGAAGTTTCTGTGGATTGATTTATTTTACAGAATTTTAATGAATTTGGAAGCATTTTAAATATTCTTTTAATGAATAGCTATGCCATTGTTGTATTTCACCGAATTGTTAATCACTTCTGTGTCTAGTGTTATCCAGATCACCTCTATGCACGATATTTACCTAGTAGAAAGTTCCTCGGAGACTGTCAGATATTACCATCTGCCCTAAGAGTGGCTCACCGCATGAGTTACAAGGTGCTCAATAACATCAGAAAATAACAATCTCTTTAACTTATTTAGATCCATCTTTTACTTGTCTCAATGGTGACTTGTATTCTTCGAATGGAAAACATTTACAGATCTAAGCCCAAATCAGAAACTGTGACTTGATACTAATGCAAATTAACTGAATGTGAATGCTACATGCTTTTAATATTTTCATTGAATTAAGCTGATGCACAGATAACCACACAAAGAAGTTAGCTCCTGTTGTTCATGAGTTCAAGGAAGCTGATAGTTAATACAAAATTGACATCATAGGCAAATTTCCAGCACACACAGAATTCTTACACTGTGTTCACTAACAGTGTCCGGGACCAGCAGCTGACAGGTAAGGAGTTGATATTGTTTTCATATTTTTGAATCTGTATTTTCCACAGATAGGATTAGAATTGTAAATTGGATTTATTGGTTGAATTTAAGATTGTAAACTTGTTTTAATTTATTGTTCATAACCTCACATTCCTGAATGAATTCCAAGTTTTTCCAAATGAATATAAATATGTGGGGTGATCCAATGGAGATGTTATAATTCTATTTGGAGAATATTCTGTATGAAGCATTTTGTGAACCTATATAGATGCATTGTTTATTGGACCGTTACATCCCCTGGTGCTGAATTTCCCTGGACTGAGGTCGTGCCTCATGTTTCCCTCCAGCACTGACCTGGCCACGGTTAGTCAGATCTGCAGGAGTGCAGCACATTTATAAGGGACAGTTTCATGACTTTGGATGTAACCTGCCCTAGATTCTCCGAATCCCCTGCAGTCTCCTGCCTAGATTATGGAGAGAGGGCTGCCTTAACCCAATGCTTTTCCTGGTCTCTGCAGATGTTGTTATGGCTCACCCACTTGGTGATCCACTTTGCACAAATACTGGGGTCTTGGCCCTGCATCAGGAGCAAATTTTCTAGCCGAAGAAATTTCAGTTCACCGCCCATCACTCATAAATAATTTCCAGAACTGGAAAGTTTCTGGGGTGAATCCCAGAAACTCAGCGTACGCAGAGTTAGAATTTCAGGGACACTGGCTGGAATTTTACCGTCCCACCCGCCACAGGAATCGGAGGGGGGGTGAGGTGCGGACCATGGAAAGGTCCTTTTTTTAATTCATTTGTGGGACATGGGTGTCACTGGCTGGCCAGCATTTATTGCCCATCCCTAGTTGTCCTTGAGGAAGTAGTGGTGAGCTGCCTTCTTGAATCGCTGCAGTCCATGTTCTGTGGGTTGACCCGCAATGCCGTTAGGGAGGGAATTCCAGGATTTTGACCCAGCGACTGTGAAGGAACGGCGATATATTTCCAACTCAGGATAGTGAGTGATGTTCCCATTTATCTGCTGCCCTTGTCCTTCTCGATGGAAGTGGTCATGGTTTGGAAGGTGCTGTCTAAGGACCTTTGGTGAATTGCTGCAGTGCATCTTGTAGATAGTACACACTGCTGCTACTGAGCGTCGGCGGTGGAGGGATTGAATGTTTGTAGATGTTCCAATAAGCGGACTGCTTTGTTCTGGATGGTGTCAAGCTTCTTGAGTGTTGTTAGAGCTGCACCTATTCAGGCAAGTGGGGAGTATTCCATCACACTCCTGACTTGTGCCTAGTAGGTGGTGGATAGGCTCTGGGAAGTCAGGAGGTGAGTTACTCACCGCAGTATTCCTCGCTTCTGACCTGCTCTTGTAGCCACTGTGTTTATGTGGTGAGTCCAGTTGAGTTTCTGGTCAATGGTAACCCCAAGGATGTTGACAGTGGGGGATTCAGTGATGGTAACACCATTGAATGCCAAGGGGCGGTGGTTAGAGTGTCTCTTATTGGTGATGGTCATTGTCTGGCATTTGTGTGGCGTGAATGTTACTTTCCACTTGTCAGCCCAAGCCTGGATATTGTCCAGATCTTGTTGCATTTGAACATGGACTGCTTCAGTATCTGAGGAGTCGCAAATGGTGCTGAACTTTGTGCAATCATCGGCGAACAACCTCACTTCTGACCTTATAACGGAGGGAAGGACATTGATGAAGCAGCTGAAGATTGTTGGCCCAGGACACTACCCTGAGGGACTTCTGCAGAGATATCCTGGAGCTGGGATGACTGACCCTCCACAACCACAACCATCTTCCTGTGTACCAGGTATGGCCCCAACCAGCGGAGAGTTTGCCCCCTGATACCCATTGATTCCAGTTTTGCGAGGGCTTCTTGATGCCACACTCGGTCGAATGCAGCCTTAATGTCAAGGGCTGTCACTCTCACCTCACCTCTGGAATTGAGTTGTTTTGTCCATGTTTGAACCAAGGCTGTAATGAGGTCAGGAGCTGAGTGACCCTGGCAAAACCCAAACTGGACGTCACTGAGCAGGTTATTGCTAAGCAGGTGCTGCTTGATAGCACTGTTGATTACTCCTTCCATCGCTTTACCGATGATTTAGAATAGACTGATTGGGCAGTAATTGGCTGGGTTGGATTTGTCCTGCTTTTCATGTACAGGTCTGCTACAGCTGGTCTCTCCTCAGGAGCTGCTGCAGCTGGTACCTCCTCAGGTACTAGCAACTCAACATCATCCATTTCTGTGGGGACGAGAGGCTCTCCTGTCTCTGGTTGATTCGGCACTTCACTACTTTCCTGCTGGCAATATGGTTTCAGGCTGCTGGGACAACTCTTACTCATGTAAGTGGTCCACATGTTTCCTGACAATTCTATCTTGTACATTCACTTCGTAAGACAGCAGTTTTGTCTTGGCTACAAAAACTCCTGGGACCCAGCTTGGTCTGCTTCTGAAATTTCCGGCATTCATTGGTTCAGCTATTGCAAAAGACCTTGCTACTTTGCCTGAATCATGGTTTATCTTCTCTCTGCTCTGACTGGCTCTACCCTCCCCGGCAAATTCGGAAACATCAGACTTAGTCTGGTCCTAAGACGCTGGCCCATCAACAATTCCGCTGGCGGTATTCCTGTCTTAGAATGTGGCGTTTCCAGATATTCTAGAAGAAATCAAGACATTCTGGTTTCCAGAGTCACACCTGATTGCTTTTTCAGATCTGCTTTGGATTGATTGTTCAGCCAGTCCATCGGAGACTGGGTGGTGTCGCGTAGTCCTGGTATGTTTTATACCATTCATAGAGGGGAAATTCAAACTAAGCAATCTCTCAGCATATTTTTTAGGGTCGCCCTGAAGTCGCAGTGCTCTGCAATTTGCCTTAGCTTCATAATGCAGGTTGCAATGGTCTCTCCTGGGGCTCTCCCCATGGAATTAAACTTAAAACGTTGCAGGATGACTGAAGACTTTGGATGATAATGTGCCTTCATCAAATCCACTTTCTCTATGAATGAACTTGAATTAGCACATTCAGGGACATAAGGCTGCACATTAGACTGTAGACCTGGGTCCCACACATCCTGAAGAGAATTGCCTTCTTCTTCCCTTCCACCACTGTTCCATTGGCCATATAGTGATAACCTAGATGTTTTACGTATTGTGTCCAATCTTCAAAGGCATCAAAGGGATCTAATCGACTGAATAGAGGCATTTTTCCTGTAGCACACTTCAGTTTTGCAACCTGACTTCGACCCCAATGTGTTCTGTACTTAGTCTTAGGACCACATGTCTTCTGTTTTATCCATGTTGCCAATGTAATAAGTGGTTTAATCGAATCATACCTGAAGTGAAACACCTTATGCTTGCCATCCTGCCGGAACCAAATAAGGTTCGGGTTCATTTTGTTCTGGCAACTTCTGGTGGGCAAGACTTTCGTCCCTGGGGTCCATGATTCAGGGGAGGCCAACAATTGTCCAGTTAAGTGCCAAAGTGGCACTTAATCCAGCGGGCCTTCACCAAAAGAGGGGGACTAGCCAACTCCGCAGCCAGTTGCAAGATCTCTGTCAACTCCATGAAATGTCTCCCGTTTTTTTCACCCATTTTTCATCTAACTCCCAGCTGCTAACTCTAACACCAATCTTAGGTTCTAACCTGAGTTACAAAGATCTAACCCTAATTCCAGCTCCTCACATTGAGCACTTTTCCAAAAACATTCACCAAAATCCAAACCACAACATCAGACTTGTAAATCACAATGTGCAAATAGCATGATGTCAGGTGGCTACAGTCTCAATAGCTGTTTTGTGCTTTAAAGTTCATTTCCCACCTGTTTGCTAATTTGCATGGCTAGTCAGACTATTCCCCGAATCTTTTGCTGGTATCTTTGTTCATTGATAATATGTTTAACCCTGAAGGGAGTAAGTATTAGAAGAAATATGCATAACACTAATTGCTGCTGCAACTATAATTAAACATAACATTTGGATTTGCTCTAACAATTTGGGTCATCTGTATCTACAATGGCTGCGACAATTACATTATGCCAGCATGCTTCCATTATTATAACTCCCTCCCTGCTCAGCAAGAACCTCCTGGGGAAAGGTCAATAAGTATTTGAAACAGGGAATGACAATGGGAGGGAGGGGACAGGGCAGTGAGATTAGTCAATTCCCTCTCCCCAAGCTTCCCCTTCGACCATCACTCACCTATGTCCTGGGATCCAGCTACAATACGGGCCTAGAACTGGTGTTATACGAGCAGCAGCTACTGCCTCCCCTGTTGTTCTTTTGGCTGGCAGGTCCTAGTGGGCAGGACTTCCACCTCTGGGATTCATGACCCAGAGAAAGGATAATCAATGTCCAGTTAAGTGCTCAAACAAAAATCCAACAGACACAATGGGTCAAACATTGAATGAACTCATGGGTCATTAACACTCTCCACATTAACACTCAAGTCATCTATTTGATGAACTAAAAAGCTGAAGTAATTACAACCCATGGTTCCTTGTTTACTCCTGATGGACTAATGGAGAGTGCCAAGCCAATGAAGTCTAATCATTCAGAACATTTATTTCCACTTAATTTAGTGGTCACACTGCCTCTGTCTTTATTTCCAGTCTCTGGTCTCCTCAGGCCATGAATTGATAGAGAGGACAGGCAAGTTGCCCCCAGCTCCTGTCAGTCCTGTTTCACGTGGCCACTTAAAGCTGTGTCCAAGCAGCTGGAGATCGCCATCTGAGCTTTTCTCTCCACCAAAATCAAAGTAATCTCCCCCCAAACAATTCACGAACTAGCTATGGAAACAGACGGAAGTTTGCCTTAGTGCCATCACGAGGGACAGGAGGACAATTGGAATTGGGATTGGTAATAACTCTATCAATTCATGGCCTGAGGAGACCAGAGACTGGAAATAAAGACAGAGGCAGTGTTAATTCCATCCTGTCATTTTGTGTCACTGGATATTGGTGGTCCAGTGAGATTTAGGCTGAGATTCTCTGGCCTCCCCGCAACATGTTTCTCGGTTACGGGAGGCAGTGTGCCGTTCGCTGGAGGCTGGATCTTCTGGTCCCGTTGCTGTCAATGGGAATTCCCATTGAAGCCACCCCAGGCCGCTGGGAAACCGTGACAGAGGGACCACTGCCAGTGGGACCAGAGAATACTGTCGCGTGAAAGATCAGAGAATTCTGGCTTTAATCTTTTAACTAAATGTTAATTTTACACATTTAAAATATAACCAGCAATAAGCAATATTCACTCAAAGTTGAAAATGTTGATTTTCCAGACGAGGAATCCGGTGGAAGATGCCTCTCAAAACAAGTTCCTTTCACAGACTGATGAATTGTCGATGTCTTATTTTATATTTCTTCTGCTTTCACATCAGAAAAGGTAATTCATATTTCAACATGTTTTTGCCCCCCCGATAGTGGGTTCTTCCAGTCCCACCAAAGTCAAAAGACTTTTGGTTGACTCGTAACATCCTTCGCAGCGAGGCTGGAAAATCTCAGCACCTGTTTCACCTTCATTGATTGTGTCAGACTGGTGATCCAATGGGATAAGGGTGAAATTTTACAGTCCCCTGCTAATTGGTTTGTAAGGGTTATGGTTGCAGTGTAAGGCCTGCCATCTCCAGCCTATCTCCTACTTGAGGATCTGATCCTGCCACACTTTTATTTTACCTGTGGGGCGGGGGAAGCCCACATCGGGTAGGTAGCCTGATAGCTTTTAATGCCCAGACTGGTGTCCACCCCTAGGTCTCACAAACGCAGTCTCCCCCACACCTCTCATCCCCCAGGTGAGGCACCCCACTGATACTCTGGACTCACAAACCCATAGAATTCCTACTGTGCAGCAAGAGGTCATCCAACTCTCTTTGCATTTCTATTCTTCCCACAGATGATTTTATCCAGGCCCAACACCCCGCCACCCCACCCCACCCTAACTCCGTACACCCACGCACTTACCATGGCCAGTCCACCCAACCGACACATCTTTGGACACTAAGGGGCAATTTAGCATGGCCAATCCACCTAACCTGCACACCTTTGGATTGTGGGAGGAAACTGGAGCACCCGGAGGAAAGTCACACAGACATGGGGAGAACATGCAAACTCTACACAGACTAGTCATCAAGGCTGGAATTGAACCCAGATCCTTGGCACTGCTGGGGCAAGGGGTTGACCATGGCACTCTCCTTGGGCTGGGGCGGTCTCATAGCTGGTCTGTCCCTTTGACGTCTGGGAAACCTGAAGATAACTCTTGGCATGGTGATTTCAGAGGGCATTCTAACCATAATCTTCATTCTTGTCTGTGTACCGTAAAAACTTTGAAGTGGCCTGGTCAAATTAATCTCCATGCCCCCTCGACACCTGGAAGGCTTTCAGATCACAGCAGCACTCCATTCTGAGAAGGGTTCCCCCTTTCTCTAAGAAGCTGCAGACGTGAGAACACCCCTTTGAAGTCTTCTGACTCACAGAAGTCAATTTCACGAGGGGGGATTCCCTTCTCCACAACTGCTAATTCAGCCCCATTGTTTTAACACTGCACTTTTTCATTCTCTGAACCTTCCTAGAAAGCTGAAAACCTTTGCAAACTTTGGAACTCCTTTGAAATCCCTTGAAATCCAGGGTGTCAGTGCCACAGTGCAGAACCCAGAGGAGGGAGTCTAGGAGGGATTAGAGAGCTGTGGAGGGTCTTGAGAGGGGTGGGGCCTGAGGGCACCGTATATTGAAGGTTTTGTCTGATGGAGCGGAGTCGGGTCACTCTCTCATGCCTGCGTGCAGTGGTGGGGTGGGGGGGCATCCCGTTCTCTCAGTGGTGGGCGACAGGGACCCCTCTGCTGAGAGCTTAGGGGAGTTCAGCAAGGGGGGAAGCCTTTCTCTTTTCCTTTGTGGAGGGGGGGGTGGGGGGGCGGGGGTGGGAGGTGGGAATGGTGCGTAAGAGGGCCTGTCTCTGGAGTGCCTGATCTCAGAAATGCTGGGCTGGCCGCGTGTTTCCCCTGATGCATCAGTTTGCATCGATCAGATGGGTAAATTCCACCTGACAAACGCTGCTAATGCCAGCAGGAAACACTCAGGGTTTCTAGCTGGTGGGAGCATTTAGCAATTGGGTAAATTGTGTACATAATATTCACTTGGAAGGCAAGGATTAATCAAGATCGTCAGCATGGCTTTGCCAGGGAGAGATCATGTCTCACAAATTTGATTGAATTTTTCCAGGAGGTGACCAGGTATGTAGATGAGGGCAGTGCAGTTGATGTAGTCTATGTGGACCTCAATAAGGTTTTTGACAAAATCTCGCATGGGATCCGGGACAATTTAGGAAATTGGATTCAAACTTGGTTTAGTGGCAGGAGGGTGATGGCTGAAGGTTGTTTTTGTGACTGGAAGCCTATGTTCAGTGGTGTGCTGCAAGGATTAGTGCTGGGCCCCTTGCTGTTCGTGGTGTACATTAATGATCCAGATGTGAACATGGGGGGTATGATCAGTAAGTTCGCAGATGACAGGAAAATTGGTGGTATGGTCAGTAGCGAAGAGGAAAGCCTTAAATTACAGGATGATATGATGGGCTGGTCAGATGGACAGAACAGTGGCAAATGGAATTTAACTCTGAAAAGTGTGAGATGATGCATTTTGGGAGGACTGATAATGCAACTTGATTCAGTTGTACAAAATTATGAAGTACATAGTGTAGATAAGAAGAAACTTTCCCCCTTAGTAGCGGAGGTAAATAACCAGGGGCATAGATTTAAGGTAAGGAGCAGGAAATTTAGAGGGGATTTGAGGTAATCCTTTTTCACCCAGAGGGTGGTGGGAACTGGAACTCACTCCCTGAAAGGGCGGTCGAGGCAGGAAACGTGACAACATTTAAGAAGGATATAGAAGCCATAGCATACAAGGCTATGGACCAAGTGCTGGGAAATTGGATTAGAATAGACAGGAGCTTGATGGCCAGTTCAGACACAATGGACTGAAGGCCTCTTTCTGTGCTGTGAAACTCTATGGGTGGAATTTTATGAGAAATATTCAAAGTATCCCGCTAGCGTGAAAATGGGAGATCTGCAGTTCCGGTTTTTGGGCGAGTTTTTACTCCCAATACTACGTAAGTAGCGCTTGAAAAAAATGGGCGAGACTGTTTCTGGCTGCCACTGGCAACGGGCGGGACTTAATTTGCCAACCAGTTTGATTAACCAGCAGAAGGAGCTATTATACAATTGTGGCCGCACATGTGCAATTCCAACAGCAGAAACCTGACAGAGAGAGAGAGATATCCGTCAGGCCTCTGCTGCTGCAGCTGGCCTCAACTCAGACCTGCCCTCTCCCCTCCCTACAATCGCAGGGTCCGCGGCCAATCGCGAGCCCCACAGCACTCGAAAATATAGCCCTTGCCACTCTCCCTACTGCCCAGATGGATTGCCCCTCCGCCCCACCGAAGGCAGGCAGAGTGGTAGCGGGCCCCTCCCACTCTCCCCCTACCGATCACAACTGCAGAGCGGCACCCAGCCCAACCACCCTCCCAGTCAGGCCGCCCTGACCTGGCCTCCTCCCCTCCAGGACCCACCCCCTTCAGGCCCACCTCCTCCAAAGGCCCCGCACCCTTCAGGTCCTGCCCCCACAGACCCCGCTCCCTTCAGTCCTGCCATAGGCCCTGCCCCCTTCCGACCTGCCCCAGCACTGCCTGGTGGACAGTGCAGTGGTGCCCGATGGGCATTGCCAAGGTGCCAGATTGGTACTGCCAGGTTGGCACTGCCCAGGGGGCAACCCCCCTTGCCCTCAGCCTCCTCAGGGCACTACAATAGCGTCCAGTTCGACTGGCGAGGGCAACACAACTGTTCCACATTCATGTGGAGTAGGTGTTTTCCTCCACGGCGTGAACCTCTCCCGATGAGGTTGCAAATGCAAGTGAGCCCGGACAGTTGAGCGCCAGGCTCACTAATGCCACGTTAATCAACATTTCAATAAATTTACATAATATATTCAGCCTCTCGCCAGAAATGCGCAGGAGGCTGAGTGCGCTGGAAATCCGGTGCTGAATGAGATCACGAGAGCTGAGAAATTGGGCGTGAACTTGATTTCTCAACACACACAATTTTTGCTGGTTCGCTCCGCCCATCGATGGGCGTGGTGAGCCGGTAAAATCACGGCCCATGACTCAATGACAAAAATAAGTTCCATTGGATAAGAGGGCTGGATTTTTCTCTGTGCTCCATCTCTTCCTGTAGATTTTACTGATGTTCTGAAATCAGAAACTGTGTGCTTTCAATAAACATTCGAAATGCAGTATCTCAAACTCATCAGCAGACACACAATTCTGTTTAGCTTGCCACTGGGAAGAGATTGAAATGTCTTCTCTGTACCTTCATTTTAAATTTAAAAGATGTTGGAAACCCACTTTCCCTGAGGCAAGAGCTAATTGGTCTATAAATTGTCAATAATGAGATAAGATCGAATCCCATTGTCTTTAGCCAATTTATGCATGTTGTTTTAACATTAACCTGGGTTCATCAGTTTGCCCAGTACCAGTTGGTAAACAGGACACATCTGCTGTCCTTGTTCTTCTCTATCTGCCCTTGCCGAGTAAGCTTTGCAGCCACAGCATCTCCATGTTGAGTACATCTTATCAGTCACTGCTTACTCAACAGGTTGGTTCAACAATAACAGCTGTTTTCATAGTCCCTGTGCTTGTGTAAGCTTGGCTACTTTTCCCATCATGCTTTCTGGATGTTTAGCTGTTAGCCATCCAGCGACAGTCTCTTGATTAATTGCTTATTCTTAAACAATCTCACAACTAAGACTCTATTTGAATAATCTGGGAGATTTCCAATAATGCTGGTTTACTTTTTAAACGTCTTCTAGATTAGTTCAAGATGGCTTCTGAACATATCTGCTCAGGTTCAGGTTACAAAATGTCACAGTAAAACTGTAAAGGCTGGGAAGGCAATGGCCGCGTGGTATTATCACTAGACTATTAATACAGAAACTCAGCTAATATTCTGGGGACCCGGGTTCAAATCCCACCACGGCAGATAGTGGAATTTGAATTCAATAAAAAAATCTGGAATTAAGGATCGACTGATGACAGTGACACCATTGTCGATTGTTGTAAAAACCCACCTGGTTCACTGATATCCTTTAGGAAGTAAATCTGCTATCCTTAGCTGGTCTGGCCTACATGTGACTCCAGAGCCACAGAAATGTGATTGACTCTCAACTGCCCTCCAAGCGCAACTCGGGATCAGCAATAAATGCTGGCCAGCCAGCGACACCCATATCCCATGAATGAATTAAAAAAAAGAAAAGGAAATTATGCTTGGCAAATCTGCGACATGGTGGCACAGTGGTTAGCACTGCTGCCACACAGCACCAGGTACCCTGGTTCAATTCCAGCCTTGGGTGGCTGTCTTTGTGGAGTTTGCACGTTCTTCCCATGTCTGCGTGGGTTTCTTCGGGAGCTCTGGTTTCCTCCCTCCCTCCAAAGATGTGCAGGTTAGGTTGATTCTCCATGCTAAAATTGCCCCTTTGTATCCCAAGATGTGTAGGTTAGGGTGGATTAGCGGAGTGAATCGAAGGGGTTACAGGGATAGGGTCAGGGTGGGATGCTCCATTGGAGAGTCGGTGCAGATTTGACGGGCCAAATGGCCTGCTTCTGTGATGTAGAGTTTCCATGATTTGGATGATATTGATTTTGAAACTACCAACAATGTTGTTTCAATTAGATCACCTTTATTCTTCTAATCTCAAGAGAATATAGGCCCAATTTACTCAAACTCTCATCATAATACAATCCTCTCCTCCCAGTGAATAACCTAATGACTTTTTGCTGTTGTGCCTTCAAGGCAAGTCTCTCCTTCAGTAGATATGGAGACCATTACAACTCGCAGTACCACAGTAGTTGCATTGAAGCCCTATATCTGCATGTTAACTTTCTGTGATCCGTGTAAACGTCATCCAACTCTCTCTGCTTTTCTATTCTTCCTCCCAAAGTGAATAACCTCACACTTCCTTACATTATATTCTGTCTGTCACTTGTTGCTCATTCCATGAACTTGTCCATATCCCTTTGCGGTTTCTTTTCATCCTTTTCATAGCTTACATTCCCACCAAGCTTTGTATCATTAGAAAACTTAGATCTGTTACTCACTCTTCCTGTCTAAGTCATTAATATAGATTATAAATATCTAACACTCCAGAACTGAACCTAGAAGATTCATTTGTTACAGCCGGCCAACTTGAACACAAGAATACAAGAGATAGGAGCAGGAGTAGACCACATGGTCCTTTAAGTCTGCACACCATTCCGTACGAACATGACCGATCTTGGGCTTCAACTCCACTTTCCTGCCTGATCTCCACATGCCTCAGTTCTGAGAGAATGAAATCTGTCTATCCCAGCCTTAAATAAATTCAACAACAGAGCTCCCACACCCTTTGGAGTAGGGAAATCCAAAGATTCACTACCCTTTATATAAGTTGCCCCTCACTTTAGTTCTAAATGATTGGCCCCTTATCCTGGGACTGTGTTCCAGTCAGATTCCCCAGCCAGTGGAAACAATCTCCCAGCGTCGACCTATCAAGCCCCTTCAGAATCTAGTATGTTTCAATGAGATGACCTCTCATTCTTCAGAGAAAACAGGCCCAATTTGCTCAGTCTCTTATCATCATAAGACAACTCCATCCCAGGGACCAATTTAGTGAATCTTTGCTGCAGCATCGTCAATATTTCCCTCCTTAAACATGGAGACAAAAAGTGCACACAGTATTCCAGATGTACACTTGGGAAGATAGCAGGCAGTGCCCACCTGACGCCCTGGCATCGTAAGTGTGTCAGGGTCAATGCCAGGCGGGTGGGGCCTGAGTGGGGGTGGGGCTATGATGGGTTGGTATGCACAATGACAGGGGAGATTATGCAGGAGGGAGCTCTGCAAGGGGGGGTAGTCAGGCAAAAGGGGGAGCTCTGCAAGGGGAGCTATGCGAGGGAGGGGGGCTGTACAAGCGAGGTTGTGCTGGGGGGGGGTGGTCGGCGGGAGGGACATGCAGAAGGGGATGGTCGGTTGGAGGACATGTGCATTGGGGCCATAGGGGTCCATTAGGGGACTCATTGGAAGGGTGCTGATGCCCCGATGCCGGTGACCCGTGTTGGTATCAGGGGAGAACATCCTCCTAATGATGGGCGAGGGAGTCCGACGTCCGTGGCGGGGCAGGGTGCCAGGAGGTCTCCCAGTTTAATAGGTGATTGGGGTGCTCTGTGGAATGGCGCCCTCACTCTGCTTCCCTCACGTACTTAGGCTCTAAACTCCCAAAACAGCGCAAATCTCCCAGCTGTCAGAAAAACTGACAAGTGTGGGAAGATTGCAGTGCCAAACTCACTCAAAAAACTGGTGTGGAACACTCCCGTTTTCACACTTTCATGACACTTAGGGCACAATCTTACGAAAAGATTTTAAGGGCGTGATCTGAATAAAAAAATTCTCAGTGCCGAATGAGCATGAAAATTGGAGAGAATCATGTCCATTTTTAAGGCGAGCTCCCAGATGCAATCGTGCAGCACTTCGAAAAAAAAATGAGGCAAAGTGTGATTCTGCCAGCAGGGGGAGTGGGTGCAGCTTATTCATGCCAGGAAACCAACTGCTGAGCTCTAGGGGTGCAATTGCGCAGCCGTCCCAATCTCCCAGTGCACTGTGTATAAGTGCACACAGTGCACTGGCTTATCTGAAACTCCCCTCAGCGCCTGGACATGCTCCCCACCCCCCAACTGCACCCCCCTGTCCCCCGGACATCACAGCACCCCGATCACCGCCCCTGGCAATTGCCGCCCCGGCCAATTCCCAATGCAGAGTACCCCCCCCTATAGAGATCCCCATGCCTCCCTGTCAGGGCCCTGCTCCCTGTCATGGGCCCACCCCTTCAGGTCCTGCCCCCTTGGCACTGCCAGGGTGACCAGTGTGCAGTACCAGGGTGCAGGCTGTACTGCCAGGGTTCCAGGCTGGCACTGCCCAAGGACACTTGGGCAGTGCCAGCCCCTACCATCCAGGGGGCTTCAATGGCCTCAAGTCCCCCCAGCAAGGCTATCACATTCGGTCCACGTTGGTGGGGACCATACCTGATCGATGCCAGTAGAAGCCTCCACAGGCGAGTAGGTAAGGACAGGTAATCCCAGACATTTGTGTGCGGGACTCACTAATCAGCATGAAATTACCTTATGAGTATTTAAAACACCCTCGTGTCCTTCCCGGCCACAAGACTGATTTCACCGGCAGAACAGGGCCGGTAACACCACGAGAGGTGAGAAAGCCTCTCGCCCGATCATTCCAGCCTGCCACCCAATCAATCAGTGTGACGAGCTGGTAAGATCACCCCCAAAGTGCTGAATGAACGGGAAAACAAGAGAGTTTCAGACCTGTCTTTTGGGCGAGTTTGAAATTGCTATTTTATGACACTGTCACTTTTTTTGATAGAAATGTGATTCTCACCAGTTTGGAGGGGGCGAAGCCTAAGCTCGCCGGTGAAGCCAGCTGCAAACCACCTGGTGCGCCACTGCGCAGGTGTCCACATTTCCCAGTGAACTGGGAAATCCATCACCTCCACGGACATTGCCCCCCCCCCCCCCCCATCCCACCACCAACGGCAGTGTACGCCCCTCTCAGGTTGCCAGCACCAGGCCCCTCCCGACGGGTCCCCTGTCACGACCCACTCCACAACCCAACCTGCACGCCCCCCCAGTGCTGGTCTCCCTCCGCCCCCCACCTATCGCCCCCTGTGCTCCCCGTTGCAGAGCTTCCATCCCTCCTGCAGAGCTCCCCCATCTCCCGTGTGGAAACCCCCTCCCCTCTTGGCTTACCCCTGTCATAGTCTCACCCTCACTCAGGCTCCACTCTTACTCAGGCCCCACATCCTTGGCACTGCCCTGGCACAGTTATGGTGCCCAGTGGGCAGTACCAAGTTACCTGGTGGATAGTGCCAGGGTGCCCAGTAGGCAGTGCCAGAATGCCCTGTAGACACTGCCAGGTTCCAGCCACGCTCCCGACCATGTGGGGGCTTCAAAGGCCTCCGATTCCCCTGGCGAGGCCATCGCGTTTGGTCTCCACTAGTAGAGAACAGCTGTGATTCTCACCGGTGTGAAGTCTGACCGGCGAGGAGGGAAGTGCAAATGAGCCCAGATGATGCCATCCAGGATTCACTAACGACATACAAATCATGTTATGAATATTTAAACGGGCTTCACGCCAATGGTGCATCCCTGCTGTGGGTTTCCCAATGGCGAGGGCTGTGTACAACACAAAACCCCGTTGACAATGGTGGGACCATAAGATGCTGCCGCCAGCTCGCACATTGCCTCCCACCACCGCACACCATGCTGCAGAATGAGAGAAGAATCCTGCCCAGCATCTCCAGCCAGTCTAATTTCATCTCTTTCACCCAATCTTCACCCATAAGACAAGGTTTGTGACCCTCAATCATTAGAACAGATAATTGTACTGTTTGGTTTAAGACCATAAGAAATAGGAACAGGAGTAGGCCGTTCGGCCCCTCGAGCTGCTTCACCATTCAATAGGATCATGGCTAATCCGACATTGCTCACGTGCACTTTCTTGCCCTTTCCCTGTAACCCTTGATTCCCTTACTGATCAAAAATCTATCTTCCTCAGCTTTAAGTATACACAAGGACTCTACCCCCACAACTCTCTGGGGTAAGGAGACTCACAACCCTCTGAGAGAAGAAATTCCTCCTCACCTCAGTCTGAAGTTGGCGCCCCTTTATTCTGAGACTATGCCCTCTGGTCCTAGTCTCTCTCATGCAGGGAACATCCTCTCAGCATTTACCCTGCCAAGTCCCTTAGAATCCCATATGTTTCAGTGAGACCACCTCTCGTTCTCCTAAATTCCAATAAGTAGAGTTCCAACCAGTGGGAGGCGGTGCTGGAAGACTCAGTGTAAACTGGTGCTATTTCTTTATTCACCCTGTCCACCCAAAAAACATCTCACAGCCGGAGACATGGGCAGAATTTTACGAGTAAAATTCTGAGTGTGAAGACAGGAGAAGATCAGGCTGATTTTTTGGGCAAGCTCCTATTTGCAATCATACGTCACTTAGTTAAAAGGAAAGCCCATAAGTGATTCCTGCCAGTGGGGGGGGGGGGGGGGGGGGGGATTTGGCGGGGGTCGGCGGTGGGGGGGGTGGAACCAAATTTTGCCGCCTGCTGAGCTCGAGGGGCACAGATGCCCCGATCTCCCAGGAAATCACCTGCCAACCTACCCACACGATGTGGAGATGCCGGCGTTGGACTGGGGTGAACACAGTAAGAGTTTTAACAACACCAGGTTAAAGTCCAACAGGTTTATTTGGTAGCAAATACCATTTGCTTTCGGAGCGCTGCTCCTTCGTCGGCACAGACCCCCCCCACGGACTTCAGAGACCTTGCCCCCATAGACATCGGGATGCCCCATGCCCACTCCTGGCCCCCCCGACAGACGTCAGGACCCACCACCCCTCCCATGGATAACAGGAATCCCCTCCAAGGACATCAGGATTCCCCGGATATCACCATCACCCCTGCCAATCTCCCCTTCTGGTAGCGTTCCCCTTCTCTCCCAATCTTGCAGAGTTCCCTCCCTCCCTGGCACCCACCCCTGTGGAGCTCCTCCTTGTATTCCCCCCCTGTCATCGCGGCACCCCATTCTGGCTCCGCCTCTTTAGCACTTCCTCTGGCTCAATAATAGTGTGTGGTGGATTGTGCCAAGGTGTCCAGGGGACAGTGCCAGGGTGCCAGGCAGGCACTGCCAGGGTGCCAGATGGGTACTGCCAGGCTGACACTGCCCCAAGGGCTCTGCCTACCCTGACCACCCAGGGGTTTCAATCCCTCCGATCCCCCATGGTCCCCAGTGAACTTCGGCCAGCGAGGTAGTAAAGGTAAGTGAGCCCGGACAATAGCACCCTGAACTCATTAATGACCTTTCCGGGTGCGATTTTGCTGGCAAAACAGTGCTGGCATGGTCGGCAGAGGTGAAAAACCGGGCACACATCTGATTTTTCGTCTCCACCGATCTTACCATCTCACTTCACTGAATGTCGACCGGGAGGAGGTCATAAAATCGCACCTTCATGTCTGGAGGTCTAGGCGATGTTAGACTCCTCACTAGGCTATAAGTTTGAGCCACAGACTGAATAATATCACCTTTTGTTTTTCCTTCACTGTGATCTGATTTGCTACAAAGAAATAACATACGCTTTCAGAATATTGCCCCCAGCTCTCAACTTCTGGGTCAATCTTTCTGGTTAAAGGCATTTTTAGGGTGTTTGTACCTGTCTCTTCTTGCTTTGACAATCACACTGCTCCCCCTCTCACTGCGCAATGTGATCTCCCAAAGATTGGCGTCGTTTTTCTTTGTCGTCGGTGTTGTAGATTTGAAGGTGACTCGTTGTAGCTTTAACAAGGAATGGTTTGTTGCTAATATAATATATATACAAGATAAGGGTCCGACAGACCTAATACACAAGTCTACTCTCACTTCTCCTTGTTTGGTCCAACACAGGTTCTTTTCCGTTCTAGGACGTGTGTCCTTGCTCCTGATTGGCTTGTCTTCCAACGCAGCCTCTCCATACGGTCCAGCCTGATCATGTGGCCCTCAAAGGGTGGTCCCTTCAAAAGGGGCTATGTTACCACACCAGTGAACCTGCTAATGTGGGTTCCTCAATGGGTATCCTCCCATAGTTGTTATTTGGAGAAAGAAGGGATGTCAGAAAAATGAAGTGAAATCAGATATTGACATTACTGATCTCAAATCAAGATTTAAATTTAGACGTTCATCATGGAGATTTGCTTTAAGGGCACAATCTCTGTAAATTGATGTTTATAAGCGATATTGTGAAAAGCTGTGATGAAAGTTGACCTTCAGTCAGTTCCCCCACAGCCACAATCCAAAATTCACAGGGAATATATTCTTTTTGCTGGAGCCATGCTTGCCACAGGATAGGGTGTGTGGGTGGGTTTGGGGTCAGGAGGGAGGTACAGCAGAGGCTAGAGTGAGAGAAATGAAGAGTGGTAGTTATAGGGTTGAAGGAGCTAACAGAGAGAGAGGAAGTCTAAGACCATAGAATCCATAGAATCACTGCAGTGTAGAAGGAGGCCGTTTGGCACATCAAGTCTGCACCGACTATCCAAAAGAGCATCTTTTCCAGGCCCATCTCACCACACAGACAGTCACCCAAGGCTGGAATCGAATGCGGGTCCCTGGAGCTGGAAGGCAGCAGTACTAACCAGTGTGCCACCCATGAAGGGAGTTAACAGGTGGTCGGGAATAATCTAAGATATTCATGAACCTGTCTTCAAAAGAATATGGTAATGACAGCCAGGCATTTGTATATTGCAAAGATTATTGACAACATATTGACTCTGATGCCACCGCTATGGCCCCTCACTGCCTCTGTGTTACCTCATGTGAATCCTTGACTGCCCATTCATCCCCATAGCCCTGTATAGTCTTATGCCAACTGAGTGCCAACTCATGCTAAGCCGCCACTTTTTGCATTTACACCCTCCATTCCAACTCAGTCGGAATCCATCATGGGCAAACCTCTGGAGCTGTGCTAAGATGAAGTGAAATATTGTTGCATATTTATTATAGGTACCATTATATAAAAAACACAGTCATTCATAAAATCCATTCAATACATTTAAATCCCTTCAAAAACTTAAGCCCTTATCAAGCAAACATTTGTATTCATAGCCCCACGTCAAACCACTTGGAACTGTCAATCAAGCTGATTTTACAGCCCCTCCCCCACCATGAAAATGATGTGGGATGTAGAAGCTGTCAATCAGTACTAACATTACAATAATAACCCTCAGGCTTATGTCAATAAGCATCTATTGAACTTGCAAGCACTAAATTATTTTCAACTGAGAGTCACAGCAGGCTGTTTTTTTTAAAGTAAAAAGAACAGGGGATTTAAAAGAATTGACAGCTTGACAGTTCCACAGACTTGTATGCACTCTAATTTCTATCTTAGTAATCATAAGTGGGTACCTAACCTCTTTAGAAGGGTATTGACCTCTGCAAAGAACTCCAGTAGGTTTAGACCTTTGCCTCAAATTCATAAATCCCACATGAATCATGTTTCAGAAACTTGGCTGATGAAAATTGCTTTTGATTGAAGGAACTTTTAAAAGTATCATTGCCCCTGTGAACTCTGGATATGTAAATTATCTGTTTTTTCGCTGATGAAAATGGTGAGTTCTGGATACTGGGACCGGATCTCTGGATTTGGGTTTCTGCACCATTTTGGTGAAGACATGTAGCCATTCCATATTTGTGAAAAATCATGCGAAGATGTTAATGGTTTTCACAATCATGTAGCCCTTCTATCAGCTTTTATATCCTAAATGCAAGAAAGTCATTGTAATGCTGTGTTGGATGTGATTTTAAGGAGTTTGGAGCTGCACAAACTGGGAATGTGTTAGGAATTTGTGCAAACACTTCTGACAGACTGAAAATTTCAGATTGGGAGCTCATGTTCCACATTGGGAGGACATTCCATAAAATTTTCCCTTACAGACTGGGACCTGTTCATTGTTACCAGAAGTAAGAATTTCAGTTTAAAAGGTGCCTTTCATATCTTCATACGTCCCAAAGCACTTTATTACTTGAAAAACATTTCTGGATAATCTTTATTTTGTGATGTTGGTTAGGGATAAATATTATCGAGGATAGTAGACCCCTTCTATTCTTCAAATAGTGCTGCACTCCTGCAGTATTGCATTGAAGTGTCAGCTTGGATATTGTGGTCAATTCTCCGCAATGGAATCCATAACATTGTGAATTAGAAAGGAGGATGTAATCATTGACCTGAGGGTGACACCTTGTTGAATGTAGGTTTAATGAAAATTGTCAGATAAGTTCAGTGATTTTAATATTACTTTTAATCCTCTTAATTGCCTGTTGTATGCTGTATTTTTTTTAGCATTATTCATTGAACAATTTGCTTTGTAATAAAAATCATGTTAAAAAATCTTCTAATCTTAATGTGAAATTCATAGTGTCATTTTCAGGTTAAGTTAATGACTATCGATTCTGTCTGTAACTGAAATATCATGAAGAGCTGGAACATTAATAATATTTACTGTTCCCAGCATATCCTGATTGATTGCTGTAATTACAGCAAACATTTCATTTACTCAGATTATTCTGGATTTGAGTCAATCATCCATCAACGTGTTTGATCAGGAAGGTGACAGAGCAAGTTCTCACTGTGTTTGTAGAAAGTTGATTAATGGTTATCCTGTGTTTATATTTGCAGTGATAGTTGGAGCTGAATTTACACTTTGTGGATACCTACATGGCAGCATTAATAAATCTCATCACTATATTGGCTCTGGTCCCTGTTCATTGGAAGTGTCCGTAAACCCAACAGGCCTAGAAATTAAAGCCAATCTCATTGAGAATGGTCCATCAATCTGTACGGAAGATATTGTAGCAACTACGCCCAATGCTTTGTCTGAATTCTGTGTCACTTGGAAAGAACATTTTGGCCAACTGTTCCTAACCCATGGCAATGTTGTTAAGTCATATTCAACTGCTGTGGACAGTGAAAGAAAATGTTGTCAAAATTTCATTCTTACTAACAACACTTCAAGTAATGATTCACCGTTGCTGAGCGATATTATTTACATAAATGGAACAGACTTCAGTCCCGTTCACATAGAAAGCACTTCTTATTCAGAATTTACCGGATCTGAAGCAGTGTGTGGTAAGTAGAATAATAAATCTATTACATTTTAAAAAGCTCAAAGATCGATGATAGATAAAGACGAAAATAGATATAGACCACTGGTGAGATCTTCTGGTCCCGCCAAAGGGGATCCACAACAGCTGGTTCCCCGGCGGCAGGACGGGTGAGCCATGCAAACACTGTCAACATTGTGGGTTCCTCAGAAAGTCTACTCACAGTTTTATAGAAATATTGGCACATGTCTGGCTGGAGATGTAAAAAATGGAAAAGTAAGCTGAATATATTCAATAACTGTGGAGAGAGAAAAACACAAGGTTGACATTAACGAAGCCCCCCAGAGCAGGAAACAAGGCGGGCGGGACTGGAGAATGTCACAGGAGGACTGACATCCAAATCCTGATGGCATCAAAATGATTGCAAAATGTGCAGCAGGAAGTTTATGAGGCGGCAAAACCACCTGAAGGTTGTAAGAAGATTGTTGAGACATTTGAGAAACTAGTTAATGTAGGTTTGAATGTCTCTCACCCCAAAGTAAATGAAGCTGTTGAATTTAACATAAGGTGCATGGGCAGAATTCCCCCATTTTGAAACTAAGAATGGAATTTTCCGGAAAAAAATTCGAAGTGCTGAACGAGCAAGAAAACAGGAGAGTTTCAGACTTGTTTTTTGGGCAAGTTTGAAAATGCAATCTTATGTTGCTGAGTGCAAAAGAAGTGTCAGGATCCATGGGGGGGGCGGGGGGGGGGGCGGTTGTGGAGGGGATCCAGGGTGGAGCCTCAGCTCACCAGGGAAGCCGTCTGCTGAGCTCTAGGAGCGTCATTGTGTGGGCGCCCCAATCTCCCAGTGTACTGGGAGACCTCCTGTCGCCATCCCGCCACAGGCATCGAGATCCCCCCACTGACATCACCACCCACCCCGCAGAGTTCCCTCCTTCCCCGATCACTCATTGCCCCCCTGCAGAGCTCCCTCACTCCCTCACCAAGTGCCCCCAGCAGAATGTCCCTTCCCTCCACCAATCGCCCCGCCTGGCAGAGTTTCCCCCCTTCCCTCCCACCTTGACAGAGTTCCCTCCCTCTCTCACCTACCCTGTGGAGCTACCTGCTTGTCTCCCTCTGCCCCCTATCAAGGTTTCACTGCACTCCCCCTCTGCCTCCATTCTAGGTCTGCCCTCTTGGCACTGCCCCTAGCACAGTAATGGTGCCTAGTGGGCAGTGCCAGTGTGCGTAGTGGGCAATGCCAGGTGGCCGAGTCAGGCTTGCACTGCCCCATGGGCACTGGCTGACCCTATCCCCAACCACCCCCTCCCCCCCCATCCCTGGCGAGTGCATTACAGCTGGTTCGTGGTGATAACTCCTGCCGCGTAGAACCTTGGCCAATGAGCCGGTGAGGTGGTTAAGGAAAGTGAGCCCAGACAACAGCGTCTGGGACTCTTCAGTGATAAGTGATATTAGTGGGCGGCATGGTGGCACAGTTAACACTGCTGCCTCGCAGCACCAGGGACCTGGGTTCAATTCTGGCCTTGGGTGACTGTCTGTGTGGAGTTTGCATGTTCTCCCCGTGTCTGCATGGGTTTCCTTCGGGTGCTCCTGTTTCCTCCCACTGTACAAAGATGTGCGGAGCTGAGGGTTAAACACCTAAGAGAGGCAGCACAGAAACTCAGGAGCTGTGCACTGGAGTTTACACTGTGACCTTTGGAAGAACAGGAATCATCCATCCAGTCCTGAGGTTGAACACACCAGCACTGGCCAATTTGTGGAATAAAACATAACCCAAGTTCACGCTCTTACAGGAGATGAATGGTGTGAAGAGTGAGATGCCTGTGACCCACATGCAGCCACTAATCCTAAGGTGAGGGGGCCATAGTGCAAGTATCATCGTCTGTCCAAATCCTTCAAAATATGTGACCTTCCTGTTCCCACCCAGCTTTTATCCACAGTTCACATGTCAATCACTCTGACTTATCCATGTGGTAGGGAGTAGATCATTCACCCTCATCCTGAGCTCGACCCAGTCACATTGCTGGAACCCATGGCTGTTCACTTCCACTGCCCCCTCCGTCCAGGCCTCCTCGGTTAAGCAGGAGGGTCTTTTCCTTCCACCATGTGGGCACAATACATCCAGCTGTTCCCAGACCAGCTGGAAGAGGTCACTCGGGGACGTATCACTGAACTGTGGGCATTTTCTCTTTGTGGTCTGTGCCATCCCTTCACTTTTGGGCTCTGGAGCTTCTGTCCACAGTGTACCTCTCTCCCTCTGGGTGCAGTATGGATGTGTGAGCTCCGGAGCGTTCAATTCCTCACTCAGAACCCAGTTTGCAGCTGGAGGTTGCTGTTGTGCGCTGCTCCACTCCTTAACTCTCCTAATTTCAGACAAACACTGAAGAAACATGAAATTCTGGAGGCAATGCTGGCTGCTGTTTAAAGGTGAAGTGGAGATGCCAGCATTGGACTGGGGTGGGCACAGTAAGAAGTCTCACAACACCAGGTTAAAGTCCAGCAGGTTTATTTGGTGGTACAAGCTTTCGGAGCACTGGTCCTTCATTAGGGAGTGAAGAATTGGCTCCACAAACAGGGCATATATAGGCACAGACTCAATTTACAAGATAATGGTTGGAATGCGAGTCTTAACAGGTAATCAGGTCTTTACAGGTATAGACAATGTGGGTGGAGAGAGGGTTAAGCACAGGTTAAAGATGTGTAAATTGTCTCAAGTCAGGACAGTTAGTGAAATTTTGCAAGTCCAGGCAAGTCGTGGGGATTACAGATAGTGTGATATGAAGCCAAGATCCCGGTTGAGGCCGTTCTCATGTATGTGGAAGTTGGCTATCAGTTTTTGCTCGTCAATTCTGCATTGTCGTTTATCGTGAAGGCCGCCTTAGAGAATGCTTACCCGAAAATCAGAGGCTGAATGCCCTTGACTGCTGAACTGTTCCCCAAAGGACGTGAACACTCCTGCCTGGTGATTGTCGAGTGGCGTCCATTCATCCATTGTCGTAGCGTCTGCATGGTCTCGCCAATGTACCATGCCTTGGGACATCCTTTCCTGCAGCGTATCAGGTAGACAACGTTGGCAAGAGTATGTACCGTGTACCTGGCGGATGGTGTTCTCACGTGAGATAATGGCATCCGTGTCGATGATCCGGCACGTCTTGCAGAGGTTGCTGTGGCAGGATTGTGTGGTGTCGTGGTCACTGTTCTCCTGAAGGCTGGGTAGTTTGCAGCGGACAATGGTCTGTTTGAGGTTGTGCGGTTCTTTGAAGACAAGCAGTGGGGGTCTAGGGATGGCCTTGGCGAGATGTTCGTCTTCATCGATGACATGTTGAAGGCTCTGGAGAAGATTTCGTAGCTTCTCCGCTCCAGGGAAGTACTGGACGACGAAGGGTACTCTATCCGCCGTGTCCTGTGTTTGTCTTCTGAGGCTGTGGCGCGTCGGAACTGTCGATCGAGCGCCATATCCTGTTCTTATGAGAGCGTCTTTCAGCATCTGTAAGTGTCTGTTGCGATCCTCCTCATCCGAGCAGATCCTGTGTTTACAGAAGGCTTGTCCGTAGGGGATGGCTTCTTTAACATGTTTAGGGTGGAAGCTGGAAAAATGGAGCATCGTGAGGTTATCTGTGGGCTTGCGGTGCTGTGAAGTGCTGAGGTGACATTGTTGATGGAGATGCGTGTGTCCAAGAATGCAACCGACAATATACACTTGATACATCGATGACATTTTCTTCCTTTGGACTCACGGCGAACACTGAAACAGATGTGATGACATCAACAAGTTCCATTTCACCATCAGACTACTCTCCAGAATCGGTTGCATTCTTGGACACACGCATCTCCATCAAGGACGGTCACCTCAGCACTTCACTGTACCGCAAGCCCACGGATAACCTCACAATGCTCCACTTCTCCAGCTTCCGCCCTGTGGTGAACCATAGATGGTTACCACTATGGGTACTTGTACATATGTTACTCTTGTTACTGTTGGGGTTAGGGTTGGGGTGTTCCACCTGTTATCATTGTTTATGTGGTACACTCCGTTCGGCTCCGCCTTCTTACAGGAGTATAAAGGTCACTGCTACTTCCTAGTAGCCCTTAGTCTGGGATAGTATTGTTAAGTAGTGTGCTCCAATCTTGTTGTGAATAAAAGCCTTTATTCCCGGGTACGTCCTAGCCTCCCATGTGAATCAATCGCACATCACGCCCTAAACATGTTAAAGAAGCCATCCCCTATGGACAAGCCCTCCATATACACAGGATCTGCTCAGATGAGGAGGATCGCAACAGACACCCCCACTACTTGCCTTCAAACAACCACACAACCTCAAACAGACCATTGTCCGCTGCAAACTACCCAGCCTTCAGGAGAACAGTGACCACGACACCACACAACACTGCCACAGCAACTCTGCAAGACATGCCAGATCATCGACATGGATGCCATCATCTCATGTGAGAAAGCCATCTACCAGGTACACGGTACATACTCTCGCGACTTGGCCAACACTATCTACTTGATATGCTGCAGGAAAGGATGTCCCGAGGCATGGTACATTGGTGAGACCATGCAGACGCGATGACAACAGATGAATAGACACCGCTTGACAATCATCAGGCAGAAGTGTTCCCTTCCTTTGGGGAACACTTCAGCAGTCAAGGGCACTTAACCTCCGATCTTCAGGTAAGCGTTCTCCAAGGCGGCCTTCACGACACATGACGACGCAGAATCGCTGAACAGAAACTGATAACCAAGTTCCGCACACATGAGGACGGCCTCAACCGGGATCTTGGGTTCATGTCACACTATCGGTAACCCCCACGACTTGCCTGGGCTTGCAAAATCTCACTAATTGTCCTGACTTGAGACAATTTGCACATCTTTAACCTGTGCTTAACCCTATCTCCACTTGCATTGTCTGTACCTGTAAAGACCTGATTACCTGTTAAGACTCACATTCCAAACATTAACTTGTAAATTGAGTCTGTGCCTATATATGCCCTGTTTGTGAAGCCAATTCTTCACTCACCTGATGAAGGAGCAGCGCTCTGAAAGCTTGTACTACCAAATACACCTGTTGAACTTTAACCTGGTGTTGTGAGACTTCTTACTTTAAAGATGAAGCCAGCTCCTGCACTGTTGTTAGCTGCTGCTACCATTCCCACGTTGAGTGCCACCCCTTCAGAAAATTGGATGGCCTCTGCTTGGCACTGCCATTAATTAACTTCACCGCGTGATTGCAATTGGCTGACCCCTTCCAACCTGCTCAAGAATCCCGCCGACTTCCTGATCTTCCAGTGGGTATCTAATTTCCTCCATTAAATTCCAGCCAGAGTTAATGTTTCAGCTCAATCACCTTATTCAGAACTGCCAAAAGGTAAAGATGCAGCATGGTAGCACAGTGGTTAGCACTGCTGCCTCACAGCGCTAGGGACCCAGGTTCAATTCCAGCCTTGGCTGACTGTGTGGCATTGGTAAGTTCTCCCTTTGTCTGCGTGGGTTTACTCTGGATGCTCCGGTTTCTCCCCATGGTCCAAAGATGTGCAGATTAGGTGGATTGGCCTTGCTAAATTACTCCTTAGTGTCCCAAGGTATGTAGTTTAGATGGATTAGCTATGGTAAATGTGCAGGGTTACAGGGCGGAGGGGTGAGCTTGGGTGGTATGTTCTTTTGGAGAGTCGGTGCAGACTTGATGGACGAATGGCCTCCTTTTGCACTATAGGGATTCTATGATTCTTTGTCACAAGTTAAAAGATAATTCAAAGGCTGGGAAAGTGGGTGGGGTGGAGAGGAAAAGAACAAAATGGAAGGTTTGTGGTCAGGTGAAAGACAGGAGAATTGAACATGGCTTTCAAATCAGACTTCAATCTTTCTAAACTTGGAATTAATTTTATTGCGAATCAAGTTAATCGAAGTATTCATTCTAACGGCAACAAAATAAATCTTTGTAATGGCTTTCACCAAACATCAGGATGAGTGCTCAGAATTTAATGTTTCTGATCTTCTGTCAGGATCACGAGTGATTTACTTTTAGAACTTGAAGCTCTCATTCTCCTTTACTTGTATTGTTACTGTTTCACCCACTGTGTCCTTTTAATAGGTAGAAATTTCTGATTCAAGTCATCAGTCTCAAAAGCTTTCCTTTCTATCGGTGCTGCCTATCGTACTAAATGTTTTCAGCATCTTCTGTTTTTGCTTTGGGATTTTAACAGCGTGGCTGAGGAGAGTTCTGCACAAACCTGGAGCAAGCAGAATGCAAGCTGTCTCCCAAGGCCTAGAAACTGAAATGTTGAGAGATGTAGAGTGTCCCCAGTCTAAACATTTAAATTAAATTAGGAAACATTGTTCAAGGATCTAGTGGAGCACTTTGTAAATCTGATTGGACACGACACTGGATTCACATTGTATGTGGAGTCAAATCAAAGTGGTGTGAGGCGAACCACCTTTTGCTATAACACAGAATCAAGGTGGAGCCGACTCAAGACTTGCACCACGAGGTTAGTGGGATTTGAAGTGAAAATCACTCCACACCAACAACAAACTTGCAGTTGTTCAAGTGCTCTCCAAGTCATAATATCAGCAATTATTTCACATTGCAATTAGTATTGAAAGGTACAGAAACCATCTTAGTCAAACTTCAATCTTGGAATAGCTAACATTTTGTTAGTACAGCTATTGTCCTTTAAATAACTCCACCAATTCCATTTAAAATATTGATACTAATCTTCAAAACATTGTTAATTGCTGAAAATCTTTTCAATTCTTTTCATTTAGAATCATCATTATCTGACTGTATAAAGCAGGAAAAGAAACTGTCTCAACTCGCAGCAAGAGAGGATTTCAAACAATGTGATGCTCGCTATGCAATGCTACTTACCAACAGAATACTGGAAGATTGTAATGTTTCAGTCAAGTAAGTGTTAACAGCTTAAAGTGGCGAAAAATGTTTAAAAGATGATGGGTGGAATTCTCCGAAAAAAATTCTAAGTGCCGAATTCGCATAAAAACGAGTAAATCCCACTGCTCTTTTCAGTGGGATTTTCAAAATGAATCTCCCACACTCTGTGCATCACAGAGAGCCCTAGCATGAAGCATGTTAAAAATATGTGGGCGAGGCATATTCCTGCAGAAGAGGCCGGGAGCCTCCTGGACGTGTCTGGGCCAGCCCCGACCAATCCCCGGCCCACCTCGATCTTCACAATCGCACCCCCCCCCGCCCTCCCGCAGTCCCGACCACCCCTCCATCCACCCCAATCACTGGCCTCCCTCCCTCTGTCACTGATCCCAATGCAGAGTAGCAGCGGGGCTCCCCACCGATCTCCCTCGCCAGAAGTCCTGCCCCCTCCGGTCCCGCACGTTGGCACTGCCTGATGCCCAGTGGGCAGTGCAAAGGCACTCCCTGGGCATTGCCTCTTTGCAACTTGGGCAGTGCCAGGTGACCAGGCTGGCAATGGCAGACTGGAAGGGGCACCCCCCCCCCTTTACCTCCGACCTCCTGGGGGCCTTCATGGCCCCCCTTCACTCCAGTGGGTTTGGGGAACCAGCTACCCGTTAGCGGGGAGCTGTTGTAAACCCTGCTGGAGTGAAACACTTCTGGCGGGGGGGGGGGGGGAGAGAGGCTAGCAGGACTAAAGACTTCAGTCCTGGGCCTGTTAATGATATTAAAATGCTGATTTAAATAACTTAGTTACCGGCAATCCAGCGGCTGGAGACGCGCGGAGGCCGTGGCGCCCAGCGGGAAGCCCGCTACACGGCCTCAGCTCATGTCTCCTGGCCCGCTGCACTGCTAGAGCAGCACCGTGAGCCGGGAGAATCGCCCACAGTGGTTCAGAAAGGACACATTTTAGAAATTTCTGATATAAGCATTTCCCTGTGGGCTTTATGACCCCACCGTCAGGATTACCTGAGGGTTAAGGAACCCACATTGTGGGGAGCTGTCACTCGGCTGGGATTTTGCCTGACCTGGACAATTGACAATTAATGACCAGAGATAACAATTCATAAATATTAGCTTGTTTTGAACTGATGGATTGTGATTGATACTGATGAAATAGGCTCTACGCACACACAACACCAACTTCCAATCCTCAGAAGGAAAAAAAATCAATCAGTGAATTCCCATCTTATTTTGTATTAACATGACTGGAGAAACAGAAAACTGGGGGTGACTGGAAGTTACATCCAGTGAGCAGACAGAAAGTGGGACCAGCCCCAGTTGTGAAAGATTGCTGAGCTTGTTGTTTGAACAGAACATTTTGTATGATATATATGCTATTTGGTCGGGAAATCTTGAATATCGTGATGGTCAATTGCAATATGACTGCATGTGACAAGCTTAATGTGTCAGCTGGTCTTTTCCTATTGGTCGTGCTTCCATATATTTAGAAACAAAAGCAACAATTTTGTTATAAATTTGCTGTCTGGAAGAAGCAAGTCTTGGGTTATAGTAGGGTGCATTTGAATAATTGCTCTGAAGTTTTATGGTGTTTAATGCTATTCATATAGTGTTTTCCTGTGTTGTTACATTAAAATTGTTTAAGTTACTGTTAGCGTTCTCTTGGGTAACAGCAATCCAAAGGCACTCAGTTGACCCTTAACACAAACAGCGCTGGACACGATGCATCCAATGCAAGGTCTTTAATTACTTGTGCACAAGGAGAACCTACAAATGGTCAACACCGAATGACCGGAGCGGTTCTGAGGTTACAGAGAAACAGCTCAGCAGTTATAGTCAATTACAGCAAATCAGAAACAAGAGATTTTTCACATCTTTCATTAACATACATATCCACCAGTCACAGCGTAGCCCTTTTGTCCTTTCTCATTCGATGAAAAATTGACTTTTGCTAATCCTTCATTTGCATAGTATATCCTCATATCTTACCTTTCGTATTTGTTCGGGAAAAAATCTGGTCTTGTTCACCCTCTGTTGAAGGCCGAAAAAGGAAAATGTTACGGGGGCTTGTGAAGAAGTAGCAGAGACTGACTCCTTTTGAAAGTCAGTAAGCTGATAAACATTTTCCACTACTAAACAGAGAAAGCATGATTTTTTAATTTGAACACTTTAACGTTCGCACAATTTAACTTCCAAACTATGAAACTTCAATCTGAACTTTTTAATTTCCACACTTCCCTCCTTTTTTTCCTTTAAGGACAACCTTATGGGTCCTCCATGATTCCTATATCTATGCTCATCAGCTTTCTAAATTCTTCCTCAATCGGTTCGTAGACTGGAAGGAGTGGAAGGAGATGGGGTGCTGGTCTGTGGAGAAAAGAACGAGGGTGACAGATAGAACGGATACAGCAAGAGACAAGCTGAATAACTATGTACAGGACAATGAGCAAGGCCAGGCCTATAATAAAGTATTTGAGAAGAGCCTTAAAAAAATCCCCAAACCACCCACCAAGGTTTGGGAGCCAGCCGCACCAGTCAAAGGGTTTGTCCTGAGCAACTGAGTGCAAAAGACGCACCTGCTCCTGAATGGTATGTAGATCTGTCTCGATCCTACGATCCTCATTGATGTAGAAGTAGCATGTCTCATTGACTGCTGCACACACCATTCCCTGCGCTGCTAGCAGAAGATCAAGGGCCATGTGGTTCTGTAGCACCACTTTAGAAAGGGACTGAATCTCTAACTGCAGGCCCTGAATGGCATCCATTTCAATTATTTCCATCGTAGCAGAAATATTAATAATGGCCTTTTTTAATTCTGAGACCCCAAGACCTGGGAGGAGGACTCGGACAAACTGGTGAAAGCCAGTGTTACGTGTGGCTAGCGAGTTTGGAACTGACCGCTTCACAAAGCTTAGATGGTTGTGAAGGGAGTGAATGAATAGATGCTTGACCCCAAAGGCCTTGGGGATCATGTGACCTATGGTGCAGGTGCCGGCCCAATCGACAGGTAGGGTCTTGTGGGCTCCATCCCCACAAAGCCAGAACGAGCAATTGCAAACAAGGGTCAGGTGAAGTTTTGGCAAAGGGTGAGCCGATAGTGGGTATGGGGAGATTTCTCCTGGGCATACCAACGGATATGACAAGTCTGACTGAGACGTAGAGCCCTCAGGGCTACTTGCTAACGAGACCATTGAGGGTGAGGTTGTGTGATCGCTGACAATCACACTCACCCTTGGCATAGTGGAGTTTGGCCTCGGATGTGGGGGGCCTGAGCAATGCATGAGGGATTGTTAGTCGTGCAATCCCAAAAGGATGTCATGGGACTGGACAAATTGTGGAAGTGAAACCGGTCTTCCTGGTAGTCATAGTCAGCAAGGTAAGTACAGGAGCTCAATGGAAGATCACCCACCCGAATGTCCCATGGTATAATTCCTCCTTACACACAGACATGTCGGTGTCTTAATGGCCACAGGAGTAGGCTGTTGCCTCCAGGTAGGCGCCCATTGGATGAGGATCACCGAGGCTTCAGCAGGCCACTCAAGGTTTGAAGGGGGAGCACAAAAATGCATTTCTGATGAGACAGGGGTGGCAGGGAGGTGTCTACAGCCCCAACATTGGGTCCGGTTGACCTGTGAAGCAATAGCCTGCATACTTTGATTGCAGAATTGCTAATCCATGCCTCTGCAAAGGGTAGTACAACCAATGACAAAAAATTCACATTTCAAACAAAATCAAGTCTTTGTTTAAGTTTCTTCTTCTGAGGGTGCCCGCTTGCTGTGAGTCACGTGTATTCAGAAAGGTTCCCCTTCCACCTCCATAGCTGTGTGAGTTGTCAGCAGTCGTGATAAGGTCCCTCCCACTGAGGTTCCAGGCAATGCTTTCTTCGGAAAGTCTTAACGAAGACTAAGTCTCTTGCTTGGTTGGTATGGCAGCCTTCAGTGGTGACTTGCTTCTGAGCTTCGACAACCTGGGAATGCAAACCTTTAAGAGAGTTGGTTAGAGCTATGCAATAGTGCATCATTCCTTTGTCCAAGGAGTGGATATTCATTTGTTTAATAGTGAGGGGTGGGGAGATAGGTAAGTGCAGGGGACATCCCATTACAATCTCATAAGATGTCAAAGGGATGGTACAATTGGGGTGAGAGCGCTTCACCATGTGGGCCAGGGATAGGGCTTCAGGACACTGTCACTAGATAGTGTCTCGGGAATCCCGAATCGAAGAACATATTCACATAACAGCAACTTAGCTACAGTAACAGAGTCATTCTTTCTCGTTGGGCATTCTTCTACCCATCGCGAAAATAAATATACAGTAACAAGTACATTGCTGTACCCCATATATTTGGGCATTTGTATAAAGTCCATTTGTAGCTGCACAAAAAGGGCCCCATGGTTGTGCCTGATGCTGCAGCCACTGGTGGCATCTTTCTAGGGTTATTGCTATGGCAGAGTCGGCATCGAGCAGCAACATTTCCTGCCAAGGTGGAAAATCTTGGTGCAGACGACGACTGGTCATCCCCCCCTTTGCCTACATGGGTAAACTCATGTAACATGTGGTTAAGCCGTGGCAGGAGTGCTATAGTAGGATCCCACCCTGTGAGATTGGGTGGGTACGGCCTGGGAGAACCCATTTTACTCGTGTACATAAAAGGCTAAAGGGCTTATCATGGTTTAGTGGCACTAATACAGGTGCAGAAGCTACAGCGGCCTCTGAATCAAGGAGGGATTGTGGGATCCTCTGTATGATTTGCCCAGTTAAAAGGCTTCATTTCAAGGCATTTCTGCCTAATGTAATTAATTGTGGTATGTTTAGCATATCACAATTAGTTACATTAAGCTAATTTGGCCACATCAGCCTGGAATTCTGGGTCCAGCCTAGGAATTCAGCTGCATTCTTTTGAAGTACAATGTAAGATAAACAAGCTTGCTCATGGCCACCGAAGCAAGTTGTGTCTGTGCGCAACTTTCAACAATATAAGGTAAGTATTCAGTTATTGTAGACACAGAACAATGTTTAGTTAGTTCGATCCAGACTATGTTTTGAGTTGTTCAATCCAGTGCCGGCCTTTGGCCGTTCTCTCTCTCTGTGTTTGATAGAATCTTTGTAGCAGTAGCACTCTGAACTTTTGACACAAACTAATAAGCATTTTAGCAACTGAAGTTAGTTCCAATTAACACCATACAGCTCTTATTGTGGATCCTGAATGATCTCAAAAAGGTTGTCTATTCGGGTTACCCTTAGTATGCGTATTTTAACACTTAAAAGATATAACTCAATCTACTTGCTATGCGATACAATTTGGCATTATCTGTAATTTCAACAGCAACAAGACTGTGGCAAGTACCCGAATAAATCCCAAGATTCAATGAAATTGATTGATGGTGATCGTGTAAAATGGGTCATCACAGTTCACCACCAGTCACACCTCTCTGCTGACTTGTTGAGAGGGATGTAAAATGAACAGCAAATCCACAATCGCTCATTTTAGGCAAATGGCAAAAGTCAAATTGCTCCCAATCTTTCAATATTGAGCATCAAAAGGAAAAAATGACTGGCTGAAATATTTGTATTTATCATGTTATCACATTTGTATGGAGTTCCTCGTGTTATTTCACTGTATTATTTATGTACACCAGATATTTATTTCATTCTCTTAATTTTGGTGTCTTCCATTTAATTGATTTTATACTTTTAAAACTATTTATTACTCTGATTATTTATTTTTGTATTTATGTTTGGTGTTTAAGATGAGGATACGTTATGATTCCCATGGGGATCTGAATCGCCAATTTACTGAGCAACCCCATCCCCCAAATGACTGCAGATTGTTTCTTACTGTAATCGTTAAAGCATGGTCTTTTCTCTAACAGCAGTTATAATAGCTTGTTCACACATGAAAAAGATAAGATTACAAACATCAAATGCAAGAACTAAAGTAATCAGCAAAGTAAAGTACCAGCTGTATTAAATTACAATTCCATAAACCCTACAGAGTTACTGTTGCGAAAATAAAGGCGGACTTCGCTGGCAGCTAGCGAATGGAAATTATATTCCAATACTGGGTACTGATAACAACGCGGCAAAAACTGAAGCTTCACAAGGTCAAGAAAATTAAAATAAGCAAAAAGCAAAAATTGCTATCACAGGAATAACATTACATAGCAAATTATACAAGGAAATTCGACTATTTTAAGCAGCAATCACATATTGACATTTATGGCTAAATTAAATGCCGGTGCATGGTTTAGGGAGTTGTTGGGGGTGCAGGCAGTGGGGGAGGCAAGGGTGGCAGGGCTGAAGGTCTCTGGATACGGTCCCGGGACCAGTGTCCTTGGAGACCGCAGGTGAAACAGGCACTTGTGTCGTTGTCTTGGCCAGCTGATTGCCTTATCCCCAGCCTGCGTCCTCCACCTCTACCCCAACTGGCCAGCGTATAATACATTATCTGTAACTTTACTTCTCGATTTTGGCTTCTGGTATTGGAGCATTCACAGTGCTAGAGGGCTCTAACAAGCTTGGTTAGGTCCTGTCTTCCCTCCCACCCAACACAAGTCATTGCAAACATTTTCTTCAGGTCAGGATGCAGTCCCGGTACAAGAATATTTACAAGTGCTGACATTCCAGCATTTTGAGATATATCCAAACAATTCATGAACACCAAGCGAAACTTCTCTACATAATACTTCCTGTACCGTGCTATGTATCCTATGCCACTGTACATTTAGAGTCCGGACTATTAAAATACAGCTTAGAGAAAAATTAACTAAGGGAACTAAGAGTGTTCCCCGGAATCCGGGAAAGGCACGGAGGGACAATTGTCTCACTGGTGTGGGGGGGTGCCTGGGATCTGGTTCCGGATGAGATGGGTTTTTTTTAGAGAATCCTGAAAGGCCTGCGGCTGCGAGTGGAGGGTGGTGGGGAGGGGTGGGGAGGGGGGAGTGGTGGATCTCCAGTGATAGAACTGTCTGGAACATGGGCAGGGAGGGTCGACCCATATGAAGGTGGGGGGTTTTGTGTGGCCTCAGCTGGACTTGACTGTGAATCTGATGAAGGAGGATACGAGGACGACCAGTCTTCCTCCTCATCAACCTGTTCTGCAGAAAGTGATTTTTTTTTTGTTTGTGAGGACGCTGCGCAACCAAGATCTTGGCTTTAACATCTCCCTGACAATTCCTTAGTTCCTCAGACCTTCTAACATTCTCTAAACCCCCTTTCCCTGGACTCATCCAACCGCTTCTGCATCTCCATTCGCCACTGGAAATATGCAGACCATCCTACGTCTCTCTTATCTTTCTTTTCCTTTACTCTTAACACACATCCCAAGGTCTCAATGCGGTCCCTATTAAAGGTACCATCAGGCGGAAAAGGCTTCTCCTTACCCTGTGTCCACTTCACCCATTTCGGATCTGTTCTATCCTGCCAGCCGGCGTGAAACACGGTTACACACAGACAGACAAAAAGCCGACACACAGGGCCCGATTTTACCATTTTCATTCTAAGTGCTGAATCTGGGTATAATTCAGATCCATAGGCATTTAGATTGAAAGAAAAATCACAGGTCTGAATTGCGCTGTGGGTGGGGTTTGTCGCGTCTGAAACAATCGGAGGTTTGAACTGCGCATGCGCAGTGAGAAACAAATTTGAAAAGAACACGCCACTGTCACATCGCTTCTGCGCCACAAAAAGCAGATATCGTGGCCCGGGAGCGAAAAGTGGGAGCGATGGCCCCACAGACATCGCCCCACCCCCACAACATAACTGTCCCCCTTATCCACCCACCTCCCCCCACTATCCAGATCGATAGCAACGCCCTGCCCCCTTCCCCCCCACCGATCGCCCGCAGAGTGGCAGCGGCCCCCCTGTGTCCCCCCCACGCCCTGTCTCCATCCCACCAGAGAATGATTAAATGCAAATGCATTTAAATCGCCGTTGCGCCCGTTTCAGGCGCGATTTGGATTGCGGCCATTTTCGGGCGTTGGTAAAGTGGGCATCTACGCGGGCGCAAATCGCATTAATGGCCTCACGCCCGACTTTACCAAGTTTTCACGCCCGTTTTTGGGCGCGACGCAATGGTAAATGGCCCACAGACAGACAAACTTTCAAAACTAATAAAAAGGCTAATAAAGGGTTAAAACATTTACGATTCTAGCAGTGCGACATCATCTGGCTCAGCGCTGTCATGTGGCAGAAAAGGGTAGACCAGCAAAAAGATCTGAATCAATTTGGAATTAGGTAATCTATCAAATCGGGACCGCGGTTTTCCAGGGACCCGAACCCTGAAATGCCTATACAGGTGGTCCAATCTCCCATCCTGAGCTGTACCCTGAAGGGACGAGAACCCTCACCTCATGCTTAACCCGGTAACGTCTACACAGGATAACGTGTGCATTCCCCTGACCAAGTTGGCTTAATGCCCAGAAGACAGGCAGCCGCAGTCTCCGAGCCCTTGGTCTGCGAGGCACCACGCTTCCTTCCTGTGTAGACACTACAGGGGTTTGCAATCTTGGTGGAACCTGCAATAACTGTTAGCGTTCTCTTGGGTATCAGCAATCCAAAGGCACTCAGTCAACTCTTAACACAAACAGTGCTGCACACCATGCATCCAATGCAAGGTCTTTAATTACTTGTGCACAAGGAGAACCTATAAATGGTCAACACCGAATGACCGGAGCGGTTCTGAGGTTACAGAGAAACAGCTCAGCAGTTATAGTCAATTACAACAAATCAGAAACAAGAGATTTTTCACATCTTTCATTAACATACATATCCACCAATCACAGCGTAGCCCTTTTGCCCTTTCTCATTCAATAAAAAATTGACTTTGGCTAATCCTTCATTTGCATAGCACAGGGGTCTCCAAACCTTTCAGTACGAGGGCCACATCGTATATTTTACACATTTTTGGGGGCCAAAGACAAAAAATTACTTTTATAAATGAACTGGCGATGATTAAGCCCGTGAGATCGAATGAAATTCACTGTTGCAACAACAGGTTTCAGAACGCAAGACATATCCACATATTTTCCGCACAATGCTTGTTGATGGATAATGCAGTGCAGAAACATGGGCTTTGAGAATCCACCAACCTCACAAGCTTTTGTGATTTGTCCAACCAAACCTTTCTTCACCCCAGACATGTTCTTTCCTCCATCAATTGTCACGCATTGCAGTTTATTCCACTCCAGGTTATATTCTAACACAGTTTTTTGCAATTCTTTGAAGATGTCTTCTCCAGTTACTGTGCATGCTATGCACTGATGCTAATTCTTGTGTCACATTAAATTCACTGTCGATGTCAGAGATGAATACTAGGAGTTGTGATGCGTCACACACATCAGTCGATTCATCAAGTGCGAGAGAATACAACTGAAAATTTCTTGCTTTGTCTGCAATTTGATTAAATATATTGCTTCCTATATCCTCAATTCTACGAGCAACAGAATTTGGCGCAAGACTGATGATTTTGAACAGATTTGCTTTTTCTGGGCATAACTCTTCCACTGCTTCCATTATACACTCTTTGATGAGAACTCCATCGGTGAATGGCTTTCCTCTTTTAGCCAACGCATAAGCTAGTTTGTAACTGGCCCTGGTTAAAGCTTCATTTTCAGTTATCTTCTGCGTAAAAAAAGCTTGTTGGGAAAGCAACCTGTGTTGCATTGATTTAATTTTTTCCAAACGCTGTGTTCCTGTGAATTGGGAATAACTTGGCTCATGTTTGGTCTCATAGTGCCGACGTACATTGTACTCCTTCAAAACTGCAACACAATGACACACAAGGCTTTATCACCTGCTTGTACAAAGAAGTACTTTACACCCCATTCTTCATTAAACAGACGGCACTCACTGTCCACTTTTCTTTTCTTTTTTCCTTCCATAACTGAATTGGTCTGAATTGAGGCCATCATTGTCATTGTTCTCGCTCATTTCAGACAGATGGAGCTTATGGATTGGATAAAGCAGCTGTCACTCAGTCAATGCAGAGCGGCAATTGGATAACAGATGTCTCAATTGCTGATTCGTTTAATGAACTGTCAGTCACAGGATGGCAGCTCTGATTGGACAATAGGCCGGTAAAGAGGGCGGGGATTCCCATGAGTCCATCAGACACCGTGCGGAGCGGCAGCAAATGTCCGGCCTGTGGCTTCCGTCCCCGCGTCCAGATCCTGAGTCAGCGGTGGGGTTCCGGACGCGGGATTGTTTTCGGCAGCGGGAATCCCGTCCCGCCCCATTGGCTGCGGGCCAGATGTTAGCCCGCTGCGGACCAAATGTGGCCCGCGGGTCGTAGTTTGGAGACCCCTGGCATAGCATATCCTCATATCTTGCCTTTCGTATTTGTTATGGAAAAAACCTGGTCTTGTTCACCCTCTGGTGAAGGCCGAAAAAGGAAAATGTTATGGAGGCTTGTGAAGAAATAGCAGAGACTGACTCCTTTTGAAGGACAGTAAGCTGATAAACATTTTCCACTACTAAACAGAGAAAGCATGATTTTTTAATTTGAACACTTTAGCTTTCGCACAATTTAACTTCCAAACTATGAGACTTCAATCTGGACTTTTTAATTTCCACATTACACTCATTGGATGAAAGAATATTTTTGAAGAAATCAACTTTGTGTTCGAATGATTGGATTTCCTCAGTTTCTTTATATTTGATTTTCCAGTTTCCTATTCCGACTCAGGAAATTATATTCACTCTGACTTGTTGAACATCTAGAATTCAGTTGGAGGTTTCTTGCTCCAATCATTCTCCATTCTGCTGATGACCAAGAGGATTGATTGCCCTTTCCATTCTCTTCTGACCCACTCTCGTACTCTTGGAACTGAAAAACCAGGTGACCTGTTGGTTTCTGTTGAAGCCAAAATAGTCAACTTCCCCAATTTGTTATCTGGTCTGATTCCTATTCCAGTGATACAGTGCGGCCCCATTATAACGTAATGGTTGGGGTCCATAAAATGTTATCGTGAAAAATGCGGGGTCGCGCTAAATCGGGGTTTAAGAAAATCAGCGTTCAAACTGACCCAATGTTGACCTAACATCCTAAAACACCCCTATTATCGCCCTATTTGACCCGTTTTTTGCACGTTTACCATCTGGCAAGTAAATTACCTTTTAATTAAAGAATTCCACGAATAAATCGTTGTTGTTACAGTAGAAATTAAAACACAAATTAATTTTTAGTAAAGCCTTTTAATAAACAAAACAAAACAGCAACATTTTATTTCTTAAAAAAGTGATTGAGTGTTCCTTGCTTGAACGTAGCATTTCGCTGGCTGCGAGCGAAATCTAGAATGCTTCTAAGTTGAAGGATTTTTATGTGGTCCACCTCCTGGGTCTCCAGAACCGGTACACTTGCCTCCGCCGGTGCTATAGTTATGTTACGGACGATCCCGGCGTCTGTCAGATGCTCATATGTTGGGCATTCGTCGTCGGCAGAGTGCCATTGGTGTAGCTCTTCTTTGCTGCATTCAGACAGCTTCTCTGCCTCACGCACATCTTCCTCTGTGAAGCCGTACAAATCTGGCTCGTCATCATCTTCCATGGTGGATTGGCGTGATGAAAAGGCTGGCCCCAGACCCTTTTCCCAACATTTCTCCACACATGATGAGCTGACTGGTGGAGCATGATGGAAACAGCGGGGCGAGCGAGATTTGCCAATCATGAGCGGAAAAAAAAAGGGTCCAATGATTCATCGCGTTATATCCGAATTTGCGCTAAATCGGGGTGCATAAAATCAGGGTTCCACTGTATTTACATTTCTGAGAACAATATCCTTTTGTGGCTGAAACAAAGCAAGTTGTTCAGACAGAATCATCATCATCTGAGTTCGGCACACAAATGTTCTTACAGAGCAAGTGAGAGAGGATTAGAAATAGCGGCTGCGATTCTCCCATCGCGACCTGCAAATTTTCTGGCGGGTCGGGGTGGGAGATGCGCATCGCCAGCCTTGTTCCGGGATTTGCGCATGCGCCGGGAACGCATGCGCATCTCCCAGAGCCGGAGAACAATCACAGGCCAGACCACGCTGGAAACCGGCGGGAAGACAGGTAAGTCATTTGAATCTGTTTTTAATATGTTTTGCATGTAGTTTGAATGTCTTTATTAGGAACTTACTGGTTCCGATTGAATCTCCCACCCCGCCAGGACTACTTCATTCTGACAGGGTTCAGACTAGCTCCCCACGTCCGGGGAACTAGCCGGAGACCCTGCCGGAATGAAGGGGGGGGCAATTGGGCCACCCCAGAGGGTCGGGTGGTGTGGGGGTGGTGCCCCCTGGGCATGAGCACCCTGGCAGTGCCAGTCTGTGTCCCCTGGCATTGTCCAAGGAAAAAGTGCCCATGCCCAGGGGGCACCTTAGCACTGCCCATCGGGCATCGGGCAGTGCCAAGGGGTGGGGCCTCTTGTGGGCAGGGCCTAGGGGCAATCGGTGGGGTTGGGGGCTCCCGCTGCCACTCTGCATTGGGACCGGTCTGCGATAGAGGGAGGGCAGCGATTGGGGCGGGCTGGGAGGGGTGGTCTGCCAGAGTGTGGGGGGGGTGCATGTCTCCTGGGGGGGGGGGTCTGATCCTGGGGTTGTGTCAGCGGGGAGGGGTGTGGGGGGATTTGCCGGGGTGAAGGGAATGGGGGGATTGCCACTTTTGGAGGGGTTGGGCTGTACATCAGGGTGCTCCGTGGCGGGGGGGTGGTCAGGGCTGGCCCGGAAATTGTTGTGGGAGCCGGAAGCGGGCCGTGGGGGGGGGGGGGCAGGAGGGGCAGCACTGTGGGGGTCCCGGGCTGGCCAGTGATTGAGCTGGCTGGCAAACGGGGAGTGTGACAGATTGGGGCCACTGCGCATGCGCAGAGTTCCAGAACTGTCAAACTCCGGCACGGATAGGCCCGTTCCCCTGGGTTTTTAATGAGATTCACGACTGAGACTTCTGCAGTAACAGAGTGCGGAGATTCAGGTGAGAAGCTGAACTGACAAAACAGTCGGGATCTAGAACAGTTTTTCTGCCAATTCAGCGCTTTTGGGAGAATCGTGGCCAGTGAGAGGGAGGGGCAAACTGAGCAGACTTGAATATGAGGGAAAATGAATAGCGGAAGTGGAAGAGATACACAGAACCAGATGTTGCAGAATAAGCACAGAGATTGTGCAAGGCCGTTGGAGTGAAGGCAGTTGGAGTGAAGACAATGATATAATAACAGCAGGAAGGTTGAGATGTGGAATTATCCCTGTTACAATAGGATAGAGACAGACTAAGTGAATTGGCAATTGAAGTTCAATGTGGGCGAGTGTGAGGTAATCCATGGTATTGTGATAAGGATAAACTGGAACATTTTCTTAATGGTGAGAGACTAGAAGCTGTGGAGGAGTAAAGGGACTTGGCTGCTATATTTACAGATTCACAAATCACTGCTGCCATGGAGCCAATCCCGTTTTTCACTTCAACATTCAACAGTTCATTCCATTTCTTTTAGTATTTGTGCATTTATCCCAGTGATGTGATGATGGTGCAGTACAAAGCTGCTTGAGTTGTTACTGCAATCTGTGCTGTGTGAGACTGCGTTGCAGATTGTCCTGGGATTGCTGCCAGGTTCTTTCCTGTTTGCTGTCATTTGGTGGGAATTTTAGGATGGATCCATCACTGGCCCTCAACCACAAACACTCACAAGTCTGGGCTGTGGAGATTTGGTTTGCCTCAGAAGTTGGAGAAGGCATTGACCTTACCTGTTGGTAAGGGGCTTTCTTCTTGTTTGAGTTTTGAAAGGTAACCAGTTTGATTGATGCATCTAGTTTTCCATTGTCATGTGACCATGCTATGAGGTTACCTCTGGAGGCAGACATCGTAAGACCAGTTCAATAAAGGCTCTCACTGAGTATACACTGAAAAGACTCTGGTCCTTATCCATGAAACATGCTGTACAGAAGTGGATAAACATAGATTTTTGACTCCTGTAAAAGGAACTGAGAAGACACCAAGATGCCAGGAACACAGGTTCAAAACCCGCAAAAAAAAAGCTGCCGGAAAGGATAAAGGAAATCAGAAAAAGGCTGCACTTGAGACACAGCTCAGTTAGGCACACAGAAAAGAACACATCTGCAAAAAAAAGGAAAAGAAAAGGGGAAAAGATAAGTTTTCCAATTCTATATCCAGTCAAATTGTTTTGCTTCTTTCCAGCCAAACACGTTTGTGCAAAATGATTCTGCTTCTTACAGTTAACCCCCTCCTCGCCTATCCCCGCAGCCCAGCGCATTCAGCATTGCCAATCCAATAACCTGCACATCTATGGACACTTAGGGGCAATTTAGCATGGTCAATCCAGCTAATCTGCACATGTTTGGAGTGTGGGAGAAAACTGAAGCACTTGGAGGAAACCCATGTAGACATGGGGAGAATGTGCACACAACACACAGACAGTCACCCAAGGCCAGAATGTAACCCAGGTCCCTGGTGCGGTGACGCAGCAGTGTGCCACCGTGGCGCTCTTGCCACCGTGCTGCAAAAAACTCATGTTGAAATACAGAGGATTGCGTAATGTCAGCTAGAGCATAAGTATGGCCGAGCAGTCCAAGAGATACATTATGCTGAGGTACAGTCCAAGCCAAAAGGGTAAAGTAATCACAGACAAAGGATCGGATGCAAATACTGTGAAGGACAGCATGCACAGGAAAAGGAGGATTGACCAGCACGGGGAAAGCAATGTTTTAACTGTAAGAAGCAGAATCATTTTGCACAAACATGTTTGGCTGGAAAGAAGCCTCTACAGGTGGCCATGGAAGAGATATCAGCAGGCAAGCTGATGAAGAATTATACACTGTACAACAGGTTAGTTCAGATAAGTCTATTGGAGATAAATGGTTTGTGACTGTGATCATGGTGACCGCAAAGGGAGGGTATCAAGCAAACAAGAAGTGTAAGATAGACACTTGTGTATCATGACTTTCACAGATCTGTGTGAAGTGGCATAACAAGGCGATCCAAAAGTGAAGCCCTCAAAAGCAAGATTGAGACGATATGATACTGAGAGGCTGAATTAGTCTGACAGCACAATGCAATAGCAAAAAGATCTTGAGTCCCAGATCGTAGATGGGACACAATGGCCACTCATCTCAGCTTTTAAAAAATTCATTCGTGGGACATGGGCATCGCTGGCTGGCCAGCATTTATTGCCCATCCCTAGTTGCCATTGAGAAGGTGGTGGCGAGCTGTCTTCTTGAATCGCTGCAGTCCTCGTGCTGTGGGTTGACCCACAATACTGTGAGGGAGGGAATTCCAGGATTTTGACCCAGCAACTGCGAAGGAATGGCGATATGTTTCCAAGTCAGGATGGTGAGTGGGTCAGAGGGGAACTTGCATGTGATGGTGTTCCCATGTATCTGCTGCCCTTGTCCTTCTAGATGGAAGTGGTTGTGGGTTTGGAAGGTGCTTTCTAAGGATCTTTGGTGAATTGCTGCAGTGCATCTTGTAGATAGTGTGCACTGCTGCCACTGAACGTGGAGGGATTGAATGTTTGTGGATGTGGTGAATCAAGTGGGCTGCATTGTCCTGGATGGTGTCAAGCTTCAGGTGGGGAGTATTCCATCACACCCCTGACTTGTGCCTTGTAGATGGTGGACAGGCTTTGGGGAGTCAGGAGGTGAGTTACTCGCCACAGCATTCCGAGCCTCTGACCTGCTCTTGTAGCTACTGTGTTTATGTGGTGAGTCCAGTTGAGTTTCTGGTCAGTGGTAACACCAAGGATGTTGACAGTGGGGGATTCAGTGATGGCTACACCACTGAATGTCAAGGGGCGATGGTTAGAGTGTTTCTTATTGATGATGGTCATTGCCTGGCATTTATGTGGCACGAATGTTACTTGCCACTTGTCAGCCCAAGCCTGGATATTGTCCAGATCTTGTTGCATTTGAACATGGACTGCTTTGGTATCTGAGGAGTCGCGAATGGCGCTGAGCAATGTGCAATCATTGGCGAACATCCCCACTTCTCACCTTATGACGGAGGGAAGGTCATTGATGAAGCAGCTGAAGATTGTTGGGCCTAGGATACTACCCTGAGGGACTCCTGCAGAGATGTCCTGGAGCTGAGATAACTGATTCGACACAACCACAATCATCTTCGTATGTACCAGGTATGACTCCAACCAGCGGAGAGTTTGCCCCCCTGATACCCATTGATTTCAGTTTGGTTAGGACTCCTTGATGCCACACTCGGTCGAATGCAGCCTTGATATCAAGGATCACTCTCACCTCACCTCTAGAATTCAGCTCTTTCGTCCACGTTTGAACCAAGGCTGTAATGAGGTCAGGAGCTGAGTGACCCTGGCGAAACCGGAACTGGGCATCACTGAGTAGGTTATTGCTGAGTAAGTGCAGCTTGATAGCAATGTTGATGATCCCTTCCATCAATTTACTGATGATCGAGAGTAGACTGGGCAGTAATTGGCTGGATTGGATTTGTCCTGCTTTTTGTGTACAGGACATACCTGGGTAATTTTCCACATTGTTGGGTAGATGCCTGTGTTGTAACTGTACTATAAGACCATAAGACCTTTAGACATAGGAGCAGAATTAGGCCACTCGGCCCATCGAGTCTGCTCCGCCATTCAATCATGGCTGATATTTTTCTGATTCCCATTCTCCTGCCTTTTCCTCATAACCCCTGATCCCCTTATTAATCAAGAACCTATCTATCTCTGTCTTAAAGACACTCAATGACCTGGCCTCCACAGCCTCCTGCGGCAAAGAGTTCCACAGATTCATCGCTCTCTGGCTGGAGAAATTCCTCCTCATCTCTGTTTTAAAGGATCGTCCCTTTAGCCTGAGGTTGTGCCCTCTGGTTCTAGTTTTTCCTACGAATGGAAACACCCTCTCCACGTCCACTCTATGCAGGCCTCCCAGTATCCTGTAAGTTTCAATAAGATCCCCCCTCATCCTTCTAAACTCCAACAAGTACAGACCCAGAGTCCTCAGCCATTCCTCATATGACAAGCTCTTCATTCCAGGGATCATTCTTGTGAACCTCCTCTGGACCCTTTCCAAGACCAGCACATCCTTCCTTAGATATGGGGCACCAGACTGTTCACGATACTCCAAATGGGGTCTGACCAGAGCCTTATACAGCCTCAGAAGTACACCCCTGCTCCTGTCTTCTTGCCCTCTTGACATGAATTCTAACATTGCATTTGCTTTCCTAACTGCCGACTGAACCTGCACATTAACCGAAAGAGAATCTTGAACAAGGAGTCCCAAGTCCCTTTATGTTTCTGATTTCCTAAGCATCTCCCCATTTAGAAAATAGCCTATGCCTCCATTCTCCTTCCAAAGTGCATAACCTCACACTTTTCCACATTGTATTCCAATGGAAGAGCTTGGCTAGGGAGCAGCAAGTTCTGGAGCACAAGCCTTCAGTACTATTGCCGGAATGTTATCAGGGCCCATTACCTGGAGCAAGTATAAAGCTTGGGTTTGTTTACTAGGATGTTGCCTGGTATGGTGGGAAAGTCTTATGAGGAAAGGCTGAGGGACTTGAGGTTGTTTTCGTTAGAAGAAGGTTAAGAGGTGACTTAATAGAGGCATACAAGATGATCAGAGGATCAGATAGGGTGGATAGTGAGAGCCTTTTTTCTCGGATGGTGATAGCTAGCGCGAGGGAACATAGCTTTAAATTGAGGGGTGATAGATATAGGACAGATGTCAGAGGTAGGTTCTTCACTCAGAGAGTAGTAAGGGCGTGGAATGCCCTGCCTGCAGCAGTAGTGGACTCGCCAACATTAAGGGCATTTAAATGATCATTGGATAAACATATGGATGATATTGAAATAGTGTAGGTTAGATGGGCTTTCGATTGGTTTCACAGGTCGGCGCAACATCGAGGGCCAAAGGGCCTGTACTGTGCTGTAATGTTCTATGTTCTTGTAACACTGGATGTGCCAACAGAGAAAGGGCATCAAAAGACCCCAGGGAGAGGGAAACAGAGACTCCAGAACCAGGGAGACAGAAGACCCCAGAAAGCGGGAGACAATATTCAAGTAAACCACAAGATGGTTGCAGACTACATCAGTGCATTGAGGTATATGAACTGAAGGTAAATCACTCGATTTTACAGGAAAATGTTCACATCAGAGCTGAACTGGAGATTTGAAGAGCAAGATTCCAGCTGAGTATTTACGAGGGAAAACACATGATCAATTGCATTCTTCAATGAACCACGCTGTGCAAGGTCGAAACAAACACATTTCAGAGCTGATACAGTTTCCAGGAGGAAAGAATGACCCACAATTCCAGAGTTGATAACTTAAAGCGGGAGTTAAAAAACTGAACCAGATAAACAGGCACAACTGCAGGCATATATGCTCAACAAGTGAAACTGCTTTTCCTGTTCACTCATATTCTATGAATTATCACTTTAGGTATGGTTGTTTTGGAGTACCTATAGAGTGATTGCAATGTTGGTGTGTTCAATTCTCTGCCACTAGCACTGTTTTTAAACTTGTCCTGGAAGGAGCCAGTTCCAGAGGCACAAAATGAGCTGAAATATTTAAACTAACATGGCACAGCAAGTATTCCTCATGGACTTATTGCTCCTGGATAGTATGGGCAGGATTTTCCAGCTGCGCTTGCCTCAAGACTGGAAAATCCCGCTCAAGGTCAAAGGACCTTTGCATGGTCCGCCCCCACTCGCCACGATTCCCATGGGGGGCAGGACAGGAAAATTCCGCCCCATGTAAGAGTCTTTCTGATAGAATGTTATGCACAATGTTCTGAATTTAAATCCCATTTAAAGGATTATCCTCCCTGTTTCTCCATGTGCTGAAAACTCCACGATTCAGTGTCTTTGGAAAGCAATGACCCAATTTTAGAGGGAGTGAGATCCATTACAGCTGGTTTCCCCTTCTCTCAATGCCAATGCTGGTTTCAATTGAGGACATCATTCTCCTGTAAAAAATTAATGGGGATGAGGGTGACTGAGAAGTCACAGTTACCAAATCCATTGTCAGAATAGGGGAAGGAGATGTTGGTGAGAAAGTGAATTGTATCCAGTAGATGAGAAAGTTGTCAAACCCGAAGCTGTATATGTTCTTGTGCTGTCTTAATCAATGCTCATCAAAGTCAATGTAGAAATGTAAAGAAAGGTGAATTTCAGAACGCAAACAGAACAAAGACTCAGGGATAAAGTGTATTGATGTACAGATGACAATCACCTTCTCTGTGGTGAGAAACATTGTCAGTCAGTGCTCCTTCCCAGTGTGATAATACTGCGCTCTTGATGCATTTCATGTTTCTGTGGAATGTTTTAAGATTCAGTTTTTTTCTACAGGGAGTCAGGGTGTCTGGAAACACACAGCTCAGATGCTGGAAAGCAGAATAATTATTAATTTTAGCCATGTAGTGTTTATTAAGTTCGAGCTAAGTATTTTTTGTTGATAAATGGAAAGGTCTCCTGGGGTTTCTTGATCAAAGGAATGGAAAGTGAGTTTTGGAATACAGGATCATATGATCATGGTTGATAGGAGAAGTTAGTTTTGTAGCAGAGAGATAAACAGCTCGCTGTTTAGTTGCTGACTGGAGCTGTTTCAAGACAAGCCTGCTCTCGCTCTCTCTCTGTAGAGTCCCCTTGCAGCTTCAGGACTTTTGACACTAGTTTAAAGTGAGTATGCCGAGGTTTGCTAACCAGATTTAAGGTGAGTTTGAGTCAATGGGAAGAATGTTGCTTACCTGGAACTGAAATAGTGATAAATTAGAACTTAGGGTTGTTTCTTTCTCATGTTTAAAGATTGCTCAGCTCTGAAAAGTTAAACTCATAGAATAGAATAGAATCCCGACAGTGCAGAAGGAGGCCATTCGGCCCATCGAGTCTGCACCGACCACAACCCCATCCAGGCTCTATCCCCATAACCCATGCATTTACCCTAGCTAGTCCCCCTGACACTAAGGGGTAATTTAGCATGGCCAATCCACCTAACCTGCTCATCTTTGGAGTGTGGGAGGAAACCAGAGCACCCGGAGGAAACCCACGCAGACACGGGGAGAATGTGCAAACTCCGTACAGGCAGTGACCCGAGGCCGGAATTGAACCCGGGTCCCTGGTGCTGTGAGGCAGCAGTGCTAACCACTGTGCCACCGTGCCACCCATAAATATCCATTCTATGACCGGGAATTGAACCCGGGCCACACCGGATAAAGTGCCAAATCCTAACCGCTAGACCACCAACTCAGAATCTGAATGAGTCCACACCCCCACCCGCCCTGCCGATCCCTGTAACCCCTACTCCCCCTAACTTATATATCTTGGGACACTAATGGTCAATTTGGCATGACCAATCCACCCAACCTGCTCATTTTTGGACTGTGGGAGGAAACCGGAGCACCTTTAAGAAACCCACGCAGACACAAGGAGAATGTGCAGACTCCACACAGACAGTGACCCGAGCCAGGAATCGAACCCGGGTCCCTGGTGCTGTGGGGCAGCTGGAGCTGAGGTCAGGATTTTGGTTACAAAGGGCCTTGATCGCCGCACTTCACGGTTAGACCTTGACAGTCACAGAGCCGAGGCCAGCGAACACAGGGTAGCGCCCAAATGTAAAGAAGCAACAGGGAATCTCGATCTGCACAATAACATGCTAGGACTTCAGAATCCAATCTGCTTCAAGTGCATTTGGGTGAGTGAAGTATTTGAATGACAAGCATGAAGGATGTGGAAAGTAATGGGGAGGATTGCAGGGTTAGTGTAGGCATTGAGAGGCTAATGTATAATGCAAAACTAGCCTTCGTAGTAATAAAAATACACAGTTCATTCAGTAACAAACTAAGTAACATCTCCACTCAAGTTGCTCCGAATGTAATAGAAGTGTCCGGTATAATTTGGAATGAGCTAATGCCGCACAAAAATACCATTCACTTTTTCTTGGAAGCTAAAAGGTGCAGGACAATGGTAGCGTTGAAAGGAAGAGGCCAGGAGACAAGGCAGATGAACAGGGTAAGGAAAGACTGGGGACAAGTAAGGATTGCCATTGTTATGAGGCCCTAGGAGAGATTGACTCAGTGGTTGGAACTCTACCACCTCACCCGCCCAGAATCGGAGCAGGCGAGGGTCCGACAACGGAAATCTCGGTTGACCTCAGGCGGGAATTTCAGGTCTCGCTCGAGTGAGACAGTAAAAAAAAAACTGTTTCATTTTGTGAGAGTTATACTTAAACTGTGTTATGAATAAAGCTTGTTTTGCATAAAAGATCCTCATTTGTCAGTAGAATCACTCCCGGAGTGAAGCATCCTGTCCTCATGTAAGCCCCTGCTGACAACTATATGCTTTGACCAGCTGAGTTAAGTAAAGCTGTACCTGGGATGTGCTTGATGTTATAAGGGGCTACTATGTAAATGTTCAATTAACAGGATCCTGAGTTCTTAGCGGTTGGTGTTGAGCTAGGCTAAATTTCCTATTTACCAATAAATGTCAGTACAGGCATGAATGAAAAGGATTAGTGTATGCAGTTGCAATCTAGAGTAATAACCTATTAATAATAGCGCGGTAGCTCCTAAACTGGTAAGTATGTAAACCTTATAATAAGAAAAGGTTCAGGACAACCCTGCAAAAGGAATAACAAAAATAAATTTATTTTCTTGCATTGTTGCGTCTCATAAAACAGGTAAAGAGTTCCAAACTAAAGATTTTTCAATTAAACAGTTTCAACCCTGAGGAATGTTCAAAATATTACCAAGCGCTTGGATTTATAAATGTTGGGGCCCATACGTTGGTGCACATATGAAGAAAACACGCCCTCAACAACACACTGCTGATACTGTTCAGTGTCTGATAGTATAGTCTCCAGTTACTCACGCACACACACAGTCCAGAAGGGTCTGCGCGCGGGAAGATGATGCAGCAGGAAAAAAAATGCAGCAAGCTGTCCGTGTAGTGACGCAGGTCCAGTGCGCTGAAGTCTGTCCTCCTCGGCAGTGCTACTTAGCAAGTTAGCTTCAGCTAATCCTCGTTCTCTCGTCTTCTCAGTGAAAACTACGCCCAGCGTTTATAGCTGACTGTCCCTCACCGGCAGTTTCTAGCAGAAACGTCCACGCTTGAGAGTACACGACGATGCGCTTTACACTTTTTCTCAACAGTAATGAAAATAACAAACGGGACTAAACCTTGCTGCCTTTCACTTCAAACTGGAAAAAACGAGTGACTGAACTGCGACAAACACGAGCTTTAACTGCACAGTAATATTTGACATCTGCAATGGTGACCCCAGATACAGGTTCATCCAGGGCTTCCAGGGTGGAGAGCATGCTCTCACTGACCTCTTGCTCAAAACAGGCGTAGAATGCATTGAGCTCATCCGGGAGGAGTGCGTTTGAGCTGGTGATTTTACATGCCTTCATCTTGTAGCCTATTATGTCTTGCAGACCTTGCCATAGTCGGTGTGGGTCGGTGTGGCTCGTCTGGGATTCTAGCTTGGTCTGGTACTGTCTTTTGGCATCTTTGATGGATCTCCTTACATCGTATCTGGCTTTCTGGTATAGGTCAGTGTCACCTCAGACCTGGACTTCCGCAAGCAGTGGATGTCCCTGTTCATCCATGGTTTCCGGTTGGGGAACACACGGATTTGCTTCTTTGGCACAGTCTTCGACACACTTACTAATGAAGTCAGTTACTGTTATGGCATACTCGTTCAGGCTGATCTACACAGCTGCTGCCCTTGTCCTTCTCGGTGGTAGCAGTTTCGGGTTTGAGAGATGGTGAAACCTTGGCGAATGACTGGAATGCTGGTACACACTGTGGGTGGAATTTTCCAGTTCTACGAACGACAGGCATTGAAACCAAAAGAGAAAACGCTGGAAAATCTCAGCAGGTCTGGCAGCATCTGTAAGGAGCAAAAAGAGCTGATGTTTCGAGTCCAGATGACCCTTTGTCAAAACTCTGGACTCGAAACATCAGCTCTTTCCTCTCCTTACAGATGCTGCCAGACCTGCTGAGATTTTCCAGCTTTTTCTCTTGGTTTCAGATTCCAGCATCCGCAGTAATTTGCTTTTAGTGATGGAGATTGTGTTGGACAGGACGGAAAAATTTGGCGTGTGTTGAAAAGTCAGTTTCCTGCCGGTGTAAAAATAGTTTAGAAATTTTTCACTCCCTGCGTCCATGGTGGGTCAGGTAGCTGCCGCCGCACTGTGTTGGAAACTTCAGTTGCATGTATTTTAATCTCATGAGTACTCATTAACAACTCAGCTTGCTGGAATCATGCTAAGTTCTAGATTAGATGGCCAGGCCGGTGTATAATGAGTCTGGCATGATTCACGACTGCATACAAGTAATGTGTACCTGGCGAACTGCATTTCACTCATGACCTCAGTGTGTGCATGCAGTACTCGCCTACCTTTCACTGAGCTGTGCTCCTGGCTGCTTTGGCTCCATGCCAGGGTTACTCAGGCAAAACCAGCAGGAATGCACGGTGGAGGTGGGTGCGTGAGGGGTTGGGTGCTTGGAGGGCAAAGACTTGACTGTGGGGGTGGTGGTCAGATAGGAAAGAGGCAAAGTCTTGACTGGGAGGGGTCAGTGGGAGTGAACCCCGGGGGAAAGGGTCCTCAGAGACACATGATTGGGGGTGGGGAATGGGGATGATTAGGGAAGAGAGCACAGGGACAATTGTGTATGTGGAGAGGGGCGGGGGGGGGGGGGGGGGGGGGGTGCAGGGCATGGCCAGCCCCTCACACCGTTTGGTCTTGGGGATTAGTGGCTTGATTCCGGGCTGCAGATGGGATAGTTTCAGTCGGGGAGGCATCTGCAGCTTATGAATGGGAACAAGTAATTTAGGGAAAGGGTGGAGGCACTCAGTGATCTCATGGGAGAGGTCTTAAGTCATTATACAGTTCTACAAGGGGCATCGGAACATCAACATTAAATGGTTCGGGGGGGATGGTGAGGACAGGGATATCAGTGACAATCACGATGGTATCGAGGATTAGAGGGAGTGGGGGGATGTAGTATGATTGGAGGGAGGGAAACCTGTTTTTCCAGGTCAGTGGGAGAGATTTCCATTCACAAAGGGAGGCATCAGAAGCTGGTCTCAGAGTGAAACCCCAACACTGCCCATTTTCAAATTCATCAAATGCTGCAGTTGAAAAGCAAGGTGTGAAAAAGTAGCCAGAAGAGGGCTCTCGGGGCTTGTGGGAAGAGCCGACTTCAGCACTTTTGAACTAATTGAAGAGGGACCTTAATAATTACCACTTCACCAACTGGAAAGCATGGCTCAGCTGATATGTTAGGAACTTTCTTCTTCTTCTTAGGCAGCCCCTCAGGGCCAAGGGTGACTTGCTTCCGCATGAAAAATGAGTTCTCAGGTGACTCAGTCCAATGCAAGACCTACGGTCTCTGTCACATGTGGGTTAGACTGTCAATGTGTCAATATAATGGCAAGTGCATGCTGTGAGAATGACATTGTGAAGCTAATTGTCTTATGGAAGACAGGTAATGGTTATTGGCTCAATCTCCAAAAGAGTATAAATGGATACAGCTGGAACAGTTGCTATAGGGTTGATGTATGGAGTTTGTATCTCTGCTGAGTTGGATGCACAATAGACTTGCTGAAGGTAAAAGGCAAACTGCTCTATTATTCCCCCATCATTTACTATCAGTTAATATTAACACAGACGGTGATTGGAGGAGTAGGTGGGTGGGTGCTTGGGTTGCCATACGCTCTTTTTGTTGTCGACGCTCGTGTTCAGCTCCTTCCCAGATGCCTTTCCTCCACTTCAGATGGCCTTGGGCCAGGGATCCCCAGCTGTCGGTGGGGATGTTGCAATTTTTCAAGGAGTGTTTGAGGGTGTACTTGAAGCGCTTCCTCTGCCCTCTTGGGGCTTTCTTGCCATGCTAATGCCCCAAGTTGAGAGCTTGTTTCAGGAATCTCGTGTCAGGCATGCGGATGTTGTGACCCACCCAGTGGAGCTGATCGAGCATGGTCATTGTTTCGATGCTGGGGATATTGGCCTGAATGGGAATACTGATGTTGGTGTGCCTGGATCTGCGGGATCTTGCGGAGGCAGAGCTGGTGGTACTTCTCCAGTGCACTGGTGTGTCGGCACACCACCATCTGACTAAACGTGGGTGGACTCCTCCATCCTAATCTGCTAGGTGATTAGGGACAACCTAGGTGATGTGCCCCTGCCTGTCTTAGAGTCAAAGAGGTTTACAGCATGGAAACAGGTCCTTTGGCCCAACTTGTCCATGCCGCCCAGTTTCTATCATTAAGCTAGTCCCAATTACCTGTGTTTGGCCTATATCCCATTATACCCATGTAACTGTGCTTTTTAAAAGACAAAATTATACCCGCCTCTACTACTACCTCTGGCAGTTTCTTCCAGACATTCACCACACTCTTGTGTAAAAACAGTTGCCCCTCTGGACCCCCCTCACCTTATCGATGCCCCTCATTATTTTATAGACCTCTATAAGATCACCCCTAAGCCTCCTACACTCCAGGGAAAACATTCCCAGTCTAACCAGCTTCTCCCTATAATTCAAACCAAGTCCCGGTAGCATCCTAGTCAATCTTTTCTGCACTCTTTCTCGTTTAATAATAATGATCTGGAGATGCCGGCGTTGGACTGGGGTAGGCACAGTAAGAAGTCTCACAACACCAGGTTAAAGTCCAACAGGTTTGTTGGAATCACGAGCTTTCGGAGCACTGCTCCTTCATCAGGTGAGCGGAAAGGTGGGTTCACAAACATGGCATATATAGACAGACACAATTGCAAGATAATGGTTGTAATGCGAGTCTTTACAGGTAATCAAGTTTTTACAGGTACAGACAATACGAGTGGAGAGGGATAATCGCAGGTTGAAGAGGTGTGAATTGTCTCCAGCCAGGACAGTTAGTAGGATTTTGCAAACCCAGGCCAAATGGTGGGGGTTACATGTGGTGTGACATGAACCCAAGATCCCGGTTGAGGCCATCCTCATGTGTGAGGAACTTGGCTATTGGTTTCTGCCTGGTGATTTTGTTGTGTGCCTTGGAGAACATTTACCTGAAGATTGGAGGTTGAATGCCCTTGACTGCTGATGTGTTCCCCGACAGGAATGGAACATTCCTGCCTGGTGATTGTCACGCGGTGTCCGTTCATCAGTTGTCGGAGCGTCTGCATGGCCGCCGATGTACCACGCCTCGGGACATTCTTTCCTGCAGCGTATGAGGTAGACAACCGAGTTGGCCGATGTACCGTGTACCTGGTGGATGGTGTTATCTGTGTCAATGATCTGACACGTCTTGCAGGGTTGCGTGGTGTCGTGGTTGCTGTTCTCCTGAAGGCTGGGTAGTTTGCTGCGAATAACGGTCTGTTTGAGGTTGGGAAGTTGTTTGAAGGCAAGTAGTGGGGCGTGGAGATGGCCTTGGTGAGATATTCATCTTCATTGATGACATGTTGAAGACTCAGAAGCTGTCGTAGTTTCTCCGCTCTGGGGAAGTACTGGGTGACTCAGGGTACTCTGTCCCTCATGTCCCATGTTTGTCTTCTGAGGAGATCGGTGGGGTTTTTCGCTGTGGCGCGTCTGAACTGTTGATCGATGAGTCGAGCGCCATATCCCATTCTTATGAGGGCGTCTTTCAGCATCTGTAGGTTTCTGTTGCGTTCCTCCTCATCTGAGCAGATCCTGTGTATACGGAGGGCTTTTCTGTAGGGGGTGGCTTCTTTAATGTGTTTGGGGTGGAAGCTGGAGAAATGGAGCTTAGTGAGGTTATTTGTGGGCTTGCGGTAGAGTGAAGTGCTGAGGTGACTGTCCTTGATGGAGATGTGTGTGTCCAAGAATGCTACCGATTCTGGAGAGTAGTCCATGGTGAGTCTGATGGTGGGATGGAACTTGTTGATGTCATCATGTAGTCGTTTCAGTGATTCTTCGCCATTTTCTATGAGTCCAAAGGAAGAAAATGTCATTGATGTATCTAGTGTATAACATCGGTTGAAGGTCCTGTGCAGTGAAGAGGTCTTGTTCGAACTTGTGCATGAAGATGTTGGCATATTGAGGTGTGAATTTGGTCCCCATGGCTGTTCCGTGTGTCTGAATGATGAACTGGTTGTTGAAGGTGAAGACGATGTAGTTTAATATATCCTTTCTATAATAGGGTAACTGTATTACAAGTGTGGCCTTACCAAAGTCTTGTACAACTTCAACAAGACATCTCAACTCCTATATTCAGTGTTCTGACCAATGAAACCAAGCATGCCAAATGCCTTCTTCACCACCCTGTCTACCTGTGATTCCACTTTCAAGGAGCTATGAACCTGTACTCCTAGATCTCTTTGTTCTATAACTCTCCCCAATTCCCTACCATTAACTGAGTACGTCCTGCCCCAATTTGATCTATCAAAGTGCATCGCCTCTCATTTATCTAAATGAAATTCCATCTGCCATTCATCGGCACTCTGGCCCAATTGGTCAAGATTCTGTTGCAATCCGAGATAACCTTCTTCACTGTCCACTATGCCACCAATCCCAGTGTCATCTACAAACTTACTGGACATCCTTCCTAAATTCTCATCCAAATCATTAATATAAATAACACACAACAGTGGACCCAGCACCAATCCCTGAGGCACACTGCTGGTCACAGGCCTCCAGTTTGAAAACCAACCCTCTCCAACCATCTTCTGTCATCAAGCCAATTTTGTATCCAATTGGCTACCTCACCCTGGATCCCATGAGATTTAACCTTCTGGAACAACCTACCATGCGGTATCTTGTCAAAGGCCTTGCTAAAGTCTATGTAGACAACGGCGACTGCATTGCCCTCATCTACCTTCTTAGTTATTCCTTCAAATAACTCAATCAAATTCATGAGACATGATTTTCCACTCACAAAGCCATGCTGACTGTCCCTGATCAATCCTTGCCTCTCTAAATGCCTGTAGATCCTGTCTCTCAGAATGCCTTCTCACAACTTACCCACGACAGACATTCGGCTCACCGGTCTGTAGTTCCCAGGCTTTTCCCTGCAGCCCTTTTCAGACAAAGGCACAATTTGCTACCCTCCAATCTTCAGGCACCTCACCTGTGGCTGTCGAAGATTCAAATGTCTCTGCTAGGGGACCTGCAATTTCCTCCCTAGACTCCCACAATGTCCTGGGATACATTTCCTCAGGTCCCAGGGATTTATCTGTCTTGATGCACTTTAAGACTTCCGGCACCACCTTCTCTGTAATATGTACACTCCTCAAGACTAAATTCCCCAAGTTCCCTTACATCCATGTCTTTCTCAACAGTAAATACCGATGAGAAATATTCATTCAGTATCTCACCTATCTCCTGAGGATCCGCACATAGATGACCTTGTTGATCCTTAAGAGTCCTACTGTCTCCCTGGTTACACTTTTGCCCTTTATGTATTTGTAGAAGCTCTTTGGATTCTCCTTTGCTTTATCTGCCAAAGCAGTCTCGTGTCCCCTTTTTGCCCTCCTAATTTCTCTCTTAACTCTACTCCGACAACATCTATAGTCTTCAAGGGATCCACTTAATTCCAGCTACTTATGCATGTTACGTGCCTCCTTTTCTTTTCGACCAGGGCCTCAATATCCAGTGTCATCCAGGGTTCCCTACCTCTACCAGCCTTGCCCTTCACTCTAAAAGGAATGTGCTTAGCCTGAACCCTGGTTAACACACTTTTGAAAGCCTCCCACTTACTAATGCCATGGCTGTCCCAGTCAACGTTGGGAAAGTTAAAGTCCCCTACTATTACCACCGTATTTTTCTTGCATCTACCTTCATTACATATATGCTCCTCAATTTCCGGCTGAGTATTTGGGGGCCTGTAGTACAATCCTATCAAAGTCTTTGGAGCTCCAACATCTCTCTCAGGGCCAAGTCCACAGGCTCGTCATCAGATTCTGATCAGCAGGACCCTGGCCTCCAGCAGTCCTCCGAATGTCGGTGACCTTGAGTGTCCCTCCCTGTGCCTGCTGTGAACCCAATTCCATGTTGTGTTCAGCAGACGGTGACCCTGAGCCTGCTCTAAAACTAGGTCCCAATGAGGTGTGTCTCTTTGCACTGGTGAAAGGGTGCGGGTGAACGCAGTGATGCTCTGCATTCTCTTCCGATCCAGTCTGGCTACTGGGGCCCATGGGTTGGCTTCAGGTGAATCTCTTACTCTTCCTGTTGATGCCTCTTAGAGAGAAGATACAATTTGTGATTGGCTGTATTGTCACCAGCAGTAAAAAACACTGTGTTTCGGTTAGTGTTTGGCGAGCTGTTGATGGATTCTCACTGACTTATTAAGAGATGCTGGTTCTGCCCTTGGTGCAGGCATGGTTCTCGTCAAAGAACAAGGACAAAGATCAGTATTTACTGTTGAGAAAAGCATCCATATAAACCACATTTACCGCTTTCCCTTCGTCAATGTGTTCAGTCACATTTTCGAAGAACTCCACCAGGCTCATAAGGCACGACCTGCCTTTGACAAAGCCATGCTGAGTATTCTTGAGCATACTAAACCTCTCTAAATGCTCATAAATCTTGTCCCTCAGGATCTTCTCCATCAGCTTACCAACCACTGAGGTTAGACTCACCGGTCGGTTATTTCCTGGGCTATCCCTATTCCCCTTCTTGAAAATAGGAACCACATCCGCAATCCTCCAATCCTCTGGCACCTCTCCCGTCTCCATCGACGAGGCAAAGATCATCGCCAGAGGCTCTGCAATCTCTTCCCTCGTCTCCCACAGTAACCTGGGGTACATCCGATCCGGACCCGGCGACTTATCTATCTTGATGCCACGCCCCCAGCACTAAGTGAGTCCCAGTCAATATAGCGGAAGTTAAAATCTCCCACCCTGTTACTTTTACACCATGCCAAAATCTGCCTTCATATCTGTTCCGCTATCTCCGCTGGCAGTTGGGTGGCCTATAGTAAACCCCCAACATTGTGACTACACCCTTCCTCTTCCTGAGTTCGACCCATATTGCCTCGCTGTATGAGCCCTCCGAGGTGTCCTCCTGGAGGACAGCTGTGATATTTTCTTTAACCAGTAGTGCAACTCTCCACCCCTTTTACATCCCCCTCTATCACGCCTGAAACATCTGTATCCTGGAATGTTAAGTTGCCAATCCTGTCCTTCCCTTTACCAAGTCTCAGTAATGGCAACAACATCATAGTTCCTCGTACTAATCCAAGCTCTAAGTTCATCTGCCTCACCTGTTATACTTCTCGCATTGAAACAAATGCACTTCAGTCCACCAGACCCTCTTTGATTAGCAATCCCACCCTGCCTGCTGTTTCTCTTACTGGCCCTACTCTCTGGTTCCCCTTCAGCTAATTCACCTTTGCTTTGGATCCCACCCCCCTACCAAACTAGTTTAAATCCCCCCGTGTGACACTCGCAAACCTCCCGGCCAGAATACTTATGCCCTTCTCGTTTAGATGCAACCCGTCCTTCTTGTACAGGTCCTACCTGCCCCAGAAGAGACCCCAGTGGTCCCGATATCTGAAACCCTCCCTCCTACACCAGCTGTTTAGCCACGTGTTGAACTGCACTATCTTCCTATTCCTAGTCTCACTAGCACGTGGCACAGGAAGTAATCCTGAGATTACAACCCTAGAGGTCCTGCTTTTTAACTTTCTACCTAACTCCCTAACTGCTGCTGCAGGACCTCATCACTCTTCCTACCTATGTTGTTAGTACCAATATGTACCACAACCTCTGGCTGTTCACCCTCTCCCTTCAGAATGCTTTCTGCCCATTCAGAGACATCTTGGACCCTGGCACCAGGGAGGTAACGTACCATCCTGGAGTCTCTTTCATGTCCACAGAAGTGCCTATCTGCACCCCGAACCATAGAGTCCCCTACAACTATTGCTCTAGTCCTCTTTGTCCCTCCCTGCTGAACAACAGAGCCAGCCATGGTGCCACTGCTTTGGCTGCTGCTGCTGTTATCCCCTGATAGGCCATCTCCCCCAACAGTATCCAAAATGGTATACTTGTTAGAGAGGGGGATGACCACAGGGGATTCCTGTACTGACTGCCTGCCCCTTCTAGTGGCCATCCATCTACCTGTCTGCACCTTCGGTGTGACCACTTCTCTAATGCTCCTATTTATGACGCTTTCCACTACCTTCATGCTCCTAAGTACATCCAACTGCTGCTCAAACTATCCATGCGGTCTGTAAGGAGCTGCAATTGTGTGCACTTCCTGTAGATGTAGTCGTCCGAGATGCTGGAAGCATCACGGATCTCCCGTAGTCCTCAGTGACCAACTCTGCTGTCTGTTCCTCATGGTGGGTGAGTGATCTGAGCTTCGGCATTCCCCACCAGTGTGAGATCTCTCCCTGTTATTGTGGACGATCCGGCATAGAGATAGATGGACAGATTGTGAGCAAGATGGATAGAAAAGCTGATGATCAGCTGCCTTGCCTTCTGTGTGGGCTGATGGATCTGTGTAAGGGTGGACGATGTGCCTTGTGAGAAGAGATCAAGATGGAAAAGTGTGTTCTCACTGGAACGACAGAGGTTGAGGTGTGACCTGATAGAAGTTCTACAAGATTATGAGGAGCATGGACAGAGTGGATAGAAGCTTTTTCCCAGGGTGGAAGAATCAATTACTAGGGGGCATCGGTTTAAGGTGCGAGGGGCAAGGTTTAAAGGAGGTACACGAAACAAGTTTTTTTACACAGAGAGTGGTGGGTGCCTGGAACTCGCTGCCAGGGGAGGCAGATACAATAGTGACTTTTAAGGGGCCTCTTGACAAATACATGAATAGGATTGGAATAGAGAGATACGGTGCCCAGACAAGTAGGGGGTTTGGTTGAGTCGGGCAGCATGGTCGGTGCAGGCTTGGAGGGCCGAAGTGCCTGTTCCAGTGCTGTAATTTTCTTTGTTCTTTGTTGTGTGTTGTGTGTGAGGGAACCAGTGGCGATGTCCCTTGTGGTGCTAGTGTGGGATATCTCTGTAGACTGTAACCCTGAGAATGACTGATGGCCTATTGAGGGTGTGAGTTGGGAGTGAGGAGAATGTGGACTTTCCTTATGGAGTGGATGAGATCATTCATCCTCTTCCTGCCCTGTGTGGTATTTCTCCTCTGTTAGCGCTGACCGTACTCGCAACCTCCTGCCAGGCCATTGTGTTGAGGTTGGTGACCACCAACTGGTCCTTGGGAGCTTGAAGTCACCAGTACCTTGTTGCTGAACTTTGGGGCTGTTTGATGCTTTTTTGGGGGGCATTCTAGTGATCACTACAACCAGAACTGGACTGCAGTTGTGCAGATATGGTTTAAATATGGTGCCCGCAAAAATGAGCAGGTGTTATAACATCAGGGCAGACAAATCCGAGCCCACCCCACCACAAGATATCATGTGCTTCACGGTCATGCATATATAATAAGCTGAATAGCAAGCAATCTGGCCAGTGGGAAACGCGCCACCTTTCCCATCCACTGCCACATTTAGTCTCCAGAGCAGAAATTCCCGCATTGTGTCTGGAAGAGGAGAACCTGAGGTTTTCAGATTCTGATGGACAGACTCAGCTTGGATGGTCCAAGTGATCATTTCTCATTTTTCTTTTGCGTGTGCATATTGCTGAACATCAATAAAGATGGTGCAACATGGGACAGAATCATAGAATGGTTACAGTACAGAAAGAGGCCATTTGGCCTATTGTGTCCATGCCAGCTGTCTGCAAGAATAATTCAGCTAGTCCCACTGCTCTGTCCTTTCCCTGTAGCTCTGCAAAACTTTCCTCAGGTGCTTATTTGATCATGGTATCTTCCTCCACCACACTGTGTAATCCAGACTCCAGCCACTCGCTGCATCAAAATGCTTTTCCTCATATCGCTGTTGCTTCTTTTGCCAAACACCATAAATCATTGTGGTTCTTGTATCTTTCTCTATCTAGTCTGTCTCGACCCTCATGATTTGAACATTTCTATCAAGTCTCTCCTCCACCCTTAGTGATGAGCATGCCATCAGCCACCAATGGATTAATTCATTCTTGAAGCACCGTTTGCTGGATCCAAGTTGTCTAAACCACCTAGCCAAGTCTAATTTTTTAAACTTGTGGCATTTGCTCCACAGTATTTTCAAGCATTGTAGGTTTCAGCCCCAAAAAGGACAGAAGAATCCAGCAACACTGAAATAAGCCAAGCAATCTGTCATCATTTCTCACACCTTAGCTCACTACCTATGGGAAATTAGAGATGTTTGACCTTACTGCATTTATTCATTGAATAAGTACGGTTGGGAGTATAATACACATCTGCTCAAATATATTTCCAATAGATTTTTAAATTGGAAAAGATGTAAGAGGTTGGGTATTTTCATAAGTAATTAATGAAGCAATTGAACTTTCCCAAATGTCAGTGCTGCCCTTTTATTTGTTCGCAGTTGGAAGTGAAAGGTACAAATGGGTTCAAATGGTGGTTGAAACGAGAGCGCCAGTCACAACAACAATGGAATCAGAGATTTAAAGTAACTCACTTGCTGTGCCAATCAGCTGAAAGCATTGCCTTCCAGCACTCCAACATGAGGGCCAATCCCCTTGAAGCAACTTATCATGAAATAAGATGGCAATTATTAACAGTAGTTTTATTAAAAGAAACACTTGCCTTACTCCAATTTGAATTCATATCTTGAAGTTTTGTAGAAAGTTTGTCTCTTTCTTGCAGACTGAGGTTTTTATCTGAAAGCACATGATGTGCAACACTGTTCATCCTGGTCAGATTATCGCTGTGAAACTCCAGCTCTGCTGCTGGAACCTGCAAGCAAGAGAGAGTTATAATACTTAACTAAAGCAGCAACCTACAAACACATCCCAGCCAATGGTTGCATCTACCTCACCATCGCTACACCAACACTTGTTCGGCAGCACCTATGAAAATCATAATTTAAGTTAGCAATGGAGAAGAGCAAGGAAGAAGCTAAATTGGTACAAGGCTAAATTGAAGAGGAGATGTACGAGGCAGATTTTTTACACAGAGGGTGGTGGGTGTGTGGAACTTGTTGCCGGGAGAGGTACTGGAAGCGGAGACAGTAGTGACTTTTAAGGGGCGTCTTGACAAATACATGAATAGGATGGGAATAGAGGGATATGGTCCCTGGAAGGGTAGAGGGTTTTAATTAAGTCGGGCAGCATGGTCGGTGCAGGCTTGGAGTGCCGAAGGGCCTGTTCCTGTGCTGTAATTTTCTTTGTTCTTTGCTCTGTGTTCTTAAGCTCGGCCGTGGGAGCCCTCCAAAGGGTCAAACAGCATTTCCTGATGCTGGAAGATCTCTCCGAAGAACTGAGGCACTGAGCCAAAGAATAGCTTTTGCTTATCTCTGAAACACCCACTAATTAGTTTAAACTTGATCTGATTTCACGTTAATATGTAAACCCAATACATAACAAACACCTCAGCCAATTATTGGTCATTGCCTGACTTACTGATCTTTCATTTGTTACCCCAAAAACCGTATATCTACTCCCTGGCATGGCCTAGCGGCACTTTGCCAAGACAATCAATTGTATCAATCCAGGGCCCTTGGACGAATACAATTGCACGCTCAGACAATAGAGCCTTTCACTTTGACATTAAGGGGGCGATTCTCCCATTTTTTGGTGGGTCGGGTTGGGAGCCAGGCGTGAGCTGATTCACGGGATTCGCGTATGCATTCCCAACGCACGCTCGTCTCCCACTGCCGGAGAGCTGGCGTGGTCGGGACCACACTGGAAACCGGCGGGAAAACTAGGCAAGTAATTTTAATCTATTTTTAATGTAATTTAAATGTCATTATCAGGCCCAGGAATGAATTCTCCGGGCCCGAGGGCATCTACCACCCCACCAGCACAATTTCACTCTGGCAGCGTTTAGAGTAGCTCCCCACTTTCGGGAAACTAGCAGGACACCCCACTGGAGTGAAGGGGAGCAATCGGCGCCCCCCCTAGGGGTCGGGCGGCGGGGAGTGGTCCCCCCGGGCATGGGCACCCTGGCAGAGCCAGCCTGTGACCCAGCACTGCTCAAGGGGCAAAGTGCCCATGCCCAGGGGGCACGTTGGCACTGCCCACCAGGCATTGGGCAGTGCCAAGGGGACGGTGCCTATTGTGGGTGGGACTTAGCAGCGATCGGTGGGGGTGGAGGGGTCCCACTGCCGCTCTGCATGGGGATCGGTCAGGGCTGGAGGGAGGCCAGAGGCTGGTGGTGTGTCTGCTGGGGGGGTCTGCCTCCCGGGGGAGAAGGTCTACCTTCCGGGGGGGGCAAGTCTACCCCCCGCGTTGTGGGGGGAGGTCTGCCTCCCGCTGGTGGAAGGTCTGCCTCCCATGGGGGGGGGGCCTACTGGGGTGGTGGGGGAGGAATGTCAGTGCTGGGGGGGGTGGGGGGGGTGGGTGTTGCTGGAGATCAGGGTGCTCCGGGATGGGGTGGGGGGGAGCGCGTCAGGACTGGCTTGGGAATGGCCGTGGGAGCCGTGAGTGGGCCGTGGGGAGGGGGGGGGGGTGGAGGGGCAGCATTGCAGGGCCGATACCAGCGATCGAGCTGGCCAGCAAACCAGAGTCTGACAGATTGGGGTCACTACGCATGCGCAGAGTTCCGGAACTGTCAGACTCTGGCGCGAATAGGCCCCGCCCCTGAGCTTTTAATGATATTCACGATTGCGACCTCTGCATTGCACAGTGTGTGGGAGATTCGAGTCTGAACTCCCAATGAAAAAACAATCATGAATTAGACCATTTTTCCCGCCAATTCAGAACTCCCAATGAAAAGAAATCATGAATTAGACCATTTTTCCCGCCAATTCAGCACTTTGAATTTTTTTGGGAAACCCCCCCATAATGTTTCATTAATTGTTTTGACATCTGTACTAGGAGTTAATTTCCCATTGTATTTTCTGCTGACTGAATATGTTTTTGCCTATGAACTTCTGAACATCTTGGATTCAGCAATGTTGACATTGGCTGTAAAAACTCCAAACTTTCATATTAATGTATCATTATTATCACAATTATATTAATATATTAAAATCATCCTTCATATTATTTTAATAATGTTAAGCATTCACATATGAGTAAGCTATCAACATGATCTGGTTAGGTGTAAATATGTTTTAATTCTTTCCTTCCCATCTATTACTGAACCTAAGACTCTGCCTGTGGTTCTGCCAACTGACCCAGAATCCCCTTCCACGCACGTGAAAAGGAATTTCGGGTTTGGTTTGGAAACATTTGGTTCAAAATTTGAACTTTCTGCTGAAAACAGGAATGTTCGTTGTTGGGCTACTCAGGGTATGGTTCTGTAGAACATTTTAACATAATTGCATTTAAAATCAGTATAAATATTTTATATGACAGCACAATTACAGAATCCGAGACGGTGATCCTGAATCTTAGTAAATGAGACTACGATGGTGTGAGGTGTGAGTTGGCTATGATGGAATGGGAAACGTTACTTAAAGGGATGACAGTGGATCGGCAATGGCAAATATTCAAAGAGTGCATGGGTGAACTGCAGCAACTGTTTACTGCTGTCTGGTGCAAAAGTAAAATGGGAAAGGTGGCCAAACCATGGCGTACAAGGGAAATTAGAGACAGTATCAGATCCACAGAAGAGGCACACAAATTGGCCAGAAAAAACAAGAGACCTGAGGATTGGGAGCAGTTTAGAATTCAGCTAAGGAGGACCAAAAGATTGATTAAGGTGGGGAAAATAGAATACAAGAGGAAGCTTGTGGGGAACATAAAAACTGAGTATAAAAGATTCTATCGGTGTATGAGGAGAAAATGATTGGTGAAGACAAATATAGGTCCTTTAAAGTATAAACAGGTGCATTTATAATGCGGAACAAAGAAATGGCTGACCAACTAAATGCATACTTTGGTTCTGTCTTCACAAAGGAGGACACAAATAACATATGAGAAATGTTGGGGAACACAGGGTTTAGTGAGAGGGAGGAGCTGAAGGAAATCAATATTCATAGAGAAATGATGTTGGAGAAATTGATGGGAACGAAGGCCGATAAATTCCCAGGACCTGGTAATTTACATCCTAGAGTACTTAAGGAAATGGCCCGAGAAGTAATGGATGCATCGGTGGTCATCTGGCAAGATTCTATAGATTTTGGAACAGTTCCTACAGATTGGAGGGTAACTAATGTAACTCCACTACTTAAAAAGGGAGGTAGAGAGAGAACAGAGAATTATAGACTAGTTAGCCTGACATCGGTATTGGAGGAAATTCTAGAGCCCATTATCAAAGATTTTATAGTAGAACACATGGTAAACAGTGGTAGAATAAGCCAGAGTCGGCATGGATTTATGAAATGGAAATCACGCTTGACAAATCTACTGGAATTCTTCAAGGATAAAACTAGTAGACCTTTTGAAAAGCCAATGGATCTGGGTTTTTTTGACTTTCAGAAGGCTTCTACAAAGTCCCACATAAGAGACTAGTGTTTAAATTTAAAATGCATGGGATTGGGGTTGGTGTATTGAGATGAATAGGAAACTGGCAGACAGGAAACAAAGAATAAACGGGCCATTTTCCAAATAGCAGGCAGTAACTAATGGGTTACCACAAGGATTGGTGCTAGGACCCCAGCTATTCACAATGTATATTAATGATTTAGATGAGGGAACTAAATGTAACATCTCCAAATTTGCAGATGACACAAAGCTGGGTGGGAGGGTAAGTTGTGAGGAGGATGCAGAGATACTTCTGTATGATTTGGACAAGCTGGGTTAGTGGGCAAATGATGTGGAGATGCCGGCGTTGGACTGGGGTAAGCACAGTAAGAAGTCTCACAACACCAGGTTAAAGTCCAACAGGTGGCTTGTGCTACCAAATAAACTTGTTGGACTTTAACCTGGTGTTGTGAGACTTCTTACTGTATTTGTCAAGGTTCGTTTTTCAGACACACTTACGTACTTGATGTAAAAGCAAAACACTGATCTTTAAAGATAACCTAGTCCTTTATTTTCAAGCAAGTACATGCTTTTTTTTGGAGGATCAGTTTTCTAACTCAGCAAAGTGTTCTGAATCTAGCCGAGCGATACTCTCTGAAGAAAAGGGGCAGTCCCTCGTTTTATACTCTTTTTACAGCAGTCACGTACACAGTATTACTTCAGTATTACTTCACCCAAATCACGTGCTTAGCAACAGCAAGAAAAAAAATACACAGACAGTTAAAGAAAAAACATAAATATGTCGAAACCGCCCCCCCCCCCCCCCCCCCCCCCCCAGTTGCCATAGAAATTACACGTCCACCATTGTTCCAGTGTGAGATAATAAACGTTTCCCATATATCTTGGGACTCTATTTTGCACACAGAACGAGTTTTATCTTTCAGAAACAAGGACACATTAGGACTTGATATAGGGAATATGTTACCAGCAAATTGTTCCAGACAGTTTTAAGCTTATCTGCATTTGCAAGTTCAAAAGTTTGTTTCGCTCGCACACATTTTTTTAGTTAAAAAACCAAGATCATAGCAAATTCATGGGATGTTAACCCCTTAACATCTCATTCTTAGTGGGCAAATGCATGGCAGCTGCAGTGTAATGTGGACAAATCTGAGGGTATCCACATTAGTAGCAAAAACAGGAAAACAGATCCTTATCTGATTGACTTTAAATTAAGAGAAGGGAATGTGCAACAAGACCTGGGTGTCCTTGGACACCATTTGCTGAATGTAAGCATGCAGGTGCAGCAGGTGTCAAAGAAGGTATGTTGGCCTTCATAGCGAGAGGACTCATGTACAGGAGCAGGGATGTCTTGCGGAAATCATAGAGAGCCTTGGTGAGGCCACACCTATGACATTGTGTGTAGTTTTGGCCTCCTTACCTGAGGAAGGGTGTTTTTGCTATAGAGGGAGTGCAGAGAAGGTTTACTAGACTGATTCCTGGAATGGCGGGACTGATTTATGAGGAGAGATTGAGTTGGTCAGGCTTATATTCTCTGGAGTTTGGAAGAATGAGGGGAGATCTCATAGAAACCTATAAAATTCTAACAGGGCTATATAGGGTAGATGCAGGAAGGATGTTGCTGATGGTGGGGGTGTCCACAACCAGGGGTCATAGCCTAAGGATATGGGGTAAACCTTTTAGGACTGAGGTGGGGAAAAGATTCTTCGTCCAGGGAATGGTAAGCCTATGGAATTTACTACCCCAGAAAGGTCAAAACATTGTATGCTTTCAAGAAGGAGTTAGATATAGCTCTTCGGGCGAAGGGGGTCAAAGGAAGTGTCAGGGGGAGGCTATTGAGTTGGATGATCAGCCATGATCATTATGAATGTTGGAGCAGGCTCAAAGGGCCGAATGGCCTCCTCCTGTTCTTATTTTCTATTTTTCTATATCGTGACAAGGGCTGAAGTTTGAGAAATAAACATTTTTGTGAAGTTTCTCAGGAAAAGCCAAATGTTGGAATTGTTGCAGCTGTGACTTATCACTCCTTCTATCAGTACGACACGTCACAACAGTGGCTGAAAGAAATTGCTTTACTGTGATAGTGTGAAATTAGTGATGGAAAATCCACGGCTCATTTTATAGGTTTTTATTCACATGTTCCACAATCACACACAGTTAATATCTCACCTAATGTGTGAGTTCCTGATTTTATTATTCAGTCCAGTGTTAACTCTCTGTCTGTTTTACAGCTTGGAGTCTCACCTAAGTATGGTGATGTTGAAAATGACCTTTTCCAAGGACAGTGAAATATTTGTAACTCCGAATGTCAAGGCTGCTGTGATCAGGAATTGGAGTAACGATAGAGAATTTGCTGTTGTTGCCAATTTCTCCTGGGTAAGTGTTTTCATAGATCAGTGATTAAAAATCCTGGAGAAGGAACATGTTACATAGTCCTCTTTTTGTGAACAATTCCAGATTAATTATCCCCTGGGTAAGAACGACCCAAAACTCTTTCTGCAACCACACAGAATTCAAACAGATCATTTACAATTGATGATTTTTAACAAAGACCAATGCTGTAAATTTCACTCCTGAAGCATCACTCGAGGTGATACTACAGGGACCTTGTGTCCTGCTGGAGTTGTGTGCTGTGCTGCAGCTGCTTCCAGTGAAGGCCACACTGCATGTCCTTCCTGTGTGTGCTGGGAGCAGCCAATGGGGTGCTTTTCTGATTTACTGCCTGATGTGACATTGAACTATCTCATTTGGATCACACAGACCCAGCTAACAAATTTGTACATCACGCTGAAAAGCTGGGCTGGGCCCTGTGGCAGTGTCATTTAAAGGACCGGACGCCCAACTTGCAGATAGGGTAACAAGAGGAAGTTGCCTTCAAAGGCAGCACACAATAAAGGGAGAGACCAACAGCCAGGGACTCATATACCCAGTCTTCATGGATCCTTGTGTGGGGAGGAGAAGCACAAAGAGGGGCTGGACCAGACTCTGGAGGCATCACTGCAGCAGCCTCAGCACCAGCAAGAGAAGGACCACAGCCAGGGCCTGCACCAAGACAGGTCTGTGCAAGTACGAGCAACATTGGAAAGTAAACCTAGAGAAGAGGATTATGAAGATACCGTGAGGACAGAAAGCAGATTGAATGTAGTCCAATGAATCATACTGAGAATGAAGATCTAAGGTGCTGTATGATGTAATAGCTAAAGCCTCATACAGTCAGGGCAGAGTCCTTCAGTAGATGAATAGATTTCTGATTCGTGGTGGTTCTAATGAATGTAACACAGCTATTAGAACATAGAAGTCTATGTTTCAGAAGAAATGTTTAATTTTGAATAATTAATACATGGCTGAGTGTACACTGGAGTCAACAAACCAGCTACAGATGTCGAAGTGACAGTGTCAATGAAAACAGCTTCAATCATGTGGCCATCAAGGCTCCCATGGGCCAACCAATGGCCTTCACCAACATGTCAGGAATTCACCATTGTAGACATAGCTACTGACACCTGTGATGAAGCCTGGCACTACTGCTGAGGAAACGTACAATACTTATCATGGCTTGACTGGAGCGATGAATGAGCAGCCCATCAGCCTTTTAAAGATGCAATTCTGGTGCCTGTACCAATCCAGCCCAGCACTGTAGTATGAATCTCTGTACTCTAACATTGCAGAAACACAGGAAAATAGAAAATAGGAGCAGATTGAGGCCATTCAGGCCAGCAATTCAACATGATCATGGCTGATCCTCTATCTCGATGCCATACTCCATACTCTCCCCATACCCCTTGACACCATTAGAGTTTAGAAATCTATCTGTTTCCTTCTTAAATATATTCAGTGACTAGGCCTCCATAGCCTTCTGTGGTTGTGATTTCCACAGATTCTCCTCATCTCAATCCTAAATGGCCATCCTTGTATCCTGAGACTGCGACCCCTTGTTCTAGACCCTCCAGCCAATGGAAACAATATTCCTGCATCCAGTCTGTCCAGCCCAGTCAGAATTTTATTAGTTTCTGTAATGACTCAGGAAGCCTAACTGGAAAGGACCATAGTTTATTTACAGAATGCAAAGTAAAACCACGACTGTGGTGTACACACACCAGTCATTCTTTTTGACAAAACATATAAACTAAATCAAATAAACTGAGGGACAAATTAAAAGGGGCAGCCCCCAAAAAGAAGGGAACCACCTTGAACAAAAGACAAAGCAGAAAGGAAACTTAAAACATGAAATCAAAATGTGGTTAAAGGGGTCAATAATGCACCCCAGTCCCTGGGCTGCCCACCGAGAATGGACAGCCTCGACGGTGCCCTCAGACACTACATGCTCCCTCTCCAGGGACGCCTGGCCACGAGTATAGCCACGGTCAAGTGGCAGACAGTTGGGCTGGACAACCCCCCTCGGTCACTCGCTGCCTGGACCTGTTAATAGCTTGTTTGCTCGGCCCAGGAGCAGGTTCACTTGGAGGTTCTCCGTCCCCTCCACACCCGGTGCATGTAGGTCAGGAGCGTGGGACTGAAGTGCAAACAAAGCATCAGTAAAAGGTTTTTGAGATAACTAAAAAGGGAGTGCAGCCTATAACATTTAACGTAGACATGGTCCACGGACTCCACAAGATCCCAAAAAGGGCAGGTTTCTTGGGAGCCCGTGAACCGGTGCAATTTACAGTTGTTTGGAACTGCTGCATGCACCACCCTCTACCCCAGGTCTCCGATATAGTGGAGGACCTCCACCACCAGGCGGCGTCAAGGCTCATCCAGATGTATCCAGGCAACAGGCGAGGGCACGGTAGTAGAAGGTGTGCAACAGCTGCCCAAACAGGAAATCCCTCCATGCAGTGGCAAAGGGCACGGAGGGCATTTCCATGAGGCGGCTCAAACTGTGGGGCTTCATCACCGGGGGAGTGGACTGGGTTTGGGGGCCAATGTGAAATTCTGTCCGAGCAGCATTATGCTCAGTTGGGATTCCACCGCACAGTTGTGTCTCCTCGATCCTGTGTATGATGTCGGGTCCGAGCATGGCCCGAGGCTATGGATGGCATCGGTCGTGAGCTGGATGCCCACCGCCACGCACTCGGCCAGCACGTGGGGTGTCATCCAGCCCACTCCTCCGCCACCCAGCACGTCCCTGACCCTGGTCACCCGACATCCACAGCCGTCTCTCCGCCAGCCAATGGAAATGGAGCTGGTGTAGGAGCAGTTTGCTGAGCAGTGGCTCCTGGATGACAGCCGCTACTCCAGACAGGAGAGAACTGTGGCACAGGGCGACTTTGCCCAGGACTTTGAATAGGTCCTGGCCATAGACGAACAACGCCCGCAGGGAGTTCCAGAGACCCCTCAGGTCTATGAACAGGAGCTGCTGTCATAATCCAGGCCATGCACCTGGCAGATAAAATACGTTACCAGAGCACACCATTGAGGAGGGGCTCATCGTAAAAGTATCGCTGCAGGGTCTGAAGGCGGAAGGTTGCCACCTGGGGCACACCAGCACCTGGATGAGGTTTTATTTTCAACGGGCCTGGAGGTTTTATGTTTCCCTGAGCCAGTGGTTGGGTTGTCTGGGGTTCTGGATTCAGGCACGGGGGTGACATCCCTCTCGTTTTGGTTTCCAGCCGCACTCCCCTCTCCTCACTGGCTATTGAGGTGGTAGCTGTCGCCGGCATGGCCTCCCCTTGCTGGGAGGCAGTTGGAGTGACAATGGGGATGGAGAAGGCAGCGGTGCCAGCTGCAGCTGCCTTGGTTCCTTCAGCGACCTTGGAGGCGGGGCAGTTCTTCCAAACGTGCTCCACCTCCTCGCACGCATGGTACTGTACGCCGACCTGAAGACGGAGTGATTTACCCCCTTGTGGGGTACAGTGAAGCCTCCCTCCAGGCATTCCTTTCGGGCCAGGCAGATGAAGACCTGGTGCCGGAAGGAGTAAATGTGTTGGAGGGAGATTTCCTTGAGCCCGAGCAGGATTGGTAACACCTTGGACCGTACTTCCCCCAGTAGGTGGGGGAAGAGGAGCTCGCCGGGAATGAAGGGCGGGACATTTGACAAAATGATTCGCTGGGCGGTGGCCTCCAGAGGGTCCACCGCCAGGAAAGCCCCGCCCACCATGAGCCCCTTTTCTAGGGCAAGGTGAACCACCCGCTCGGTTTTTGGGAAAAATATGGCTTTGCCGTACATTTTAGAGGCAGCCACAATGGTGGAGGGGCCGACAACCCCAGTTATTGCCCTGACCCAAGCCTCTATGGTCATGTCAGTGTGGGCATAGCACTTAATCCCGAGTTGTTTTATTATCAGGCAAAATGGTAACAGGGCTTTGGGAGCGGCAGAGGCCTGAGAGCAACCACTGCCGCACATGTGGGCCTGGAAGGTCCCGCCACCGGCGACGATGGTATTGTCGCCATAAGGTGATGCTTACACCCACCCCCAACTGATGTTTGATTTGTTAAACGTATTGGGGGGGGAGGGGGAGCGAATGGAGATGAAGAGCTTTCCCCAGATGGTAGGTGTGGGAAGGAGAGAGGGAAGAGCAGGAGGGAGGACAAGCAATGGGGGCTTGGGCGCAGGTGCAGAGGGGAGGTAAGTGGGGCCAGTAACGTGTTCCCAGTTGGTGTAGTGGGTGGGAGGACTTAGTATCTTCAACCTAGAAGGGGTCTAGCTTCAAGTCCAATGCTGTCCTTCACCTCCCACCCCTTCAGTTGGTCAAAAAGCTTTCCCCCTCCCCCAACAGGAAGTACCAACCTTAAAATGAAAGGCGCAACAAGCCCAGACTCAGTCCAGTTTTTCTCTTTCTCCCTTGCAGGCTATGAGGCCACCAGGCCCCTCTCTCTTTCTCGCTTCAAGCAGCAGGCTTCCCTCACAATTGCACTCAGCTCCTCGCAGCTCCCAGTGTGGTTGAAGCAGCAGCAGCAGTTTTCCAGCAAGTGCAGCAAACCCAGAGTCTAACAAAGCCAATCTAGCCCCAAGAGATGCAGAGGGAGAGTAGAGGGAGGTGTTGTCAATAAGGTGTTCTAAAATGGTGTAGTGTGTGGGAGGACTTGGCTTTTAGTCCAATGCTGTCCTTTACCTCCCACTCCTTCAATTGGTCTCAGAGCCTTTCCCTTCCTCCAGCAGGAAGCGCCAACCTTAAAATGAAAGGGGCAGCAAGCCTCAGACCAGTTTTCAGGCTGAGTCCAGTTTCTCTCCTCTCTCCCTTGCAGGTCATGAGGCGTTTGAGCCTCCAGGCCGAAGGCCTCTCTCTCCCCAAGCAACAGGCTTCCCTCTCCAGTAGCACTCAGCTCCCAGTGTAGCTGTGCCACAGCAGCAGCAGATTTCCAGCAGGTGCAGCAAGTCCAGGGTCTAATGACACCAATCAGGCAGCTCCAATCACTAGTCCCTGCTGAGGACTACAGTTCAGCAGGCCCAGGACTGGGCCTGCCTTATAAAAGGCTCAGATAGTGAGTTCCAGCTGGGCAGGACACTCTGTTACCAGGGGAATTCATAGTCAATGAGCCCCAAAGGGAGATCAAGCAGTCATCCCCATCGACCTCGTGAGGGTTATTGCAGTTTCAATTAGATCCGTTCTCATTCTTCTAAATTCCAGTGAATACAGGCCCAGGCGACCCAATCTCCCCTCATACGACAATCCTGTCATCCCAGGAATCAGTCTGGTTGAACTTTCATTGCACTCCCTCTATGGCAAGTATATCTTTTCTTAGATAAGGAGACCAAAACTGCACACAATACTCCAGGTGAGGTCTCACCATGACCCTGCACAGCTGCAGTAGACATCCTTTGTCCTTTGCTCAAGTCCTCTTGCAATGAAGGCCAACATACCATTGACCTCCCTAACTGTTTGCTGCACCTGCAGATTTGCTTTCAGTGACTGGTGTACAAATACAGTCAGGTCGCTGTGTACATCAACATTTCTCAACCTATCACCATTTTAATAATACTCTGTCATTCTGTTTCTCTGTCTGAAGTGGATATCTTTACATTTATCCCCATTATACTGCATATGCCATGTATTTGCCCACTTACTCAACTTGTCAAAATCATATTGAAGCCTTGAAGAGAGCTAAGGCCTTTCATTAGAAGGATAGAGTTGACTATTACTCCTCAGCGGATGAGCGGAGTGTGGAGGAGGGGGCTGAGCAGGCGAGGCAGAATGATGAGTTCCTTACACTGGAGCCAATGGGCATTGAGAGGTGCACAAAGGGTTTTGGGACAACATCATTCACACCTGGTTCCTGTGGCCATGATATCCTTTCAATTCCTGTCCATTAAAAAGCTCACACCCACTTTGACAAGACTTGGGCTCCTCCATATCGCTCACCATCACTGCGTGTCCAGGCCCTCCACACACACTGACACGGTTGAGGAGGTGACCAAACTTGGCCTTCCCCAAACAGAAAAACAGCTGAAGGTGGAAAGATATAGGTTCCATCGACAAGGCAGCAATAATTTCACAAATGACCCACAAAATATGACAGTCATTTTACTGAAACTACATTATCAACCCTTTACATGTATAAAGTTTAAACAGTAATAAGGCCTTTGTGCATTGAAGTACTTTTCTTTATGCACATTTTTTCAAAGTATTCTTTCATTGGATGTGGGTGTTGCTGGCTGGGCTAGCGTTTATTGCCCATTCCTAATTGCTCATGAGAAGGTGGTGGTGAGCTGCCTTCTTTAACTGCTGCAGTCCATGTGTTGCAGATGCACCCAGAGTGCTGTTAGGGAGGAAGTTCCAGGATTTTGAAGTAACAGTCATATATTCCCAAGTCAAGATGGTGTTTGCCTTGATGGGGAACTTGCAGGTGAGGGTGTTCCCCTGTGTCTGCTGCACTTGAACTAGATAGTAGAGGTTACAGGCTTGTAAGGTGCTGTCGAAGAAGCCTTGCTTTAATGCAGGTGCTTGTACGAGATGTGACTATGCAATTGGAGTGGATGGAGGCTGCTTCCCTTGCTGCCCTGTGGCCTGGGATGACCTGGGCAGCTGTTCTCTAAAATCCTACAGTGCATAAGGAGGCCATTCAGCCCATCGAGTCTTCACCAACTGACAGAGTTTGTAACCCGGGCCCACCTCCTGCCCTATCCCCATAACCCCCCACCCTATCCCTGTAACTCCATGCATTCATCATGGCCAATCCACCTAATCTACACATCTTTGGACACTAAGGGGCAATTTACCTTGACCAATTCACCTAACCTGCACATCTTTGGTTATCTAAGGTCTCAAGAGTCCCAGCATCCTGAGGGGTTATTGCACAGATGCAGGATCCTACTCTGTTGCTATGGCTACTAGAGGTGCTGGGGTCACTGGCAGAGGGGCTGAGGAGCTGCTGTCCACACCAAAGCTCACTGAGAGGAGCCTCAAGTGCAGACAACAGCCTCTTCCCCTGTCTCACAAGGCCCACTTGATCCAGAGGTGGAGGAGCAGCTGGAGGAGACTCCAGGTGCCTCATTCCCCTCTCACTATGTCATTGCTGTGTAGAGATCATGGACAAGGTGATGGTGTAGGTCTGTGTGTATCCACAGACTGGTCGGCTGAATCTGGCTCTGCACGATGATCACCAACCTCTCGATAGAGGAATCCGTACGTGTGCACCCTTAGACATGGCAGCACTCATGGACTGAATGGAGCTGCAGCAGGTTCCATGTTGCTGACCCTCGAGGCCCGACATCAGCCTGGGGCTCAGCCTGAACCAGTCCTCCAACAGTCCTCTGACAGTTAGTGAGCTCGGTGGTCACTGCCTCCATCAGCTTCTCAGACGAGGCGGTGATGTGCTCACCAGCTTGTGACACTGAATGGAATTGTGAATGAATACTCACTGATGTGAGAATACAGTCACTGGAACAGGGCGTGGAAAATAATGGGACACTGAATCCTTGGAAATATTCCCCCCCTCCTCTGAGGTGGACTGCAGGTCCCCAGTCTCAGTGTCTGAACGCCTATCTGGAGTGCGCAGACCTGAGTGAGAAAATACAAATAATTGGAGGTTTAGGGCTTCATATGACCTCCTCACATCCCCATCTACAGTGAATCTCCATCTGTCCAGTGATGGACACAAAAGCACAATGTCTCAACGAGAGGACACAGGTTTAAGGTGCTGGGGGGTAGGTACAGGGGAAATGTTAGGGGGACGTTTTTCACACAGAGGGTGGTGGGTGAGTGGAATCAGCTGCCGCCAGTGGTGCTGGAGGCAAATTCAATAAGAGACTCCTGGATGAGTACATGGGACTTAATAGGATGGAGGGTTATAGGTAGGCCTAAAAGGTAGGGATATGTTCGGCACAACTTGTGGGGCCGAAGGGCCTGTTTTGTGCAGTAGTTTTCTATGTCTCCTCACTCTCTGGGTTCGCGACCCTAGTTCCACTTATAATCACCCAGTCACACTGTGACCCTGGCCATTCAAGGGACACATGTTCCAGGGTATTCAGTACAGTCACTGGGGTTCAGGGGTATTCAGTACAGTCACTGGGGTTCAGGGGTATTCAGTACAGTCACTGGGGTTCAGGGGTATTCAGTACAGTCACTGGGGTACAGATGTATTCAGTACAGTCACTGGGGTACAGATGTATTCAGTACAGTCACTGGGGTTCAGGGGTATTCAGTACAGTCACTGGGGTTCAGATGTATTCAGTGGAGTCAGTGGGGTTCAGGGTAATCATTACAGTCATTGGGGTTCAGGTTATTCAGTACAGTCACTGGGTCTCAGGGGTGTTCCATACAGTCATTGGGGTTCTGCGGTCTCCAGTAGTCACTGGGGTTCGGGGTATTCAGTACAGGCAATGGGGTTCAGGGTATTCAGTACAGGCAATGGGGTTCAGGGGTATTGAGGGCAGTCACTGGGGTCAGGGTATTCAGTATAGTCAGTGGGGTTCAGGGGTATTCAGTACAGACACTGCGGTTCAGGGTATTCCGGACAGTCACTGGGGTTCAGGGGTATTGAGGGCAGTCACTGGGGTTCAGGGGTATTGAGGGCAGTCACTGGGGTTAGGGTATTCAGTACAATCACTGGGGTTCAGGGGTATTCAGTTGCAGTCACTGGGGTTCAGGGGTATTCAGTACAGTCACTGGAGTAGAAGGGTATTCAGTAAAATCATTGGGGTTCAGGGATACTCAGTCCAGTCACTGGGATTCAGGCGCGTTCAGTATAGTCACTGGGGTTCTGCAGCTGGTCCTTTTATAGGCAGGGCTGGAAGATCGCCGAGGTGTGCTGCACCTCCATACTGTACGCAACAGAGAAGAAACAGACCAAGGTTGAGTTCCCCGAAGCCCCAATCTACAAAGAGACTCTGAATATTTTATTGTCCGAGACTCAGCTGGGATTCAGGGCATTCAGTACAGTCACCCGGGTTCAGGGGTATTCAGTTCAGTCATTCGGGTTCAGGGGTATTCCGTTCAGTCATTCGGGTTCAGGGGTATTCAGTACAGTCACTCGGGTTCAGGGGTATTCTGTAAAGTCACTGGGGTTCAGGGTATTCACTATGGTCACTAGGGTTCATGGGTATTCAGTATATTCACTGGGGTTCAGGGGTATTCATTACAGTCACTGGGGTTCTGGGATATTCAGTTCAGGGCATTCAGTCCAGTCATTGGGGTGAGGGGTATTCTGTACTCTGTCTAGGATGCAGTGGTATTCAGTACAGTCACTGGGGTTCAGTGGTATTCAGTACAGTCACTGGGTTTCAGGGATATTCAGTACAGTCACTGGGTTTCAGGGATATTCAGTACAGTCACTGAGGTTCAGTGGTATTCAGTACAGTCACTGACGTGCAGAGGTGTTCAATACAGTCACTCTGTTCGGGGTATTCCGCACCGTCACTGGGGTTCAGGTGTGTTCAGTAGAGTCACCGGGGTTCAGGGCATTCAGTACAGTCACTGGTGTCAAGGGGTATTCAGTGCCATCACTGGGGTTCAGGGGTATTCAGTACAGTCAGTCGGGTTTAGGGGTATTCAGTACAGTCACGACGGTTCAGGGGTATTCTGTGCGATCACTGCGTTTCAGGGGTATTCAGTACAGTCACTCGGGTTCAGCGATATTGTGTACAGTCACTGGAGTTCAGGGGTATTCGGTATAGTGACCAGGGTTTAGGTGTATTCAATATGGTCACTGGGGTTCAGGTGTATTCAGTACAGTCACTGGAGTTCAGGTGTATTCCGTACAGTCACTGGCATTCCGGAGTATTCAGTACAGTCACAGGGGTTCAGGGATATTCAGTGCAGTAACTGATGTTCAGGCGTATTCAGTACAGTCACTGACGTTCAGAGGTGTTCAGTACAGTCACTTTGTTCGGGGTATTCTGTACCGTTACTGGGGTTCAGGTGTACTTAGTGTAGTCACTGGGATTCAGGAGTATTCAGTACAGTTACCGGGGTTGTGTGTATTCAGTACAGTCGCTGCGGTTCAGGGGTATTCACTACAGTCACCGGAGTTCAGGTGTATTCTGTACAGTGACGGGGTTCAGTGAATTCAGTAATCACTGGTGTTCAGGGTTATTCAGTTCAATCACCGGAGTTCAGCGTATTCTGTACAGTCACCGGGGTTCAGTGTATTCAGTACAGTCACTGGTGTTCAGGGGTATTCAGTACAGTCACTAGGGTTCACGGGTATTCACTGCAGTCACTTGGGATCAGGGGTATTCAGTACAGTCACTTGGGTTCAGGGGTATTCAGTACAGTCACTGGGGTTCAGGGGTATTCAGTACAGTCACTGGGGTATTCAGTCCAATCACTGGTCTTCAAGGTATTCAGTATAATCACTGGGGTTCAGGGGTATTCACTACAGTGACTGGGGTTCAGAGTTTTTCAGTTCAGTGACTGGGGTTCAGGGATATTCAGTACAGTCATTGGAGTTCAGGTGCGTTCAGTACAGTCACTGGAGTTAAGGGATATTCAGTGCAGTAGCTGATGTTCAGGGGTATTCGGTACAGTCACTGGCGTTCAGAGGTGTTCAGTACAGTCACTGTGTTCGGGGTATTCCGTACCATCACTGATGTTCAGGCATATTCAGTGTAGTCACTGGGGTTCAGGGGTATTCAGCACAGCCACTGGCATTCACTGGTATTCAGTACAGTCAATGGGGTTCAGGATATTCAGTCCGGTCACTGGGGTTCAGGGGTATTCAGTACAATCACTGGGTTCAGGGTACTCAGTACAGTCACTGGGGTTCAGGGGTATTCAGTACAATCACTGGGTTCAGGGTATTCAATGCAGTCACTGGGGTTCAGGGTATTCAGTACAGTCACTGGCATTCAGGGGTATTCAGTACAGTCACTGGGGTTCAATGGTATTCAGTGCAGTAGCCGATGTTCAGGGGTATTCAGTACAGTCACTGGCACTCAGAGGTGTCCAGTACAGTCACTTTTTTCGGGGTACTCCGTACCGTCGCTGGGATTCAGGAGTATTCAGTACAGTCGCTGGGGTTCAGGGGTATTCTGTACAGTCACCGGAGTTCAGGGATATTCTGTACAGTCACCAGGGTTCATTGTGTTCAGTACAGTCACTGGGGTTCAGGTGTATTCAGTACATTCACTGGGGTTCAGGGGTATTCAGTACAGTCACCGGGGTTTAGGGCATTCCGTACAATCACGGGTTCAGCAGTACTCATTAAAGTCACTGTGGCTCAGGGTATTCAGTACAGTCACTGGGGTTCAGGGGTATTCAGTACAGTCACTGGGGCTCAGGGTATTCACCACAGTCACTGGGGCTCAGGGTATTCAGTACAGTCACTGGGGTTCAGGGGTATTCAGTTCAATCACTGGGTTCAGGGTATTCGGTACAGTCACTTGGGTGCAGGGGTATTCAGTACAGTCGCTTGCGTTCAATGGTATTTAGTACAGTCACTGGCGTTCAATGGTATTCAGTACAGTCACTGAGGTTCAGTGGTATTCAGTACAGTCATTGGAGTCCAGGTGCTTTCAGTACAGTCACTGGGGTTCAGGGGGATTCTGTATAGTGGCTGGAGCTCAGGTGTATTCAATATAGTCACTGAGGTTCAGGTGTATTCCGTACAGTCACTGGTGTTCCGGAGCATTCAGTACAGGCACGAGTTCAGGGGTATTCGGTTCAGTCACTGGGATTGAGAGATATTGAGTGCAGTAGCTGATGTCCAGGAGTATTCAGTACAGTCACTGGAGTTCAGGGATGTTCAGTACAGTCACTCTGTTCGAGGTATTCCGCACCGTCACGAGGGTTCAGGTGTATTCAGTACAGTCACTGGGGTTCAGGTGTATTCAGTACAGTCACTGGGGTTCAGGGGTATTCTGTACAGTCACCAGCGTTCAGGGGTATTCTGTGCAGTCACTGAAGTTCCGAGGGATTCAGGACAGGCACTGGGGTTAAGGGGTATTCAGTACAATCACCGGGGTTCAGGGTATTCAGTACAATCACTGGCCTTCACCGGTATTCAGTACAGTCACTGGGGTATTCAGTATGGTCACTGGGATTCAGGGGTATTCAGTCCAATCACTGGCCTTCAGGGTATTCAATGCAGTCACTGGGGTTCAGGGGTATTCAGTGCGGTCACTGGGGTTCAGGGATATTCAGTACAGTCACTGGGGTTCAGGGGTATTCAGTACAATCACTGGGGTTCAGGTGTATTCAGTACAGTCACTGGAGTTCAGGGGTATTCTGTACTGTCATTGGAGTTCAGGTGCTTTCAGTAAAGTCACTGGGGTTCAGGGCTTTGCGGTATGCTGACTGTTGTTCAGGTGTATTCCGTACAGTCACTAGTGTTCCGGAGTATTCAGTACAGTCACTGGGATTCAGGAATATTCTTTGCAGTAGCTGGTGTTCAGGGGTATTCAGTACAGTCACTGGCGTTCAGAGGTGGTCAGTACAGTCACTTTGTTCGGGATATTCCGTACCGTCACTGGGCTTCAGGTGTATTCAGTACAGTCACTGGGGCTCAGGAGTATTCAATACAGTCACTGCGGTTGAGGGGTATTCAGTACAGTCACTGCGGTTGAGGGGTATTCAGTACAGTCACTGGGGTTCAGTGGTATTCAGTACAGTCACTGGGTTTCAGGGGTATTCAGTACAGTCACTCGTGTTCAGTGGTATTCAGTACAGTCACTGGGTTTCAGGGGTATTCAGTACAGTCACTGGGGTTCAGGGGTATTCAGTACAGTCACTGGGGTTCAGGGGTATTCAGTACAGTCACTGGGTTTCAGGGGTATTCAGTACAGTCACTCGTGTTCAGTGGTATTCAGTACAGTCACTGGGGTTCAGGGGTATTCAGTACAGTCACTGGGGTTCAGGGGTATTCAGTACAATCACTGGGTTCAGGGTATTCAGCACAGTCACTGGGGTTCAGGGGTATTCAGTACAGTCACTGGTATTCAATGGTATTCAGTACAGTCACTGGGGTTCAGTGGTGTTCAGTACAGTTATTGGGGTTCAGGTGCTTTCAGTACAGTCACTGGGGTTCAGGGGGATTCTGTATAGTGGCTGGGGTTCAGGTGTATTCAATATAGTCACTGAGGTTCAGGTGTATTCCGTACAGTCACTGGTGTTCTGGAGCATTCAGTACAGTCACTGGAGTTCTGGGGTATTCGGTTCAGTCACTGGGATTGAGAGATATTGAGTGCGGTAGCTGATGTTCAGGAGTATTCAGTACAGTCACTGGAGTTCAGAGGTGTTCAGTACAGTCACTCTGTTCAGGGTATTCCGAACCATCACTAGGGTTCAGGTGTATTCAGTACAGTTACTGGGATTCAATGGTATTCAGTACAGTCAGTGAGGTTCCGAGGTATTCAGGACAGCCACTGGCGTTAAGGAGTATTCAGTACAATCACTGGCGTTCACCGGTATTCAGTACAGTCACTGGGGCTCAGGTGTATTCAATACAGTCACTGGGGTTCAGGAATATTCAGTACAGTCACTGGGGTTCAGGGGTATTCAGTCCAGTCACGGGGATCAGGGGTATTCAGTACAATCACTGGGTTTCAGGGGTATTCAGTACAGTCACCGGGGTTCAGGTGTATTCTGCACAGTCACCTGGGTTGAGGGCATTCAGTGCAGTCACTCGTGAACCGGCGTATTCAGTACAGTCACTGGGGTTCAGGAGCATTCAGTTTCGTCACTGGGATTCAGGGTTATTCCGTTCAGTCACTGGCGTTCAGGGGTATTCAATACAGTCACCGGAGTTCAGGTGTATTCTGTACAGTCACCGGGGTTCAGTGTATTCAGTATAGTCACTCTGTTCAGTGGTATTCAGTAGACTGACTGGTGTTCAGGGATATTTAGTACAATCAGTGGGGTTCAGGGTATTCAGTACAGTCACTGGGTTTCAGGGGTATTCAGTACAGTCACTGGGGTTCAGGGGTATTCAGCACAGCCACTGGCATTCACTGGTATTCAGTACAGTCAATGGGGTTCAGGATATTCAGTCCGGTCACTGGGGTTCAGGGGTATTCAGTACAATCACTGGGTTCAGGGTACTCAGTACAGTCACTGGGGTTCAGGGGTATTCAGTACAATCACTGGGTTCAGGGTATTCAATGCAGTCACTGGGGTTCAGGGTATTCAGTACAGTCACTGGCGTTCAGGGGTATTCAGTACAGTCACTGGGGTTCAATGGTATTCAGTGCAGTAGCCGATGTTCAGGGGTATTCAGTACAGTCACTGGCACTCAGAGGTGTCCAGTACAGTCACTTTTTTCGGGGTACTCCGTACCGTCGCTGGGATTCAGGAGTATTCAGTACAGTCGCTGGGGTTCAGGGGTATTCTGTACAGTCACCGGAGTTCAGGGATATTCTGTACAGTCACCAGGGTTCATTGTGTTCAGTACAGTCACTGGGGTTCAGGTGTATTCAGTACATTCACTGGGGTTCAGGGGTATTCAGTACAGTCACCGGGGTTTAGGGCATTCCGTACAATCACGGGTTCAGCAGTACTCATTAAAGTCACTGTGGCTCAGGGTATTCAGTACAGTCACTGGGGTTCAGGGGTATTCAGTACAGTCACTGGGGCTCAGGGTATTCACCACAGTCACTGGGGCTCAGGGTATTCAGTACAGTCACTGGGGTTCAGGGGTATTCAGTTCAATCACTGGGTTCAGGGTATTCGGTACAGTCACTTGGGTGCAGGGGTATTCAGTACAGTCGCTTGCGTTCAATGGTATTTAGTACAGTCACTGGCGTTCAATGGTATTCAGTACAGTCACTGAGGTTCAGTGGTATTCAGTACAGTCATTGGAGTCCAGGTGCTTTCAGTACAGTCACTGGGGTTCAGGGGGATTCTGTATAGTGGCTGGAGCTCAGGTGTATTCAATATAGTCACTGAGGTTCAGGTGTATTCCGTACAGTCACTGGTGTTCCGGAGCATTCAGTACAGTCACGAGTTATGGGGTATTCGGTTCAGTCACTGGGATTGAGAGATATTGAGTGCAGTAGCTGATGTCCAGGAGTATTCAGTACAGTCACTGGAGTTCAGGGATGTTCAGTACAGTCACTCTGTTCGAGGTATTCCGCACCGTCACGAGGGTTCAGGTGTATTCAGTACAGTCAATGGGGTTCAGGTGTATTCAGTACAGTCACTGGGGTTCAGGGGTATTCTGTACAGTCACCAGCGTTCAGGGGTATTCTGTGCAGTCACTGAAGTTCCGAGGGATTCAGGACAGGCACTGGGGTTAAGGGGTATTCAGTACAATCACCGGGGTTCAGGGTATTCAGTACAATCACTGGCCTTCACCGGTATTCAGTACAGTCACTGGGGTATTCAGTATGGTCACTGGGATTCAGGGGTATTCAGTCCAATCACTGGCCTTCAGGGTATTCAATGCAGTCACTGGGGTTCAGGGGTATTCAGTGCGGTCACTGGGGTTCAGGGATATTCAGTACAGTCACTGGGGTTCAGGGGTATTCAGTACAATCACTGGGGTTCAGGTGTATTCAGTACAGTCACTGGAGTTCAGGGGTATTCTGTACTGTCATTGGAGTTCAGGTGCTTTCAGTAAAGTCACTGGGGTTCAGGGCTTTGCGGTATGCTGACTGTTGTTCAGGTGTATTCCGTACAGTCACTAGTGTTCCGGAGTATTCAGTACAGTCACTGGGATTCAGGGATATTCTTTGCAGTAGCTGGTGTTCAGGGGTATTCAGTACAGTCACTGGCGTTCAGAGGTGGTCAGTACAGTCACTTTGTTCGGGATATTCCGTACCGTCACTGGGCTTCAGGTGTATTCAGTACAGTCACTGGGGCTCAGGAGTATTCAATACAGTCACTGCGGTTGAGGGGTATTCAGTACAGTCACTGCGGCTGAGGGGTATTCAGTACAGTCACTGGGGTTCAGTGGTATTCAGTACAGTCACTGGGTTTCAGGGGTATTCAGTACAGTCACTCGTGTTCAGTGGTATTCAGTACAGTCACTGGGTTTCAGGGGTATTCAGTACAGTCACTGGGGTTCAGGGGTATTCAGTACAGTCACTGGGGTTCAGGGGTATTCAGTACAGTCACTGGGTTTCAGGGGTATTCAGTACAGTCACTCGTGTTCAGTGGTATTCAGTACAGTCACTGGTATTCAATGGTATTCAGTACAGTCACTGGGGTTCAGTGGTGTTCAGTACAGTCACTGGGGTTCAGTGGTGTTCAGTACAGTTATTGGCGTTCAGGTGCTTTCAGTACAGTCACTGGGGTTCAGGGGGATTCTGTATAGTGGCTGGGGTTCAGGTGTATTCAATATAGTCACTGAGGTTCAGGTGTATTCTGTACAGTCACTGGTGTTCTGGAGCATTCAGTATAGTCACTGGAGTTCTGGGGTATTCGGTTCAGTCACTGGGATTGAGAGATATTGAGTGCGGTAGCTGATGTTCAGGAGTATTCAGTACAGTCACTGGAGTTCAGAGGTGTTCAGTACAGTCACTCTGTTCAGGGTATTCCGAACCATCACTAGGGTTCAGGTGTATTCAGTACAGTTACTGGGATTCAATGGTATTCAGTACAGTCACTGGGGTTCAGGGGTATTCTGTACAGACACCAGGGTTCAGGGGTATTCTGTACAGTCAGTGAGGTTCCGAGGTATTCAGGACAGCCACTGGCGTTAAGGAGTATTCAGTACAATCACTGGCGTTCACCGGTATTCAGTACAGTCACTGGGGCTCAGGTGTATTCAATACAGTCACTGGGGTTCAGGAATATTCAGTACAGTCACTGGGGTTCAGGGGTATTCAGTCCAGTCACGGGGATCAGGGGTATTCAGTACAATCACTGGGTTTCAGGGGTATTCAGTACAGTCACCGGGGTTCAGGTGTATTCTGCACAGTCACCTGGGTTGAGGGCATTCAGTGCAGTCACTCGTGAACCGGCGTATTCAGTACAGTCACTGGGGTTCAGGAGCATTCAGTTTCGTCACTGGGATTCAGGGTTATTCCGTTCAGTCACTGGCGTTCAGGGGTATTCAATACAGTCACCGGAGTTCAGGTGTATTCTGTACAGTCACCGGGGTTCAGTGTATTCAGTATAGTCACTCTGTTCAGTGGTATTCAGTAGACTGACTGGTGTTCAGGGATATTTAGTACAATCAGTGGGGTTCAGGGTATTCAGTACAGTCACTGGGTTTCAGGGGTATTCAGTACAGTCACTGGGTTTCAGGGGTATTCAGTACAGTCACTGGGATTCACCGGTATTCAGTACAGTCACTGGGGTTCAGGGGTATTCGGCCCAATCACTGGCATTCAGGGTATTCAATGCAGTCACTGGGGTTCAGGGGTATTCAGTGCGGTCACTGGGGTTCAGGGGTATTCAGTACAATCACTGGGGTTCAGGTGTATTCAGTACAGTCACTGGAGTTCAGGGGTATTCTGTACTGTCATTGGAGTTCACGTGCTTTCAGTAAAGTCACTGGGGTTCAGGGCTTTGCTGTATGCTGACTGTGGTTCAGGTGTATTCCGTACAGTCACTGGTGTTCCGGAGTATTCAGTACAGTCACTGGGATTCAGGGATATTCTTTGCAGTAGCTGGTGTTCAGGGGTATTCAGTACAGTCACTGGCGTTCAGAGGTGGTCAGTACAGTCACTTTGTTCGAGATATTCCGTACCGTCACTGGGCTTCAGGTGTATTCAGTACAGTCACTGGGGCTCAGGAGTATTCAATACAGTCACTGCGGTTGAGGGGTATTCAGTACAGTCACTGCGGTTGAGGGGTATTCAGTACAGTCACTGGGGTTCAGTGGTATTCAGTACAGTCACTGGGTTTCAGGGGTATTCAGTACAGTCACTCGTGTTCAGTGGTATTCAGTACAGTCACTGGGTTTCAGGGGTATTCAGTACAGTCACTGGGGTTCAGGAGGATTCTGTATAGTGGCTGGGGTTCAGGTGTATTCAATATAGTCACTGAGGTTCAGGTGTATTCCGTACAGTCACTGGTGTTCTGGAGCATTCAGTACAGTCACTGGAGTTCTGGGGTATTCGGTTCAGTCACTGGGATTGAGAGATATTGAGTGCGGTAGCTGACGTTCAGGAGTATTCAGTACAGTCACTGGAGTTCAGAGGTGTTCAGTACAGTCACTCTGTTCAGGGTATTCCGAACCATCACTAGGGTTCAGGTGTATTCAGTACAGTTACTGGGATTCAATGGTATTCAGTACAGTCACTGGGTTTCAGGGGTATTCTGTACAGACACCAGGGTTCAGGGGTATTCTGTACAGTCACTGAGGTTCCGAGGTATTCAGGACAGCCACTGGCGTTAAGGAGTATTCAGTACAATCACCGGGGTTCAGGGTATTCAGTACAATCACTGGCGTTCACCGGTATTCAGTACAGTCACTGGGGCTCAGGTGTATTCAATACAGTCACTGGGGTTCAGGAATATTCAGTACAGTCACTGCGGTTCAGGGGTATTCAGTCCAGTCACGGGGGATCAGGGGTATTCAGTACAATCACTGGGTTTCAGGGGTATTCAGTACAGTCACCGGGGTTCAGGTGTATTCTGCACAGTCACCTGGGTTGAGGGCATTCAGTGCAGTCACTCGTGAACCGGCGTATTCAGTACAGTCACTGGGGTTCAGGAGCATTCAGTTTCGTCACTGGGATTCAGGGTTATTCCGTTCAGTCACTGGCGTTCAGGGGTATTCAATACAGTCACCGGAGTTCAGGTGTATTCTGTACAGTCACCGGGGTTCAGTGTATTCAGTATAGTCACTCTGTTCAGTGGTATTCAGTAGACTGACTGGTGTTCAGGGATATTTAGTACAATCAGTGGGGTTCAGGGTATTCAGTACAGTCACTGGGTTTCAGGGGTATTCAGTACAGTCACTGGGTTTCAGGGGTATTCAGTACAGTCACTGGGATTCACCGGTATTCAGTACAGTCACTGGGGTTCAGGGGTATTCGGCCCAATCACTGGCCTTCAGGGTATTCAATGCAGTCACTGGGGTTCAGGGGTATTCAGTGCGGTCACTGGGGTTCAGGGGTATTCAGTACAATCACTGGGGTTCAGGTGTATTCAGTACAGTCACTGGAGTTCAGGGGTATTCTGTACTGTCATTGGAGTTCACGTGCTTTCAGTAAAGTCACTGGGGTTCAGGGCTTTGCTGTATGCTGACTGTGGTTCAGGTGTATTCCGTACAGTCACTGGTGTTCCGGAGTATTCAGTACAGTCACTGGGATTCAGGGATATTCTTTGCAGTAGCTGGTGTTCAGGGGTATTCAGTACAGTCACTGGCGTTCAGAGGTGGTCAGTACAGTCACTTTGTTCGAGATATTCCGTACCGTCACTGGGCTTCAGGTGTATTCAGTACAGTCACTGGGGCTCAGGAGTATTCAATACAGTCACTGCGGTTGAGGGGTATTCAGTACAGTCACTGCGGTTGAGGGGTATTCAGTACAGTCACTGGGGTTCAGTGGTATTCAGTACAGTCACTGGGTTTCAGGGGTATTCAGTACAGTCACTCGTGTTCAGTGGTATTCAGTACAGTCACTGGGTTTCAGGGGTATTCAGTACAGTCACTGGGGTTCAGGAGGATTCTGTATAGTGGCTGGGGTTCAGGTGTATTCAATATAGTCACTGAGGTTCAGGGGTATTCAGTACAGTCACTCGTGTTCAGTGGTATTCAGTACAGTCACTGGGGTTCAGGGGTATTCAGTACAGTCACTGGGGTTCAGTGGTATTCAGTACAGTCACTGGGTTTCAGGGGTATTCAGTACAGTCACTCGTGTTCAGTGGTATTCAGTACAGTCACTGGGTTTCAGGGGTATTCAGTACAGTCACTGGGGTTCAGGAGGATTCTGTATAGTGGCTGGGGTTCAGGTGTATTCAATATAGTCACTGAGGTTCAGGGGTATTCAGTACAGTCACTCGTGTTCAGTGGTATTCAGTACAGTCACTGGGGTTCAGGGGTATTCAGTACAGTCACTGGGGTTCAGGGTATTCAGTACAATCACTGGGTTCAGGGTATTCAGCACAGTCACTGGGGTTCAGGGGTATTCAGTACAGTCACTGGTATTCAATGGTATTCAGTACAGTCACTGGGGTTCAGTGGTGTTCAGTACAGTTATTGGGGTTCAGGTGCTTTCAGTACAGTCACTGGGGTTCAGGAGGATTCTGTATAGTGGCTGGGGTTCAGGTGTATTCAATATAGTCACTGAGGTTCAGGTGTATTCCGTACAGTCACTGGTGTTCTGGAGCATTCAGTACAGTCACTGGAGTTCTGGGGTATTCGGTTCAGTCACTGGGATTGAGAGATATTGAGTGCGGTAGCTGATGTTCAGGAGTATTCAGTACAGTCACTGGAGTTCAGAGGTGTTCAGTACAGTCACTCTGTTCAGGGTATTCCGAACCATCACTAGGGTTCAGGTGTATTCAGTACAGTTACTGGGATTCAATGGTATTCAGTACAGTCACTGGGTTTCAGGGGTATTCTGTACAGACACCAGGGTTCAGGGGTATTCTGTACAGTCACTGAGGTTCCGAGGTATTCAGGACAGCCACTGGCGTTAAGGAGTATTCAGTACAATCACCGGGGTTCAGGGTATTCAGTACAGTCACTGGCGTTCACCGGTATTCAGTACAGTCACTGGGGCTCAGGTGTATTCAATACAGTCACTGGGGTTCAGGAATATTCAGTACATCACTGCGGTTCAGGGGTATTCAGTCCAGTCACGGGGGATCAGGGGTATTCAGTACAATCACTGGGTTTCAGGGGTATTCAGTACAGTCACCGGGGTTCAGGTGCATTCTGCACAGTCACCTGGGTTGAGGGCATTCAGTGCAGTCACTCGTGAACCGGCGTATTCAGTACAGTCACTGGGGTTCAGGAGCATTCAGTTTCGTCACTGGGATTCAGGGTTATTCCGTTCAGTCACTGGAGTTCAGGTGTATTCTGTACAGTCACCGGGGTTCAGTGGTATTCAGTACAGTCACTGGGTTTCAGGGGTATTCAGTACAGTCACTCGTGTTCAGTGGTATTCAGTACAGTCACTGGGTTTCAGGGGTATTCAGTACAGTCACTGGGGTTCAGGAGGATTCTGTATAGTGGCTGGGGTTCAGGTGTATTCAATATAGTCACTGAGGTTCAGGGGTATTCAGTACAGTCACTCGTGTTCAGTGGTATTCAGTACAGTCACTGGGGTTCAGGGGTATTCAGTACAGTCACTGGGGTTCAGGGTATTCAGTACAATCACTGGGTTCAGGGTATTCAGCACAGTCACTGGGGTTCAGGGGTATTCAGTACAGTCACTGGTATTCAATGGTATTCAGTACAGTCACTGGGGTTCAGTGGTGTTCAGTACAGTTATTGGGGTTCAGGTGCTTTCAGTACAGTCACTGGGGTTCAGGAGGATTCTGTATAGTGGCTGGGGTTCAGGTGTATTCAATATAGTCACTGAGGTTCAGGTGTATTCCGTACAGTCACTGGTGTTCTGGAGCATTCAGTACAGTCACTGGAGTTCTGGGGTATTCGGTTCAGTCACTGGGATTGAGAGATATTGAGTGCGGTAGCTGATGTTCAGGAGTATTCAGTACAGTCACTGGAGTTCAGAGGTGTTCAGTACAGTCACTCTGTTCAGGGTATTCCGAACCATCACTAGGGTTCAGGTGTATTCAGTACAGTTACTGGGATTCAATGGTATTCAGTACAGTCACTGGGTTTCAGGGGTATTCTGTACAGACACCAGGGTTCAGGGGTATTCTGTACAGTCACTGAGGTTCCGAGGTATTCAGGACAGCCACTGGCGTTAAGGAGTATTCAGTACAATCACCGGGGTTCAGGGTATTCAGTACAGTCACTGGCGTTCACCGGTATTCAGTACAGTCACTGGGGCTCAGGTGTATTCAATACAGTCACTGGGGTTCAGGAATATTCAGTACATCACTGCGGTTCAGGGGTATTCAGTCCAGTCACGGGGGATCAGGGGTATTCAGTACAATCACTGGGTTTCAGGGGTATTCAGTACAGTCACCGGGGTTCAGGTGCATTCTGCACAGTCACCTGGGTTGAGGGCATTCAGTGCAGTCACTCGTGAACCGGCGTATTCAGTACAGTCACTGGGGTTCAGGAGCATTCAGTTTCGTCACTGGGATTCAGGGTTATTCCGTTCAGTCACTGGAGTTCAGGTGTATTCTGTACAGTCACCGGGGTTCAGTGTATTCAGTATAGTCACTCTGTTCAGTGGTATTCAGTAGACTGACTGGTGTTCAGGGATATTTAGTACAATCAGTGGGGTTCAGGGTATTCAGTACAGTCACTGGGTTTCAGGGGTATTCAGTACAGTCACTGGGATTCAGGGGTAGTCACTGCAGCCTCTAGGGTTCAGGAGTATTCAGTACAGTCACCGGGATTCAGGGGTATTCAGCACAGTCACTCAGGTTCAAAGGTATTCTGTACAGTCACCGGAGTTTAGGTTATTCAGTACATTCACTGGGGTTCAGGGGTATTCAGTACATTCACTGGGGTTCAGGGGTATTCAGTACAGTCACTGGGGTTCAGGGGTATTCAGTACAGTCACTGCGATTCAGAGGTATTCAGTACAGCCACTGGGATTCAAAGGTATTCAGTACAGTCACTGGGATTCAGGGGTATTCAGTACAGTCACTGGGATTCTGGGGTATTCACTACAGTCACTGGGATTCAGGGGTATTCAGTACAGTCACTGGGATTCAAAGGTATTCAGTACAGTCACTGGGATTCAGGGGCATTCAGTACAGTCACTGGGATTCAGGGGTATTCAGTACAGCCACTGGGATTCAAAGGTATTCAGTACAGTCAGTGGGATTCAGGGGTATTCAGTACAGTCACTGGGATTCTGGGGTATTCACTACAGTCACTGGGATTCAGGGGTATTCAGTACAGTCACTCGGGTTCAGGGGTATTCAGTACATTCACTGGGGTTCAGGGGTATTCAGTACAGTCACTGCGATTCAGGGGTATTCAGTACAGCCACTGGGATTCAAAGGTATTCAGTACAGTCACTGGGGTTCAGGTGTATTCAGTACAGTCACTGGAGTTCAGGGGTATTCTGTACTGTCATTGGAGTTCACGTGCTTTCAGTAAAGTCACTGGGGTTCAGGGCTTTGCTGTATGCTGACTGTGGTTCAGGTGTATTCCGTACAGTCACTGGTGTTCCGGAGTATTCAGTACAGTCACTGGGATTCAGGGATATTCTTTGCAGTAGCTGGTGTTCAGGGGTATTCAGTACAGTCACTGGCGTTCAGAGGTGGTCAGTACAGTCACTTTGTTCGAGATATTCCGTACCGTCACTGGGCTTCAGGTGTATTCAGTACAGTCACTGGGGCTCAGGAGTATTCAATACAGTCACTGCGGTTGAGGGGTATTCAGTACAGTCACTGCGGTTGAGGGGTATTCAGTACAGTCACTGGGGTTCAGTGGTATTCAGTACAGTCACTGGGTTTCAGGGGTATTCAGTACAGTCACTCGTGTTCAGTGGTATTCAGTACAGTCACTGGGTTTCAGGGGTATTCAGTACAGTCACTGGGGTTCAGGAGGATTCTGTATAGTGGCTGGGGTTCAGGTGTATTCAATATAGTCACTGAGGTTCAGGGGTATTCAGTACAGTCACTCGTGTTCAGTGGTATTCAGTACAGTCACTGGGGTTCAGGGGTATTCAGTACAGTCACTGGGGTTCAGTGGTATTCAGTACAGTCACTGGGTTTCAGGGGTATTCAGTACAGTCACTCGTGTTCAGTGGTATTCAGTACAGTCACTGGGTTTCAGGGGTATTCAGTACAGTCACTGGGGTTCAGGAGGATTCTGTATAGTGGCTGGGGTTCAGGTGTATTCAATATAGTCACTGAGGTTCAGGGGTATTCAGTACAGTCACTCGTGTTCAGTGGTATTCAGTACAGTCACTGGGGTTCAGGGGTATTCAGTACAGTCACTGGGGTTCAGGGTATTCAGTACAATCACTGGGTTCAGGGTATTCAGCACAGTCACTGGGGTTCAGGGGTATTCAGTACAGTCACTGGTATTCAATGGTATTCAGTACAGTCACTGGGGTTCAGTGGTGTTCAGTACAGTTATTGGGGTTCAGGTGCTTTCAGTACAGTCACTGGGGTTCAGGAGGATTCTGTATAGTGGCTGGGGTTCAGGTGTATTCAATATAGTCACTGAGGTTCAGGTGTATTCCGTACAGTCACTGGTGTTCTGGAGCATTCAGTACAGTCACTGGAGTTCTGGGGTATTCGGTTCAGTCACTGGGATTGAGAGATATTGAGTGCGGTAGCTGATGTTCAGGAGTATTCAGTACAGTCACTGGAGTTCAGAGGTGTTCAGTACAGTCACTCTGTTCAGGGTATTCCGAACCATCACTAGGGTTCAGGTGTATTCAGTACAGTTACTGGGATTCAATGGTATTCAGTACAGTCACTGGGTTTCAGGGGTATTCTGTACAGACACCAGGGTTCAGGGGTATTCTGTACAGTCACTGAGGTTCCGAGGTATTCAGGACAGCCACTGGCGTTAAGGAGTATTCAGTACAATCACCGGGGTTCAGGGTATTCAGTACAGTCACTGGCGTTCACCGGTATTCAGTACAGTCACTGGGGCTCAGGTGTATTCAATACAGTCACTGGGGTTCAGGAATATTCAGTACATCACTGCGGTTCGGGGGTATTCAGTCCAGTCACGGGGGATCAGGGGTATTCAGTACAATCACTGGGTTTCAGGGGTATTCAGTACAGTCACCGGGGTTCAGGTGCATTCTGCACAGTCACCTGGGTTGAGGGCATTCAGTGCAGTCACTCGTGAACCGGCGTATTCAGTACAGTCACTGGGGTTCAGGAGCATTCAGTTTCGTCACTGGGATTCAGGGTTATTCCGTTCAGTCACTGGAGTTCAGGTGTATTCTGTACAGTCACCGGGGTTCAGTGTATTCAGTATAGTCACTCTGTTCAGTGGTATTCAGTAGACTGACTGGTGTTCAGGGATATTTAGTACAATCAGTGGGGTTCAGGGTATTCAGTACAGTCACTGGGTTTCAGGGGTATTCAGTACAGTCACTGGGATTCAGGGGTAGTCACTGCAGCCTCTAGGGTTCAGGAGTATTCAGTACAGTCACCGGGATTCAGGGGTATTCAGCACAGTCACTCAGGTTCAAAGGTATTCTGTACAGTCACCGGAGTTTAGGTTATTCAGTACATTCACTGGGGTTCAGGGGTATTCAGTACATTCACTGGGGTTCAGGGGTATTCAGTACAGTCACTGGGGTTCAGGGGTATTCAGTACAGTCACTGCGATTCAGAGGTATTCAGTACAGCCACTGGGATTCAAAGGTATTCAGTACAGTCACTGGGATTCAGGGGTATTCAGTACAGTCACTGGGATTCTGGGGTATTCACTACAGTCACTGGGATTCAGGGGTATTCAGTACAGTCACTGGGATTCAAAGGTATTCAGTACAGTCACTGGGATTCAGGGGCATTCAGTACAGTCACTGGGATTCAGGGGTATTCAGTACAGCCACTGGGATTCAAAGGTATTCAGTACAGTCAGTGGGATTCAGGGGTATTCAGTACAGTCACTGGGATTCTGGGGTATTCACTACAGTCACTGGGATTCAGGGGTATTCAGTACAGTCACTCGGGTTCAGGGGTATTCAGTACATTCACTGGGGTTCAGGGGTATTCAGTACAGTCACTGCGATTCAGGGGTATTCAGTACAGCCACTGGGATTCAAAGGTATTCAGTACAGTCACTGGGGTTCAGGGGTATTCAGTACAGTCACTGGGATTCTGGGGTATTCACTACAGTCACTGGGATTCAGGGGTATTCAGTACAGTCACTGGGATTCAAGGGTATTCAGTACAGTCACTGGGATTCAGGGGTATTCAGTACAGTCACTGGGATTCAAAGGTATTCAGTACAGTCACTGGGATTCAGGGTTATTCAGAACAGTCACTGGGATTCAAAGGTATTCAGTACAGTCACTGGGATTCAGGGGCATTCAGTACAGTCCCTGGGATTCAAGGGCATTCAGTACAGTCACTGCGATTCAGGGGTATTCAGTACAGTCACTGGGATTCAAAGGTATTCAGTACAGTCACTGGGATTCAGGGGCATTCAGTACAGTCCCTGGGATTCAAGGGTATTCAGTACAGTCACTGGGCTTCTGGCGTATTCACTACAGTCACTGGGAGTCAGGGGTATTCAGTGCAGTCACTGATATTCAGGGGTATTCAGTACAGTCACTGCGCTTCAGGTGTATTCTGTACAGTCACCGGGGTTCAGGGTATTCAGTACAGTCACTGGAGTTCAGGTTATTCGGTCCAGTCACTGGGGCTCAGGGGTATTCAGTACAATCACCGGGGTTCAGGGTATTCAGTACAATCATTGGCGTTCACCGGTATTCAGTGCAGTCACTGGGGTTCAGGGGTATTCTGTGCAGTAGCTGATGTTCAGGGGTATTCAGTACAGTCACTGGGGTTCGGGGTATTCAGTACAATCACTGGGTTTCAGGGGTATTCAGTACAGTCACTGGGTTTCAGATGTATTCAGTACAGTCATTCGGGTTCAGGGGCATTCAGTACAGTTACCGGGGTTCAGGTGTATTCTGTACAGTCACCGGATTCAGGGTAGTCAGTACAGTCACTCGTGTTCAGGGGTGTCCAGTACAGTCACTTTGTTCGGGGTAATCCGTACCGTCACTGGGGTTCAGGTGTATTCAGTAATGTCACTGGGGTTCAGGGTTATTCAGTAAAGTCACTGGGGTTCAGGTGTATTCAGTACAGTCACTGGCGTTCAGAGGTGTCCAGTACAGTCACTTTGTTCGGGGTAATCCGTACCGTCACTGGGGTTCAGGTGTATTCAGTAATGTCACTGGGGTTCAGGGTTATTCAGTAAAGTCACTGGGGTTCAGGTGTATTCAGTAAAGTCACTGGGGTTCAGGGTTATTCAGTAAAGTCACTGGGGTTCAGGGGTATTCAGTAAAGTCACTGGGCTTCAGGGTTATTCAGTAAAGTCACTGGGGTTCAGGGGTATTCAGTACTGTCATGGGTTCAGGGGTATTCTGTACAGTCACCGGCGTTCAGTGTGTTCAGTCCAGTCACTGGTGCTCAGGGGATTTCAGTACAATCACTGGGGTTCAGGTGTATTAAGTACAGTCACTGGGGTTCAGGAATATTCAGTACACTCACCAAGGTTCAGGGTATTCACTTCAATCACTGGGGTTCGGTGGTATTCAGTACGGTCACTGGGTTACAGGGTTATTCAGTACGGTCAGTGGAGTTTTGGGGTATTCAGTACACTCACTGGCATTTAGGGGTTATTCAGTACAGTCACTGGGGCTCTGAGGTGTTCAGTCCAATCACTGGGCTTCAGGGTATTCAGTATAACCACTAGCGTTCAATAGTATTCAGTACCGTCACTGGGGTTCAGGGGTATTCAGAACAGTGACTGGGGATCAGGGATATTCAATACAGTCACTGGAGTTCAGGTGCTTTCAGTACAGTCACTGGTGTTCCGGAGCATTCAATACAGTCATTGGAGTTCAGCGGTATTCGGTACAGTCACTCTGTTCGGGGTATTCAGTACAGTCACAAGGGGTCAGGGGTATTCAGTATAGTCACTGGGATTCAGGGGTATTCTGTACAGTCACTGGGGTTCAGGGGTATTCTGTACAGTCACTGGGTTTCAGGAGTATTCTGTACAGTCACTGGGGTTCACAGGTATTCAGTACAGCCACTGGGGTTCAGGGGTATTCAGTACAGTCACCGGGGTTTCGGGTATTCAGTACAATCACTGGGGTTCAGTGGTATTCAGTGCGGTCAGTGGGGTTCAGGGGTATTCTGTACAATCACTGGGTTCATGGTATTCAGTCCAGTCACTGGGGTTTAGGGGTGTTCATTATGGTCACTGGGGCTCAGGGGTATTCAGTCCAATCACTGGTCTTGAGGGTATCCAGTACAATCACTGGGGCTCAGGGGTATTCAGTACAGTCATTGGAGTTCAGGTGCTTTCAGTAAAGCCATTGGGGTTCAGGTGTATTCAGCACAGTCACTGGGGTTCAGGGATATTCAGTGCAGTAGCTGATGTTCAGGGGTATTCAGTACAGTCACTGGGATTCAGGGGTATTCAGTGCTGTCACTGAAGTTCAAGGGTATTCAGTACTGTCACTGGGGTTCAGGGATATTCAGTACAGTCACTGGGGTTCAGGGGTATTCTGTACAGTCACTGGGGCTCAGGGGTATTCAGTACAGCCACTGGGGTTCAGGGGTATTCTGTACAGTCACTGGGGCTCAGGGGTATTCAGTACAGTCACTGGGGTTCAGGGGTATTCTGTACAGTCACTGGGGCTCAGGGGTATTCCGTACAGTCACTGGGGTTCAGGGGTATTCCGCACAGTCACTGGAGTTCAAGGTTATTCAGTACAGTCACTGGGGACAAGGGTATTCAGTACAGTCACTGGGATTCAGGGGTATCCAGTACAGTCTCTGGGGTTCAGGGGTATTCAGTGCTGTCACTGAAGTTCAAGCGTATTCTGTACAGTCACTGGGATTCAGGGTATTCAGTGCATTCACTGGTGTTCTGGGGTATTCAGTACAATCACTCGGGTTCTGGTGTATTCTGTACAGTCACCAGGGTTCCGGGTATTCTGTACAGTCACTGGTGTTCAGGGGTATTCTGTACAGTCACTGGTGTTCAGGGGTATTCAGTACAGTCACTGGGGTTCAGGGTATTCAGTACAGTCACTGGGGTTCAGGGTATTCAGTACAGTCACTGGTGTTCAGGGGTATTCAGCACAGTCACTGGCGTTCAATGGTATTCAGCCCAGTCACTGGTATTCAATGGTATTCAGTACAGTCACTGGTATTCAATGGTATTCAGTACAGTCACTGAGGTTCAGTGGTATTCAGTACAGTCATTGGAGTTCAGGTGCTTTCAGTACAGTCACTGGGGTTCAGGGGGATTCTGTTTCGTGGCTGGGGTTCAGGTGTATTCAATATAGTCACTGAGGTTCAGGTGTATTCCGTACAGTCACTGGTGTTCCGGAGCATTCAGTACAGTCACGAGTTCAGGGGTATTCGGTACAGTCACTGGGATTGAGAGATATTGAGTGCAGTAGCTGATGTTCAGGAGTATTCAGTACAGTCACTGGAGTTCAGGGCTGTTCAGTACAGTCACTCTGTTCGGGATATTCCGTACCGTCACGAGGGTTCAGGTGTATTCAGTACAGCCACTGGGGCTCAGGTGTATTCAATACAGTCACTGCGGTTCAGGGGTATTCAGTACAGTCACTCGTGTTCAGTGGTATTCAGTACAGTCACTGGGGTTCAGGGGTATTCAGTACAGGCACTGCGGTTCAGGGGTATTCAGTCCAGTCACGGGCGATCAGGGGTATTCAGTACAATCACTGGTGTTCAGGGGTATTCAGTACAGTCACTGGGGTTCAGGGGTATTCAGTACAGGCACTGCGGTTCAGGGGTATTCAGTCCAGTCACGGGCGATCAGGGGTATTCAGTACAATCACTGGTGTTCAGGGGTATTCAGTACAGTCACTGGGGTTCAGGGGTATTCAATACAGTCACTGGGGTTCAAGAACATTTAGTGCAGTTACTGCGGTTCAGGGTTATTCTGTACAGTCACTGGAGTTCAGGTGTATTCTGTACAGTCACGGGGGGTTCAGTGAATTCAGTAATCACTGGTGTTCAGGGGTATTCAGTCCAATCACCGGAGTTCAGGTGTATTCTGTGCAGTCACCGGAGTTCAGGGTATTGTGTACAGTCCCCGGGGTTCAGTGTATTCAGTACAGTCACTGGGGTTCTGGGGCATTCTGTACTGTCACTGGGGTTCAGGGGTATTCACTACAGTCACTGGGGTTCTGGGGCATTCTGTACTGTCACTGGGGTTCAGGGGTATTACGTCCAATCACTGGCCTTCAGGGTATTCAGTATAATCGCTGGTGTTCAGGGGTATTCTGTACAGTCACTGGGGCTCAGGGGTATTCAGTACAGTCACTGGGGTTCAGGGGTATTCTGTACAGTCACTGGGGCTCAGGGGTATTCCGTACAGTCACTGGGGTTCAGGGGTATTCCGCACAGTCACTGGAGTTCAAGGTTATTCAGTACAGTCACTGGGATTCAGGGGTATCCAGTACAGTCTCTGGGGTTCAGGGGTATTCAGTGCTGTCACTGAAGTTCAAGCGTATTCTGTACAGTCACTGGGATTCAGGGTATTCAGTGCATTCACTGGTGTTCTGGGGTATTCAGCACAGTCACTGGGGTTCAGGGGTACTCAGTACTGTCACTGGGGTTCAGGGGTATTCAGAACAGTCACTGGGGTTCAGGGGTATTCAGTACAGTCACTGGTGATCAAGGGTATTCAGTACAGTCACTGGGTTCAGGAGTATTCAGTACAGTCACTGCTGTTCAGGGGTATTCACTACAGTCACTGGGGTTCTGGGGCATTCTGTACTGTCACTGGGGTTCACGGGTATTACGTCCAATCACTGGCCTTCAGGGTATTCAGTATAATCGCTGGTGTTCAGGGGTATTCACTGCAGTGACTGGGGTTCAGAGTTATTCAGTTCAGTGACTGGGGTTCAGGGATATTCTGTACAGTCACTGGGGTTCAGGGATATTCAGTACAGTCATTGGAGTTCAGGGGTATTCTGTACTGTCATTGGAGTTCAGGTGCTTTCAGTGCAGTCTTTGGGGTTCTGGGTATTCAGTCCGGTCACTGGGGTTCAGGGGTATTCAGTACAATCACTGGGTTCAGGGTATCCAGTACAGACACTGGGGTTCAGGGGTATTCAGTGCAGTCACTGGGGTTCAGCGATATTCAGTACAGTCACTGGGGTTCAAGGGTATTCAGTGCAGTAGCTGATGTTCAGGGGTATTCAGTACAGTCACTGGCGTTCAGAGGTGTCCAGTACAGTCACTTTGTTCGGGGTACTCCGTACCGTCGCTGGGTTTCAGGGGTGTTCAGCACAGTCACTGGTTTCAAGGATATTCAGTACATTCACTGGGATTCAGGTGTATTCAGTACATTCACTGGGGTTCAGGGGTATTCCGTACAGTTACTGGGGTTCAGGGTATTCCGTACAGTCACTGGGGTTCAGCAGTACTCATTACAGTCACTGGGGCTCAGGGTATTCAGTACAATGACTGGGTTCAGGGTATTCAGTACAGTCACTGGCGTTCAATGGTATTCAGTACAGTCAGTGGCGTTCAATGGTATTCAGTACAGTCGCTGGGGTTCAGTGGTATTCAGTACAGTCGCTGGGGTTCAGTGGTATTCAGTACAGTCACTGGAGTTCCGGTGCTTTCAGTACAGTCACTGGGGTTCAGGGGTGTTAATTATGGTCACTGGGGTTCAGGGGTATTCAGTCCAATCACCGGCCTTGAGGGTATTCAGTACAATCATTGTGGTTCAGGTGCATTCAGTACAGTCACTGGAATTCAGGGATATTCAGTTCCGCAGCTGATGTTCAGGGGTATTCAGTAGTCACTGGGATTCAGGGATATTCAGTGCAGTAGCTGATGTTCAGGGGTATTCACTACAGTCACTGGGGTTCAGAGGTGTTCAGTACAGTCACTGGTGTTCCGGAGTATTCGGTACAGTCACTGGGGTTCAGGGGTATTTGGTACAGTCACTGGGATTCAGGGATATTCTGTGCAGTAGCTGATGTTCAGGGGTATTCAGTACAGTAACTGGCGTTCAGAGGTGCCAAGTACAGTCACTTTGTTTGGGGTATTCTGTACCGTTGCAGGGGTTCAAGCGTATTCAGTTATTAGAGTTCAGGTGCTTTCAGTAAAGCCACTGGGGTTCAGGGGTATTCGGAATAGTGACTGTGGTTCAAGTATATTCAATATAGTCACTGGGGTTCAGTGTATTCAGTACAGACACTGGTGTTCCGGAGTATTCGGAATAGTGACTGTGGTTCAAGTATATTCAATATAGTCACTGGGGTTCAGTGTATTCAGTACAGTCACCGGTGTTCCGGAGTATTCAGTACAGTCACCGGGGTTCAGGGGTATTCAGCGTAGTCATTGGGATTCAGGAGTCTTCAGTACAGTCACTGGGGTTCAGCGGTATTCTGTACAGTCACCGGGATTCGGGGGTATTCTGTACAGTCACTGGGGTTCAGGGTATTCAGTACAATCACTGAGGTTCAGGGGTATTCAGTACAGTCACTGGGGTTCAGGGGTATTCAGTACAGTCACTGGGGTTCAGGGATATTCAGTGCAGTGGCTGATGTTCAGGGGTATTCAGTACAGTCACTGGTGTTCAGAGGTGTCCAGTACAGTCACTTTGTTCGGGGTAATCCGTACCGTCGCTGGGGTTCAGGTGTATTCAGTAATGTCACTGGGGTTCAGGGTTATTCAGTAAAGTCACTGGGGTTCAGGGGTATTCAGTAAAGTCACTGGGGTTCAGGGTTATTCAGTAAAGTCACTGGGGTTCAGGGTTATTCAGTAAAGTCACTGGGGTTCAGGGGTATTCAGTACTGTCACAGTGGTGTTCCGCAGGGCTCTGTACTGGGACCTCTGCTATTTGTGATATATATAAATGATTTGGAAGAAGGTGTAACTGGTGTAATCAGCAAGTTTGCGGATGACACGAAGATGGCTGGAATTGCGGATAGCGAAGAGCATTGTCGGGCAATACAGCAGGATATAGATAGGCTGGAAATTTGGGCGGAGAGGTGGCAGATGGAGTTTAATCCGGATAAATGCGAAGTGATGCATTTTGGAAGAAATAATGTAGGGAGGAGTTATACAATAAATGGCAGAGTCATCAGGAGTATAGAAACACAGAGGGACCTAGGTGTGCAAGTCCACAAATCCTTGAAGGTGGCAACACAGGTGGAGAAGGTGGTGAAGAAGGCATATGATATGCTTGCCTTTATAGGACGGGGTATAGAGTATAAAAGCTGGAGTCTGATGATGCAGCTGTATAGAACGCTGGTTAGGCCACATTTGGAGTACTGCGTCCAGTTCTGGTCGCCGCACTACCAGAAGGACGTGGAGGCATTGGAGAGAGTGCAGAGAAGGTTTACCAGGATGTTGCCTGGTATGGAGGGTCTTAGCTATGAGGAGAGATTGGGTAGACTGGGGTTGTTCTCCTTGGAAAGACGGAGAATGAGGGGAGATCTAATAGAGGTATACAAGATTATGAAGGGTATCGATAGGGTGAACAGTGGGAAGCTTTTTCCCAGGTCGGAGGTGACGTTCACGAGGGGTCACGGGCTCAAGGTGAGAGGGGCGAAGTATAACTCAGACATCAGAGGGACGTTTTTTACACAGAGGGTGGTGGGGGCCTGGAATGCGCTGCCAAGTAGGGTGGTGGAGGCAAGCACGCTGACATCGTTTAAGACTTACCTGGATAGTCACATGAGCAGCCTGGGAATGGAGGGATACAAACGATTGGTCTAGTTGGACCAAGGAGCGGCACAGGCTTGGAGGGCTGAAGGGCCTGTTTCCTGTGCTGTATTGTTCTTTGTTCTCTTTGTTCTTTGTTCTTTGTCACGGGTTCAGGGGTATTCTGTACTGTCACCGGGGTTCAGTGTGTTCAGTACAGTCACTGGTGCTCAGGGGTATTCAGTACAATCACTGGGGTTCAGGTGTATTAAGTACAGTCACTGGGATTCAGGAATATTCAGTACACTCACCAAGGTTCAGGGTATTCACTTCAATCACTGGGGTTCGGCGGTATTCAGTACGCTCACTGGAGTTTTGGGGTATTCAGTACAGTCACTTTGTTTGGAGTATTCCGTACCGTCACTGGGGTTCAGGTGTATTCAGTATAATCACTGGGATTCAGGGATATTCAGTACTGTCACTGGTGTTCAGGGGTATTCTGTACAGTCACTGGGGTTCAGGGGTACTCAGTACTGTCACTGGGGTTCAGGTGTACTCAGTACTGTCACTGGAGTTCAAGGGTATTCAGTACAGTTACTGGGGTTCAGGGGTATTCAGTGCTGTCACTGAAGTTCAAGAGTATTCAGTACTGTCACTGGGATTCAGGGTATTCAGTGCATTCACTGGTGTTCAGGGGTACTCAGTACTGTCACTCGGGTTCAGGGGTATTGAGTACAGTCACTGGGATTCAGGGGTATTCAGTACCGTCACTGGGGTTCAAGCATATTCTGTACAGCCACTGGGATTCAGGGTATTCAGTGCATTCACTGGTGTTCAGGGGTACTCAGTACTGTCACTGGGGTTCAGGGTATTCAGCACAGTCACTGGGGTTCAGGGGTACTCAGTACGGTCACTGGGGTTCAGGGGTATTCAGTACAGCCACTGCAGTTCAGGGGTATTCAGTACAGCCACTGCAGTTCAGGGGTACTCAGTACTGTCACCGCGGTTCAGATGTATTCTGTACAGTCACCGGGGTTCAAGGGTATTCAGTACAGTCACTGGGTTTCAGGGGTGTTCAGTACAGTCACTACGGTTCAGGGGTGTTCAGTGCAGTCACGGGTTCAGGGGTATTCAGTACAGTCACTGGGGTTCAGGGGTATTCAGTAGAGTCACATTGTTCGGGATATTCAGTACAGTCACTGGAGTTCAGGGGTATTCTGTACATTGACTTTGGTGCATGAGTATTCTGTACAGTCACTGGGGTTGAGGGATTTTTAAGTACAGTCACTGGGGTTGAGGGGTATTCAGTACAGTTACAGGAGTTCAGGTGCTTTCAGTTCAGTCACTCGGATTCAGGTGTATTCCGTACAGTCACAGGGGTTCAGGGGTATTCACCAAAGTCACTGGGATTCAGGGGTATTCAGTACAATCACTCGGGTTCTGGTGTATTCTGTACAGTCACCAGGGTTCCGGGTATTCAGTACAGTCACTGGTGTTCAGGGGTATTCAGTACAGTCACTGCGGTTCAGGGGTATTCTGTACAGTCACTGGGGTTCAGGGCATTCAGTACAGTCGCTGGTGTTCAGGGGTATTCAGTACAGTCACTGGGGTTCAGGGCATTCAGTACAGTCGCTGGTGTTCAGGGGTATTCAGTACAGTCACTGGGATTCAGGGGTATTCAGTACAGTCACTGGGATTCAGGGGTATTCAGTACAGTCACTGGGATTCAGGGGTATTCAGTACAGTCACTGGGATTCGGGGGTATTCTGTACAGTCACTGGGTTCAGGGCTATTCAGGACAGTCACTGGGGTTCGGGGCTATTCAGTACAGTCACCAGTGTTCAGCGGTATTCAGTACAGTCACTGCGGCTCAGGGGCATTCAGTACAGTCATTGGGTTTCAGGGGTATTGAGTACAATCACTGGGGTTCAGAGGTCTTCAGTACATTCACAGGGGTTTGGTATATTCTGTACTGTCACTGGTGTTCAGGAGTATTCAGCACAGTCACTGGGATTCTGGGTTTTTAATGCAGTCACTCTGGTTCAGGTGTATTCACTACATTCACAGGCGTTCGGGGTATTCTGTACTGTCACTGGGGTTCAGGAGTATTCAGTATGGTCAGCGGGTTTCAGGGGTATTCAGTACAGTCACTGGGACTCAGGGTATTTACTGCAGTCACTGGGGTGCAGGAGTACTCAGTACAGTCACTGGGATTCAGACATATTCAGTACAGTCACTATGGTTCAGGGTATTCAGTACAGTCACTTGGGTCAGGAGTATTCAGTACAGTCACTGGGGTTCAAGGTTATTCTGTACAGTCACTTGGATTCAGGGATATTCAGTACAGTGACTGAGGTTCAGGGGTTTTCAGTAAAGTCACGGGTCCAGCGGTATTCAGTACTCACACTGGGCTTCAGGGGTATTCAGTAGAGTCACACTGTTCGCGGTATTCAGTACAGTCACTGGGGTTCAAGGGAATTCTGTACATTCATTGGGATTCCGGGGTATTCAGTACAGTCACTGGGTTTCAGGGGTGTTCAGTACGTCACTGGGGTTCAAGCATATTCTGTACAGTCACTGGGCTTCATGGGTATTCAGTACAGTCACTGGGGTTTAGGGCTATTCAGTACAGTCACTGGGATTCAGGGTGATTCTGTACCGTCACTTGGATTCAGGGGTATTCAGGACAGTCACTGGGGTTCAGGGCTATTCAGTACAGTTTTTGAGGTTCAGGGATTTTCAGTACAGTCACTGGGGTGCAGGGGTATTCAGTCGAGTCACATTGTTCGGGGTATTCAGTACAGTCACTGGGGTTCAGGTGCTTTCAGTACAGTCACTGGGGTTCAGGTGCATTCAGTACAGTCACTGGTGTTCCGGAGTATTCAGTACAGTCACTGGGGTTCAGTGGTATTCAATACAGTCACTGGTGTTCAGGGGTATTCTATACAGTCACCGGGGTTCAGGGCATTCAGTACAGTCTTTGGTGTTCAGGGGTATTCTGTACAGTCACCGGGGTTCAGGGTATTCAGTACAGTCGCTGGGGTTCAGGGGTATTCAGTACGGTCACTGGGGTTCAGAGGTATTCAATACAGTCACTGGTGTTCAGGGGTATTCTATACAGTCACCGGGGTTCAGGGCATTCAGTACAGTCTTTGGTGTTCAGGGGTATTCTATACAGTCACCGGGGTTCAGGGCATTCAGTACAGTCTTTGGTGTTCAGGGGTATTCAGTACGGTCACTGGGGTTCAGAGGTATTCAATACAGTCACCGGGGTTCAGGGTATTCAGTACAGTCGCTGGGGTTCAGGGGTATTCAGTACGGTCACTGGGGTTCAGGGGTATTCAATACAGTCACTGGTGTTCAGGGGTATTCTATACAGTCACCGGGGTTCAGGGCATTCAGTACAGTCTTTGGTGTTCAGGGGTATTCTGTACAGTCACCGGGATTCATGGTATTCAGTACAGTCACTGGGTTCAGGGGTATTCAGTACAGTCACTGGGTTCGGGGGTATTCAGTACAGTCACTGGGGTTCAGGGGTATTCTATACAGTCACCGGGGTTCAGGGCATTCAGTACAGTCTTTGGTGTTCAGGGGTATTCTGTACAGTCACCGGGATTCATGGTATTCAGTACAGTCACTGGGTTCGGGGGTATTCAGTACAGTCACTGGGTTCTGGGGTATTCAGTACAGTCACTGGGGTTCAGGGGCATTCAGTACAATCACTCGGGTTCAGGGATATTCTGTACACTGTCCGGGGTTCAGGCTATTCAGTATATTCACTGGGGTTCAGGGGTATTCAGTACAGTCACTTTGATTCAGGGTATTAACTGCAGTCACTGGGGTTCAGGGGTACTCAGTACAGTCACGGATTCAGACATATTCAGTACAATCACTATGGTTCAGGGTATTCAGTACAGTCACTGGGGTTCAGGGTATTCAGTACAGTCGCAGAAGTTCAGGTGCTTTCAGTACATTCACTGAGGTTCAGGTGCATTCAGTACAGTCACCGGTGTTCAGCGGTATTCAGTAGAGTCACTGCGGTTCAGGCGCAGCCAGTACAGTCACCGCGGTTCAAGGGTATTCTGTTCAGTCACCGGGGTCCAGGGTATTCAGTGCATTCACTGGTGTTCAGGGGTATTCAGAACAGTCACTGAGGTTCAGGGGTACTCTGTACAGTCACTGGGGTTCAGTGGTATTCAGTACAGTCACTGCAGTTCAGGTGTATTCAGTACAGTCACTGCGGTGCAGGGGGATTCTGTACAGTCACCGGGCTTCAAGGGTATTCAGTACAGTCACTGGGGTTCAGAGATATTCAGTACAATCACTTGCGGTTCAGGGGTATTCTGTACTGTCGCCGGGGTTCAGGCTATTCAGTGCGTTCACTGGGGCTCAGGGGTATTGAGTACAGTCACTGGGGTTCAGAGGCATTCAGTACATTCACAGGCGTTCAGGGGTATTCTGTACTGTCACTAGGGTTCAGGAGTATTCAGTACAGTCGCTGGCATTCAGGTGTATTCAGTAGTCACTGGGCTTCAGGGGTATTCAGTACAGTCACTGGGTTTCAGTGGTGTTCAGTACATAACTGGGGTTCAGGGGTATTCAGCACAGTCACTGGGGTTCAGTGGTATTCAGTACTGTCACTGGGGTTCAGGGGTATTCAGCACAGTCACTGTGGTTCAGTGGTATTCAGTACAGTCACTGGGGTTCAGTGGTATTCAGTACAGTCACTGGGGTTCAAGGGAATTCTGTACATTCATTGGGATTCTGGGGTATTCAGTACAGTCACTGTGGTTCAGTGGTATTCAGTACAGTCACTATGGTTCAGGGCTTTTCAGTACAGTCACTGGGATTCAGGGTTATTCTGTACAGTCACTTGGATTCAGGGGTATTCAGTACAGTCACTGGGGTTCGGGGGTATCCAGTACAGTCGCAGGAGTTCAGGGGTATCCAGTACAGTCGCAGGAGTTCAGGGTATTCAGTACAGTCACTGGGGTTAAAGGTTATTCTGTACAGTCAGTTGGATTCAGGGATATTCAGTACAGTGACTGAGGTTCAGGGGTTTTCAGTACAGTCACTGGGGTTCAGGGGTATTCAGTACAGTCACTGGGGTTCAGGGGTAGTCTGTACAGTCACTGGGGTTCAGGGATTTTCTGTACAGTCACTGATGTTCCGGAGTATTCAGTACAGTCACTGGAGTTCACGGGTATTTGGTCCAGTCACTGGGATTCAGGGATATTCAGTGCAGTAGCTGATGTTCAGGGGTATTCAGTGCAGTCACTGGCGTTCAGATTTGCTCAGTACAGTAACTCTGTTCGGGGTATTCCGTACCATCACTGGGGTTCAGGGGTCTTCAGCACAGTCACTGGGATTCAGGGGTATTCTGTACAGTCACTGGGGTTCAGGGGTATTCTGTACAGTCACTAGGGTTCAGGTTTATTCAGTGCAGTCACTGGGGCTCAGGGGTATTCAGTACAGTTACTGGGGCTCAGGGGTATTCAGTACAGTCACTGGGGTTCAGGGTATTCATTATGCTCACCGCTGTTCAGGGTATTCTGTACTGTCACTGGGGTTCAGGAGCATTCAGTACAGTCACTGGGGTTCAGGGTATTCAGTACAGTCATTGGGGTTCAGGCGTTTTCTGTACAGTCGCTGGGGTTCAGGGGTATTCAGTACAGTCACTGGGGTTCAGGGGTAGTCTGTACAGTCACTGGGGTTCAGGGGTTTTCTGTACAGTCGCTGGGGTTCAGGGGTATTCAGTACAGTTACAGGGGTTCAGGGGTATTCTGTATAGTCACTGGCGTTCAATGGAATTCAGAACAGTCACTGGGGTTCAGTGGTATTCAGTATTGTCGCTGGGGTTCAGTGGTATTCAGTGCAGTCGCTGGGGTTCAGGGATATTCAGTGCAGTCGCTGGGGTTCAGGGGTATTCAGTGCAGTCGCTGGGGTTCAGGGATATTCAGTGCAGTCGCTGGGGTTCAGGGATATTCAGTACAGTCACTGGGGTTCAGGGTTATTCAGTATTGTCGCTGGGCTTCAGGGGTGTTCAGTACAGTCGCTGGGGTTCAGGGGTGTTCAGTACAGTCGCTGGGGTTCAGGGATGTTCATTACCGTCACTGGGGTTCAGGGTTATTCAGTATTGTCGCTGGGCTTCAGGGGTGTTCAGTACAGTCACTGGGGTTCAGGGGTGTTCAGTACAGTCACTGGGGTTCAGGGGTGTTCAGTACAGTCGCTGGGGTTCAGGGATATTCAGTGCAGTCGCTGGGGTTCAGGGATATTCAGTACAGTCACTGGGGTTCAGGGTTATTCAGTATTGTCGCTGGGCTTCAGGGGTGTTCAGTACAGTCGCTGGGGTTCAGGGGTGTTCAGTACAGTCGCTGGGGTTCAGGGATGTTCATTACCGTCACTGGGGTTCAGGGTTATTCAGTATTGTCGCTGGGCTTCAGGGGTGTTCAGTACAGTCACTGGGGTTCAGGGGTGTTCAGTACAGTCACTGGGGTTCAGGGGTGTTCAGTACAGTCACTGGGGTTCAGGGATATTCAGTGCAGTCACTGGGGTTCAGGGTTATTCAGTACAGTCACTGGGGTTCAGGGGTGTTCAGTACAGTCACTGGGGTTCAGGGGTATTCAGTACAGTCACTGGGGTTCAGGGGTGTTCAGTACAGTCACTGGGGTTCAGGGGTATTCAGTACAGTCGCTGGGGTTCAGGGATGTTCATTCCCGTCACTGGGGTTCAGGGTTATTCAGTATTGTCGCTGGGCTTCAGGGGTGTTCAGTACAGTCACTGGGGTTCAGGGGTATTCAGTACAGTCACTGGGGTTCAGGGGTGTTCAGTACAGTCGCTGGGGTTCAGGGATATTCAGTACAGTCACTGGGGTTCAGGGTTATTCAGTATTGTCGCTGGGCTTCAGGGGTGTTCAGTACAGTCGCTGGGGTTCAGGGGTGTTCAGTACAGTCGCTGGGGTTCAGAGATGTTCATTACCGTCACTGGGGTTCAGGGTTATTCAGTATTGTCGCTGGGCTTCAGGGGTATTCAGTACAGTCACTGGGGTTCAGGGGTGTTCAGTACAGTCACTGGGGTTCAGGGGTATTCAGTACAGTCGCTGGGGTTCAGGGATGTTCATTACCGTCACTGGGGTTCAGGGTTATTCAGTATTGTCGCTGGGGTTCGGGGGTGTTCAGTACAGTCGCTGGGGTTCAGGGGTATTCTGTACAGTTGCTGGGGTTCAGGGGTGTTCAGTACAGTCGCTGGGGTTCAGGGCTATTCAGTATTGTCGCTGCTGTTCAGGGGTGTTCAGTACAGTCACTGGGGTTCAGAGTTATTCAGTATTGTCGCTGAGGTTCAGGGGTGTTCAGTACAGTCACTGGGCTTCAGGGTTATTCAGTCTTGTCGCTGTGGTTCGGGCGTGTTCAGTACAGTCACTGGGTTTCAGGGGTATTCAGTACAGTCACTGGGGTTCAGGGGTATTCAGTACAGTCACCGGGGTTCAGGGGTATTCAGTACAGTCACTGGGGTTCAGGGGTATTCCGTACAGTCACTGGGGCGGCACGGTAGCACAGTGGTTAGCACTGCTGGTTCACAGCTCCAGGGTCCTGGGTTCGATTCCCGGCTCGGGTCACTGTCTGTGTGGAGTTTGCACATTCTCCTCGTGTTTGCGTGGGTTTCCTCCGGGTGCTCCGGTTTCCTCCCACAGTCCAAAAATGTGCGGGTTAGGTTGATTGGCCAGGTTAAAAATTGCCCCTTCGAGTCCTGAGATGCGTAGGTTAGAGGGATTAGTGGGTAAATATGTGGGGGTAGGGCCTGGGTGGGATTGTGGTCGGTGCAGACTCGATGGGCCGAATGGCCTCCTTCTGCACTGTAGGGTTTCTATGATTCTATGGTTCAGGGGTATTCAGTACAGTCACTGGGGTTCGGGGGTGTTCAGTACAGTCACTGGGGTTCGGGGGTGTTCAGTACAGTCACTGGGGTTCAGTGGTGTTTAGTACAGTCACTGGGGTTCAGGGTTATTCAGTCTTGTCGCTGGGGTTCAGGGGTATTCAGTACAGTCACTGGGGTTCAGGGGTATTCTGTACAGTCACTGGGGTTCGGGGGTGTTCAGTACAGTCACTGGGGTTCAGTGGTGTTTAGTACAGTCACTGGGGTTCAGGGTTATTCAGTCTTGTCGCTGGGGTTCAGGGGTATTCAGTACAGTCACTGGGGTTCAGGGGTGTTCAGTACAGTCACTGGGGTTCAGGGGTATTTAGTACAGTCACTGGGGTTCAGGGGTATTCAGTACAGTCACTGGGGTTCAGGGGTATTCAGTACAGTCACTGGGGTTCGGGGGTGTTCAGTACATTCACTGGGGTTCAGGGGTATTTAGTACAGTCACTGGGGTTCAGGGGTATTCAGTACAGTCACTGGGGTTCAGTGGTGTTCAGTACAGTCACTGGGGTTCAGGGGTGTTCAGTACAGTCACTGGGGTTCAGGGTTATTCAGTACAGTCACTGGGGTCTTCACTACTGCTGAGGGTATCCTGATGACTGCTGCATTCAGCGCTAACAATCTTTTGAAGATGTCACCAGCACTTGCCTTTCAATCGGGAGCACTCAGATCAGTATTTTGTTTTCCGCTCCCACTTGTCCATTGGAGAATTCCCTCAGCTCCAGACCATGATGGAGGTTGGATCATCTGCTTGAACAGCAGTGACCCCAAATTCAGGATCATCACCAAAATGGACACGGGGGGATTAAATTCAGCTCATCATTAGACACAGCAGCTCAGTGAGGTTCCCAATCTTTTCTTCACCTGATTACCACATAATAATCCTGAATTATCCATTCGTTGTGAAATGTCGGAACATCCTGTGATTTGGAATGTTGCTTTAGAAATGGAAACTCTTTCTTCAGTCAGAAGCGTTCAGTTCAGATTGTCAAATCCTTTAAAACTCCCTCTGCCTCCTTCACCCTGTCACCATGGAATTAGTACAAACAATATTTCATTGTAGTGATTTGATCAGCCAAATGCATCCAAGCCATTGAGCAATATGTTGTTATCATTGTTGTACAGGTGGGTGCGGATGGCCAGACGATGTTTGCTGCAGTTCAGGTTACATTGCAATATCGTACTTTTGGGCCCAGTCGTTCCCAGAGAGCTGTCGTCACTCATTTCAAGAACAGAACCTCAACCCAGGTAATGGAGCTAAACTCCTCCATGTCCATCTGCAGTGATATGGATTCCACACGGTCAGTGTTTATATTTGTTCTGCACTTTGTGTTTTTATTCACTCTTTATCTATAACCTGCTGGTTTTTTTCAGTGTTTCTGGAGTGGCTCCGACTCACTTCTGCCAAAGTCAGTCTTTAATTCATGGGGTTCAAGTGAACATGAGCTTAAATTTGCAAACTTCCTGACATCACCTGAGTTTATCTGAGTTCTTCCAGCCCATCTCCTTCCATAGACCATGAGAATATACTTGTTTATCCATCAAACATCCATCCACAGAAGCATATTATTGACCCAGAAATCTTTACAACACCTGGGCGGAATTCTCCCAAAATATTTCTGTGTATCGTAACGGCGAGAAAACAGGAGCAATCCGTGCTGGTCTTCGAGGCGTGTCCAGCACCACAATCCTTCCACGCTTAGTGCACTGAATGAGCCTCCACGTGAAACATGACATCATGGAGACTCCAGGCGTGTGACTCATCCGAACTGGCCACAGCTGTGCGGCGCTAACTGGGGGAGCTGCAATTAAACTCTCCCGCTGCACCCACAGCCAGTCACGCCAGGAGGATGGCAGCGTGTAGACCAGCCCCATGTTTCACTGAGGGAGATCTAGGACAGCTGCTGGATGCCGTGGAGGAGAGACAGGCCATCCCGTACCACCGAGAGCACAGAAGAACCAGGAGCGGGGACTTGAATGCGATCTACGATGCGATGGCTGCAGCAGTTAGTGTCCACGGCCTGACACCGAGGACCAGCCCCCAGTACCGGAAAAAAGTGAATGACCTCATTTCGACTGCAAAGGCGAGCGTTCATCTTTCACATCCTGGCATCAGTCCCATCGGTCACACCTGGAATGTCCACATCAATCCACTCTGACACCTTTCGCCCGTCTCGCACCCGAACCCCCAGCATCATCCTCAAATCCCTCTGGCATCCCCCGTCGCAAACCCTGCCTGGTGAGGCACAGTGCCAGCATACGCCACCTGTTCCCTCGCATTCTCCCCCCCCCCCCCCGCCCCCCCCCCCCCACCCACCAATCCCCTCAGCCCCTGGGCCCGTCAGCCATCAGGTTCTCAATCATCCCCTTTTGTCCTGACAAATGCCCTGCAGCAGAGTCCATCTAAAAATGTGATTGCAAACTTCAGGGGTAGAATCTTCCCAAAACGATTCGAAGGGCGCGATCTTACAAAAAATATCTAAGTGCTGAATGAGTGAGAAAACGGGACAATTTCAGACCTGCTTTTTGGGCGAGTTTGAAAATACAATCTTGTGGCACTTGTTGCAAAAAAAAGTGCCAGGATGCGATTCTCACCAGCGGGGAGTTGCGGGGGAGGGGAGAGTGTCGGTGGAGTCTGAACTCTCCTGCCCCTCTCCACTTCTCCCAGCAAATCAGGCCGTCCCCTCCATGCCGATTTTTCCCACACCCCCACCCGCCCCACAGACATCCCCAGCCCCCACTGATAGTCCTCCCTGCAGATTTCCCTCCCTCCTACCCTGATCGCCAGCCCTTCTGCAGAGTTCTCTTCCTTCCTACCCCGATCACCACCTCTTCTGCAGAGTTCTCCCTTCCCTTCCACCTTGGCTCCACCCCACAGGCTCTGCCCCACACCTTTTCAGTGCACCTGGCACAGTTATGGTGCCTGGTGGGCAGTGCCAGGCAGGCACTGCCAGGATGGCACTGCCCCATGAGCACTGCCCCCAATCACCCGGGAAGCTTCAATGGCATCCGATCCTCCGACGAGGCTGTCACGTCTGGGGTCTCCGTTGGTGGAGACAAGCTGCGATTCTCGCTGGGCAGAACCTTGACCGGTAAGGTGGTTGATGTGCGATAAATCACACGGGAGGCAGGATGTACCCGGGAAATAAAGGCTTTTATTGCCAACAATAACGGAGCTACTATATACAATATACAATCCCAGACTAAAGGATCACCAGGCAGAGCAGTGACCTTTATACCTCTCCCAGAAGGCGGAGCCAACTGGGGTGTACCATAGGACTATATTAACAGGTAGAACAGCCCAACCCTAACCCCAACAGTAACATATCTACAGACTCATAGTACTGGCCAAACCATGGCTCAGCACTCCTGGTGGTAACCAACAATAGTTCACCACATTCTCCTTTTAAAACAAAGGCCGGCGGGGCACAAAAAAACAGAACAACTGTTCATCTGTCTATAAGTTCAAACGGTTTGGGGGACCGCACCGTCGCTGCGACCTCCTCAACACCGGCGATGACGCCGGTTCAGGCAATCGCGGTGACCTTCTCTCCAAGGCGGTGTCCAGTGACTCCTCCAGTTCCTCATGGGCCGGTAGACCACGAGGTGGTGACAATCCGCTGGACTCGAGCACGCCTCGAGGTAGCGACAATCTCCTGGACTCAGGCAAGCTGTACAGGGGAGTAAGAGGGTTAAGTGGTGGTCCCGATACTGCCCGCGCCGTGAAAGGAGGAGAGATAATGGTCGGGGGGTCCCTAACTGGGGGTGTGGGAGCGACTGGGGTTTCCAAGCCCCCTGCTGGTGCCAGATCTCGAATCGAGACCGTGTCCTCTCGCCCGTCAGGACATGCCATATAGGCATATTGAGGGTTGGCGTGGAGGAGATGGACCTGTTCAACCAAAGGGTCGGACTTGCAGGTCCTAACATGCCGCCGCAGGAGGACAGGTCCTGAGTACGTCAACCAAGACGGTAATGAGGTCCCAGAGGCAGACTTCCTAAGGAATGAAAACATTCTCTCATGAGGAGTAGCGTTGGTTGCCGTACACAGGAGTGAGCGTATGGAGTGGAGCGCATCAGGGAGCACCTCTTGCCAACGGGAGACTGGAAGACCTTTAGACCTCAACGCCAGTAAGACAGCCTTCCAGACTGTAGCATTCTCTCGTTCAACCTGTCCGTTACCCCTTGGGTTGTAGCTCGTGGTTCTACTAGAGGCAATCCCATATGAGAGCAGGTATTGCCTCAAGTCGTCGCTCATGAACGACGAGCCCCTATCGCTGTGGATATAACGGGTAACCGAACAGGGTGAAAAGATCCCGTAATACCTTGATAACCGTGGCAGCGGTCATATCAGAACAGGGAATGACAAAAGGGAATCGTGAGTACTCATCAATCACATTGAGGAAGTACACGTTCCGATCTGTCGAGGGAAGGGGGCCCTTGAAGTCCACACTCAGTCTTTCGAAAGGACGAGTGGCCTTAATGAGGTGTGCCCTGTCAGGTCGGTAGAAGTGCGGTTTGCATTCCGCGCATACCTGGCAGCTTCTGGTTATGGACCTGACATCCTCCACCGAGTAGGGTAGATTCCGGGCCTTTATGAAGTGGAAGAGCCGAGTGACCCCCGGATGGCAGAGGTCATTATGGAGAGCCTGTAATCGATTCTCCTGCACACGAGCGCATGTTCCACGCGACAGGGGTCCGAGGGCTCGTTGAGCTTCCCTGGACGGTACATGATATCATAATTGTAGGTGGAGAGTTCAATTCTCCACCTCAAGATTTTATCATTTTTGATCTTACCCGTAACGTGTTGTTGAACATGAACGCCACGGAGCGCTGGTCCGTGAGCAGAGTGAACCGTTTTCCCGCCAAGTAATGGCGCCAATGCCGAACGGCCTCCACAATGGCCTGGGCCTCCTTTTCCACCGCAGAATGTCGAATTTCAGGGCCTTGGAGGGTGCGAGAGAAAAAGGCGACGGGCCTGCCCGCCTGGTTAAGTGTGGCGGCCAGGGCGAAATCAGATGCATCACTCTCCACCTGGAAGGGGATGGACTCATCAATAGCGTGCATCGTGGCTTTCACGATGTCAGCTTTTATTCCTGCAAAGGCTAAGCGAGCCTCTGTTGTTAGGGGAAAGGAGGTAGACTTGATGAGCGGACGGGCTTTGTCCGCGTAATTGGGAACCCACTGTGCATAGTATGAGAAGAAGCCTAAGCATCTTCTCAGTGCTTTGATGCTAGTGGGCAGGGGGAGTTCGAGGAGGGGACGCATACGGTCTGGATCAGGGCCAAGGACCCCGTTTTCCACCACGTATCCGAGGATAGCTAGGCGGCGCGTGCGAAATACACACTTCTCCCTGTTGTAGGTAAGATTCAGGCGAGATGCAGTGCGTAAGAATCTAAGAAGGTTGGCATCATGGTCCTGCTGGTCATGGCCGCAGATGGTGACGTTATCCAGGTACGGGAAGGTAGCCCGCAGCCCGTTCTGGTCCACCATTCGGTCCATAGCACGCTGGAAGACCGAGACCCCATTCGTGACACCAAAGGGAACCCTTAAAAAGTGGGATAGGCGACCATCCGCCTCAAAGGCCGTGTATTGTCGGTCCTCTGGGCGAATGGGGAGCTGGTGATAAGCAGATTTTAAGTCGATGGTGGAGAACACCCGGTACTGCGCAATCTGATTGACCATGTCAGATATGCGCGGGAGAGGATACGCATCCAGCTGCGTGTATCTGTTAATAGTTTGACTACAGTCTATGACCATCCGGGGTTTGTTCCCATTCTTAACCACCACGACTTGCGCTAGGTTGGATGATCCCTTCCTTGAGGATGTACCCGCTGAACTTCAGATCGAATGAAGATCCGATCCTCAGCGCTGTAACGCCTGCTCTTTGTTGCGATGGGCTTGCAGCCTGGCACGAGATTCTGGAATAGGGAGGGTGTGGTAATCCTGAGCGTCGAGAGACTACATGTGGAGCGCGTTGGGCAATTTAGAGGCTGCAGAGCTCCCACTGAAAGCGGAGGGAGTGGCCCACCGTACTGCAGCGTTACACTCTTCAGGTGGACCATAAAATCTAGTCCTAGGAGTATCGGCGCGCAAAGGTGCGGTAACACAAGGAGCCTGAAGTTCTCGTAAACCGTGCCCTGCACCGTCAGGTTGACCACGCAGCTCCCTAGCACGGTGACAGACCGGGACCTTGACGCCATTGAAATTGTCTGCTTGACAGTCCGAATCTGGAGACCGCACCGCTTCACGGTGTCAGGGTGAATGAAGCTCTCCGTGCTCCTGCTGTCAAACAAACAATAAATCTGGCGTCCGTTTACCTGTATGTCTATCATGGACTTGTCGAGTCTGTGAGGCTTGGCCTGGTCCAGGATGATTGACGCCACCGTTGGATCGTGGGTGCAACTGCAGGCAGCTGAGATGGTTGAGGACGGCCCCTGCTGGTCATTTGTGGTTGGTGCCGACCAAAATGGCTGCCCCCATAGGTTGCACGTGGTCGATGGCGCCAAAACCGGCGGCCCCTGCAGGTCGCACGTGTCTTGCGACTCCGTCGTTAGGAATGGCGACGCCCTGGAATCGCACGTGGTGGAAGACCTCGAAGACGCAGAAGACAAGGAGGCCGGCTCCGGGGAGTCACACGCCGCACTGCTGTGTTTGGAGGGTGGTTTGGTCCGGCATACTTTGGAATAATGTCCCTTCTTGCCACAGGCGGAGCACAATACCGCTTTAGCTGGACATCGCTGCCGAGGGTGTTTCACCCCCCCACAGAAGTAACACCGCGGGCCACCTGGATCTGCTGCCATCGTCAGGTCCGAGGCTGGAAACGCAATCGCGCAGTTTTTCAAACCCGCTGAATAAAGTGGAATCTGCGGCTGCACTTGCCACAATGTCCCCACGCGGTCGTCGGGGTACATCTCCAGACTTTTAGAGGCTGTTTCTAGAGCGTCAGCTAACTCTACGGTTTAGTGAGGTCGAGGTTACCTTGCTCCAGCAGCCGAAGGCGGATGTACGACGAGCCGATTCCCGCCACGAACGCATCTCGAACTAGGTCGCTCATGTACTGGGCTGCCGACACTGGCTTGCAGTTGCAGGCTCTGGCTAGCTGCTGAAGTTCACACAGGTACTGTTCCGTCGTTTCGCCGGGCTGCCGCCGTCAAGTGGCAAGAAGGTGTCGAGCATGGATCTCATTCGGCGGTTTGTTGTATCGCTTTTTGAGAAGCTCGAGGGCCCCTTTGTAGTCTTGGGCCTCACGGATCGCTAAGTATACAGCGTCGCTTACCCTCGCGTGGAGGACCCAGAGTCTGTCGGCGTCGTTGTGGACCGCTGTGGAGGCGTCGAGGTAATCTTGGAAACACTTCAACCAGTGGTCGAAAGTGTTCGATGCTCCCGCCGCACGTGGATCCAATGTAAGCCGTTCGGGTTTCAGCATTTGCCCCATGGTTTTCTTTTGTTTTTTTTTTGTTCAAAAAAAAATGTTCTTGTTGGCAATAAAATTGATGCGCGATAAATCACACGGGAGGCAGGATGTACCCGGGAAATAAAGGCTTTTATTGCCAACAATAATGGAGCTACTATATACAATATACAATCCCAGACTAAAGGGTCACCAGGCAGAGCAGTGACCTTTATACCTCTCCCAGAAGGCGGAGCCAACTGGGGTGTACCATAGGACTATATTAACAGGTAGAACAGCCCAACCCTAACCCCAACAGTAACATATCTACAGACTCATAGTACTGGCCAAACCATGGCTCAGCACTCCTGGTGGTAACCAACAATGGTTCACCACAGTGGTTAAGGTAAGTGAGCCCCGACGTCCGGACTCATTAATGACATATAAACCATTCGCTGGCAAAACAGGGCTTGTACAATCAGGGGGGGAGAAAAACCAAAGGCGTTTCTGATTTTTTGCATTCCCCCTCCACTCCAGAGCAAAGATGGATTTCAGCGTGGAGCAGATGAAGTCCATTATTAAAGAGGTAGCAGCAGGATATTTAGAAAATCAAAGTACAATAGGTGAAGTCAATAATGTCTTATGAAGCGGATAATTGTGTGTGACAAATGTAGTAAGAGTTATGTAAGGAATGTGACAGAATAGCAATCTACACATAAGATTCTGAGGCTGTTTGTCAGGGTAGGTACTGAGAGGATGTTGTCTACATGGACTTCAGTAAATCCTTTGACAAGGTCCCTCATGGCAGACTGGTGCAGAAGGTGAAGTCGCATGTGATCAGAGGTGAGCTGGCAAGGTGGATACAAAACTGGCTTGGTCAAAGAGGGTAGCAGTGGAAGGGTGTGTTTCTGAATGGAGGGCTGGGACAAGTGGTGTTCCTCAGGGATCAGTGCTGGGACATTTGCTGTTTGTAATATATATATAAATGATTTGGAGGAAAATGTAACTGGATTGATTAGTAAGTTTGCAGACGACACAAAGGTTGGTGGATTTGCGGATAGCGATGAGGACCATCAGAGATACAGCAGGATATAGATCAGTTGGAAACTTGGGCGGAGAGATGGCAGATGGATTTTAATCTGGATAAATGTGAGGTAATGCATTTGGAAGGTCTAATACAGATAGGAAATATACAGTAAATGGCAGAACCCTTAAGAGTATTGATAGGCAAAGGGATCTGGGTGTACAGGCACACAGGTCACTGAAATTGGCAATGCAGGTGGAGAAGGTAGTCAAGAAGGCATGCTTGCCTTCATCGGCCGGGATATTGCGTTTAAAAATTGGCAAGTCATGTTGCAGCTTTATAGAACCTTTAGTTAGGCCGCACTTGGAATATAGTGTTCAATTCTGGTCGCCACACTACCAGAAGGATGGTACAGAGGGTACAGAAAAGATTTACCAGGATGTTGCCTGGTATGAAGGGCATTAGCTATGAGGGGAGGTTGGAGAAACTTGGTTTGTTCTCACTGGAACGACGGAGATTGAGGGGAGACCTGATAGAAGTCTACAAGATTATGAGAGGCATGGGCAGAGTGGATAGAAGCTTTTTCCCAAGGTGGACGAGTCAATTACTAGGGGGCATAGGTTTAAGGTGCGAGTGGCAAGGTTGAAAGGAGATGTACAAGGGAAGTTTTTTACACAGAATAGTGGGTGCCTGGAACTCGTTGCCGGGGGAGGTAGTGGAAGCGGATACGGTAGTGACTTTTAAGGGGCGTCTTGACAAGTACGTGAATAGGATGGGACTAGAGAGATATGATCCCCGGAAGGGTAGGGGGTTTTAGTTAAGTCGGGCAGCATGGTCGGTGCAGGCTTGGAGGACTGAAGGGCCTGTTCTTGTGCTGTAATTTTTTTTGTTCTTTGTTCTTTGAGGCTATCTTGAACTAGGGACACCATTTCAGACTAAGGGGCCTCACGTTTAAGATGGAGATAGGGAGGAATTTCTTCTCTTCGAAGGTTGTTATTTTTTGGAATTATCTATTGCAGAGAGCTGGGAAGTCTGATTTTTGAACATACACCAGGAGTTGGACAGATTTTTGATCAACATGGAATCAAGGGTTTTGGGGACAGGCAGGAATGTGCACTTGAGGCTATAGTCAGATCAGCCGTGACCTTGTTGAATGGTATAGCAGGCTGGAGGGGCCTAATGACCAACTCCTCCTTATTCTTATGATCACATGAGCCTGTTGAGAGCAGCAAATGGAGGATGTGTGGGGGTGATTTGCTGATAGCTGCGATTGGCTGGGGTGGAGGTTCAGGCTGAGGAGGCTTCTCTGGCTCCTCCTGGTTCACAAGGAGCTTAAAACCTGGGAAGGTCCTGTTGTGACCACGGCAGATATTCTTCGCTGAGGGAAAGTTGTCTTCCCGACCATAACCCTTTATGTATTCTGAAAACAAGGAAAAACTAGTGATCCCAGGAGCACATAATTCCAGTAACTCTTTGGGGAATTTAAAGAATGAAAAGATTTATTAACAAGAAGAAAACTTAAGCATGGAAGTTAAACAGTAAAAACCGTTTAACACAACATCCTTCCAACAAAAACTTCACTTGCTCTGATAACAAACAATAAACACCATCCAGGCAACACTTCCTTATGTATTTTAACCATAAAACATACAGTGGTATTATCTGAGGCAAAACTGTTCTCACTTAAGTAAAACTAGACCACTTGACTTTTCACTCTGTTCCATTCTGTTGTAACATCTATCCTCACAGTTCGAAAAATTACCCAGGCCACTTCAAAGCAGTCAGTTCCTCCCAGTGGGTTGCTGTTTCTTCATGTCAGAAATTGCAGGATATCCTTTGCATTGAAGTTCAAAAGGCTGCAGGCTGTTGTTCCTCTTACTTTTCCAATACTTCCAAATTAATCTGCTAGTTGAATTTTTTGCCACAAAACTGCGAGGACCACTGAAGACACTTCCATGAGTTTCACACTAGGACATCTTCCAGCTTCTATTCCCTTGCAAAACTCTGAGATGAAGCCTCACCTGTATTCCACACACTGATTGATGATATAAATGTTTTTACTCTGCTAACGGTGCATGCCCACTAACTATCATTTACATCAGCTATCTCTTAGTTAGCATTGTTCCAACCGAACAAGCCTCCTTACAAACATACACCCATCCCAGGTGTAAAATAGAAAACAAGGATGCTCACCTGGTTTTGCAGTTTTCCACACCTGCTGTGAATAGAAACGTGGAAGGTCAGAGCAGGAGGAGGCTACTTGGCCCTTCGAGCTTGCTCCACCATTTATTACAATCATGGCTGATCATTCAACGCAATAGCCTAATCCTGCTTTTTCCCCAAAACCTTTGATCCCATTCGCCCCAAGTGCTATATCCAGCTGCCTCTTGAATACATTCAATGTTTGGCATCAACAACTTCCTGAATTCCACAGGCTCACCACTCTTTGGGTGAAGAAATGTCTCCTCAGCTCTGTCCTAAATGGTCTACCCTGAATCCTCAGAGAGTGAACCCTTGTTCTGGACCCCCCCCCCCACCATTGGGAATATTCTCCCTGCATCCATCCTGTCTCGTCCTGTTAGAATTTTATAAGTCTCTATGAGATCCCCCCTCATTTGTCTGAACTCCAGCGAAAACAATCCTAACCTCGTCAATCTCTCCTCATACACCAGTCCTGCCATTCCCGACTCAGCCTGGTAAACCTTTGCTGCACTCGCTCAAGAACAAGAATATCCTCCCTCAGAAAAGGAGACCAAAATTGTACAGAATACTCTAGGTGTGGCCTCACCAAGGCCCTGTATAATTGCAACAACACATCCCTGCTCCTGTACTCGAAACTTTGCGCAATGAAGGCCAACATACCATTTGCCTTCTTCACCGCCTTCTGCACCTGCAGTGACTGGTGCACAAGGACACCCAGGTCCCGCTGCACACTCCCCTCTCCCAATTTGCAGCCATTCAGGTAGTAATCTGCCTTCTTGTTTATGCTTCCAAAGTGAATAACCTCACACTTATCCAAATTATACTGCATCTGCCATTGATTAGCCCACTCACTCAACCTGTCCAGATCATTCTGAAAGATCTCTGCATCCTCGTCATAGTTCACCCTCCCACCCAACTTGGTATCATCTACAAACTTTGAGATGTTACATTTTGTTCCCTCATCCAAATCATTAATATATATCGGGAATAGCTGGGGTCCCAGCTCCGATCCCTATGGCACCCCACTGGTTACTGCCTGCCAATTTGAAAAGCACCCATTAATTCCTACTCTTTGTTTCCTCTCTGCCAATCAGTTTTCTGTCCATCTCAATACAATTTTCCCCCAATCCCATGCGCTTTAATCTTGTACGATAATCTCTTGTGCAGGACTTTGTCAAATGCTTTCTGAAAGTCCAAATATACCACATTGACTGGTTCCCCCTTGTCAACTCTACTAGTTACATCTTCAAAGAATTCTAACAGATTTGTCAAGCTTGAATTCTCCTTCATCAATCCATGCTGACTCTGTCAGATCCTGCCACTGCTTTCAAAATGTTCTGCTATAAAGTCCTTGATAATGGATTCGAGAATTTTCCCCACTGCTGATGTTAAGCTTACTGGTCTATAATTCCTGTTTTCTCTCTACCTCCCTTTTTGAATATTGGAGTGACATTTGCTACCCTCCAATCTGCAGGGGCTTTTCCAGAGTCTACGGAATCCTGGAAGATGACCACCAATGCATCCACTATTTCTAGAGCCACTTCCTTAAGTACTCTGGGATGTAGATTATCAGGCCCTGGGGATTTATCCGCCTTCAATCTCACCAATTTTCCCACCACCATTTCTGTATTAATATTGATCTCCCTCAGTTCTTCCCTCTCATTAACTCTTGCATTCTCCCACATTTCTGGCATTTGATTTGTGTCCTCTTTTGTGAAGACAGAACCAAAGTATGTATTCAGTTGCTCAGCCATTTCTTTACATTCTCCCGTTTCTGTCTGTAGGAGACCTACATTTGTCTTTACCAACCTTTTTCTCTTCACATATCTATAGAAACTCTTAGGGGCCGATTTTACCAAATCGGCTCTAAGTGCCGGGAGCGGCCGTAAATCAGACCCGCGCCCCCATATGCCTTTTTTCGGCACGGGTCTAGTGGGCGGGGCCTAGCGTATTTGCATCTGTTGGAGTGCCGACCTGCACATGCGCAGTTCGGGAAGAATCTGACAGAACGCGCCCGAGCGCAAAACAAAAAGCAGAGAGCGGAGAGAGCCTCTCTGCCGTTCATCCTCTGGTCGGGGATGGGGTGGGGGGGGGGAGGGGAGGGGGGGAGGATGGGGTGGGAGGGGGGGAGGGGGTGTGACCGATCATCCTCTGGTCAGGGGGGTACCGCTGCGTGTCTGTGGCCGAACCCTCCTGGCACCATCACTGGTTCACTACCAGCCACAGATTACTCTTCCCTGCAGGCGTGAGAGAGAGGGAGAGGTGGCTGTGGCTGGTAGTGTACCAGTGAATGATCCGTCACACCCCCCCTCCTCCCAGTGAATGATCCGTCACACCCCCCCCCCTCCTCCCAGTGAATGATCCGTCACACCCCCTCTCCACACCAACCCCCCAGGGGATGCTACGTCACACCCCTTCTCCAGCACCCCGCCCTCCCTCCCGCCCCAGGGGATGATCCGTCACAGCTCCTCTCCTCCTCCACGCCCCCCCGCCCCCCCAGGGGATGTCCCGTCACACCCCCTCTCCACCCCCTCCCCCCCAGGGGATGATCCGTCACACCCCCTCTCCACCCGCCCCCCACCCCCCCCCCACCCAGAGGATGATCCGTCACACCCCCCCTCCCCCCAGGGAATGAGACGTCACACCCCCTCTTCCCCGCCCAGGGGATGATACGTCACATGCCCTCTCCTCCACCGCCCTCCCCCCCCCCCCCCCCCCCCCCCAGGGGATAATAAGTCACACCCCCCCCCCCCCCCCCCCACACCGCCCCCCCCGCCAAGAGGGCGATGTGGGCCTGCCCCCTCTCCTCATTCCCCGCCCCACCAGAGTTCCAACTGGCCCCCCCACCCCCGCTCCTCCGGCAGACGCCAGCGGACCTGTGTGAAGCCCGATCACTCCAGCCGTGGCTCGAAGTCAGTGTCCAGGAACGTGCTGCAGGCTGTCGAAGGACTGAAGGTGAGCGGGAAGGATGGTGGAGGGAGACCACGATCAAGGTAGGTTAGGGGTGTGCTCTGCCGGGGGGGCCTGCATCCCAGAGGGGTCCGATCCCGGGGGGAGGGGGGGCCTGCCTCCCCGAGGGGTCCGATCCCGGGGCAGGGGGGGGCGACCTCCTAGTGGGGTCCGATCCTGGAAGGGGGGGGGGGTCTGCCGGGATGGTTAGAGGGGGTGTCCGCGAAAGGTGAGTCTCGGCTATTCCCCTGCCGAATAAAAGTACAAGTTGGACTTTTATTTACCAGGTCAGTAAAGGCGCGGACGCGAATTGGGCCGAACACTGGTAAAGGGAGAATTGATGGTAAAGTTGGACGTATGCTTCATTATGCCGATTCGGGCGCGCGACGGATCGGCGCCCGGATCGGCCGTTGGTAAAGGCACGATTGGCCTTGGGTCGGGTCTAGACCCCGTTTTAGGCCCAACGCCCAACTTTACCACGATTTCAGGCCCGAAAACGGGCGCGAAATTTTGGTAAAATCGGGCCCTTAATGTCAGCCTTTATGTTCCCTGCAAGCTTACTTTCGTACTGTATTTTCCTCTTCTTATTCAACCCCTTGGTCCTTTTTTGCTGAATTCTAAACTCCTCCCAACCCTCAGACCTATTATTTTTCTTGGCCAATCTGTATGCTTCTTCCTTGGATCGGACATTCTCTCTATTTTCCTTTGCAAGCCATGGATTGGCCCTCTTACCCATTTTGCTTTCGTGCCAGACTGAAATAAACAGTTGCTGCAGTTCCCCCATGCGTTCCTTGAATATTTGGCATTGCCTATCCACTGTCATCCCTTTAAGTAACTCTCCTCAATCTATCAAGGCCAACTCATGCCTCATATCCTCAGTTTCCTTTATTAAGATTCAGCACCCTAGTCTCTGAATCAACTACTTCACTCTCCATTTTGATAAAAAATTCTATCATGTTATGCTCACTCATCCCCCAAGGGGTCTCATACAGCTAGATTGGCAATGATTCCCTTCTCATTACACAGTACCCAGTCTAAGATGGCCTGCTCTCTATTTGGTTCCTCCACATATTGGTTAAGAAAACCATCCCGTATATACTCCAGGAATTCCTCCTCTACGGCATTGTGGCTAATTTGATTTGCCCAATCTACTTGCAGATTAAAATCACCCATGATCACGATATTCCCTTAGCACATGCATCACTAATTTCATGTTTAATGCCATTCCCAACATCACCACTGCAGTTTTGGGGTCTACATATGACACCGACTGAAGGTTTTGTCCCTTGGTATTTCTCAATTCTACCCATACAGACTCCATGTTGTCAGAGCTAATATCCTTTCTCACTATTGTGTTAATTTCCTCTTTAACCAGCAGTGCCACTCCACCACCTTTTCCTTTATGCCTGTCTTTCCTAAATATTGAATACCCTGGGATATTCAATTCCCACCCCTGGTCACCCTGCAGCCATGTCTCCATAACCCCAATTATATCGTACCTGTTTACATCTATCTGTGTAATTAGTGCATCCACTTTATTGCAAATGGTCCGCTCATTTAGGCACAGAGCCTTTAAGCTTGTCTTTTTAACATTGTTTGCTTTGCTCCCAATATTTTTCTCTATAGCCCTGCTTGAGCTTTGTCCTTGGTTTCTCTGCCTATCACTTTTCTTATTCCCTTTTCTACCTTTTGTTTTTGTCCTTGTTCCCTCGTTCTCTGACTCGCGACATAGGTTCCCATCCCCCTGGCATATTTAAACCCTCCCCAACTGCTCTAGCAAACAGTCCCCCTGGGACATCAGTCCCAGTCCTGCCCAGGTGTAACCCATCCAATTTGTACAGGTCCCACCTCCCCCAAAACCAGTCCCAATGCCCCAGGAATCTGAAACCCACCCCCTGACACCATCTCTTCAGCCACATATTTATCCGATATATCCTGTTTATCCTACTCTGACTAGCACGTGGCACCGGTAGTAATCCTGAGATCACTACCTTTGAGATCCGATTTCTTAACTTTCTTCCTAGCTCACTATATTCTGCTTTTAGGACCTCATCCCTTTTTTTTAACCTATGTAGTTTGTACTGATGTGTGCCACGACCACTGGCCGTTCACCTTCCCCCTCCAGAATGCCCTGTACCCGCTCCAAGACATCCTTGACCCTAGCACTAGGGAGGCAACATACCATCCTGGAGTCTCATTTGCAGCCACAGAAACACTTGGTTATTCCCTTACAATTGAATCCTCTATAACTATTGCACTGGCACACTTTTTACTCCTCCCCTCTGCAGCAGAAGCAACCGTGGTGCAACGAGTTTGGCTGCTGCTGCTTTCCCCAGAGAGCTCATTCCCCTCAACAGTATCCAAAGCGGTCTACCTGTTTTGCAGGGGAATGGCCACAGGAGATTCCTGCACTACCTGCCTATCTCTCTTGCTCTGTCTGGTGGTCACCCATTCCCTTCCTGCCTGCGGAGTCTTGCTTGTGTGACCACCTCTCTCTACGTGCTATCCATGATACTTCTCTGACTCGCGGATGCTCCACAGTGGCTCCAGCTCTGAAACTCGAGCTTCCAGGATCTGCAGCTGGAGACACTTCCTGCACACATGCTGACCCACGGGATTGAAACTGTCCCCAGCCTGCCACATGGAGCATGTTTAGTAGTGAAATGAGCCTCTAATTTCTGATTTACCCTTCTGCTTGATGAGGGTGATGGTGCCTTTCCTCGTGGATTCCAACATGCTGCCAGCCAGAAGCGCACTCTTGTACATTTCCAACAGGTCTGGGCCAACCCAGACCCAGATAGTCAAATACAACTCAGCTGGTAACCGTCACTTCCCAGCGTTTTACTTGTCTTGAGGGACCTGTCAGTCTTTGTCACCTTTTCCAGAGTTACTGGTTTGTCCAGACTGACCGGCGTATTGTTGTCTCAGACCGCCATGATAGAGTACAGGAAGGGCTGGGAGGCTATGATCTCTGTGGCTTTCACATCCTTCAATTCAGCATAAAAGGATTTGCAGATTTGCTATTTGAGTTTGCACTGATGTTACAGAGCCACCTTCTTCCTTCAAGCTGCAGATTACACACTCCCTCTCCCTCTGTACCTTCTGCAAGGAGAAACATCAACACACCTCATCCTGCTGCATGGAAGGATTCTGGACCAGACAATGATCTTGGAGGCCTCTGCAACAAAGGGCGAGGCCTGTTGGCTCTTCACCCATGGAGATCCTCCTTGATATCGACCCACATCGACTGCAACAGGAACAGATTCTAAATCCTCTCCTGGAGTCAGGACATTTCCCTCTGTCTCACTCTATCTTATGTACAGATTTGAAGATGAAAACTCTTTGTTTGCCTTGATCGCTTCCCATGAGTGCGTTGGGGAATTAAAGAGGGTTTTGCAAAGTTCTCCAACTTTTGGAATAATTTTTGAGTTCCTCCATGTTTTCTGATGTCATCAGTTTCATGCCCAGCTTCCATCTCCCCGACCGACCCTCTGATCTTCCTGTAGGTGACAGTCAACCAGTGGGAGGCAGTGTTCAGGCAGGAACACTGGTTTGACGTCAGTGGATATGACCATGAATGGGTGGGACACAATCAGGAATTCTATCCTGGAATGGAAGGACGCCTGGCCTTGACCACGTGTATCCACGCGGTGCTCCATCTGCATGGCCACTAAAGATATCACACAGCTCTTTTACCGTTTCCATTTGGAGTCTGGACGTAGTGTCCAGTTTGCTGTCAGCCCTGCTGATCATCCATCTGCATTGATGATGCAGTTGAAGTTACCATCTAGAATGACCAGTCTGGATGTTGCCAGCAGCTTTGAGGGCTGCTGAAGAACGGCCAGCCACTCGTCGTTGAGGTGACGTGCTGATTAACCAGAGCAGAGTGTTTTTGTACTTTATGTCCGTTCTGTGGAGGTGACTGTTGACCACCTCCTTAACCTCAGGGATGGTGAAGTTCCCCCCCAAAGCAGAATGCCCAGGCCAGCGGAATGAGAATCATTTCATCCTGACCAAATCAGTGGTCCATGGAACCAGCACTGTAACCATTACCTGCAGGTGCTGAGATGCAGAATTCCTCACTCCTGCAGAAACAGCTGGTCAGCTTTGACCTTGTGAAGTATCCCAAGGTCAAAACACAGTAAACTTAATGCTTTGCACATTCAGGGAAGCAATCTTTCCACCCATTAAAACGGTGTGTGCTTACCAGACCCGTTATAACACTATAAGATATAGGAGCAGAAGTAGGCAATTCGGCCCATCGAGTCTTCTCTGCCGTTCAATTAGATCATGACTGATTTGAAATGATAATCCTCAACTCCACTTTCCAGCCTTATCCCCATAATTGGAGGAATTCATGCTGTTTTCTTGAGAGGGAGTTCACACTAGAATCTCCCACACTCTGTGCAATGCAGAGGCCACCGACGTGAATATCATTAGATTTCAGGGGACGGGGCCTATTCCCACCCAGGAGGCTGAAACCAGCAGGCCTCTGCGCATGCGCAGTGACCCCGAAGTGTCAGCCTCCCAATCGCAGGCCAGCCCGGGACCCCCTCGGGGCCCATTCCTGGGCCAGCCCCGACCACCCCCCCCCCCCGATCTCCAGCCCTCGCGAGGCAGACTCCCCCAGTTGACCCCCCAGTCTGGCTGAACCCCCCCACCCCAACCGAAACCCCCTCAGCTAACTCTAATTGCTGGCCTCCCTCCTGCCCTGACTGAACCTCATCAGAGTGGCAGTGGGACCCCCCCGTCCCCACTGATCAACCCCTAGGCCCCTCCCCATCAGTCCCTGCCCTCACAGGCCCCACCCCCTTGGCACTGCCCCATGCCTGATGGACACCTCCAAGGTTCCCCTGGGCATGGGCACTTTTCCCCTTGGGCAGTGCCAGGGTACAGGCTGGCACTGCCAGGAGCCCATGCCCAGGGGCACCACGCCCCACCATCCTTGTGGCCCGTATTGACCCCCCCCCCCCCCCCCTTCACTCCAGCAGGATCGTCCTGATAGTTCCCCGAAAGTGGGGACCTACTGTAAACCTTACAAGAGTGAAACACTCTGGTGGGGTGGAAGAGGTCTGTGGGACTGGAGAATTCAGTCCCGGGCCCACTAATTACATTTAAATTATATTAAAAACAGATTAAATTACTTGTCTTCCAGCCAGTTTCTGACGGGAATCTGACGGTGCCCGAAATGTGGCGCTGGGACATACGCCCACGGCAGCAATGCATGAACGAATCCCTCGCATGCCTGGCCGCGAGATTCTCCCACCCTACTGCGCTCGGAAATTAACGCAGCGAGGTGGGAGAATCACCCCTGTTATTTGTATCCTCCTTTGTGAAGACAGAACCAAAGTATGTCTTTAGTTGGTCAGCAATTTTTTTGTTCCCCGTTATGTAAGGGACCTCCATTTGTCTTCACCAATCTTTTTCTCTTCACATACCTATAGAAATTTTTACAGCAATTTTTATGGTCCCCGCAAGCTTCGTCTCATACTCTATTTTCCCCTTCTTAATCAATCCCTTGGTTCACCTTTGCTGAATTTTAAACTAATCCCAATCCTCAGGTATGTTGGTTTTTTTCTGGCCACTTTGTATGCCTCTTCCTTAGATCTAGTCCAACCTCTAATTTCCCTTGTAAGCCATGGTTTGGCCACCTTTCCATTTTAATGTTGTGCAGACAGGAATAAACAATTGTTGCAATTCATCTACGCGCTCTTTGAATGTTTGCCATTGCCTAGTTACCGTCATCCCTTTAAGAAATGTTTCCCAATCCATCATAGCCAACTCACACCTCATACCATTGTAGTCTCCTTTATGAAGATTCAGGAGCCTTGTCTCAGAACCAACAACATCACTTTCTATTTTGATGAAAAATTCTGTCATACTATGATTGCTCATCCGCAAGGGGTCTTGAACATTACCAATTATTGCTTTCTCATTAGACAGTACTCAGTCTAGAATGGCCTGTCCTCTCGTTGGTCCCTCAATGTACTGGTCCAGAGAATCATGCCATGCACATTCCAGGAATTCCTCCTCTATGGTATTGTGATTAATTTGACTTGCACAGTCTGTGTGCAGATTAAGATCACCCATGGTGACAGATGTTCCTTTATCACATGCATCTCTAATTTCCTGTTTAATGCCATTCCCAACATTAACTCTACAGTTTGGGGGTCTATATACATCCCCCAGTAACGTTTTTTGCTCCTTGGTGTTTCCCAGTTCTACACATATAGATTCCACATTGTCAGAGCTGAAACCTTCCTTCACCAGTGCATTAATTTTCTCTTTAACCAGAATTGCA